>NC_141695.1:389166153-389766153 GCF_964263255.1 Lissotriton vulgaris
TCTTTGCCGATCCTCAATCTCAGGCAGAGCAACGATTGCACTCTTTGGACATCAAACAATGCCTTAAATTTAACATCAGCAGGACAGCCCCTTTTTGCAGGTCCGATCAACTGTTCAATGCCTACGGACGCATGCGTAAAGGTCCAACTATTGCACGTTGGATTTCTTCAGCCATTGTCTTCTGCCATCAGCAGGCCGGTAAGGCTCTACGATCTACAGTGAGGGCTCATTCCACCAGGGCGATGCCATCCTCTACTGCCCTGTTTGCTAGTGTGCCGTTTCATCAGATCTTCCGAGCAGCCACGTGGTCCAGCAGGCACACATTCACGAAGCACTACTGCTTGGATGCCATCAACGAGGCAGATACAGCAGTGGGACAGGCTGTCCTTTGTCCTCTTTTTAGGTCTCGCCTGTCGATGCGCATGCGCATCGAGCTTGCGAGACTATGGGGGCTTAAACACTCTTTAACCAACTTGCAAGGAATCGTGGCGATTCCTTGCAGTGCCCGTGAAATTTAAGCTCAATGCGCATGCGCATTGAGCTTAAAAGCGCGTGCACATGCCCCCAGCCGCCTGCCTTGCCCACTCTCTCTCTCACAGCCTCCCCCAGCTCCGCCCGCTCACTTCTTGGTTGCACGGCCGCTAGGCCGTGCCTCCCCTACTCTCCTCCCCCCTCGTCCTCCTACACTCCTCCCCACTCTCTCTCTCCCAGCATTTCTCTGGCTTTTCTTAAACAAGAGCTTCTTATTTGTAACTGCTTCAGAAACGCCTGCCAAGTGGCTAAGAGTACACTGCCGAAAAAGATAAAAGGCAGCTAAAGATTTTCCTTTTCAGTTCGCAACTTTTACAGGCTGCAATTCGTATCTCTTTCAAGGTGGCCATTTTAGCGAGGCGGTTCGATGCACTGCAGCATTTTATGAGCCCGGGCTGTGTGAATGTGTGGAGCGCAGCTAGCACAGAGCGCCGTATGTTTTCATCAGGCCCAACAATAAATCAAAGGCCTGGGAGCCCGATTCTAGCCCTGCCAGAGGGCCGGGCCATTTACTTTCAATTGACAGGCGCTGGCTCTCTGCGCGGGACAACGGCCCCCTCCACTGAGGACTTTCCCAGATGTAGGCAGATGGAAAAACCATTAGTAAACAGGTTACACAAACAGTGAATTACTTACTACTCGTTAATAATGAACTGCCAGCCACAGCCAAAGAGCTTCCAAACATTCGCAGCGGCCGTCTGCCGGGATTACAGGACCACAAACTCATTTTACAATTTTTAACTGGAAAAAAAATTGTGGAGGGGACTTGCAGTGAACTCAGCATCTTGGGTAATAGGACTAATATCCTGGGGTCCAAGGACATAGCACTCCCGCCCTTGTCTAACAAAAACACCGATGAATTAAGAGGACTTCTTTAAAGAGCAGAGAGATGATTTTGGGACCCAAGGCTATGGAGAAGACGCCCTGATATTAATTTAAGAGGGGAGACCTCAGCTAAAGCAATGTTAAAACTGGCCTTGCAATCCGCGTATCACAGACTTGCCCAATTGAGCACTCAGTCTAACACTCTTCCCTAGACATTGTTGAGTCCTCACGCATGACATTAAGTGTGGCATGGCATAGATGTTTTCGTCGCCACAATGCCAATCTAATGTTGTCTTCCTTAACCTCTCCCTTCCCCCACCCACATCCACCATGACATCCACCACCACATCCACCACCACATCCACCACCACATCCACCACACCCACCACCACCACATCCACCACCAGGTGCAAATGCAATGTTCTTGGATTTTCGTCACAATAAAATACACTGAACATAATCTTCACAAAATTAATTTACAAACGTTTAAGCTATTGCCATTATAAATTACAATAAATTTTATTTAAGTATTCATTATTTACAAAATTAAAAGCCATTGTTATTTGCAATATCAATACATCTAAGTCACGTAAAGACAACACACATTGCATTACAAATGCTATAGGTGACACATTTGCGAAAGTTAAAACTATTGACATTGTAACTGACAAAGCTATTACTTTTGCTATTTTCAAAACCAACACATAAATACAAAAAGTGTCCTTTACAATACCAATTGCTCAAACTTTCCTAATGCGAGACCTATTGCATTTCCAATGCTTGTTTTAACTAAGGTGAGCCTCTGTCTTCCCTCCTCCGCTATGGTTTTTATGATAGCTATCAGTTTTTACATGACTGTATTATTACTGTCTCTTTAGATTTCTCCATGCTGTTGCATAGCAATCGGACCTCTTCGGATGTTACTGCTCTGTTCTATTCAAGCATGTGAATCTATGAAAGACACCCTAATCCTGGAGAAGAACTATTGTTACTTACCTGTAAACAGGTGGTTCTCCAGTATTGGTGTCTTTCATAGATTCACATGCGACCCACCCTCCTCCCCTCAGAGGCTCGATTCTCCTCATCGACTCTTTTGTCACTCTTGTGCTACGAAAATCTGAGGGTCTGAGCTCTAAGGAGAAGGTTCTGGAAGGGTGCTGGCGCCTGATTGGCTGTAGTTTGGACTAACATAATGACAGGAATATGTTACATGTGTTTTTTCTCTCTATCATGTATTCCTATGTAGGAATTGGTTTTTGAGCCTTTATTATGTATTTACTAATACTATTTTATGTATTATGTATTACATACATATGTTATTGCTATTTAATTTTCCGTGGGACTCCCACTTCGACGACGGTGAATATTCAAGCATGTGAATCTATGAAAGACACCAATACTGGAGAACCACCTGTTTACAGGTAAGTAACAATTGTTCGTCTCTTCCATCTAAGCATCTATCCATTCATCCTTTCACTCACTGATACCTAGCATTTCATTTCCATATCCAAACCTATCCATCCATCTCCAAACCTATCCATTCCATCCATCCGCTCATCCATACACCCTCCCTTTCACTCCATCTATACACCCTTCCATTCACTCCATCTATCCACCCTCCCTTTCACTCATCCTTCCACCCACCGACCCATCCATCAATCCATCCTTCCACTCATCCATCCATCCATCACACTCAACTATCCATCCATCCTTTACATTCAACCATCCTTTCGCTCTCTAATCCTTACACCCTGTGACCCATCCACTCATTCACCCTTCCCTTCATTATAACATTCTTTGTCCATCCACCATCCCCGTCACTCATTCATCCATCTAGCCAGCCACACTTCTACTAACTCATTCTTTCACCCACACATCCATTCATCATTTCAAATTAGTTAGGAGTCTGTCTGCCGAGCTGCAGCCAGTCGAGGCCAATCAAGAGTTCCACCTCTACTGTAGCTGCTAAAGCCTATCCTGCCATCTTCAAACCTATTGATCCATCCCGCCTTCCTTTCACTCATCATCCATCCTTTCACCCCACACATCCTTCTTTTCACTCCTATTCATCCACCCTTTCACTCATCCCTCCATCCATCCTTTGACTCATCCATCCTCCTTTTCACTCATCTATCCACCTACCCTTTCACTTCCTCCATTTATGCTTTCGCTCATCCATCCACCCTTTCACCCATCCATCTTCCGTTTCGCTCATGTATCCATCCTCCCTTTCACTAATCCCTCCATCCACCTTTACACTCAACTGTCCACCCATTCATCCATCCCCCACCCAGCCATCTATTCATCTACTCTCACCCATTAATCCACCCTTTCAATAAGCCGTCCATCCTTTCACTCCTTAATCCACTTTCAACCTATCCATCCACTCCCCCCTTCATTCACCCTTGCACTTATCCAAACATTCTTTCACACATCCATCCACTCATTCATCCATCCATTCATCAATCAATTCACCCTTTCACTCAATGTATGCATCTATACATCCACCCTTTCACTTATTCATACATGCACTTATCCATCCACTCATTCATCCATGCACCTATCCATCCAACCTTAGACTCCTCTCTTTCATTCATTCATTCATTCATCCTTTCACTCATTCATTCATGCATCTATCCATTCACCCTCACTCTTGAACGTATTCATCCATGCATTTATACATCCACCCTTTCACTTATTCATACATGCAACTATCCGTTCACCCTTTCACCCATTAATTTATGCATCTATCATCCACTCTTGCACGTATTCATCCATGCATCTATCCATCCACCTTTTCACTCATTCATCCATGCATCTATTCATCCACCCTTTCACTCACCCTTTCAAATCCATTATGGGCCTTTGTCTGCGGACCTGCAGACTGAAGAGACCCATCAAAAAGTCCACAGCCGCTGTAGTTTCTACAGCGGTGTGTTCACAATGCCCCTGGTGCAGGCACAAAGTGAGATGAGAGACCTAGTGCAAGCACAGAATTGGGGGTGGCCTCAGGCCTGCATTAAAACCCATGGGGAAACAACTGAGCTTTAATGTAAGCCCTTGATGACGTAAGATATGAGAGGCCAAGGGGAGCGGGTCAGGGATGTCCGAGAGGGCGGCGGAGGGTGGTGGGGTGGGGTTAGCATGTTCAGGCACCGGGTGTAACATAGGTGTACAGGAAAGGCAAAGTGCAAAGGAGGGGGTGCATGAGAAGGGAAAGCAAAGTGAGTTGAAGCTGTGCAGAGATATTGGAGCCCTATGAGGCCCAGGAGTGGAGCAGTGAATACCAGGCAGGGGTCATACAGTTCAAGTCGGAGCAAGGGGCCAAGAGGCAGATAAGGCTACCTCTTACATGCCATTGCTGCAAGTGTACTGGAGCTGCAGAAGCTTGATATTTGTCTCATGCTTGAAGAAAATGAAAGGACTAGGGGAGGGGGCCTGGAAGCCACACAATCTTATGGAGCTGGCTCCAACTTTGAGCTCTTCTTTATCATTTTGTTGTTCTGGGGAAATTAAAGTGCAGGCCCCAGCTTTTGCATTCACCCTTTCACTGCCAATAAACTGTTCAGAGCAACTTATTAACTGGCTGTGACCTACAGGGTTGAACAGCTGAGTATTGGATTACCATAAAACTGTCTACTTGTCCTTTGGACAAAATACAAATTGAAACCTCTTGTCCTCCTAAGAAATCTAGATGTCTCAGGCGTCGGGAGATAGTAATTCCCCACCCCTGGGCTTTCTTTGACCAGCTTCTTTCAGCCTTTCACTTGAAGTCAATCACTTCTTGGCTCAGCCCAGTGGAATAGTTATTCTCAATCGATTGTTTTGATGTATCCTTCCATCTCCACAGATTTTGCATTGAACTTCATCCAGGACTACTTTACAACTATTCTACTTGCTGTTTGCTGCCTCCTTTTTAGGTCTCGACTGGTGGCGTTTATGCTGTCTCTTCGAGACATGCTATGGCATAAAGCTCCGCCCACTTCCACCCATCTTTTTAATTGGCTCCTGTTCATCTCCGTTGTAAATGGTGGCTTTTCATTGGTCAATAGGCTTAGTAGTCCTGCCTTCGTACCACTGTGTTGTCTCTTGTAACTTCCCATGAGGACACCCCGTTACATGTGTTGTTACTCTCTAGGTTTTCATTACAGCCTCAATTATTTTCTTAAATGGCTTCAGGCAGGACACACACTCGGTCCTAAGATAAGCTGGCAGTGGTTACTTCACTCACTAGAACATCTCACAATTATATGAGACCGTCTATAAATTTCCCTTCATCAGCTCCACACAGAGTACAACCTAATCCAAAATTAATGTAATAATTCTTTTGCCACATTTCAAAGCTACTAATTGTATATATGGACATAGCTATTTGAATGTACTCTTAGTACTGTCTTGCATGCATATGATAGGGAGGATTTACCATCTCTTCTGCAGGTTGCAGTACCATATGTGACAAAAAGAGGTCCCCTTTTGGCCGCGTATGGTAATGTACCCTGCAACATGGCTAGGTAAAAAACAATGCCATTTATAATGCCAATAGCTTCAACTTTGTAGACATGCAATGCTGGTACCTTGCTCACTAGGGACCTAGGAGCAGCTTGCGGTACTGTACCTAGAATGTAGTGCTGGTGCCTTGCTCACTAGGGATCTCTAGGAGCAGGTTGTGGTACTGCACTGAGACATACAATCCTGGTTCCTGGCTCACTACGCAAGCATTTGCAATGCACTAGGTCTTGCATTACTGAAAGTATAAGTTATTGGTGTTGCAATATTTGCAACGCAAATACCACAAATGATCAGTAATGTGAGACCTATTGCATTGCAAATGCTTGTTTGATCTTTAGCGCCGCATGTGTTAGAACATTAAAACCCTAACCCATTGACTTTGCCAAATATTTAATTTTTGTAGACGAGATATCTCTAATAAAAACGGTTGGAGATATTCGGTAATTTACATGGTTTTTTGAAACCTGTATTTGTCATTGTCCACCCTTGGGTTTTGCCTTGCAGTGTTCGTATTTTCTGAGTCTCCTTTTCTTAGGCCTTCCTTAAGTAAGAGCACCAAGCTCTCTGAACGAGGAGCCCGGTGACACTCAGTTAGAAGAACTCCCCATCCAGTGACCGCCAAATCCATGTATACTTAATGACACATAGAAAACGTCCATTGTTCATTGGAGCATTGCATTCTGTGTATGATCCAGGAATCTGGTGGTAACGGCTCCCTTGCACATACACAACCCCTTTCTGGGACCAAATCTTCGAGGGTTTACCTTTTTGTTGTTTTGAAGAGATTTTGTATTTTTAACGTTTTCTGGAGCTCCCTGCCTCGCAGTTTATTACTGCTGCTTGCGGCTGAAGTTGGGCGTCCTGCGGAAATCCCTGCGTATGTAAACAGTACGTTTGAGGGAGGAAGTTGTCTCTCCTCTTTCACTGCTGTATTGACACACGAGAGCCACTGGGGCCAAAGGGCAAAAGGTGAAAGAACTGCACGTGGGAGCGCAGGGCCATATGGGGAGCAAACCTAGGGCACCCGACTTCTAAATGTCACATCTCACCCCATAAAATCAAGGTCTAAACCACATGGAACTTTATATCCGGATAGTAAGAATTCAAATATTTTTTTGTCCTTTTATTTTGCACGAGTCACAAACTGAATTTTTTTGCGCTTACTACAGCATTTTGGAAAACTTTTGACCGTGCTAAGCATAACATTGTATTCGAAGTGTTACTTTACAGTGTTTTCAAGAAAATGCCTACTAATTCTATTTTGGGCAAACAACCCGCATTTGTAAAGCGCAACACTGTCACCCCTAGGGGTATCGGGGCGCTGTGTCTACGTCGAAAAGCCAGGTCTTGAGTCTCTTTCTGAAGTATACAAGTTAGTAAAACTATGAAATGGTGGTGTCAATAAGAATCTGTGAAGTTAATGGTTGCTGTTTTCCACTATTCACCCGATGGCCTGCTCAGTGGCCGTAAGCGGTACTTGCTTATCACGGTTGTTGTCCTACCACGATATTTGCTGTTTTTTAAACTGCCTCGCAAAGTAGCACAACGTCGGTTTCTTCTGAAGAATTATGCAAGTAAGCAGCTAACTTCTGATTAATTTTCCATTAATGTAATATGTGCCCAGTTGTGTTTTGTCAGTTCTCCGGCTCCGATTGTAATGGTGTCTGTTAGTTGTTTCAGACTGTTCAGTTAACTGTTTAAATGTGTAAAAGTATAATTCTTAGGGATGACTTGCGCCAAGACATTTCGAGTTTATTATAATCAGAGTGCCCGTCTTTATGGTATTTATTTTTTAACGTTTCTGTCTGCATTTATCCATGTTTATTTTTGGCCATCTTATCAGTATTTATATTTATTTTCTGTTATGTGAATAAATGAAGTTATAAAATTGTATTGGTCTCCTGGGACAGGGCAACTGTGCCCAAGCGGGACAAATATTTTCTGAAGTTTTGAGGTGCTGGTGAGCCTTATAATGTAGGGTCCCTGGAAATATGGCGTGAAGAGAGGCGGCCAGAAGGCCTACCACTCAAGCGATGAGCTGCAACGAGACCAGAGTCCTGGACAGCAAGATCTTAAGTCTCACTTGATGTCCTTTATGTCTCTTGCACTTTCGCATTCCGGCCTATACCATAGCACCATTAGTCCTCTGTTGTATTCTTTTATTGATGTAGTAGCATTCCAGATAGATGGAACTAGAAGGGATTAAGATTGTTTGTATGTATTCAAAGCGGACAATCCCCGGACGGAAGGTCAGTTGATTCCCTAACCAGATGGGAAGTTATTATTATTATTATTAAAAAAATGTATAGAGCGGGTAGTCACCCTGAGGTATCCCAGCGCTGAAGATCCCTACCTCTGTGGGTCCGGGGGCAGAAAGAAAAGGGAGGGGGGGGGGGGCAACGGGTTCAGGTCGGGAAAATTAAAGTTAGGGGAACAGGAGAGTTTTCAGCCGTTTTCTGAACCGTAAGTAGTTGGGTTCTGTTCTCAGGTCTCGGGGGAGAGCATTCCAGAGACGTGCGGTGTGAACCGAGAAGCGTCTTCCACCTGTGCGCGTTTTATTAAATCTCGGAAGGATAAGGGATTCCTTGTCCGATCGGAGGGATCTTGGGGCCTTGTATGGTCTTATGAATTTCCTAAGAATGGGGGGGCCTTGATTCTGCAGTAGTTTATGCGCCAGGCATAGGACTTTGAATGTCACTCGTTCCCTCACTGGGAGCCAGTGAAGGAGCTTCAGCGCAGGTTTTGCTGAGGCTCTGGCAGGGGTGTTAGTGAGGATTCGGGCGGCCGCATTTTGAATTCTCTGTAATTTGTTCAGAGTTGCTTCGGGCGCGCCCAGGTAGATTGAATTACTATAGTTGAGCCTGGAGAGTATAAGGCCTTGGACGAGAAGTCTTTGCGAGGTGGGGGGAAGAAGGTGCAAGATTTTTCTCATGGATTTCAGTAGCCCAAAGCAGGTACCAGCTACTTTTTTTGCTTGGGTAGTAAATGAAAGATCTGTTTCGATCCATACACCCAGGCTTTTTACTTCCTGTTTTGGGTCGGGGGGGAGGCCCAGACAGGGTGGCCAGATGTTCTGGGGCAAGGTGAGTCCTTTCTGACCCAGGAGGAGAATGTCCGTCTTTGAACCATTCAGTTTTAAGGCTGATCTATTCATCCACCCTTGTATCTGCGTCATGCAGTTGAATAAGTCCGCTGGTTGTTGACTGGGGTGGGATAGGGAGACAACTAATTGGGTGTCATCCGCATAACTGACGATGCTCACTCCGAACGGGGAAACGACCTCCTCCAATGGGGACATGTAGATGTTGAACAATGTGGGGCTCAGGGAGGAGCCCTGAGGCACCCCACATTGGAGGGGTGTTTCGGAGGAGCAGGTGTTATTCTCCCAGATCTGGAAGGAGCGTTGGGCCAGAAAGGAGGAAAGCCAAGAAAGAGCAGTGCCTTCAACTCCTATCCTCTTGAGCCGTTTTATCAGGAGTTGGTGGTTGACGGTGTCGAAGGCCGCACTCAGGTCGAGGAGGATCACTGCCACTGATCCCCCATCGTCTAAGAGTGCTCTGGCCTCCTCCACTGCCGCCAGGAGGGCGACGTCAGTGCCCTGCCCAGGACGGAAACCTGTCTGAGTTTTTTAACAGGTTGTTGGATTCAAGAAACTGGGATAGTTTCTTGTTTACCAGTTTCTCTGCAATCTTGCTAGTCCCGGGGAGGAGGGATATTGGTCTCTAATTGGCCAATTCCGCTGGATCCAAGGAGGCTTTCTTTAGAAGTGCTTTCACAACTGCCGCTTTCCAACTAGGGGGAACGACTCCCTGTTGTAAAGATGCGTTGATCAGATGGGTGTGGGGCGGGATGATGATGGGAGCTACTTCCTTGAGGATTCGTAGCGGGGCAGGGTCCCTGGGAGAGCCGCTTTTGATGGTTTTTAGTGTGTCCTTGACTTCCTCGATGGTAGTTTGGCCCCAGGAGGATAAACGGGGGGAGGTCGAGGTGTCGGGGGGTGGGGGGGGGATCATCAGTCTCACTTGAATTTGTAGAAGGGATAGAGTCGAGAATTTGTTGAATTTTTTGTTGGAAAAAGCTGGCTAGCTGATGGCATTTTTCCTGGTCTGCTTTGAGGTCTGGGGGATTTCTCCGGCCGGGATCGGGCACCTTGAGGAGTTCTTTCAAGATGGTGTAAGTTTCTTTGCTAGAGCAGACAGCTTTTTCAATTCTTTCCTGAAAGAATAGACTCTTAGCCTTACCAATGGAAAGTTTGTATATTGATAGGGAGGTCAGATAGGCCTCCTTGTTAGAGTTAGATTTCTCCTTCCTCCAGGAGCGTTCAGCTTTTTTACAGTCCTGTCGTAATGACTTGAGCTCTGGTGTATACCAAGGGGCAGAAGGTATTCGTTTGATATGTTTAAGGGTGGTGGTTTTGGGGAGTAGTGTGTCCAGAGAGGATGTGATCCAGGAGCTAAACTGTTTATCAGCCATACTAGGGTCGGAGGAGAGTGTAGGAATAGAATTGGAGAGCACGGTGGACCATTCGGATGGTAGGAGTTTGTGCCAACGTCTATCAGTGACTTTGGTTTTTGCGGACGGAGGGGTAATGATCGGAGATTCCCAGGAGATGGGGATTAGAAAGTGATCTGTCCAAGGCAGTGACAGGGGAGGATTGGTGGTAATATTGGCGATGTTAGTGAGGACGGGGTCTAAGAGGTGTCCCTTGTCGTGGGTGGGTTCCTTGTTCACCAATCGAATGTTAAGTGACAGAAGGTCCAAAAGCAGGTTAGAGGCGTTCCGGTCAGTAGGATCTGTGAAGTGAAAGTTAAGATCACCTATGATAAGAAAGTTGGACACGGAGACGGCTAGTTGAGAAACCGTTTCAATAACCGCGTTTGGAAATTTACCAGGAGTGCCCGGAGGGCGGTAGATTAGTAGTCCCGAAAGGGAGTGCGTCGGGGAGGTTAGTAGGGAGAAATGGCAGCTTTCTGAGTCTTCAATGTTGGCGTCATTGATTCTGCAGATGAGGTGATCCCGGTAGATTATAGCCAGACCACCTCCTCTTCCTCTAGGTCTAAAGAGGGTTTGGATGAAATAACCTGGGGGAAGGGCGGTGACAATGTCCGAATCAGTACTGTCGGAAAGCCAAGTTTCAGTGAGAAACAATGCATCTATGCCTTTATCTTGGATCAGTGTCTTGATTTCGAGTGCATGCTTGGGGAGGGAGCGACAGTTGAGGAGACCCAACTGCAGTCTCGGTTTGGTTGGGGTCTGTGTGACTGGATCACAGTGCGAGCAGTTAACGAAGGGTTTCCCTTCTTCGTGAATGTAATGACATCCTTGACTTTTTTCCGGTCGGAGATCCCGGAGCGTGTCCGCTGGGTATACCAGACGAATGGGGGGAGGGTCCGACAGAATCCCGGGGCCTAAGTCTGGACGGGCCCAGACGGGCTTGCCTTTGGCGCGCTGACGGCGCGCCCGCTGCGCCCGTCCGCTGCGCGTACGTGGGAAACACATGTTTATGAAGGCAAAGGGGGCGTGGCCTCGAGCGAGTGGGCGTGGCCAAAGACCGGCTCACTGGCTGCTGGCGGCGATGATCAGGGCGTTCCCTCTGCAGCGTTAGCACTGCTGCGTGGGGAGAAGGAGAAGCGAACGTGGTCTCACTGAGGATCAATCGGGTGAGAGAAGGGTCAGTTTCTGTTGGTTTCTCCGCTAGAAATAAAGGTTTCCTTACCTGTATGGAGTGGTCCTCTTCTTCCTTTACCACATCCTCATATACCCTAGTACCTCTACATCTGTCTGTATTCAGTGACTCTATTTCGGTCTGTCTACATCCTAGCACCCCGATCCCTACATATAGCCTAATGCATCCACCCACCAATATAATTTAATTGCTATGCCTCACTTTACCCTAGCACCTCTAACTCACCAAGTACATATAGACTCATTTATAAACCATGGCAGCTCTGCCCTCTCCACTCAAATACTGCTCCTTTTATTTAGTCTCATTTTATTTTCGTTTTTTTACCTGTTTTAGGTGTTGTTAAATTTCCTCAAATTGTTGAGGAAAATGGATACCCTCATTTTGAATATTTTTCAAAATGTGGTTTCGTTGGCCTGTTGCTTTCCATTGCAGTTTTATTCTGAAATTATGAAGAATAGTTATGATGGGGTTTACAAACCTCACTGGATGTAAAAGGTGTTTGTTTATTGCCTTTTTGGACCTAACCTACCATCTTTGACCAATATTGCACTTAAGAAGTTCATATAGAGTAAAGTGATGAGATTGGTGGTTCTGTTATCCACCACCATCATAAAATGATTCTCACATTGCCAGTGTCTCACAGGGGGCATGGGACATTGTGTCAAATAGCCAATATTTCCAAAAAACACAATGCAATAGAAAACCTTCTGACTTCTACTAAAGGTGCTGAGCAGCACCAGATTGGAATTGGAGAGGTGGAAGGTTGCTGCGGAATAGAGAAGAACAAAAAGGGGGACTCACAAGCCTGAGCTGACTTGGAGGAACACACCTAGGATGCACCAGCATATCTTGACAGGGCCTCCATTGACTCATGTCTCATGCGCTCTGACAGCAAAGGTTACTGCCATCATCCACGTTACCAGACGATTACTTAGCTAGCACCGCCACCAGGATCTTTGATGTGATGTGATGTGATTGGGTTCTTATATAGCGCGCTACCACTCCAAGGAGTATCTTGGCGCTGCGATTCCATGATGGTTAATAGAGATGAGAGGTAATGAAAGTTTAGTGAGCGTGCTTTGAGAGCAGGAATGCTATACTATTCAGTGTGAGACCTCAATAGGACAAATAAAAATCAATAAAAAATCTTTGTTTTGTGGGGAGGGCTTTAAAAAGCAGAACTGTGTCTGCTGAAATCTATATAGGTTTCAGGTGAGTCGCTGAAAACACTATTGCATACCCCGCATGGTTATCAAATTGTCTGACTTGCTGGGTTAAACTTTACTCTCTTCTGTATAAGTTCATTATTCAAACCGGTCTACGTCAACTTTCATGGAAATAGTCATGAATGAAGGCACGAAAAAGAGGAAATTTAGATCCTGAGTCATACTACCTATTTTTGCTCTTCGATGTAGGATAAAGACTTTTGCTAAGCTTGTGTTAAAAATCGAAGCCTAGTGTAGATCAGAAAAATGTTATCACATAGTATCAGTGCGGTTTCTGTGCTGAAGTAATTTTTTTGCATAGTGTTTGCTTTGTTCTGTCTGACCCAGAAGAAGACTAGCTCTGTGAGAGGTAACCCTTATTCGTCCAGAAAGCGACTTACTGCTATTAGGTCCTCATACTCTTGCCTCAGGATGGTGGTAGCGCCCTGCTCAATGGCCTTTCTCAACAGTGGCACTCTTTAAGGGCATCCTTGACACTGCAGCACGTCTTATCTACAGCCTGAAGAAATATGATGAATTTATCCGGATTTAGATGACACTCCATTTGCTCCACTTGCCATCCAACCTCATCTTCAAAATCGGCGAAATCAACACCCCCCTCCCCCCTTACATTGCAGAAAAGCTCAACATCTCTGGTGGTGTTAAACATACCCCCATAGCCAGGGCATCATAAGACTGCAGACTAGGAAATGTAAAATAAAACTGATAATGAATGAATAAAAAAGTAGCATGCATTTTCCGTCTACTCATCTGGGATTTGGAACATCTTGGTATCATCAGGAATTCCCCACTTTTGCTCCATTTTAGGTAAAGGAAAAAGTAGAAAACACACCTTTAGTAAGTACTGCATCACAATTATTTAATAGTCCAAGTACCAGGTACCTCTCATAGCTCGTTCACTTTATGCATGTCTTTGATTCTGTACAGAGCTTCTGATGGATACATCTGCCAGTGGATTCCTCACCTTGTGAATATCCCGTGCGCCAGCAGCATTCGGAATTTTTTTGTAGCTCTCCACGCCGACGGAGAAGACTTCACAGAACCATGGCTCCGCTCGCGACTCAGCTGACGTCACTGGAGCCATAAGAGAGCCTCGTCAACGTGATGACGTCAGTTCCCTTTTTTCCACGCCGTCGACACTAGCGGTTTTTCTAGGACTCTCTGTAGTTTCACTTGCTACTTTGTGTTTCTGGCTGTTTTCCTGTGCTTCTTCTTTCCTTTCAAGGATGTCGTCGAGGAAGTCCGGGTTCAAGCCCTGTAGGGAGTGCGGAGGACATATGTCCATTACAGATCCACACAAGAGATGTGCCTGCTGTGTGAAAATGAATCCCAAGGCATTGAAGGAGAGAGAAGCAAAACTCTTCATGGCGAAGATGAGAAAGGAGAAAAGAGGAAAAAGAAGGTCGAGGTCTCGCTCCAGGTCGAGCTCGGGCTCGAAGTCGACGCCGGGACATGCTTCGAGAGCAAAGAAGCATATGAAGAAGAGGCATTCTTCAAAACGCCATTCTGATAGAAAAGCAGCGCCGAAGTCGAACTCTCCAGCTCGTCGACGCCGTAAGGACTTCGTGTCTCCTCCTCGAATCGTGCTTCCCTTGCAGCTTCTCCAGCTCTATCTCCGACGCTGGTTCATTCACCGACTTCGGAATATTCTCCAGCTCCAGTGGAAGAGTACCTGTGCCGGATGAGCAGGCGACTCCATTGGCTCTGGCGCCGGCTGGCCCGAACATGGTAACGCCTACTCCGGAATCTGCCCCAGGGGCCTATCCTCCTTTCCCTGGCCCGGGTCAAGATCCCTCGCATTATCTTAATGCTATGTATGGAGTCTTCCATAGAGCTATGTACCCCTCTAAAGCACCTTCGGGACCCATGAGTCCATTAGCGTTTAATCTGGGGTGTTCCACAGGCATATTCCCAGGCCCCCTTCATGCCATTTTGTCTGGCAGCGCCATGTTGGCATTTCCTGGCGCCGAGGACCTCAACACCGTTTCCATCATGTCCGGCGCAGTCAGCTCGACCTTGATCGGTGCAGAGATGTGCTGACGGACCTGTGTACAACGCCGGCTCCGGATCCATCGGAGTCGGTCTTGGCTCCACCGACGCCGGTACCTAGAATGAGATCTAGGAGAGAATCCCAGATGGTTATAGAGGAGCAGAGGTTTCGAATGGAAGAAATGGAGGAAGGTGAGGTTCAGGATTCTGAGGATTATTTTGGAGAGTTAAGGGAAGCAAGTGGCCTTGATGTGTTTCCAGAGTGGGAACTTTCACCTACATCTGATGCTCCTTCAAAGGATGTGGTCCCCTATCATACATCTAGACAGAAGTTCTGAGCCTGTAATGGAGATCTGGCACAAGCCATTTTCAGCTCCGGCAGTTTCTAAATCCATTATCAGGAGATACAGGGCGACTGCAGGGGATCCTGACTTTTTAACATCCCATCCTTCTCCTGAGAGCCTAGTGGTCCAAGCTGCCTGTTCAAAAAGAGCTTCTGGTGCTTTTCCACAAGTTCCGGCTGACAGGGAATCGAAGAAACTCGACCAGTCTGCTAAAAAGGTGTTTTCTTCAGCAAGCATGGCCCTAAAGTCCACTAATGCCACTTGTCTTTTTTGGGTCACTATATCCATGCTTTAATGGACCCTGTGAAACAGCTTGCACCTAAGTTGTCCGAAGAAGATGGAAATTATTTTAACGAGATCTTACAAGATACTCAATCGGCTGCATGTCAGGTCATACAAAGTGGTTCTGTCGCCAGAATCATGGGATCTTCTGTGTATACTAGGAGTGCATGGCTGAAATCTTCAGAGTTCCACCCAGATGTTCAGACTACGCTTTTGGACCTCCCTTTTGATGGTTCTAGGCTGTAAGGCAAAAAAGCGGATGCTGCTTTAGAAAGATTTAAAGACGGTAAAGCAACAGCCAACTCGTTGTCTTCAGGCTCAATCTAGAGGCTCATCGTTCAGGAGGTACAGAGGATTTTTAAGGTTGTCCTTTCGGACCTATAGACAGCCTCCGCAGTAGCAGCAAAACACCTTATGCAAATCCTACAGGGGCAAGAACAGAGGTCGTCCACGAGGCCGTCAGCCCTCCTCCTCTACCTCCCCTCCTCTTTCCTCAGCAAAGCAGCCCTAGATCCACCATTCTGGGTCATGCTGGTCCTGTGGTGGGTCGGCTTACTCATTTTCTTCAAGATTGGGAATTGGTAACTACAGATCTTTGGGTTCTCAATCTTGTAGCGAATGGTTATGCTCCACCTTCTTCTCCTGCAGGAGGTAGTCCTAACTTTATTGAAAAAAAGTACGATAGAGGGGGTTCCAGAGCAGTAAAGGGGTCAGGGATGCTACTAACGGTATTTCCTGATACCCAAGAAGGATAGCAGGTTAAGTCCAATCCTGGATCTCAGGATCTTGAACCTTTTTCTGAAGCAGGAGAAGTTCAAGATGCTCACCCTTGCGCAAGTTTTTCAAGCGTTACAACAGGAAGATTGGATGGTGTTGATCGACTTGCAGAATGCGTATTTTCATATCCCGATCCTGAAGTCGCACAGGAAGTATCTCCGTTTCACGGTAGGGTCGCAACATTATCAGTATGCGGTCCTCCCGTTTGGCCTTACTACTGCACGTCGAGTCTTCACAAAGGTGATGGCAGTGGTGGCAGCCCATCTCAGGAGGTCTGGGATTCCTGTTTTCCCCTACTTGGACAACTGGCTGCTCAAAGCTGAGTGGCCGTGAAGGTGCTTCATCATCTGCAGGGGACAACCCAGCTGTTGTACACATTGGGTTTCTCGATAAAGGTGCCCAAGTCTCACTTGGTGCCCTCTCAGCGCAACCAGTTCATAGGGGCAGTACTGTACACTACTGTGTGTTGATCATTCCCTCCTCCTCAAAGGATTCTCGCCATTCAGGAAATGATTCCATTGTTTTACAACGGAGCGGTCGCTCCAGTCCTAAAGGTCCTTCGCCTGCTCGGTCTGTTTGCTTCCTGCATTCTGTTGGTCGACCATGCATACTGGCACATGAGGGCGCTCAAGTGGTGCATCCGCAGGCAGTGGTATCAACACAACGGAGATCTCGGGGAGTTTGTGAGGATCTCCAGAGAAGCTGCGGCGGATCTGTCTTGGTGGAGCCTGGAGGGCAATCTGTCTTGAGGAAAGCCCTTCCATCTACCTCCATCGATGGCCACAGTAATCACGGATGCCTCCACTCTACGGTGGGGTTCTCATCTGGGGGATCTGGAGATCAAGGGTCTTTGGTCTCCATAGGAAAGGTTGCTTCACATCAACCTTCTAGAATTGCGTGCAATACGTTTGGCGCTCAAGGCCTATCTTACTTCCTTTCGCGGTTGGTCAGTTCAAGTCCTGACGGACAACACTACCACGATGTGGTATGTCAACAAGCAGGGAGGAGTGGGGTCGCATTGTCTCTGCAGAGAGGCCTCTGCGTCTCTGGTGCTGGGTTCGAGACCATCAGGTTTGTCTGAAGGCAAATCATCTGTCCGGAGTTCTGAACATGCTTGCAGACAGTCAGCAGTTCTCTGCAGACCACGAGTGGAGGCTTCATCCGGAGGTGTTTCGTCACGTCTTCCAGATGTGGGGAACTTCTCGGGTGGACCTGTTTGCCACTCACGAGAACGCTCACTGCCCGTCATTCTGCAGTCTCAAGTATCCGTTACAGGGAGCGTGCAGGGCGTGTTTCCGTTGCGTTGGGACTCACAACTCCTTTACGCATTCCTCCCATACCCTTGATTTCTCGGGTTCTGAGGAAGATTCGCCAAGACCAGGCCCAAGTCATATTGATTGGCCAAGAAGGGTGTGGTACACAGATCTTCTCCACCTCTCCTAGTGTCCTCCGCTCAGTCTCCCTCTCAGTTGTTGTTACAAAAAACAAGGGAACCCAAAAGGTATAGTATAGGGACCTTGGGCAGTATCATGTTATAGAAAACAATGGTCCCTATTGTCAGAGGAAGCATCACTTATATACAATAATCATACTCTAAATAGGTAGTATGTCTTTTGTCCAGCCGGACAAGAATTTTTTTTTGCAAATTATATATAAAATTAAATTGTTGGAAACATTCAATGACAAGTGGGCACAGCTGTGACCCACGAAACAGTGAGACAACAAAACGAAGCACAGAATGGCCAAAGGGCAAAGTGAAATACGTCTGTACACTCCTATTTGAAAGTTTTAACAGACTAAGATCATTTTCTTATACACCATTGCACATTACAATATTGCATATGGCGTTTTTTGGTGTCGACGACGTTTCGATGCCACCACTAGATACTGGGCATCATCCTCAGGACAACATAATATTTCTTTGTTGTCTTTATGAATTTACAATTGCACTATGCCTAAATCGCATTACTGTACAATTACATGACACAGGGGAGAAATTGGGAAAGAAACAGAAAGGAACATGAATTGGTAAACATGAATACTGTTAAGCATGTAAAAATGTGACTGGTGTGAGTTTAAAATCGGTGAGATGTGTGGAACAACGAGTGGGGGAGAAAGGTTTGGCATGGCTGAGTGCCTTTTGTGCGTGGTCAAAGAGGTGAGACCACTCTTTGCCGATCAATCTATACAAAATACACTGTGATAAAGTGAAAGGGAGGACGGCGCAGTGATTGGTATTGTACGGCTGCTGAGAGACCACATCTGGGTTGGTCATGCATTAATTTAAATGCGGATGCAATCTAGTGTCGTGACGTGAACACTTATCCGTAAGGCGCAGCAGTCAGTGTGTTTAAACAATGACAGGACCACAATCACAGGGTTCATGCATTAGATCGTGTGAGCATGAAGGTGGTAATGAAATGAAAAAGTGGATAAAAACGGCGCAGTGATTGGTAGGACACATTCGATAAAGCATGTGTCAAGAACAGAATGCTGATGTCTCCTGCCGTGATTAGAGCACTAGTAATTATGGCGCAGTGGTCGGTGTGACGGCATAGAAAAGGGATCATGCAATAATATCAAGCTGACACAAGGTCGGAAAGGCTAATTAGGACGTGAAGTAAGTATTAAGACTGGCTTGTGAGAGGATACCTGCAAGTTGGGTCAGAAGCCGGCGCGATGGCTCGGAGTCACAAGGGGCGGTTAGCCAGCTGATAGAGATCTAGAGGCAAAGGGAGGACAGAATTACTATCACTCAAGCCATTGTGACGAGGCTTGTGGCACATCCGTGGGATGAAAAGCGGGAAAGCTGCAATTACCGTATTAGTTCGGGAGTGATCAATCTCATCGAGGACCACCCGTTTGATCCCACATCCAACACTATGTTTACGTTGGATGTGGAATCACTCTACACCAACATTCCCCAGTTCGAGTCCCTTCGGGTCATTGAGAAAATCCTAGAGACACGCCCACGCCCTCAAAATGTGCCATCCATTTTTATTCTCCAACTTCTTGAGATTTGCCTCACAAAAAACTTTTTCCTTTTTGAGGGTCAATTCTATGGCCAGGTACGGGGTACCTTCATGGGAGCTATTTTTGCCCCGAATCTGGCTATCCTGTACATGGACAATCTAGAGACATCTTGCATCCTTGATTCATCTAACCCTTTCCACAATGGCATCGCCTTGTGGAAGCGTTATATAGACAATATTTTCCTTCTCCGGACTGAAACCCCTGACAGCCTAGTGCAGTTTCATCATTGGCTCAACAATAATAGTGGAGGCCTCAAGTACACACTGTCCACCAGCAAAAAATCCATTCCCTTTTTAGATCTGGAAATCAAACCCACAGAAGGCCGACTTGCCACCAGCCTTCATCGCAAACCCACAGAGAGAAATACTCTACTGAACTACAGCAGTCACCATCCACGGGCATTGAGAGGCTCCCTTCCCTTTTCACAGTTTTTATGCATTAGGAGAAACTGCTACTTTAAAGAGGACTACTTCACTGAGGCCAAAGTCCTAAGCCATAAACTCAGAAATAGGGGGTACCCACGCAAACTTGTGTGCCGCTCCCTAAAACGAGCTTGGTATTGCCCAAGGGAGACCCTCCTTGAACCAAAACCCAAAAAGGACCAAGATAGGCTATTCTTTGTTACCACGTTTTCTCCATCTTCCAATGCCATCAGGAAAAGTGTGTTGAAACACTGGCCCGTACTTAATACTGGACAACTCAACCTGGAACGCCCAATGTTCGCCTTTAAAAGAGCAAAAAATATAAAGGACCATTTAGTGCGTGCCTCTGTACCCCAACAACCACTTAAAACAACACTCAGACGCATGGGGTCTCCCTACATTGACAGGTCATGCCAAATGCGGTAGCTGTGTGTGTTGTGAATCAACCATAGAAGGAAAAACTTTTGAATTCGGTACAATCAAACTGGACAGGAAATACTTTTCAAACTGTAATTCAATAAATGTGGTATACGCTATCTTCTATCCCTGCATGTTGATTTACATAGGTCAAACCACCCAGAAGATAAAACTCTGGATTGGACAACACCGCAGCAGGATCCGCTGTAAAACGGCGAACGCCCCCCTCGTGGATCATTTCACAGAGAAAGGTCACACTGAAAAAGATCTGATCTGGACTGTAATAACATTGATCAAACCTCCACCTAGGGGAGCAGATGTCTCTATGCTACTTAACAGGTTATCAGAACACACAAAGAATAAATGTGAATTAAAAGCTATAATCTGAGACTGAGTCATTACATTTCAGAGCGCTATTATTGGGGTGTTTATACAGGAGTTTGGCAAAAGTATAAAGTAAGTGTGTATACACCAGACACGCACAGCTACCAACATCAGTGGTATTTAGGGCAGAGGTTTGTAAAAGGGAAACATCGAGAAAGAAAGATTTTCCATTTAACAAGTTCACAACAACATGTGGGCAAAGTACACTCAGGAGTGTTTTATAATTACTAGCAGGGGCGTAGCTGGTAAGTAAGATTGGGGTGAGGGGGGTGGATTTCAGATTTTACAACAATCACGCTGATATACCATTTTAAAATACCGTATACGACAATCCGGTACCACGATAGAGGATAAAAGGGCAGTGGAAAGGGAAACGACTGCGATGTGATGGGGTACTAAGTGAGATAAAACAATATTTTGTAACTTAACCAACATTTTGTAAGACTTTCAAAGCAGAGAGGGTGTTTGTCTGTGTTTATGTAACAATTCCTTGTAAAATCCGAATGACACCTAAGCATACCAGACTGAAAAAGTGTACCCAACCATTTTCCAGAAAATGTATTTATTAGGGGTGTAACTCTCCCAACTCCCCGAAGCTACGCCCCTGATAACTGACTTCATTAACATAAGCAATAACATTTTGAAGAGAGAAAATGGTAATATACGAGTGAACGTAAATAACCTGCATCAAGACTAGTTTCGTTAGGAAGTAACTCGGTTCGCTGTGTCACTATTGCAGGTGTAGGGGTGGACAGCACCTTTGTGAGGAGATAATGGGGCAGCATTTACAAAACATATCTAAAGCGTTGACTACATCGACCCACGCTACTGTGCGCCTAGAGTGCACGGACAGCCGCTGAATAAACAGGTCAGTGCAGTGACCGCTCACGTTTTGAGCCGCTCATCGACCAGTGGTTGGTGGTAGCAGTCACAGGGCAGTGACTGCTCCCAGCAAGCACAGCAGGCCTCTCGGCGGCGGCGGCCCTTTTTCAGGGCACCTAGGATGACAGCGCTGCCCCGTCCGCACCTTGTAGCTCTGTCTGCGGCTGGGCGCCGCCCACCTCCTCCTGCTCCCTCTGGCGGCAGCGCACCGGGAAGCTCTGGCGCGCCAGCTCCCGGTCCACCAGGGTCTTGTCCCGGCTGCGCCGCCGAGCCCAGTTGGAAATGCGCGTGCGGCAAAGCGGACAGCACAGGCTGGCCAGATCCACGGTGCGCTGGAAGCACAGCAGGCACATGGACGCATGGTCACCGGCCGCAGCAGGATGTCCAGGCACATGGCCTTCTCTCGGGAGACTGGCTCCAGGCAACTCTCGGAGGCCGCGACGCTGCCGGGGCCCAACGGGCGCGACTCACCGCCGCCATTTTACTCCCCGCTCAACGGCCGGCAGACATCAGCAAGGCTTCCGCGCGCTGCTCCGCCCAGTCGCTAAATGCGCGCGAGGCGATACCCGGTCCTCTGAATGGGTCAAAGAAAGCACCTCGCTTGACACGCAGGTCACCCGAGCCAGCCCGAAGCAGCAGTTAAACACTGCAACCTCCGTAGTGATCGGAATATTCCCTTTAAAAACATGGGCGAGACCCCGTAGCCAAGCATGATGGCTTATCAACTAAACAAAAGTAAATACAATGTTCAACTTCCATTTCATACAACGGTCGTTGGTGATTAATACTCAAATGCACGAAGGGAGGCGGGCTACACGGGCAGGGAGGCGAGGGCGGTTCCTGGGACGGGGCAGGGAGTGTTTATGAAGGCAGACAGGCTCACAGAGGTCAAAACTTCATCGATTTTCGTTTCGCCATTGTCTGTAAGCCCCGTCCTTTTCAGACTGGGGGGCGTGTTTTGACTGTTCAGCCAATGGAGAAATCAAAAAACACACCCCCCAATCCGAAAAGAACGGGGCTTAGATCAAAAGAATGTAGTCACTGGGACCTCTTCTCCAATGGCTGGTTTAGGAGGCCAGCCAATGGAGAAGAGGGGCGGGGCTTAACCTCGCTACTCCAAGTCATTAAATCTCGCCAGCGATACTGCGTAAGTGCGCAGCCTATGCCAGCTGAGACCTAAAAAGTTTTAAAAGGGTAGAAATCAAGGAACTATCGATGCCTAACGTAATATTTGTCTGTGCTTTCCTTCGTCAAACATTGGCCATTAGACCGCGTTTCCAAGTTGTAGTGCTTCTCCGTGCCAGTCTTGCAAAGAGCTGCTCGACATCAAAATGTAATGAAGCTTTGCAAATTAAGAGATGAATATTCTTTATTGGTATGAATAGGCTTTATTGTGTCAGAAGGCACAGCACTGCCATCTCCCTTCCCACCCTCCATTCACCAGAGCCTCCCACAGGCCCAATCCAGAATGAATTCCTTAGACACACACGCATACTCGTTCACTTGACTCTAACCCTCACCCTCTGTTTCACCTAACAGTGTTGCACAAACAAACCGTAGTTACCAAATAGGACTCAAAACAAAGCTGTATTTTAGTGGGAATGAAATATTTCATTTAAAACTCACCCTCTCCCCAGAACAACACTACTTTGTTGGCTAGCTAAATCCGATAACCAGACAGGAATCAAGATTTGGTAGCAGCTTGGTTGGACTTACTTTGTGTGGGTATAGATGAATCTGACTTTCTTGCTTACTTGCTCCTGTACATTGATGTCTCATTTTGTGTTAGTAATAGAGATGTGAAGGAGATTATAAAACTGATCCATTACATTTCACCATATGTGAGTAAAGTACATTTCAAACCTGCTGGCAGAACTTCTCAAGAAACCAGCATTGGCAAAGCCAATAGTCTTGCTTAACCAGCCAGAGCTGTGGCTTTGCCAATGTGTTTTAGTCATGTTGTACACCAACTTAGTCACTGTTCATCATAGATAAAAGTGAGTATCGTAAAGTGGAATGGCGAAGAGTGGAGTAGTGTCAGAGTGGAGTGCCATAGAGTGTTATGTATTGGAATGGCGTAGAGTGTTCCAAAGTATAGTGGCACAGATTGAAGCGGCATAGAATTCAGCGGCGTACAATGCAGCGTCATTGAATGCAGTGGCGTAAATTAGTGTTGCAAAGTAGAATGCAGTGACACGGAGTGCAGTGTCACAGAGTGCGGTGGTGCAGCGTAAAATATAGTGCCATAGAGTGCAGTAGCCTAGAGTGGTGCAGTGTAGATTAGAGTGCAGTGGCATAGAGTGGACTGGTGTAGAGTGTTGTAGAGTAAAATGGTGTTAAGTCAATAGTTTCAGAGTAGAATGGAGTGGTGCAGGGTAGAGTGCAATGGCATTACAATAGAGTGGTGGTGCAGAGTAGATTACAGTGGCTTACTGTGGATGTGCGTAAAGTGCAAGGGCTTGGATTTAAGTAGTACAGAGTAGAGTGCATTGTCTTTCGGCCATATGGCATAGAGTGCAGTGGTGTAGAGTGCAGAGTGGAGTTGTACAGAGTAGAGGGAAGTTGACTGGACTGGAGTGGTGTAGAGTGCAGTTGCAAATAGTGCAGTGGTGGGGAGAGGCGTAAAGTTAAGTGGTGTGGATTAGAGTGGTGTAGAGTGGAGTATGCATGGCGTTATGGCACACTACCATTACAGACAACACATTTTCGATTGAAATGACCATTACATGTGCAGACAAAGTTTTACTATACAGCGCACAAACAATAATGTGTGCAAATGGCACCACCTAATAGATGGATTTGTTTTGATCATATTATTTATTTCCAACACACTTCAGAAGTAACAAAAAAAAGTGCTTCATTTGTGCTTTCTTCTGATATATTCTGAAATACTTGCAAATTGTATTTAAATGTTGTGTGCTAGCAAAAAAAAAACGTTAACCACCCCTGGTCTCCAGCATGATTGTCAATTAAATCCTCTCACTTTGAAGTCAGAGAAAGAAATAGTGAACACCGAGCTTTCTTGGACGGCAGAACCCAACATTTGACATCTATTTTTTTTAATGCAACACAAATGTGTTACTATAGAGCAAGATACAGGCCTGTTTACAGAAAGGAGCACTATGGAAGAGGTAGTGTGAAAAGGCTTTGGTCCAAACTCACACTATAAACAGCCTAAATCAAATAACACCAGCAAAAACAAAGCCAGAAAATGTGTGTTACAAACCACAAGGCCAATGAATGATGAGCAACTGGCGGAAAGCATTCCTAAGTCACCTTTCTGAATATCCCCAAAAGAGCCTGGCGGAGAGGATGGGTACTCTGCTCTGCACAAAAGGTGATTGGTTTGTTCTGGAATTCACTTGGATGGATACATTGCAGTTAATGGAAAAGAAGGCCATTTCAATTGTGCACTTTGAATGGATGGGGTTGCATTCCACCTAGAATTCTGTGGCCTCCATGATAACTTTATTGATTTGTGTTGGTGACACACCTGGACCTCCCATTTATCAAGTTATTTTTGCTCATATATTTGTGTGTTAAACTCTCCGTGATTAAAATGTATTTATCGGGGGGTGGGGGGGGGGGGGGGGGGGGGGGGTCATGCTGCTTGTTTGGTTTTTTTTTTTCGCTTTTAAAATTTTTATTTTTGGTATTTGTAAGATACATACAATACTGACGGGAAACGTTATATAGATTATCAGCCTGCAAGCTTACAGTGTAAAGTGGTACATGTCAAAACAGCTTGGCTGGATCCCCCTTTGTTGGTTATACGTTGGTAGTAATGCCAGGTAATGTCTGATTTGCTTCTGTCCTATCCTTCTTCTGCACTTATTCTCCTCTTCTTCTTTCTATATTGCTATATCCTTATCCTAAACCTTTTTTAGTTCTCGGCTATTGTAGGCTGCGCACATGTGCAGTCTCGTCTGCGAGATTTAATGAGGTAGAGAGAACATCAGTAGCGAGGTTAAGCCCCGCCCTTCTTCTCCATTGGCTGGCCTCCTAAACAGTGGCCAGCCATTGGAGAAGAGGTCCTAGTGACGTTCTTCTTTCTCTTTAAGCCCCGTCCATTTCAGATTGGGTTCCTTGACTTACTGCTGAAGTAAAAGGTTTCCATCTTCTTTATGGGTCCAGATGGCCCCATAAAGAAGATAAGGAACCTTTTAAGTCAGCAGGAAGTCCGGGCGCCCAGTCTGAAAGGGACGGGGCTCAAAGACAAAAGGCTGTTTTAGAATTGCGAAAGAAAATAAATGATCTATGAAAACATACTAGTTGTCGATCCAGTGTGGATGTTTAAGTTGAGGGAAATAAACATCGGCATTGAAACCCTTCTAGCTTGGTAAGGTGGTGTTAGCTTTTTAATGTGGTACAAAAGGGGGTGACACCTCTTACAATAAAATCATTTGCACTAAGCTAGTGTGCCCGCTACATCGCGGCTGTAATCAAATGTGTCCTATTCGTAGTAGGAGCAACCTCGAGGCAGTCAACGCGTTGCCCGGGCAACAGCCAAAGCAACGTGGTAGTCAACTCTTTTCTGGATAGGCCGGCAGATTCTGACCAATTGCGTAGGGCGTCGCGGAGACTGGCATCACTTTATGCAAATTTAGTTTTAAAAAAAAGTTCTGAGTTTCGCGCGAGCAGCTTTGGCGCCGCCCGCTGGAATCGGCCCCTCCATTCATTGTCCGCTTCCTAGAGAGCCATCTCCCTGCCGCGGCGCAGAACAGAGGCCGCTCCCTCAATCCGCTGTCATCCGCCCTCTGCAGACTACAAAACCCATAGGGAAGCAGCCTCCTCGACCCCCCCCCCACCCCCCCAACTCACAGCTGACCCCATTTCTAATCGGGGAGTGCTCCCTTTGCCTGAAAAAGGGTAACGGAGCGACGGAGGGCAGCCGGCGGCGGCGCAGCGTGATGCGGAAGGGCATGGCCTCGGGGACCCCCGCCCGGCGGCTAGTGAGCCGAGAGCACAGGCCGCCTACATCCAAATCTTGGCGCCGCCGCCCGGCCGTGCCGCCCCATGAGCAGGCTAGCCCAGCGGGTGGCCCGATGCATCCCGCCCTGCACGGATCCAGTGGCAGCAGAGGCGTCCCGCCGCAGAGCCCCAGCACGGGGCGGCCCAAGGTAAAACTCTAAAACGTAGGCCTATATAGACGCGCTCTGGAGCACACCTCATGCGTGTGCATGCTTACGTCATACGTGTGCATCTCTTCAAGGGCACAGCCACGCACTTCATAACAAGACCACTGATGTACTCCCCGCCTGTGCCTAGGCTCTTATCTGCTTGTATGTGTTTTTCGAGGCACAACTGCCCTGTTGCACTTGAACAGAGTGCCTGTATTTAGTTGTATATGTATACGTGTGTGGTGACACAGCCAGCATGCATCTACAGTGCCTACAAAAAACGGTCTCTGTGTAATGTAACAGGTGTTCATATAAAGCGCTTTAATACCTTCAGGTCGAGTTGGCGCTATATTTAAAAATTGGTTGGCGACCCCTGATCTAATTATTAAAACAAGGCCAGTAACTCAAGGGGTTGCGAGCTACTGCTCGCTTATGATTTACATGTTGGAGACATCTGTTAGCTAGAAGTTCAAATTACGAAATTTACATTGTGAATACAATTCTCTGGTTAGAAGAGCTGGATTTAAATGATCAAATAAGGAAGTTTGATATTTTAATACTAATACATCTGGTAACTTATTAGCTAATTAGTTGCGTATTAAAAAGAGATGACAACTGCATGGTAGTATATTATTTCCCAAACATATAGCGAGGGCCACTGGAATAATGCAACATGAGGGATCTGTGGGTGTGTGTGTGTGTGTGCCTCTGTGTGTGTGTGTGCCTCTGTGTGTGTGTGTGTGTGTGTGTGCCTCTGCGTGTGTGTGTGTGCCTCTGTGTGTGTGTGTGTGTGTGTGTGTGTGTGTGTGTGTGTGTGTGTGTGTGTGTGTGTGTATGTGTGTGTGCCTGTGTGTGTGTGTGTGTGTGTGGGGCTGTGCATGTGTGTGGGTGCAAATGCAATAGATCTCGCATTTGCGAGAGATTAAGCTATTGGCATTGTAAATGACAATGCCATTTATTTATCTGTTTTCAAAACCAACACTTAAATAAATAAAAAATCTTTACAATTTCAATAGCTCTAACTTTTGCACAGGCGAGACCCTTGCATTGTAAATGCTTGTTCTTTTCTTCTCGAACATGGACGTGTGTGAGTGTTGGCAGTTTAGCTTAGCTGTTGTTTACCGTAGCAGTTTTCCTCGCTGAAATGTACTGTTAATGGCTGTAATTTTAATGGTCATGTACGTTTTAACATTTTTCATTATTTTGCAATTCTTAATAAATTTAAAAAGTAAAAATGTATTTATAAAAGCTGCTCTTGGTGGATGAAAAAGTTGATTTCAACATTACTTCTCACAGTGATTCTGACTATCACCACTTGTACAGAGTGGCTTTGTACCACGCAACTTGAATTTAAAACGGCTGGAAACCTAGAGTAAATATGTGAGGATTTGTCAGATGCACAGTGTTTTGGAAAATGTTGACAATGTCTAGCTGATTTCAGCTGTTTAAAACGATTTTTAAAATATTATTTATTTATTTTTCTCTTTTCCTCAGTAAAACTCTGCAGCGAAATCGGAAAGTAGGAATGGGACGCAAGAAATTCAATATGGACCCTAAAAAGGTATGTCACCAGGTTCAAAACTAATGTTCCTAGGCCTCAATAGTACTTCATTGCCCTGTTAGCCCTCTTTGTGTTTCTTACTCTCCCAGCCTTCTTAGTGCTTTCTGTCCCCTAATTGGCATTGTCATTACATCTTGTAACCCTGGCCCTATTTTGTTTGTTTAGTTCTCGCCTGAGCCAATGCGCTTGCGCATTGCTCCGGCGAGATTATAGTAAGCGGAAAAGAAAAGTCTACCAAAACGGCTGCGGATCGCATACAGTTCATGTGATCTATGCACGTGCACACCATCGCCATCCACATAATACACCACCATTTGTCTGTGCCTCGGCACCAGACTTCAAAGGCTGCTGCTCCCCCGCGTGCACATCGCGCACCACCATTTGTCTGTACCTCAGCATCAGACTTCAAAGGCTGCTGCTCCTCGCCCCCGCATCAGACTTCAATGGAATGCGCTCCCACTCCCCCGCCACAGCAATGCCGAGAGCTTGTTGCTGGACGAAAGTGAAAGCCTACCGTGCTTGTTTACAGTACCCTTGCTCCTCAAATGCTGTTGCTGTGTTGTCATCTCTCTAGGGACACTCAGCTTGAAAACACTCGACTTGCTAGCTGCAATGCTACATCTGCCATGCTTTGCCTCTAGACACGTTGATCCCTCGCAGACTGTGCTGACTCTGCCCCTCCTGATTCTGAAACTGACCAACGCAGTCACCACGCAGTCTCTTCTCTCGGTCTTATGTCTGCCCTGCCACCCTCACCCCCGTCACCCTCACCTCATCACACAGGGACACCAGCGCATCACTCGGGGACACCAGCGCATCACTCGGGGACACCAGCGCATCACTCGGGGACACCAGCGCATCACTCGGGGACACCAGCGCATCACTCGGGGACACCAGCGCATCACTCGGGGACTCACCCCCACACACCCCCTCACACACCCCCACTCACCCCCTCACATACCCCCACTCACCCTCACACCCCCCTCACTCACCCTCACACCCCCCTCACTCACCCTCACTCACCCCCTCACTCACCCCCTCACTCACCCCCTCACTCACCCCCTCACACACCCCCTCACACACCCCCTCACACACCCCCTCACACACCCCCTCACTCACCCCCTCACACACCCCCTCACTCACCCCCTCACACACCCCCTCACACACCCCCTCACCCCCCTCTCACCCTCACACCCCCCTCACTCACCCTCACACCCCCCCACTCACCCTCACACCCCCCCACCCACACCCCCCACCCCCCCACCCCCCCACCCCCACGCTCACACCCCCCACGCTCACACCCCCACGCTCACACCCCCCACGCTCACACCCCCCACGCTCACACCCCCCACGCTCACACCCCCCACGCTCACCCCCACGCTCACCCCCACGCTCACCCCCACGCTCACCCCCACGCTCACCCCCACGCTCACCCCCACGCTCACCACACCACTCACCCTCACACACCACACCACTCGCCCTCACACACCACACCACATCACTCACCCTCACACACCACTCGCCCTCACACACCACATCACTCACCCTCACACACCACACCACCTCACTCACCCTCACACACCACACCACATCACTCACCCTCACACACCACACCACCTCACTCACCCTCACACACCACACCACATCACTCACCCTCACACACCACACCACTCGCCCTCACACACCACACCACTCGCCCTCACACACCACATCACTCGCCCTCACACACCACATCACTCGCCCTCACACACCACATCACTCACCCTCACACACCACACCACATCACTCACCCTCACACACACCACATCACATCACTCACCCTCACACACCACATCACTCTCCTTGCTTGCTACCAACAATCATAGGACTCGCATTAGGAAAGTGTAAGCTATTGGCTTTGTGAATAACAATGCTATTTATATATTTTCAAAGCCAACACGTATTTAATAAAATTGTCATTTGCAATACCAATAGCTCACACTTTCCTACCGAGACCGCCCTCATCGCCGCCACCGACGACATCCGAGCCCTGATGGACAACGGAGAAACAGCGGCCCTCATCCTCCTAGACCTCTCCGCGGCATTCGACACCGTCTGCCACCGCACCCTAGTGCAACGCCTCAGCACCGTCGGAATCCAGGAGAAGGCACTGGAATGGATCGTCTCCTTCCTCGACGGAAGAACACAGAGAGTCCGCCTACCACCGTACAAGTCAGAGGCCACCGAAGTCATCTGCGGCGTCCCTCAAGGATCCTCGCTGAGCCCTACCCTCTTCAACGTCTACATGAGCCCCCTCGCGGCCATCGCATGCCAACACAACCTCAACATAATCTCCTACGCCGACGACACCCAGCTGATCCTCTCCCTGACCAACGACCCCGCCGCCGCCAGAGCCAACCTGCACGAAGGGATAAAAGATGTAGCCGAGTGGATGACGACCAGCCGCCTGAAACTGAACTCAGACAAGACGGAGGTCCTCATCCTGGGCTCCTCGCCCTCCGCCTGGGACGACTCCTGGTGGCCCCCCGCCCTGGGCACCGCACCCAAACCAACGGACCACGCACGCAACCTTGGCTTCATCCTGGACTCCTCCCTCTCCATGACCAGACAAGTCAACGCCGTCTCCTCGTCGTGCTTCAACATCCTGCGCATGCTACGGAAGATCTTCTGGTGGATCCCCACGGAAACCAGGAAGACCGCCACCCAAGCCCTCGTCACCAGCCGACTGGACTACGGCAACGCCCTCTACGCCGGAACCACCGCCAAGCTCCAGAAGAGACTCCAGCGGATCCAGAACGCCTCAGCCAGACTCATCCTCGACATCCCACGAAACAGCCACATCTCCGGCCACCTGAGAGACCTGCATTGGCTCCCCGTCAACAAAAGAATCACCTTCCGTCTCCTAACCCACGCACACAAAGCCCTACACGATCAAGGCCCGAGCTACCTCAACAACCGAATCAACTTCTACGCTCCCAAACGCCACCTCCGATCAGCCAGCCACGCCCTCGCCGCCGTCCCACGCATCAGAAGAGCGACAACAGGAGGAAGGTCCTTCTCCTACCTGGCCGCCAAGACCTGGAACTCCCTCCCGCCGACCTGCGCCTGACCCAAGACCACCTCTCCTTCAGGAAGAAGCTCAAGACCTGGCTGTTCGAGCAGTAACGGCACCCCCCCCCCCCCCCCCCCCCCCCAAGCGCCTTGAGACCCTACAGGTAAGTAGTGCGCTCTATAAATGTCATTGATTGATCCTAATGCGAGACCTCTTGAATTGCAAATGCTTGTTTTGTTATTGTTGTAATCCCCTCCATTGTTGTCTCTGAGCTTGTGTGTGTGTGTCCGTGAGTGTGTTTGTCCCCCGTCTCTCCTTTGGTTCTCTGTGGTTTGTGCCCCAACCCTCGGCTTTGTCTCCTTAACCTTTCTCTGTGCCACAAATCCCAGCAGCCTCCTATTTATGCCCTTCTGGCCCTTTTTTTTAGGTTTCGCGACCTATCAATGCGCGCAAGCGCATTGAGCGGAGCGAGAATTCAAGTAGCCAAAATCCTCGTCAAATCAGGGGCTTTCTGCTGCGGTTTTCTTGAAGTTCACGTGAATCACGTGACCAAACAAGCACACGCATTCACGGCCTACTTTCAGTTTCCCAGCAAGGGCTTCTCCTCCCCTAATTGTTCATGGCTGGCCGCAGGCCGGCCGTACTTTCAGTTTCCCGGCTGCTCACAGCACATCAAAGGGCTTCGCCCAGCGTGCGCTCTGCGGCTTCTCCTCCCCTATGCCTGTTTATCTGCACTTCTCCTCCCCTTTCTTCTCTGCCGCCCTCGCACCATTATTTTCATGACTGCGTCCTTCTACATTTATCAAGAGAATCTCTCGTGGTGATTTTGCTTTTTTAGGCAACCATTTTATGCTGATCAGGTTTACTTTCTGCAGCTTCATCTGTTAGTTGTACATTTTCCCTCGGGGTAACTGACTGGTGACCTGCTTGAATTTCATCAGCTGCTCATATTTTGACTTTTTCAAAAGCTTTCTTTGGCTGAGAGAGATTGTTCACGTGCAAATGACGCAGGTGGTTTGAAGTGTTCGAACGGCACAACTGGCTCATTTCATAACTCACGTTTTTGTCACATGTCATACAATATTGTTCCTGCGAATAAGATGCTTGGAGAAAGCTTGCTTCAACTCACGCTTGTCCCTTTGGCGTCACCTTGAAAACTGGCGGCCATGTTTCCCTAGTAGTGAGAGAAAAATCTGCTCACAGAAAGGCAATTCAGATGTATAAGTTCTGTCATCAGGTAGGAAGAAAGTGAATTTTTTAAGGCCAATATATATCATTATTTAGAGTGGAATGCTCAGTTTTTAGTGGGCAAAACAACTCAGTGGGTTTCAGAATCAGTTGCAGAGTCCAAAGTCAGCAGGTTCGAAAATGGGTGATGCTGGTTCAGTCTTTCCTCCAGATGGTTATAGTCATTCTCTCCTTTAAGAGCTGCGAAGTCCGAGCCTATGAATGGAAGCGCTTTTTTGAAAACAAGTTAACAATATAACTCTGATGTTTCAAATTGATTCCAGATCCCGTATTTGCGTATCGTAACACGTTTTCAAATAATTCCTCACAATTGCATTTCTGTGTGAAGGCGGGCTTTGCCTCTGTGTGAAAGACCGTCCTCTTTTCAATGTTCTCATTTTGGAAGACATGCAGATTTTGTGCTTAGTGTACTCTCTTCACTAAAGGGAAAGGCATAAGCCTGGCTACTGGAATTATGCGGTAGAGGAAGACCAAATAAGGCATACTAAATTATGCATCATGAAAAGGCAATTTATGCAGCATAATAAGGCATATTTTGTGATCTTATTTTTTTTTTTTTGAGTTAACAGTCGAATAGTGAAGTTTTCACCCAATTGGTACCAGTTAAACACCCAAATACAGTTTAAAAAAACACAGTGACCAGTCAACCTTTGCGAAGGCACATCCACTTCATTTTTAGGTCTCGCCTGTCGATGCGCATGCGCATCGAGCAAGCGAGAGTATTGGGACTTATCCACTCTTTCCCCAACTTGCAAGGAATCGTGGCGATTCCTTGCAGTGCCCGTGACTTTTAAGCTCAATGCGCATGCGCATTGAGCTTAAAAGCGCGTGCACGTCCGTCTTGGTTTACCCGCTCCGCCCCCTCCCCTTCCCGCCGCCTCGCATTTCCCCTGCCGCATCAAAGGCTTTCACGGCCGGCCGGCCATGCTTTCAGTCTCACGACCGGCCGGCCGTGTGAATTACATTCCAAAGCCCGCTCTCCCTGCTCCGCCCCCTGCTCCGGCCGAGACGCATTTCTCCTCCCTCCTCCCCCCTCCTGGGTCAGGTTACCCTGCTTTCTCTTTCGTTTTTTTCGTTATGCTTTCTGGCAACAATAGGCAAATAAATTCACCTCAAAATAGGGAGTCTTAACTAGACTCGACTGAGAGCCTCGTAAAAGAAAAATGTCAATGACTTAAAAAAAGAAGCAAGAAAAAAAGCCGAGCACTGAATCATAATGACCCGTCCTGCTAAAAAGGGAAAACTGACCCACATGTCAGCTCTGAGCATCCTGCTAACAAGCTTAAAAGCCCATCAGTGGAGCTCGCGCCACACAGTCGAGTAACGCAGGCAGAGAGAGGGACATCCGGGGCTCTGCTCACCACGGAGGTACGTTCAGCATGTTTAACTACTATCACCAATGCTCACAAACTATTGAAAAGGAATTTAAAGTTGGAATCTTAATTTAAATGTGTATGCCGAATTTAAAGTTGTATTTAAAGTTGTATGCTGGCCGGGGGGCGGGGGAGAAGAGGTGGCCTTTAATTCTTTAACCTCTTGGCTGCTAGGCGTTTTCCCCCCCTGTGCTGGAAATTTAAATTATTCTTTATTCATGACGAGCTCAGCTCGTCATCAGCACAGCTCAACTGTGCATCATGATGAGCTGAGCTCGTCATCAGCATCGAAAGGGTTAAAGCAATATGTGCAAGCCAATATGGGAGCTATTTAAATAATACTCGCACGGACCTCGAACATATTTTCACCACACACTCCTCGAATCCAGACACAATTCCTTCCATACGTTTTGTCTATCTTGCCTCAGCCTACTTTTTTAGAAATCCCGAATCAGTTGCAAAAAATGGACATTTTCTGAGAAGCGTGTTTGTGCCGGTTTATTTCATTGTAACTGCGGCGCGTGTGTACCTTGCTGTTCAGCTCAGATGGTGAACACAGCTGCACCCAGGATTATAACCAACTGAGCTAGATTAAGTGGCCAGTACCACTGCTTTAAAGGGTACTGTCTGTCTGGTACTGAGTGCGGTTACTTTTTTATTTTCAGAGAAAGAGTAGCTGCACTTCTCATGAGAATCATAATAATTTTAATTGTAGAGTACCTGTACTTTACAAAAAACAAGCTGTTACCTGCACTTCTATTTCTATTTCGCCATTTCTAGCACTGGCCAGTACTATGCCACCCATGTTGGCTCATTCTTTTCTCCTTCCTAGGCAGACGCAACAAGTACCAATGATTTAGGCAATAGTTACACCACTTTTTTAAATAACATATTTCAGTAATGTTTTTGCTGTGCGCGTACGTACCTGTCAGATACGTTCCGGGTACATTAATCATCATGATATGTTGGTTGTAATAAGAAATGTTAATAATCATCATGATGTGTTTGTTGTAATAAGAAATGATAGCAACTTTGTAAGTAACGTTGAACGCAGTGTTCTAATTTAAAGAAAGCATACGCATTGCTTACCCGTGCCCCACCCTCACTCACCCTCACTCACTCACTCACCCTCAACCCCTCACCCTCACCCTCAACCCCTCACTCGCCCTCACTCGCCCTCATCCTCACTCACCCTCAACCCCTCACCCTCAACCCCTCGCCCTCACCCTCACTCACCCCCTCACCCACCCTCAACCCCTCACCCACCCTCAACCCCTCCCCCTCAACCCCTCACCCTCACTCACCCTCAACCCCTCACCCTCACTCACCCTCAACCCCTCACCCTCACTCACCCTCAACCCCTCACCCTCTCACCCTCAACCCCTCACCCTCAACCCCTCACCCTCAACCCCTCACCCTCAACCCCTCACCCTCAACCCCTCACCCTCAACCCCTCACCCTCAACCCCTCACCCTCAACCCCTCACCCTCAACCCCTCACCCTCAACCCCTCACCCTCAACCCCTCACCCTCAACCCCTCACCCTCACTCACCCTCACTCACCCTCACTCACCCTCACTCACCCTCACTCACCCTCACTCACCCTCACTCACCCTCACTCACCCTCACTCACCCTCACTCACCCTCACTCACCCTCACTCACCCTCACTCACCCTCACTCACCCTCACTCTCACTCACTCACTCACCCTCCCTCACTCACCCTCCCTCACTCACCCTCACTCACCCTCACTCACCCTCACTCACCCTCACTCACCCTCACTCACCCTCACTCACCCTCACTCACCCTCACTCACCCTCACTCTCACTCACTCACCCTCCCTCACTCACCCTCCCTCACTCACCCTCACTCACCCTCACTCTCACTCACTCACCCTCCCTCACTCACCCTCCCTCACTCACCCTCAACCCCTTCACCCTCAACCCCTTCACCCTCAACCCCTTCACCCTCAACCCCTTCACCCTCAACCCCTCACCCTCAACCCCTCACCCTCAACCCCTCACCCTCAACCCCTCACCCTCAACCCCTCACCCTAACTCACACTCACACTCACTCTCCCTCACCCTCACACTCTCACTCACCCTCACTCACCCTCACTCTCACTCTCACTCTCACTCACTCACCCTCACTCTCACTCACCCACTCACTCACCCTCACTCACCCTCACTCACCCTCACTCACCCTCACTCACCCTCACTCACTCACCCACTCACCCTCACTCACTCACCCTCACTCACCCTCACTCACCCTCACTCACCCTCACTCACCCTCACTCACCCTCACTCACCCTCACTCACCCTCACTCACCCTCACTCACCCTCACTCACCCTCAACCCCTCACCCAGTGCAATAGGTCTCGGAGCATTTGAGTTAGAGCTTTTAGAATTGTTTATGGCTTTTTTTATTTGTAATTCTTTAGCATTGGCTACAGGAAACAAAACTGCTAAAGATTTACAAAAAAACCCCATAAACAATTCTAAAAGCACTAACTCTAATGCTGCGAGACCTATTACATTTCCAATGCTTGTTAATAACTTTCGATCCGTATGAGCTAGAAACAAATTATCTTTGTGTTCAAATCTGCAGCTTGTACAGCAGATGATGGATTATGTGGTAAATACGCCAAATCCATAATTATGAGGAAAACGCAGCGCCAGCAAAAGAACATCATTGGGTGGCCCCGGGTGTAGGTTATACACATAATGGGCACATGCTTCGAAGCAATTGTAAAAAACTAATAAAAAGTCTGTACTCGGTTCTTAGTTTGTGTTTCTCTGATGTGCAGGGCTTGCCACTGACTTTTTCATGACCAACAGCTTCAGTCTTAGCTAGGCCTGGCTGCTCTAGGCAATCTTTCTTTTCTGAGCCCCTCCCCCTCCGATCCACATTGTGAAAGACTGTTTTAGGGGATTTATCGGCTGCTTGTCATCCAGGGCGCGCAGATGCACGTGGGCGTGCTATCTCATCAGGTGCTCGAGGCCTGTGTGTGAACACTTGTGCACCGGCGACTCTATCTTACTAGTGCACTCTTTAATACACCTATCTTGCTTTCCATTGAAGCGGAGGCCACGCTGCTGGCCACGTTGTGCTGACAGCAGGGCCATCGGCAAAGGTTAATAATGTTAAAAAATATGAATAACAGTCTTTAGGCATGCTGTTTTGTAACCCTCAATTCGGCCTGCTCTGAAGATTGTGTACCTGTCTGCACAGCACGTTATATGCGGCGCTAATAACAGCCTACGTGCATGCATACATTTCCACAAGCCGGTCAGCTGTAGCTAACCGAATGTCCCTTTGGAGCTGGGATGCTAGTCTGTGCCGGGGAGGAGGAGGCGCCTTTGATTTCGGGGATTATCTACACAGGAAGTGAAACCGAAGACAGAATATTTAATTCTGGCCAGGCTTTGCAAGGCTGCTTTGCACAAGCACAGAGTGGGAGGAACTTGTGTTTTTTTTCTTTTTCATTCTGGAGCATATGGCACGGTTTTTGAGGGCAAACATACAAATATAGTGTCTACGCTTCTTAGATTTTCGGTTGTGAGGTAAAACAAAAGAACGTGCTCTATCCCAATAAAAGGGACATTTAGACCCGAAAGCTAACATATGTTGGTCAAATCCATAGATTGTTTGCGTTGATCCAATGAAAGGTTTAATCGTCTCAGCAGAATCCACCTACAGGGACAAATTGCAAGGGCGTACATCTTAAAAGGTTCCCTATAAGTTTTTTACGCACAACGCTAACCCATGGCTCCCCTTTATAGGACAAATGCAAGGGAAATCAGAGACTGCAACTTGAAATGCTACCATTTTTTTTCTAAATGAAAGATTTGAAAGTTGACAAGGGCATGATGGTGGATGGTTAATCCATCATGGCAGCTCTTCCATAAAAACAAGCCGTCAAGGCGACTTTTTATTTGCAATATTGATTTAATTGTCCATCTTTTGACAGGCACATATATCATTGGCTTTAATGGTCAATCAAAAGTTGGCAGGCTCAGTGTTTCCATTCTTTCCTCCACACGACATTTGGCATACTTAATCAACAAGCACTGGCGTTGCCAATAGGTCTCGCAGTAGGAAAGTTGGAGCTATTACAATTGCAAATAGCAATGCCTTTTATTTTTGTTTTTATTTTAAAATCATAAAGGGCTTTGTGATTTACAAAACCAATAGCTCCAACTTTCCTACTGCGAGACCTATTGGCAACGCCAGTGCTTGTTTTTTTTTTACACTTAATGTCCCTCCTGCATGCACTGTATCCTGCTGGGCATCTTGGTGCTCCTCGAAGTCCACCCCTACCCCATGCTTCAACCCCAGGCACTAGTGGCACTTGAGCTCTTCCTTGTACTGTCATGCCTCCCTAGTTATTTAACTGTCATATCCACCCACCCCTTTCCTCTAGGCTCTTTGTGAGCCTTCTGGCCCTCCTGTTTCTTGGTGCCCCGCTCTCTTGGTTCTTTATGCACCTCTAGGGCTCTCTTGGTTCTTCATGCTCACGACTATCTTGGCGCTTTGTGGCCCTTCCCCAGCTCCCTTGTTTCTTTGTGATCCCTGCTTACGAGTGCTTTTCGGTACCTCTCGGAGCTCATGCCTTAGATCATAAGCCTTTTAGAGCTCCAGGCAGCCCTCTCTGTATTTTATTCCAAGTCCTTTGCCCTGCTGCGTCAGTTCAGTGTTTATTGTAACTTCTCTCGGGTACATTTGTCACCCTTCCTGTTCCCTGAAAACCTGTCCCACCCCTCGTTACTTGATATCCGCAGTCACGACCCTCTGTGCTCGGTAACATTACCTCAGACCCTCTTGTTTTGTGTTCTAATGTACCTACATACCTACTACCCCTTCTGTACTGTCTCACCTCCCCGCTGGTGTATCCATTATCTTTTTAAACGAGCAAGAGGCCTGCTTCTAGTTTTCTGTATTTCATCTTTGATGCAGTATGATGCTGTGTGAATGGGAGATGTTATCATTTGCCTCCTGATCCAATGCGGTTTATTAGCTTTCGCTGTGCTTGGATGGGTTTAGACCTGTTGATTGTAAACATTAGACAGGTAAAGGAGCAAAGTAAAGTCGCTTTGTGTTTTCCGGTTGTTTGTAGTGAACCTGAAGGGGAGTCTGTTTGGATGCCAGTTTGTACTGCATAGGAGGATCCGGGATTCCAGGGTATAGTTAGCGAGATTTCAAGACGCATGCAGCACCCTACACATTGCCCGTAATGCTGCTTTGTGTGACGGGATTGTTTGCAGTCTGTTCTAATTTTGCAAACTCCCCATTATTCCCTGTGCACATTCTGCAAAGCAATGCCTCTTTAAATGTGCATGGAAAAACATTAGGAACGATGCAAAGTGCAGAATTTAGGTCTAGTAACTCCAATACCGTACCCTCTTCAAAACTAGAAAACCAGGAATGGGAGGTAAAATAAAATCACTACGTGCAATAATGAATGAACTCCTGGGTTATGTCACTGCCTTGTAAATCTGAGAACCAAACGACTGTTACTCTAGTCGAGTTACCAGAAATGTGCTGTGACCTACATTTCCACATGAATGAACACCACGTCTTCAGCAATTACGGATTCTTGCAATCATCCAACCAGTTATCGCGGGTGAAAACCCAGAATTATGATATTGCCGTAGTAAATTGCAGGTCCCGTTACTAATCACGTGCAATATGTCCGTCCCTCTTTCTGGCCTGCCAGATTTTCGGTGCACATCCTCCGTTTCCTTCCCCCAACCGTATCACCCAAGGAAGGTGAAAAAAACCAATCTCTGTAGTTGTGCCCGCTCGTGGGTGCATGCTTGGCATGATGGACCTCTTTTTCAGGCACGCTGTGCGCATTTCAAAGGTCCTCCTTCTGTACTGAGCTACCTGTGCTGTGTGTTAACAAAGCGTGCCTAATTGTGCCAATCCGGTGATCACCCTGCGCTTGGGCCTTGGCTGACCAACTGGGGGTGGTACTGATGGTTTGTCTTTCATCTTAAGCCTTTAAGCTTGTCTGATCTTTTTGAACTCTAGTTAGGTTTTTTGATGTTTTCTTTTCTCAATTTCATACCTTTTTTAGTGCAGCACTGGTCGACCGAGAAAATAGGATTGCTTTGGCACTAGCTTGTCTAAAATAGACGCTGATTAGCATCCATTTCTACATCAGTCTAATTTTAAGGTTATAATTGTGTGCTGTAAGAGGAAAGGTGGTTTCACTGATTTACCTCTCTAAATTCTATTGTGTTGTAACTCGCAGCAAAAGGCAAACCAACATTCCAGCGCATGTAAGGAATGAGGGGGTAACCATCGAAAGAGATGGTGGTGTCACTGTTCGCAGTGAGGAAGAGTTAGCAGAGACAGATACTTTTTATGCAGCAAGTATCTCTAGGAGTGACACACAGGCATTTGAACCCTTTCTTCAGGTTGAAACCTACCAGCCAGTGCTCTACCACACCATGCATACTCCACTCTGCGACACTCTATGCTCTTGAACTCCAGCCCACTCTCCGACACTCCATGCCACTTTACTCTACGACACGCTACTGCATTCTACTCCACGATACGCTACTTTCCACCCGGCACCCCTATTGCTTGGCCATGCTGAACTGCAGCTAGGCTGCTGTCAAATTTGGCTAAAACACATTGGCAAAGCGAGAACTATTGGCTTTGCCAGCGCCTGTTACTAGAATGTGACTTGTGCATTAGAGATGGTCAGATAACATCTTTGACTTAAGTTGATAGACCCTAGCTTTCTTAATGCTGTATCAAGTGTTGCATACATTTCAATTCCTTACTTTTAAGTAGATAACTGTGTTGTATCTTTATTGTATGTTGGTTAGTGAAAAGTCACATCCCACGCAAGTCCACTTTTTGAACACATCAGGCAGGACACTATTTGTAAAAGGGTGATGGCAGTTTCAGTGCAGTGGGTCGTGCGTTTGCACTCATACTGGTAGTACAGACAAAGAAGAACCGAGTAACCCTTGATTGCTTCAAGCTGGGCATACCTTTGCGCACAGAATTTCTCATCAGAGGCCTGATAGTTTTTTCCCTAAACTAGCGTGATTTTTCATGCATTTTTATCTCTTCAAAGATGCTCCCAGGTGGTTGTTTGTTGAAAGTGATGTACAATGTGTCCATGTGGCTGCCTCTCGAAACAGATTTGCCGTCTTTGGTTTTTATCCACAGTAAAGACTTGGCAAAAACACATGCCAGAATAGAAGTTTACAACAATGTTCTGCTTCCTCTGAAAATTCTTCTCAAAACGAACAAGTTCCTTATCTTTTGTAAAGCTCTTTATGATTGTTACTTATAACAGTGGATTCCTCACCTTGTGACTACTCCGAGGTATTAGACCAGATCCTGAGATTTTTGTCAACATTACCCTTGCATTCCGGTAGGTGGCTTTGTGTGGCTCCACGTTGGGTGTGTCCATTCTCTGAGTCACATAAGGGCCACAATGCAGTTGTCACCTCTTAACGATTGAGTCAGTTCCTTTCTTTCTGCGCCTTCCGTCACTCTTTCAGAGCTTTATCACTCGTTTTTTCTCATTCTGACAATTTTATAGTGTGCAATGAAAATGTCTGACTAAAATGACAGGTTTTGCAGTGTGAATCTTTCTGGATTCACTATGCTGTGCATTATTCCGCGGTGTAGTGGTTGGGTCCGGAATCGTACTCTTTTTTTTTTCTTTTTGTAGCCCAGGTGGGCGTCAACGTCCTACCTTTTGGTGTACTTCCTGTGACGTCGGCACGCTTCCCGCGGAAGCTCCCACCTTTGGGTGCCATCTTCAGATTCTTTTTTCCGCCGTTGGGTCTGGATCATCGCCGAGAAGCTCCAGAGTTTTGGAGAAAAGAAGACGCAGAAAAGTCGAATTTTGCACAAAAAAGATTGGAGAAGACGACGAGGAACAACACCATCAAGCCGGGACGACTAAGAAGGAGAACTTCGAGAACTTTGACGTCCAACGGAGAATGCGCACACAGGGGGCTCCCTGAGCGCAAGAAATGGACAAGACACCTTTTAAATTCTGCCGTAACTGCCACCACAAATAGGCGCAGAAGGATCAGCACCCGGTTTGTAACCTCTGCCTACCAGTCGACCACAAGAGCAAGGACTGCAACGCCTGCCATGTCTTCACACCGAAGACTCTCTGGGTTAGAGAGAGACAGATAAGAGCCAACTACAACATGCAAGGCAAGGGACAACCGCCGTCACTTCGGGACCTCGGACTCTCGAGCGACGAGGAGGACAACGTCGCCGGAGAAGACAACTACACGGTCGTAGAGACCGATAAGACTTCTAAAGAGGTAGGAGAGTCGACCCCTAAACCCTGACCGATCCTCGAAGGTCTGAGTCAGACTCTCGAAAAACAGAGTCTAAGTCCTCGAAAGGAGCACTGGCACCGAAAATCTCGACGGGCGCAGCTTCATCCAAAGACAAACAGCCCAGCAAGTCCTTAGAAAAGGACGCCCAAGCAGCGAAGACCGGCAAAAAGCCAAGGTTGTCGAGGCACGTCCCCGAAAAGGACCGATCGACTTGGAAGGAGAAGGACCCGAAGATAGCTTCGTGTCGACAAAGGACCCGAAGGTCATTTCGATGTCGACTAATAAGTCTAAGAGATCGGCCGAACTGGAGAGAAAGAAGAGACGGCTCGAGGCCGAAATGGATAACATCCTGCAAAGAAAGAAGGAGTTAGACGAAAAGATGAAGAGGTTTGCGATTCCGTCGAAGCCAAAGACAGTGATCGTTGAAATAGAGGAGGAGAACTTGGATGGACCTAACTGGGAGAAAGATGGAAAGAAATGCAGTGATGCACTGGCGCATGGCAAACTCAAACGCTCTGCTGAACAGGCACCAGTACCAAATTCTGGACGAGATCGGACAGCTGATCAAGCACCTCCCAGACGAGTACCAAAAAAGAGCCTCACACCTTGTGGAGGAGGGAAAGAATGTGGCAAATTCATGCCTCAAAACAGCCTTGGATGGAGCTGATACGTCCAGCAGACTGATGATGTTGGGAATCACGGAGAGAAGGCAGGCCTGGCTCAGGATCTCAGGCTTCAAGCCAGAGGTACAGCCCAACATTCTAAGCACCCCGTTCAATGGGGAGACATTGTTTGGGGGGCCGGTGGATGAAAAGCTCACCCAGCTCAAGAAAGAAAACGAAACTGCAGGGTCCATGGGGGCCTTACAATTCACGGGGATGAGAAGGGGTACCCCGACACTGAGACCGAACGAAAGAGGGGGAAACCAGCCAGGAACATCACACCCGATATTCCTGCAGTCCCACCAGGGCGACAGCCAAACACAACAGGGACAGCAAAGACAAACCTGGCAGTACCAGCCAAGGGGCCAGTCCTTTTGCGGGAGGGCGGATGGACGTGGACAAACTAGAAGAGGGGGCCAACAACCCACCTCAAAGTGACTCCGTCACGCAATACGTGCCCACCCATGTAACACCTTCAAGGGTGGAGCACAAGACCAACAGAGGGTTACACGGACCAAACATCAACGAACAAGAAAAACCAGTAGGAGGCAGGCGAAGTCATTTCTTCCGGGAGTGGATGAAGATAACCACAGACAAATGGATACTCAACATCATACAGTTCGGATACGGCATAGAACTGGAAAAGACACCGCCAAACAAGAAACCAAAAAGGAAGGCGCAGTCAGGAAAGGAGCTAGAGCTACTTCAAAAGGAAGCGTAGGAACTCCTCCAAAAGGAGGCCATCCAACCAGTACCATACAGAGAAAGGAACAAGGGAGTGTACTGAACCTACTTCCTGGTACCAAAGGTGGACGAAAGACTGAGACCCATCCTGGGCCTAGGGTTCCTAAACAAGTACATAAAAACACAAAAGTTCAAGATGACGTCCCTACAAGAGGTCATTCTTCAGATAAGGGGCAGAGACTTCATGGCCACCATAGACCTCAAAGATGCCTACCTGCACATCCCAATGAACAGGCAGCACAAACATCTACTACGATTTACCATCAACAAAGAACACTACCAGTTCACAGCCCTAGCCTTCGGACTAAAATCCGCACCAAAGGTCTTCACCAAGTGCCTCGCAGCAGTGGCAGCGCATCTACGAAGAGAAGGGATCCATGTATACCCTTACCTCGACGACTGGCTAATAAAGGCAAGTTCACACAGGACATGCAAAGAACACGCACAGCGTGTGACGGGTACACTGATAGATCTGGCATTCTCCATTCACTGGGGGAAATCCTCATTGGAACCAGAGCAAGTGAAGATCTTCCTGGGAGCACAGATCAACACCATACAGAGCAAGGTGTTCCCCAGCGACAAGAGAATACTGGCCCTGCTGAAGAAGATGCTCCTCTACCAGAAGGGGTGAGCTCTGACAGTGAGGACAGCGAGCAAGATCATGGGCATGATGGCATCCTGCATACATCTGGTCCCAAATGTACTGCTCCACATGAGACCATTCCAGGAATGGCTGCAACAACAATGGTCACAAGCAACAGGAAGTTGGGAAGATCTATTTGCTGTAACGCACACAGTGCAGGAGGAGATATCGTGGTGGAACAAGGAGAACATAACAGAAGGGAAGCCTTTAACACCCCCAACCCCAACGGTGACCATCACCACAGACGCATCCCAGATGGGATGGGGAGCACACATAAACAAGCTCAGTGTGAGGGGTCTGTGGACTCCAGTGAATGCGGTCAAACACATCAACTACTTGGAACTTAAGACCGTGTTCCTCGCCCTGAAGGCCATCAAGAAAAAACTGTACAACCAGAGAGTGTTGATCCAAACAGACAACACAACAACGATGTTCTACATCAGCAAGCAGGGAGGAACACAATCAGCCCCGCTATCAAACCTAGCTCTGGAGATGGGCCATCTCACTCAAAATAGATCTGATAGCCATACACCTACCAGGGAACGACAATGTGGAAGCGGACCGGCTCAGCAGACAGACATCTGCATCCCACGAGTGGGAGCTCAATACACAGGAAACGCAAAGGCTATTCAGAAGGTGGGGAACACCGATAGACCTATTTGCAACACACCAGAATGCAAAATGCCGAAATTTCGCATCCAGGGGAAAGATCTCTGGGGAATGCCCTATGGATAAGCTGGTCGAAAACATTTGCTTACGCTTTTCCCCCCGACACCACTGATACCCACGGTACTCAACAAGTGCAGAACCAGCAACATGACCCTGATACTAGTGGCACCACAGTGGGCAAGGCAGACCTGGTACTCGAAAATAATGGAAATGGCACAGGGGCCACCCCACAAATTCGGAAAAAGAAAAGACCTACTCTTCATGCAGAACTGAGAAGTACTGCACCCAGAGCCAGAGCCTCCGCCTAGCTGCATGGTTCCTGAGGAGATAGAGTTCGCACACCTAAGGCTACCAGAGAGCACCCTGCTGGTGCTACGGGAGGCAAGGAGACCTACAACACGAAAGTGCTATGCGGCAAAATGGAACAGGTAGGCAAAATGGTGCAGTAGGAAAAAACTGCACAAAAGGATGACCAAGGAATCAACGGTGCTAAGATATCTCACACACTTGATGAAAACAAAACTGAGTTCATCCTCGCTGAAGGTACACCTAGCAGTGATAGTGGCCTACACAAGAGGAGAGACAGGAAGTAGTTTCTTTACATCACAAGTAGTAAAGAGATTCCTGGAAGGGGCAAAAAAGACGGCACCACCTAAAAGGATGCCGCCGCCGGCATGGAACCTTAATCAAGTCCTAACAGAACTTATGATGGCACCTTTTGAACCCATCCATAAGGCCAAACTACAAATGCTAACAATGACTACAGCATTTCTGGTGGCAATCACCTCGCTGCGCAGGGTAAGCGAGCTGCAAGCCCTAACACTACAAGAACCCTACATCCAAATACACAATGACAGGGTGGTAATGAGAACGGACCCACACTTCATGCCATAGTGGTGTCCAGGTTCCACATGAACCAGACAGTACAAATACCAAGCTTCTTTCAGAAACCATCCACAAGCGCAGAGAGGGCACTGCACACTCTGGACGCTAGAAGAGCACTAATGCATTACATGGAAAGAACTAAGGAGCACAGGAAAACAAAGCAGTTCTTTGTGTCCTTCACAAGCAGTTTCCTGGGTAGACCAGTAACAAAGGAAACCATTGCACGATGGATCGCACACACTATACATTCTGCCACAAGCCCACTCTACCAGGAAGAAGGGAGCAACAATAGATGTCCTACCTAACACACACATTCAGGACATATGCCTGGCGGCAACATGGGCTTCAGTGAACACGTTCACTAAGCACTACTGTGTGGATATACAAATGAACAAGGAAGCACAAGTAGGATAGAAGGTGCTTCAACATATATTCAACAACCAACACTCATCTTCCACCCAGCCGCCACAAACATAACAAACCGCTACAAAGTCTATGCACAGCATAGTGAATCCAGAAAGATTCACTCTGCAAAATGAATAGTTTCTTACCTGTCGGTGTAGTTTTGCAGCTTGATCCGTCACGGCTAACTCTATCATTGCAGCAACAGCCAGAAAGAGTGCCAACATTCCGACAAACTCAAGCCCACCTCCAGACAAGGAAAGTAAGAGGATAGACCTTACTGGAAAAAAAATAGAGGTATGCGCATTGCCAACTCTAATGCCCCACTCAACAGGCATACGTACCAGCCTTGGGAGGAGGAGGGACAGCTACTCAAACACCTAACTGAACAATATCAACAGAGAGCAACACACCTGGTGGAGGAAGGCAAGAACATGGCAAACTCATGCCTCAAATCAGCCCTGGATGCAGCAGACACATCCAGCAGGCTCATGATGATTGGGGTAACAGAAGGAAGGCATACCTGGCTGAGGATCTCCAGTTTCAACCTGGAAGTCCAGAATAATATTCTGAACACACCCTTCAATGGAGAAACACTGTTCGGAGCGCTAGTAGATGAGAAACTGACGCAGTTCAAGAAGGAAAATGAAACTGCAAGGTCCATGGGGGCGTTGCAGTTCAGAGGAATGAGAGGGGGCACCCCGACATGGAGACCAAACAGAAGAGGAACCAGCCAGGAACGTCACATCCGACATTCCAGCAGAACTACCAGGGCAACAACCAAGTGCAGCAGGGTCAGCCGCAGCAAACCTGGCAATACAAGCCCAGGGGCCAGTCCTATTGCTGGAGTGCGAATGGACGAGGACAAACCAGAAGAGTGGGCCAGCAACCCACCTAAAAGTGACTTCCCTCCACCAAACGTGGTCACCCACACAAGACCTCTAGGGGAGGGGCACAACAAAATAAGCAAAAAAGTTTTACGCGCACTGAAATCGGGGATCTCGTACCAAAGGTGGACGAAACGTTAAGACCCATCCTGGATCTACGGTTCCTAAACAAATACATAAAGACTCAAGTTCAAGATGACATCCCTACAAGAGGTTCCTCAGATAAGGGACGGAGACTTTATGTCCACCATAGACCTCAAAGATGCCTACCTACACATTCCCATGAACATCTACTGAGATTTGCCATCGACCAAACCAATGGGTGACCATCACCGCAAACGCATCCCAGAAGGTATGGAGAGCACACATGAACCAGCTCAAAGTGAGGGGTTTGTGGACTCCAACTGATGCGATCAGGCCCATCAGCTACCTGGAACTAAAGACCGTGTTCCTTGACCTAAAAGCCTTCCAGAAACAACTCTACAAGCAGACAACACAACGATGTTCTACATCAACAGGGAGGAACACAATCAGTTGCACTGTCCAACCTAGCGCAGGAGATATGGAGATGGGCCATCCCACTAGAAATAGACCTCCTAGCAATATACCTACCAGGAAAGGACAACGTGGAGGCAGACACAGGCTCAGCAGACATACATCAGCATCCCACAAGTGGGAGCTCAATGCACAGGAAACGCAAAGCTATTCAAGAAGTGGGGGACACCAAAAATAGACCTATTTGCAACACACCAGAATGCAAAATGCCAATACTTCGCAACCAGGGGAACAATCCCAGGGGAATGCCCTATGGATAAGCTTGTCGAAAACATTTGCCTACGCTTTTCACCCGATACCACTGATACACAGGGTACTCAGCAAATGCAGAACAAGCAACATGACACTGATTCTGGTGGCCCCTCAGTGGTCCATGCAGTCCTGGTTCTCACAAATAGTGGAGATGGCGCACGGACCACCTCACAAGTTTGCAACAACAAAAAGACCTGCTCTCCATGCAAAACGGGAAGGTACTTTACCCAGAGCCAGAGAGCCTTTGCCTAGCTGCATGGCTCCTGAAGACGTAGAGTTTGCACACCTAAAACTCCCAGAGAGCACACTGCGGGTGCTACAGGAGGCAAGGAGACCTACCACACGGAGGTGCTATGTGGTTACATCCCAAGTAGTAAAGAGATTCCTGGAAGCGGCTAAAAGGATCGCCCCCACAAAAAGGATCCCGCCAACGGCATGGAACCTTAATTTAGTTCTAACAGAGCTTATGAAAGCGCCTTTTGAACCCATCCATACACTACAAATGCACATAATGAAGACAGCCTTTCTAGTAGCAGTCACCTCGCTACGCAGGTTAAGCGAGCTACAAGCACTGACGCTACAGGAATCCTACATTCAAATACACAATGACAGGGTGGTAATGAGAACGGACCCACTATGCCGAAGGTGGTGTCAAGGTTTCACATGAACCAAACAATACAGATACCAAGCTTCTTTCAGAAACTATCCACAACCGGGAGAGAGCACTGCACACTCTGGATGCTAGAAGGGCAGTAATGCAGTACATGGAAAGAACTAAAGAGCACAGGAAAACAAAGTAATTCTTTGTGTCCTTCGCAAGCAGTTACCTGGGAAGAAAAGTAACGAAGGGCACCATCGCACGATGGATTGCATAAACTATACAATTCTGCCACTAGCAGGCAGGTCAAGAACTACTAGGAGGGGCACAGGCCCACTCTACAAGGAAAAAGGGCACAACAGCCTTCCTGGGTAACACACCCATTCGAGACATATGCTGGGCGGCAACATGGGCTTCAGTGCGCACGTTCACTAAGCACTACTGTGTGGATATACAAATCCACAAGGAAGCACAAGTAGGACAGAAAGTGCTTCAACATATATCCAACAACCAACGCTCATCTTCCACCTAGCCGCCACAAACATAACAAACCGCTACAAAGTCTATGCACAGCATAGTGAATCCAGAAAGATTAACTCTGCAAAACGAATAGTTTCTTACATGTCTTGTTGTTTTGCAGCTTGAAGATCTTTCTGGATTCACTAGCAAACCCACCCACCTCCGCCAGAAAAGATTAGCCAGGAGGAGGAGAGAATACAAAGACAATATACAATCTTTAAAAGAGACTAATCTGGAGTTCCTTTTAATTAAGGAAGAACTTGAAAAGGATGAACAAACATGACACAAAAACAAGCAAAAAAGAATCCGAATATGGCGCCCAAAGGTGGGAGCTTCAGCAGGAAGCGTGCCGACGTCGGAGGAAGTACACCAAATGGTGGGACGTCTACATCCACCTGGGCTACGGAAAAAAAAACCCAGAAAAAATACTATGATTCCGGACCCAACCACTAGACCGTGGAATAATGTACAGCATAGTGAGTACAGAAAGATCATCGAGCTGCAAAACACTGACCGGTAAGAAACCATTTGTTTCAAACCATGCATGAATTGCCACAAATCAATGTCTGCGACAGACCCATATGAGTCTCCCTAGTAGGGCAGCAAATGTGCTCAGATGAATCTGAAGGTCGTCCAGGCCTATGAGGACAAACCCTGCCTCCGAGCACCATAGGAAAGCTTAAAAGTCTTTGTCCCGCTTGAAGTTGCGTTCTCGATCCCACGATAGGTCATCAACCCATTCCAAGTGGTCAGGTAAGTTGAAAAAAGAACAATCTGAAAAGACAAAACATAACACACCTTCGTCCCTCTACTCTTCAGAAGTTACGTGGATGCCAGGGTATTCCTAAGTCTCTGTCTTTGTCCCCCACTTCTAAACTGATCCTCACCAGAGTTACTCGTGACCTCGGCAAAGCGGCAACGAATTCAAGCCTTCAAAGAGATTATGTTGCTGATCTTTGGTACCCTATTGGATCCCTCTCGCACATTCCGGGCCTCATGGATGTGAGGAGGCCTCCAGTCTGGTTACCGCCAGGGCATCTGTCCCCAATGCCAGCTGTGCCTCTCAACCCTGTTCCAGGGTCTGCATCAACTCAGGGACAGATGCCTGCTCCGATTCTCAATATGGCAGCACTTGGGCCCAGCATGTTGACACCATCCGAGGCCCCCATAGTCTTTTTGGACTCTGAAGCAAATGTATCACAACCTTGTTTTAACGTCCCACCCACCACCTGTGCAACCCCAGTCTGATACACTATAGATTCTCAGACCTGGAGCCACAACAGGATGACTGCAATGACCCATTGTAACTATATGATGACGTGAACCTATTTCTGGTCCTTCAAGAGGCCATTGGCCTTGATACCTCATCTGACACAAGCCTCCCCTCTCCACCTGGTGGGCGGCAGAAGTGCTTGATATTCAGCTTCCCTCTGTGGAGTTAAAAAAAATCATTGTATTCCTGGAGGCCCTGCAGCCAGGGCAGATCCCCTCATAACCACTACCCCCTTTTAATGAGGCATTGACAGAAATGTTTTGGGCACCTGGGCAGATCAGTGGTTGTGTTCTCCTGTCAATCACCAAATAGCCTGGAAACATTTTCAAAACATTGCAACACAACAGGCGATTTACACATTTTCATTGCTGGAAGATGTCCTGTGCCACTGAGGTGTAAGTTCCATTCATGATCTTCTCAGCACTGCTGGCTGAGTTTGCCTGTCTGGTGTTGAAAGAACCTGCCTGATTAGGTAGATGCCCTGGCACTCCAGTAACCTCCAGAGATGAAGTGTCTCCTGGCACATGGGTCAGAACAACACCCCACCCTGCTTGTTGCAGTACTACATGGCGGTAGTTTTGTCTGTGGGAACCTGAACCAGCCGCCCTTTGAAAGGCTGGTAGGAACGCTTTTAGCACCAGACGGATGGCCTACAACTCAACCAGACTGATGTGAAGACTGGTCTCACCAAAGTCCTCTAAACTCCACCTCTCCCTGATGAATTCCTCATTCAAGCAGTGACACATCGGTCACCTCTGTCCGCTTTGGGTGGGGCAGGAAGAGAGGTCTTCTGCATTAGTTTGCTTTCTCCTCGAAAACTGCGATAGAATCAGATATGTCCCCCTGGTGCTGGGCCCACTGAGGCTTCATCTTCCACTGTAGAGCCCACACATGTCTCCTGACATAGTTGATGAGCAGGATGCCAAGCACCTCAGAAGTCTCAGAGCCACCCTCGCCAAGACCCAGTTCCTAGGCTAAATCATCAAGATCATAGCCCAAATCCCCTGGACTCCTTGTGAAACAGGGAAGGCCCGAAACTACACTGTATCCAGGATGGCTCCAATGAAGGGAGCCTTGGTGAAGGAGTTTGGTCTGACTTTGGAACTTGATAGTCAATTCCAGAAATTTTGGCAGGTCATTTAGAGGTTGTCTACTACTGACTGTGGCGAGCTTGCCTTTAACAGCTAGTGATCAAGGTAGGGGAAAACTGGAATCCCCAATCTCCAAAGGTGTTTTGCATAAAATGTCATACACACATACAAAGCCTTAAACAACATTAGCCCTACATGACTCAAAATCCTTCTAAACTTTTATAAACCTCCCAAATTCCTCTGATCAGCCGGATTCCTACTTTCATCCAGCATACGAAGGAACCAGATCCAGTGGTTGTGTCTCCTTCTCCTCCTTCGCTTCTAAAACCTGGTATGATGTGCCTCTGCACTTCGGAGCATCCTCCCCCTCAATTCTTGAATTACTCAAGAAAATAAAGAACTGGCTCTTCACCAAACCCCGACCCTGGCTCTGCCCATACTGCCTCTGCAGCAGGATACTCTCCAAGGTGAGTTCTACGCTATACAAATACACATAGCATAATTTTTGTAAACATCCCAAGGGCACTGGTGAGGCTGAAGGGGATCACAGCAAATTGCAAATGCTCCTGGCCCTCCTTAACCCTCATAGTTTCTGTGCGACTACAGGACGGGTACTTGAAAGTAGACATCCTGCAGATCCAAAATCCCCGTTTAGACGCTTGGATCCAGAGCAGACGGAAGCTAGGTCGGTGTGAATCTTGAAATTGTCCTTCCGCAAGCAGTTTCTTAGAGGGTGGAAGTCAAAAGTAGGATGACTGCTAATCTATCTCTGCCCATATATTCTTGGAGCCAAAAGGTCCTCAATTTCAAGTACAAGACGGACAGGTGCTTCTTTTATAGATGCTCTAATGTGGGTGGGAGTTGTGGCGGGTCTAAAAAGAAATTGCAGGATGTATACCTGTTGAACTATGAACCTTTTTCATTAAGGGTGATGAATGACTCCAAGATGGGTTATAGTTCCCCCTAAAAAGCAAATCGCAGGAATCGGGCGCAACAGGGCCGAAATCTCATCGAGAAAAAAATGCAGGGATGGGGAGGAGTTGGTACATTCTAGTTGCATGCAATGCCCCAGAGGTGGGATAGATGATAGTGCTGTGCAGGCAGTAATTTACCAAAAGCATCCTGGAAAAGAGTGGATTTTAGATCTTTACAAAATTTGACCAGTGTAGTTAGATTTATAGATCGGTTCATGCCCTTTAAGAAGCTCTAAAATATGTGTTAAAATTGATTCTTGTGCACTCTAAAGATGAGGATTTAGAGTTTTGAAAGTTCTTTCTATCATTAATTTGTCTTTGCTTTCGTTGAACTAATCAGGCAGCTTTTTTTTATATACGGTTCTTTGTGAGTAAGCACAGGGAGACAGATTTATCAGATAGTAGATGCCTCTTTTCCAGCTGTCTTTGTGCATACCAGACTCAACTTTGAACTGAACCCTTTACTGTACTGCGAGCCAATGGAGTACTTTTAAAGCTATGGAGGCATGCTTATATTTGAGATTAAAGCACATTCTTGCCACCGGATTCTGGATGTTTTGCAATTTTTGGATTTGTGACTTGTATAAGACCTTGAAGACTATGGTCAGGGACACTGGGATTATGTGGTGATGACAGCCACATTATGTGACAGGATTGACTAAATTATGCGGCAAAACATGCTACTTTTATGGTGTAATATGGCACATTATATGGGTTTTGTTTATTTCTGTGAATACTTTGTAGTTTGTTTGAAAGGGCATACCACACATCTTTGGCAGGCTTACTTCTTTCTCTGGCATGCCTTCTGGCTCCAAGAATCCGCAGGGGCATCCTATAAGTTTATCGCTGGCTGATCCATCAGTGGCGCTATCTGTGCCCTTTGAATCTCCTTTGGGTTCTCCACCGGTGCCGAGTTCAGGGTAACATATTGTGGTATCTTACTCCGAGCTGAATATGTCTTGACCTTGTTGAAGGACGCACCAAGATCCTGATGTAGTTCAGCCAATACTCAATCCCTCAGACTCCGCCACTGTTCCATTACCTCGCAGTTGCGCACATACACTGCACTGTCTTTTAGGCTTGGACTCTGACCAGAGGCAGCCATATCGAGATGACCATGGAGGGGATGGGAAATAGTTTGTCCAACCATATGAAGAGGATAATTGGTACATTGATTTAAAAGATTCTGGTGGGTGGATACCTTACCAGATTCTCTGTTGGTCACCCCCAGATTCTGGTCTGGTCACCAAGAGGGGCATCCCTTTTGGCCAGATGAGCCATAGAAAGGGTACCAGCCCTGTCAGCGCAGGCTGAATGTTGTTTCTGCTACTTTCTTGTGCTGGAGGACCGCAACCAACGTCCTAGTTGGGATCTTATATATCCCAGATACTAGATGGTAGTGTTGAACCTGTTGGGCTCCTATTTTCACATCCATGCTATGCAATCCAACTAGTGCCACCTGCAGTTCAAGGTGATCTTCAAGTATTTTGTTTGCTGTGCTCCCTTTCGACCTCCCTGTTGCTGCTGAGGTGTTCACAAAGGTAATGGAAGTGGTCGTTGGCCATCTACCTTAACAGCTGGCTGTTGAAGGCAGGCTATCTACAGTTAGTGGTTGACCACCTCCAGACAACAGCAAACTGTCCGGTAAATTGAGAACCCTAGCAATGACAGACAAAGTCACACCCGACTTCCTCATAGGGTCTTCCTTTCATCAGAATCATCCAGGATATGGTGCACTTCCGGACCTTTCCTCCAGACCAATGAGTCCAGGTAATTTGGGCAAGGATCCTGCTGTTTCAGCCTCTGTCCTGGATCTCAGGGAGGATCGCTCTGAGGCTTCTTGGCCTGGTAGCTGCCTGTCTTCTGATCAATGACCATGCCAGAAGAGACGTGCAAGCCCTGCAGGGGGATCTGAAGCCTTAGTGGTTTCAGCACCAGCACAGGTCTTTCACCCAGGCCTACACAACCTATACCTACTTCCATGCGTGGAGCTTGAGAGGCGGCAGTTCATCTCATTTGATCTACCTCCCGAAGTCATTGTTGTAATACTGGCAGTCAGTCACCCTTCCACTAAATCATGGTATGCTGGGCTTTCTAAAAGAGCGCTGAGCTTTTAAAATTGGTCATACCAAGGAGCTTTGTATGGACAAGCTGCTTTTTGTGGGGGTTACCCGGCGTAAAGAAGGGCAAGGTGGTGCAGAAGTTGACATTTTGATGGATAGTTCTCTATTTTAAGATTTGCTACACATTGGTTAAGAATCAGCCTCCAGAAGATCTGAGGGCTCATTGTACTAGAGTAAAGGTTGAGACCACTGCATTGGCATGCAGAGTGCCTGTCCTGAACATCTGTCAAGTAGCTACATGCCATAAGCATGTTACCCGTCTGATCCTGCAGGACCTGTGATCTGGGCCATTCCATAGACCATCCTCCAGAGGGGTCTGTTTGGTTCTTCCCAGACCTCGGCAGCCTGTATGGGGGCAGGGGATGGTCCTTGGGAGGATTACAATGTTGATTTCCCCACCTTATCCAACAAAACCATTTCCCCCAGACTACACTACAACATATCATGCTGTAATGTAGAGAGCACCTCAACACAATCTTTCAAAGTACGTGTTTTGAGAATGAAGATGGTTTCCTAGTTGAGACCATCTCTAAGACTGACCATCGCCTTTAATTCTTACCCACATGTTAAATGGTATCCTGAAGTCAGCCCTTGTCAATATTAAAGACCGTGTCAGGGCCAGAATAGTTTCACCCCGTATCAGAAAACAACAAAAAAAGAAATGCAAGGCCCCTCTCGAAGGCCCACTGTACATTAGGGTACAGATTTCCCTAGACTCACTGATGGTGGATACAGCCTGATATAGGACGTCAGCCCAGGCCACAGAGATGCCCCAACCCCAGATAAAGAAAGCAAGTGCATCACCAGCTCAGTAGTGTTGAAATCAAAATATGGTAGAATTTATTGGATGAGACCGAGACACCAATGCAACATCTCACCAAGCCATACAGGAAGTGTGGTGAGGTGCTTGTTGAGGAGGGTAAAGGGATCCTCCGTGCCAATATTCTCTGTACGCTATACAATGCAGACATTGCCTCAAGCAGCCTGAATACCAGTGAACTGCTCCGTAGACGTGCATGGCTCTGTGTATCCGGTTTTAAACCAGAGGTGCAGCAAAGCCGTCTCAACTTTTCAGTAGATGGAGAACATTGTTTTGGTCCCAAGGTGAATTACATGTTGGGGGAAAAAAAGATAAGACCCAGATATTGGGAAAAAAAAGATGCCCCTGCAAACCAACACCTCGAGGGGCAAATTTTGTGGCCCATACCTAAGGAGGGCAGTAAAGACAAGCAGAGGTTCAGAGTCACAAACACACCAAAGGCAACAAAAACATTTTAATGAATTCTCCCACTCCCCCCCCACCCACCCCCAAAATAGTACAATTATCGCCTTCAGTTGAATTACCTGGTTGTGTTCGACTAATTTGAAAAATGAATAGAAGTCTTGAAGCTTGTGGCACTGGTTTAATGCTGGCTAGGCTTAAAGAAGCCCTGATCGGGATGCAAGACCCATAATTGAGAATCAGGAACTGGTTGTGTGACTGTGCAGGAACCACTCCAGTTTCACTTACACTGGCGATTGCTTCCCTGAAAGACATCTATGGGTCCTTGCGCATGTATGTGTAAATGTGAAGAAGCTATTGAATAGTAATGTGCTTAACCTGTAATGTTTGTGTGCTGCGTCTGCTCAATCCTGCACATTTTGTTAAACCATGAACTGACGGGGGAGAGTCTTCTGACATGTTGCGGCTCCATGTGGCACTCTTTATAGGTAGCCCATAGCGGTGATATGGATGCATTTTAATGGCCTTTGCTTGTTGTGCAACTGACTTCTAAGCTAGCGTTATACGTTACTCCTATATGCGAGGCATGGTATCACTAGCACCTTCTTGTAATTGCATTTATTATAACATTTGCTACACTAATTTAGAAAAGCATATGGTTGAGGCAGACCCGTCAGATGATGTGCAATCCTGGCCAATGGAAGGTACATTGAGAATAAAATAGGTGTCAGAAATCTTCAATGCGAGTTTGTGGTCTGTCTGCTTGCTGCTTTGCAAGCAAAGAATGAAGGCCTATCTTAAGACTGTCAGGTACACTTGTTGCCAGTCACTGAAACTAGGCCAGCGTCTGAAAATGCTCGATCTGAAGTATTTTGCTTCAAGATAGTGCAGCTTGTAAGTAGCTTGATCTGTCCTTGCTAGTGCTTGTACCATATTTGTGAATAACACTAACCAGCACAAACTGTGGTCTGACTCCTTTCAAGAGCATGAGGCCCACCCACCGCTGGTTGCCTTCAGATATTGTCTGAATGCTTTGGAATTTAGACACATGTGATTCCTTTTACCAGAAGATCTGGACTGACTAATTTCTTCCCAGACGCTCTTGTGTGGGCCGTTATATGGAACACGTGCTATATTTCCTCATGTTCTGACTCAATGTCTCTCCATAGGGAATCTTGTTCCTGCAGGAAAATGATCTTCTGAAGAACACGCCAGAGGAAATCGCCAGGTTCCTGTACAAGGGGGAAGGCTTGAACAAAACTGCCATTGGGGACTACCTGGGCGAGCGGTAAGATGCATGCATGGCACTGGAGAATGTGTTGGGCTTGATGGGATTGGGGTGTGTGTGTGGAGGGAGCAGCTGAATCCTACTGCTAGCATAACATTATATAATGAATTCCACATGCGCCAGTGAAATCCCAGCTCCACTTTCTTCTCTCTTTAAGCTTAGAGTTGCCTTATCGGGTCCAAGTCCAGCTTTGCTTTATTTCCTGTGGCTCAACAGAGGCCTGCTTGCCCTACAGCCCTGTCCCTACCTTGCGATCTCTTGCTCTTCCCTAAAAAGTCCAGCGAGTATCCAAGAACAGTGGTGTGCCGTAGCTTCTTCTCCAGCTCGGTTCTCTTAGGCCTTCTTTCTTTCCCCCGGTAGTGAGTCCTGTTGGTGTGCTGTGCTAGAACCCTGGCCTCAATTAGCTGTCTCTGTCCACTGTGCATGGCCTCCACAAATCTGTGTCTCTTACAGAGCTGCCTCTCCCTGGCTGTCTCATGGTCCTCCATGTAGTCCTTTATGTACACTATGACCATGCCCTCCTCCGGCCCTGCCTCAAACTTGTGCGCTGCCCCCAGCAGCCTCGAGTCCCATCTGCTTTCTAGTCGGTCTAGTTTGTGGCCTGTTCCATTTTGACCTACATTAATTTCCCTATCTCGTTGCCTTTTGGTATCTTCCCATTGACCTCCACATGTAATCTCTACTTGCGAAGTACAAGGTACTAATTAAAGCAGCCAAGACTAAATACTTCTCTGAAAAGATAAGTTTAGCTAAAAATACAACCAGGGAGCTATTCAAGACAGTCAACTCTCTGTCAAATTGGAGTAACAGTGGTACCTTTAACCCTGATGTATCCTTCTGCAAGAAGCTGGCCGATTGTTTTTTTTTTTTTTTTTTTTACCCCAGTCCAATATCCACTCTATCTTTCAAGATTTTATTCATTCCCAGAACACCCTGGGCACAGGAGGTGTTTCAACCCATGCTGACTAGCTGGATCTACAGCAATTCCACGGGCGCTCAGATATCCCACAATTTGAAAGGTTCACCCTTTTCTCTAAGGAAAAAGTAATTAGCCTCATTAATTCCATTGTCAGCCCCAGCTCCCTCCCCTACCACCCAAAGTTCCTTCATCTGATCGCTGGCTCAACGGCTTGTCCACGCATGGAACTACTGAATGAGATACTAACTATAGGGCAGTTCCCGGCCTAATGGAAAAAAGCCTCCATTCTCCCATTGGTGAAAAAACCTGCTATGGACCCAAAAAAGGTGGAAAGCTATACACTGATATCTCACCTCTTTCCCTACCAAGACATTAGAGAAGGTAATGAACAAGGACATTTTATCATTTCTAGATGCTTATCAGCTGCTCGACTCTTCGCAGCACGGTTTCAGAGCAAACCACTGTACTGAATCAGCTCTGGTACCAGCCTTTGAGGAATTGAAAATGGTAACCGACAAGCGCGCCAAAGCTGCACTGATTTTATTAGAACAATATGACGCATTTGACACAATTGACCACTCACTCATAAACCGGCTCTTTGCTGGTTTTTACGAACTCTGCACGGGCTCAGCTGAGCTCGTTCCTAAGCGATAGACATTAGATAGAGATGCGAGACTCCAGTTCCTCTTCCTTCTCCTTCCCTTGTGGTGTGCCCCAGGGGGGATCTTCCCTCAGCCCTACGCTTTTTATTATTTGTTACGACCCCTTATCAATCTCATTTGTAGTTCTGCCCTTGCAGTATTCTCCAACACCGATGATGACCCAGATTGTGGTTTCAATCTCATTGAACGTTAAAAAGGAGCCAAACAATTTCTGCAGTTGTATGTCTCAAGTTGTAAGCTGGATGCAAAGAAGCTGTCTGAAGCTGAACTCTGAGAAAATAGAGGTTCTCCTTTTTGGAAATGAGGCCATGTTCTAGAATGCTTCATAGTGGCCCTCGGATTTAGGCCCTTTACCAGGGCTGGTTCAAAAAGCGAGAAACCCGGATGTCATTTTTTTAACACCAAATTGTTTTTGAGAACAAAGGAATCTGATCACCTCCTCTGGCTTCTTTGTGCTTAAGGTCCTCATGAAATGTTTCCAGCTTATTCCCCTGGATTGCAAACAGTGATGATGGCACTCATTTTCTTGAAGCTGGATTACTGTAATGCTCTGTATTTGGACACCCATAAACATCTGGTGAAAACTTCAATCTCTACGGAATGCAGCTGCAAGAATGTTAGTAAAAACTCCGTTTGCATTTATATCCCAATTTACTGCATGGTGTGCCCTGGCTCCCAGTGAGAAAAAGATCATTTTCAAGGCCCTATGACTGGTCCATAAAGTCCTCCATCAGACTGGTCCAATTTACTTTCAGGAACAGCTCTCCTGGTACACTCCTAGAAGGCATCTTAGATCAAGCTCAGCCCGAATGGTAACTATCCCTAGAAGAAACCAAGCTAGATGGGGAGGAATGATGATCTACTTCTGTGCGGGAAAACTCTGGAACTACTTGCCTCCAACCCTACGTTCCAACCCATCCTGCTACAGTTTTGGAAACAGTTGAAGAACTTGCTCTTTACTGAATTCTTCAGCTAAACTCCATGCCTCTTTTACAGCCTGGCTGTCTTCCAATCTCAACGCTAAGACACCATTGGGTAATGGCACGCTTTATAAAATAATCTTCCTTACTTACCTCTCATTAATTCTCCATGTCTGATCTTTCATTGTTTCTACTGCAGGTTTGTACTACCTTACACTGCCCGCCCCTTGCCTCAATGTGGGAAGCTGGTTCGTTTAGAGGCGTCCCCTGGGCCACCCACTGCTGAGCTCGATGATTTGTCTAACTTTGCTATAATGTCTGCGTTTCTGTGTGGAATTCCACCCCTCTGCTTGTGAACTTTTCAAAAAGTGGGGAGTTTGTGTCACGATGGAGGAAGTCTACTCTTAGTCACCGGTTTCCGCTCCTATTATAACACATTGAGTATCTCTGCCTGTACAGTTCTCCTGCTACTTTAGGGCTACGTTGCTCTAAAGATATACCACATACATACATACATGTATAGTTATCCATTATTTTGTGCTGAAAGGACTTTCCAAGAGCCAGAAGAAAATATTTAACTTGACCACATTTTCCGAAAGGGGGGCATCACAGCCTGCGTGTCCTCCAGGAGTGAGTGTGTGGTTTTTCAGGCATAACAAACATGGAGGATTTTCTGCTTCTTTACTTTTCTGTTCACTTTCTATTAAGAACTGGTAATGACCATGTCGGCTACATTCTATCTGCGTTTTTCTTTCCATTGAATGTGTCCCTCCTTGGTATGTGGTTTGCATGCTTTTAAAAGTGAAAATAACAAGCCACAGTTGCAGACAGAATCTGGAGGGATGATCGACACTTGCCTGGAATTGATTCTTTTGAAAACCTGGCGAAACTCTTAGGAAGAACACATCTGCTGTAAAGCTGGGAAAAGAGTACTTGATGATTTTGTGACGCATACATTTACAGCAGAAAAACCCACCAGATCCCTCTAGTGACCCTTTTACTGGTCTGTCCAGTGTCACAGTCAAGGATTTAACAAACTGATGTCTGTCATGACTAAATTTGTATGTCTTATTCCTTTTGCACTGCTGTTCAGTACAGATAGTGAATTTAAAAACAAATCAATCTCGTGTATAAGATGACTGACTCCATGTCATTAAGAACATCGGATTCCAGTCCTGGGCTTTCATTTTACAAAACATTGTCGCCTAAATGTGTGTCGATTCGCCCTTGCTCCGGGTGTTTTTTTTGCTTTTTGTAGCCCAGCTGTATACTTCTGTCCCCTCACCTCTCTTCGTGCTTTGTTGCAGGGAAGACTTCAACATCTCAGTGCTGCATGCCTTTGTGGACCTCCATGAGTTTACGGACTTGAATCTGGTGCAGGCCTTGCGGTGAGTACTGGCTCCAGGCATGGGTGGTGGAGGATGAATGTCAGTGGTGGTGCCAGGAAACCTCAGGGTGCCTTCCGTCTCTTCTGTTCTCACTGCATCAAAGGAAGGAAGTTGTAGCGGAAGAGGAGAAGCACTTTGCGGCACCGCCGCAAGACCGAGAGCCTTGTTCAGGAAACCTATAGGGAGATATATGTGTGGGGTTTTGCAGAAGTAATTTTCTGCATCACCACTTCCTGCTGACAATCGCCATGTCTTGTCTGCTGGTGTTGGATTTACTGTTTTGCTGAATAAGCCCAGGAGTAAACATAAGCCTGCACTCTGGATCATGGGTCCAAACTTTAGTCTGTGGAAAAGCCCCTAATGTTTTCATTGATCTGATTAAGTAAAGTTAAAATAATGTCATTAAATCAAAGTTTTTTTCATTGATCTCTGTAGATCAGACATTCTTCTTTGCGAAAGCTTTTGTTTAGAATATATCCTCCAAGTGCAGGAGGGAGTGTCTGCAAAGTCATCCATGATTTGTCAGTGGATTACTTCAATTAGAAAGCCGTGTAACTGGAGTGTTGGAAAATCCTGGCTGTTGGACTGAAGTGAAAAAAAAATCTCTTTGGTATTGCAGTGTTTGTTAAACTACACTTTTCCACTGGCTCCTTTCTCTTCTATTTTTCACCCAGTGCGATTTCTCCTCCCCCCCCCCCGATAATGCTCCCTCCCCATCCTCTCTTAAGTAACTGAATTAAGCAGCCACCATTTGCCTTTTCCTTAATGATCTCAACTGCCTCCTGTTCCCCATGACCCTCTTCTCCCTTGCCAATTAACCTTGTTAAACCTCTCTCCTATTTTCCAAAACTCACCACGATTACCTGACGGCCACAAGCACTATCATTTCCCCCTTTTTGAATCTCATGCTCCTCATAAGTTTTTTGCCCTCTTCCTGTTACCTTACTCCACTAACCCCCCGATTCTGGCGTTCATGGCTCTTCCTGACTCACTCTGCACTCCCCACCATTCCTAAATTTAACACCCACTTTTCCCAATTTCTTTTGGTTTCATTGGCATGTAAAGGCGCTGAGCCTCCTGTACCAGCCACTATCCCCGGTATTCAACACATTCTGACCTGCTTTGTACTGCTTGTTGCATTCTTGTACCCTAGTCTTTTCTGGAAGGATTGCTAGTCTTTGTTAGATCTCTCCTAAGCCATTGCGTTAGCGATGTTTTGGCGAGATATTAAGTAAGGGGGCTTTCAAAAGTGCTCCCAAAGTCTGCAGGCGCATCGGGTACAATGCATGTGCGCCGGGCGCGCGCACCATTTGTCCGCCTGCTGTTCACTTTCGCGGCTGCTTTGATGTTCTCAGTGAGCCGCGTGGCCACTGAGAACATCAAAGCAGCCGCAAATGTGCTCACCATTTGCCACCCCCTCCCTAAATGCTCCCTTTCTTAAATTCCCCCTTCTACCGTGCTCCCAACTTTCTTTTCCTTTACCCTCTTTACGTCCTCCTTCCCTCATCTTGCTTCCTTACATCCTCCCTCGCCCAGGCAACCCATCTCACCCCCGCCTCTACATCCATTTCCCGCTTTAGGCTTCCTACATCCTTATCTTCCACTTTTATTATTGTATTTCCTGCTTTGTTGCATCACTCATTCTTCCTTCCTCACCTCTTGCCTGTTCTTTATTCCTTACATCCTTTCCAGCCACGAGAATCTCAGCACCTATCTTTCTTTTATCTTTCTGCCTTCCATCGAGTCCCTCCCTCGCTTGCTCCCTCCCCCCTCTCTCGAAATCCCCCCCCCCCCCCCCAGCTTTCAATTAACAGTTTAATGCAACCCTTGTGGGTGTACAACTGAGCTCTTTTACGCGCCCCTCCCCTGTGCAAACCCTGGCACTCTCCTCCCAAGCTGTTCCCCTGCCCTCGCCAGCGGCTAGCTCTCACCGCGAGGAGCTCTCACCTCTCCCAAGCCGTCCAGCGCTATTAGAATTCACGTGGAGCTGCTAAAAATGCACGACTGATAGAAGAAAAGGCGTTTTTTCTTTCTTCTATCAGACTTGTAATTAGTTTTAACAAAGAAGAAAAGTGTTACAAAATGTTCCAGTGAAGGTGTTGTGAGTCTATACTATTTCCTTCTTGTCACATTGTTTGTATACTCTTCAGTACCCTCTCAAATATATAAAGTGAATATATTTTTTTTCTATATACACCGGTTTCTGTGCTTCTTTGTAATTTGTAAGTCTTAATTCAATTTTGTTTAAATAACTGTTTGAAGATTGTTTCACTGTACATTTTTTAAGTGACTTGACTATTACTAATATTTGCTTAGGCCAACATTAACTTAGGCCTGTTATTCATTTTTTCCAAAACTTGTGAAATATCTATCTATCACCCTCACTCTGTCTATCACCCTCACTCTGTCTATCACCCTCACTCTGTCTATCACCCTCACTCTGTCTATCACCCTCACTCTGTCTATCACCCTCACTCTGTCTATCACCCTCACTCTGTCTATCACCCTCACTCTGTCTATCACCCTCACTCTGTCTATCACCCTCACTCTATGTAAATGTGGGGTACTTGTAAAGCGCACTGTTACTCTAACCGAGTGTCCTGGCGCTGCAGACCGCTGGGGAACCCGTCCTGGTTTTCCCTGTGAGATGGTCCCTTTCTGGGTATCTCCAGGGTGAAACCAGGCATCCCCGGCGTCTGTGGGGGGCCGTTGTAGAGATGAGGCAAGCTTAATGCCCAGAGTTACCGAGTGTGTTCCCTGGTTAGAGTAGGCACTGAGGAGAGAATTATCGAGTCCGTTGACCCCTGGTCCACGACCTCGATCGCCCTCACTCTATCTATCGCCCTCACTCTGTCTATCTATCGCCCTCACTCTGTCTATCTATCGCCCTCACTCTGTCTATCTATCGCCCTCACTCTGTCTATCTATCGCCCTCACTCTGTCTATCTATCGCCCTCACTCTGTCTATCTATCGCCCTCACTCTGTCTATCTATCGCCCTCACTCTGTCTATCTATCGCCCTCACTCTGTCTATCTATCGCCCTCGCTCTGTCGTCTCTCTATGGCCCTCACTCTGTCGTCTCTCTATGGCCCTCACTCTGTCGTCTCTCTATGGCCCTCACTCTGTCGTCTCTCTATGGCCCTCACTCTGTCGTCTCTCTATGGCCCTCACTCTGTCGTCTCTCTATGGCCCTCACTCTGTCGTCTCTCTATGGCCCTCACTCTGTCGTCTCTCTATGGCCCTCACTCTGTCGTCTCTCTATGGCCCTCACTCTGTTGTCTCTCTATGGCCCACACTCTGTTGTCTCTCTATGGCCCTCACTCTGTTGTCTCTCTATGGCCCTCACTCTGTTGTCTCTCTATGGCCCTCACTCTGTTGTCTCTCTATGGCCCTCACTCTGTTGTCTCTCGATCTCTCTATCGCCCTCACTCTGTTGTCTCTCGATCTCTCTATCGCCCTCACTCTGTTGTCTCTCGATCTCTCTATCGCCCTCACTCTGTTGTCTCTCGATCTCTCTATCGCCCTCACTCTGTTGTCTCTCTATGGCCCTCACTCTGTTGTCTCTCTATGGCCCTCACTCTGTTGTCTCTCTATGGCCCTCACTCTGTTGTCTCTCTATGGCCCTCACTCTGTTGTCTCTCTATGGCCCTCACTCTGTTGTCTCTCTATGGCCCTCACTCTGTTGTCTCTCTATGGCCCTCACTCTGTTGTCTCTCTATGGCCCTCACTCTGTTGTCTCTCTATGGCCCTCACTCTGTTGTCTCTCTATGGCCCTCACTCTGTTGTCTCTCTATGGCCCTCACTCTGTTGTCTCTCTATGGCCCTCACTCTGTTGTCTCTCTATGGCCCTCACTCTGTTGTCTCTCGATCTCTCTATGGCCCTCACTCTGTTGTCTCTCGATCTCTCTATGGCCCTCACTCTGTTGTCTCTCGATCTCTCTATCGCCCTCACTCTGTTGTCTCTCGATCTCTCTATCGCCCTCACTCTGTTGTCTCTCGATCTCTCTATCGCCCTCACTCTGTTGTCTCTCGATCTCTCTATCGCCCTCACTCTGTCTATCTATCGCATCACCACTGAAAGCACCACAGCATCACTCGTCGCCACCACAGCATTAATCTGTGCAACCATTCAACAACTGTTTTAAATATGTTCTCTCAATGTTTCAAGCTTTATTACAAATGTCACAAAAAGATGTTAATATTTCACTTCTGTTCTTGGATTTTCATCACAATAAAATACACTGAACATAATCTTCACAAAAGTTATTTACAAACGTTTAAGCTATTGCCATTAGAAAAAGTAATAACTTTTATTTAAGTATTAATTTAAAAAAAAATTAAGCCATTGTTATTTGTAATATCAATACATCTAAGTCACGTAAATGCATCACCTATTGCATTACAAATGGTATAGGTGTTATATTTGCGAAAGTTAAAACTATTGGCATTGTAAATGACAAAGCTATTAATTTCGCTATTTTCAAAACCAACACATGAATACAAAATTTGTCATTTACAATACAAATAGCTCAAACTTTCCTAAAGCGAAACCTATTGCATTGCAAATGCTTGTTTTAATAGTGATGGAGTGATAGTGGTCACTATGTGTTACAAATGGGGGTCTGGTCCCCTTCCCTTCTTGCCAGCTCCCTCTTCCCTCATAGGCCCTAGCCCACACCCCCCTTCACCCCTCCATTGATTCTAAGCTCCCCTTATTAGCCTTCTCCATCCTTTAGTGCTTTTCTGTTGGAATTTCTTGTCAGCATGGATTTTGCTGGCGAAGTCGACCTCCCCTTTGAAGCCGCAACTTCATAACGTCTGTCCTCCCCTTTAGTACCATTGCCTTGACACAACCAGAATACCCATCTCCACTTAAATTTTTTACTGCCTCATTTTAGGTTTCTGACTTAACAGCATAATTGCCTACTATATCTGTTACTTATTCTTTAAAAAATACACTTTGTTGGAGTTAGTCTCCGCCCATATGAGTTCCTCTATACCTTCATGCTGTTGGCTGGTTGGTAACCTTGCACCCTCTAGGAAAAGCTTCCTGTGGAATGCACGAGGGACTATTTTACAACTGAAAGGTACTCTTAGTCCTCACATTGACTTTCACATTCTATTTCTTCTCTCCTATAGGCGATCTAAATCGAAAGCAATAATTTTTGCTACGTTTTCCCAAAGATTGGCAAAGGCAAAAGGGCTGGATTCTGATTAATACTGCGAGATTCTGCACCCTTTACGTATCCCCAAGAGGCCAGACTGGGTTCAGAATCTTTCATAGCAATTCTGTACACTGGCAGATGGTGCTATCTGACCGCATGGTGGCCCTGCACCACCTCCAGAATTGTCAGAGCAGAGCCACATGTAGGTGCTGCCTCTACGTTCGGATGTCAGTTCCTTTCTTTATGAAGTCTTTGACATGGATTCAGAACACTGCTTCCTAATTGGCTAGATTTTTTTTTTATACAGATTTCAGAATCTCCTTTTGTAGACCATGTGTTTTCCCCTGAAAGTCACATGCTTCAAACTGTGCCTTGACTGTAGAAAGGAAATGTCTGTAACAAATCCACATGATCTCTGCCTGTGTCGTCATTGAGCATAAGAAGGGAGGTAGGTTGCACTCCAACTTGTGCTCGTGCTCCAAGTTTCAGGCCAGCTCGAGCTCCCAGATTGTCTTTGCTCCTAATCTCTGTAGTCGAGCAAGTCAGAGTCCAAGGACTGCTTTCTTTCACCACAAGTTCAAGAAGTCAAAGCGGGAAAAAGTTACACAGTCGCCACTCTAAGGGTCTGGCTCCTGCTTCATCGTCCGAGCCTATTCCAAGAATGGTCCTAGTGCGCTCAGTTACCCTGGCCGGCCCCACAGCAAATATGGCCTTCAGAGAGGCAATGCTGAAACTGTGTAGGATGATTACACCTACCTTTGCAGTCTCTTCAGACTGTTTGGGGCCACAGGCCCCTCCCCCCCCCAATTGGACGTCCACAGGTGGGTTCACTGAGCTGCCAGAAGCCTCATCTTATTCAAGTGCCTTGGCCCTTGTGTCATAAGCACTAGATCCAGGCCTGGCTTAATCTCGGATCCAGAATGAATGTGGCACATGCCCGGTTTCTGTCTTGCTATGAACTCACCAAAGTGCAACCCCCATCTATGAAGCGTCCACAGCCTCAACGTCAGCCAGTATCACTAAAGGCTGTAAGCTTTGTTCTGATTTTTGTATTTATTATTTTATTTATAAGCATTTAAGAAGATACATAATGCTGTAAAATCCAACAAGGTTTACAGTCTACATATCATGCAGAGTGGTTATACATCACAATACAAAGCATTTGTTTAATCATCAGCTACATACTGGCATCATATCTTAGCTAAACTGTTTGATGGGCTTGTAGATAGGCAACTAGATGCATCCAGTAGTCTCTTGGCTTTGAACCCGTGGGCAGCGCCTCCTCATATGTCTTTAAAGTATCCTTACAATAAACCATATCCTTAATCCAGTTTTTGGTCCGTGGGATGTCCCTGCTACCCCAACCTAATGAGATCCTACTTTTAGCTAAGAGCAGCGCTATCATACAAAATTTCTGTTTTGTAGCTGCCACGTTATTGACTATACCTAGCAGACACGTTCTAATTGAACAGTCAATAGAAACTCCCAACATTTCGTTTAATAGCTGTACAACCTCAGTCCAGTAGGCTCTAATAGATAAGCAGTGCCAAGCCAGATGTAGGAAATCAGCACCATCTGCCCTCACCTCTGGCAAAGCTCATCTGCCCTTAAGCCAAACTTGTGTAGTTGAGAGGGGTTATGGTATGTCTGGTGCAAGTATTTATAGTGACGAATGTGCAAATTGCCATTCGGTGTGAGCATACTAGTTGTGCAGCAGGCAGCCCACTCCTCCTCTTTTAGGGTAATGTCCAGCGCTTTATTTCACTGTGTCCATGCTTTGAGTATTGCCATCAATATCCCCTTGAAGTAGCTTATATAGGCGTGTTACCATATGAATGTTATGAGGTGTGGTTATAATCTTTGCAGTGCAGTTAGTTTTGGTGTTTCACGGGGGTACATGGGATGGAGTTTCTTAATTGCTACACGTAGTCTGTGGTAGGTAAACTGAAAAAGTAACATTTGGTTTCAATTGTAGAGTAAGTCTTTGGGTTCGATAAAGCTGCCATCCTCCTATAAATCGCCCATCGTATCCATACCCACTTGTCGCAATAGGCCGGTTCCCACTTTTTCCTGGGTAACCGATAATTCCGAGTGGAACCTTAAGGTTAGTGCTGGTGCATATAGCGGGAACCTTCTGTGCTAGTATCCCCATCTTTTGCCAAGTTGCATTGGTGGTGTCAATGGTGTTGATTGCTCATGGGTGTATTCGGGCACGTCTATGCGGCAGTATAGCATTCAGCAGGATGGAATGTGCATCTCAGTCATCAATAGCTATATGTGGGAAATATGGGATAGGATGATACCACTGGTGCGCCTATTGCTCTTGAGCGCACAGAAAATAGAGGAGGATATCCAGTACTTTGAATCCCCCTTTGGAAAAGGGCAATGTTAAGGCCCGATGCTCAATACACAGTTGATTGCCCCCACAACCCCAATATGAGTCGGGTTACCACCGTTGTAAGTCTCTGGAATACAGTGTTTGGTGGGGTAAGTGGAATGTTATTACGGAGGTAGAGGAGTTTCGGCAGAATGACCATCTTAACAATGGCTAGTCAGTCTGCCAGTGATAATGGTTGATGTATCCAGCGCTCCACTTTCTCTTCTAGTGTACTGATAACCGTCCCATAATTTACACGGATAACAGTTTCTGGGTCACGGTGGGACCATACCCCCAGATATTTGGCCGATCCGGTTTGCCACTCAAGTGGAAACTCTGGAGACCGGAGTGAAAACCAAATTTAAAATATTCTCGAAGTAATGGGTACAGGTTTACCTCTGGGTTCTTGACATAAAACACCTTGTCGTCTGCTTATAGTGAAATATTGAGTGGCCTTTGTAGGAATTGGAGGGCAGCATAGTTATGACCATGCCGCCCTTTGCATTCTAAAGGTTCGTGGGCGATCGCGAAGAGTAATGGGGAGAGGGGACAGCCTTGACACGTACCTAGTTTGATTTGGATAGAGTCTGATACGTAGTTCTTGACTCTTCAAACTTGGTTGCCGATGCACTCAATACGGTACACATATTGTTAAGTAACAATACACAAGCATTATAGTAACAAAATGACAGAAGTGTTTCAACAAAAACTCTCATGAAGGGTAAATCTTGGAGTCTTTAATGCAGTATACAGCCAGCCGACACGTGTTTCATCGCACTCGCGATTCCTCAGGGCTAGATGGCTGTACTTAACAATATGTGTACCGTATTGAGTGCATCGGCAACCAAGTTTGTTGAATAAGGGTAGTTTTTTCTATTCTAATTGAGTGGTTAAGGGTTTCTCTACTCGCCGGTTTGCACCTTAATAAATAGCATTTCTGTATTGTGTGCGTATAAACGGGCAGTGCACCCGGAGCGTAAACTGATCCAAAAGCCTCCAGAATCCATAGTTGTTGACTCTTCTCCTCGCTGTGGGTTGCTTATATAGTAGTTGAACCCATTGCAAGAACATTGGGGGAAACCCATCCTTTGTAGTATGGTGTGGAGGTATGTCCATTCGATCAAATCAAATGTTTTTTCTGCATCCAAAAGTATTGCTGCTGCTTGCATGTCTGGGGCCAGGTATTGTGGCAATGCAAATAGTGTTCGAGGGTTATGGGCTGTAGATCGACCGGGTATAAATCCTAATTGGTCTGGCAATACAATATTTGTCATCAGTGGTTGCAGGCGCTTTGCAATCAGTTTGGAAATGATTTTTGTGTCTGTGTTGATCAGGGACAGTGGCCTGTAGGATTCACACTTCTCCGGGTCCGTGTTTGGTTTCAGGAGGGCAATGACCATGCCTCTCGCAGTGTGGGGGTGCGGATCTGATTAGCGTGTGCGTCCCCATACATTTCTACAAGATGAGGGGCTAGTAAGTCAATATATGCTTTATAAAATTCGCTGGTAAAGCCGTCTGGGCCTGGTGCTTTACCATTTGGAAGGGATTTAACTAACTCAGTGACTTCTTCTACAGTTACAGGTTGTGAGAGGTACTCCCTCTGTGTATCTGATAGCCAGGCCAATGCCACATCCTCCAAATAGGTCTCAAGCTCAGTCTGAGTGGCTGTTTCACGCGATGCAGAAAGTTCACCATAGGTATCCATAAATGCTTGTAGAATGCCCTTAGTGTCATAGTGAGGTGTGCCATTATCATCTTTTATTGAAAGTACTGTATGTGCCTTGTGTCCCATACTGATTTTGCGTGCTAGATTGCGAGCTGGTCTGCCTCCCTCACCATACACGCAGGCAGTGTGGTGTTTGGAAATATATTTGAGTTCGTCAACCGCAAACTCTTGATATTCTGACATGACCGGTCTAATCTTGCTGAGGATGGACATATGTGTCTGTTCATATTCACGTTCTAGGGCACCTAGTCGGCGCTCTTGTTGGGCAAGTTGGGCTCGTTTTTAGGTTTTGCCTCGCGAAAAAGATGCGCTCTGCGCATCTTTTTTGCGCAGGCAAAAACCTGCATCTTTTTTGCGCAGGCAAAAACCTAATGAGTACTGTGTGTGGGTTTGGGTCGGCCCTCGTCATTCATTGGCTGGCTCCATAAATGGAGCCTAGCCATTGGACGAGGGGCCTGTCCGTCAATGCCGGACCAGACACGGGGGCGTTCCCGAGATTCTTTGGCTTTTGCCGACGTCACGCGACGTCAGCCGAAAGCCAGGAACGCCCCCGATTCTGGTCCGGCATTGCCGGCACCCGCCTTCCTGCTCCGGCCGTCTTCTGCGTCTCTCCTCCCCCTTTCCCGCCCCCTCCCGCCCTCCCGCTCATTAATAGTCTTTGTGGAGTGTTCTTCTAAACTGTTCTCCGATCCAGTAGCTTGTTAGCCTTGCTGCTTGCTGAGTGGCCTGGAGTCGGAGTGGAACCGACACTCTCTCTGCCCCAAGGTCATGTTTTGCGGTTCTGTGTGTAGATACCGTTTCGGCTCGGAGCTCCTGCTGCTGATAGGCAGAAAGAGAAAGCAAATGGCTGATAGCCCCTGGAATGTCGAACCCAAACAAACGCCGAGGACGCGCGCCTGGGGTCTGCTGCTTCGCCAGCGTGTTTATATTCACTAAATTCGGACGCCAGAAGTTTTGAACGGTATTCGCTTTGACTATTATGTATTTTGTGGCCTCGACTTCGCGCGGAGACGCACATAGGAGGGAAGCAGTTTACTTCCACCCAGGCCTGCTGTGAATTATTAAACTGCAGGGCCGGTGTTTGTTGCCCCGGTGTTATGCATGCTGCAGGCAGACTCCGACTCCGAGATGTTCAGGCCCCCAGTGAACCCGCGGTGGTAGTCTACCAGAACATCATGCCATGCTCTCATGTATTCAAAGCAAAAGAATAAATCATGATTTTACAACGGCGCATCAGTTGACTTATTGCTGTTCTGTGACCAGGGCTTGGGAGGATTGCTGTTCGCGCCGTGTCATCGGTTCTCAAGAAGTGTGGGAGAAGTGTGGCTCAGGGGTTAGAGGCGGCAGACCTGGAGCTTGAGTTCGGTCCGGGACCAGGGTTCAATTCCCCGCCTCGGCGGGTCTTGGGCTCAAAATTCCGCGGACTCGTTAATTCTCGCTCCGGTGCCTTCTCAGCTCACGGGTTCACACTCTGCGACTCTGGGCAATAGCTTGCTTAATCTCCACAACGGCCCCTCGCGGTGGGATGCCTGGCTTTCACCTTGTGGATACCCTGCCAGGGCTATCTCACAGGGGAATACCAGGACGGGTTCCCTAAGCAAGCGCCGAGATGCCCCAGGGTAAGTCGTGCGCTATATAAGACTTCATACTTTACTTTACTTACTTTACTTCAAGCCGGCCGCGCGTGAAGGCTTGTCATCTGCCTGTATAATTGTACCTCGCCAGCCTGCCTCTAACTAGTCAGCTGGGGCCGTACATTTTGTCTCGACACCCGGCTGGCCAGCGCCTGACAGGCGCGCTCTTGTCATCCTGTCAGGGATATGGTAAGCAGGGCGCATCTTCGGCGGACTGCGGTGGCAGGTGGGACGGCGCGAGCTCCCATCTTCAGCTGATGTCTAAATGCGACCCTACCTCTGGAGGTGTTCTGTGGAGTAAGGCCTGCCCAGTGGCGTAACAAAGGCCCCCCGCAGTGCGTGTGGGAGGGAGCAGGTGGGTGGGGGGAGGCAACAGGGCCCCTCACAGCACTGTAAGCTGGCCGAGGGCTCCTGGGTAAGTCCGTAGTGGGGCCCTCCATTTACTTTGCAAGGGGGGCACTGGGCCGGTCTTTTTTTAATGTATTGGTTAGGGGTGCACATCAACTAACAAGGGAGGCACTGCGCCAGTCTTATTGTTTATATTGGTTAGGGGTGCACATCAACTAAAAACGTCCCAGCAGGATTTTTTAGTTGAGCCAAAGACCACCCCCCACACACACTCTTAAATACGCAGTTGGTGTGCTTGTAGCATCCAGGCCTGATTTCATGTCTGTGGCAGCAGTGCAGCGCTGGTGTGTAGGAAACGCGAAGACATGTTTGGCACCGATCTGTTGACGAGCTGTGGAACTGAAAGCAAGAACGGTACATTTACCAGAGTAATCTCAATTTCTATTACAAACAACTTTCTGATTTCCCATTCGAAATCAGCTAAATTACCATCTGGCAGGCACTGTGCTTTACAATCTGCACAGAGCGGGACTGAAACAATAATACATTCCTGATAACGCTGTCGATTCCGGTGGTAGACCTACACATTTTTTGTTTCATCATGAGAGTTCTTTCCAAGTGACCCCCCCGCCCCCCACACACACACAATTACCTGTCAGTAGGGCTGCCGTTCGCATGTTGTTTGTGAGAAGTCTTTATGCAACCCATTTCCATTTGGAGCATCAACACTTTTGTGTGGATGCAAAAAGGACGCTTTCAAGAGCCTAAACAATCATTGGCATACCCAGGGGGCCTGGCTTTTGATGGAAACCTTTGAGCTTTGTCACTGTTTGTTTTGTTTTGATATAACAGGTGTTATGTAAAACATTAATTTTGGGAGAGCTGCTGGACCCTCGCCATTCTCTGTTGCCTGCTTGTGCCTCCGTGTGCCCCTGTTGCCTGCTTGTGCCTCCGTGTGCCCCTGTTGCCTGCTTGTGCCTCCGTTTTCGTGCCCCTGTTGCCTGCTTGTGCCTCTGTGTGCCCCTGTTGCCTGCTTGTGCCTCCGTGTGCCCCTGTTGCCTGCTTGTGCCTCCGTGTGCCCCTGTTGCCTGCTTGTGCTGTGTGGGTGTGTGGAAGGCTCTGTGTGGGTGTGTGGAGGGCGCTTGCTGGCTGTGTGTGTGGGGGGCTTTGTGAGGCTGTGTGTGTGTGGGGGCTCTGTGTGGCTGTGTGTGTGGGGGGCTCTGTGTGGCTGTGTGTGGGGGGGCTCTGTGTGGCTGTGTGTGTGGGGGGCTCTGTGTGGGTGTGTGTGGGGGGGCTCTGTGTGTGTTTGTGTGTGTCATTTGCGAGAGATAAAGCTAGTGGCATTGTAAATGACAATGCCATTTATTTATGTTAAAAAAACATAAATAAAAATAATGTCAAGAGCAATGCCAATAGCTCTAACTTTAACAAAGGCAAAACCATTGCATTGTAAATGCTTGTTATTAGTACCAATGCTGGCATATTAAAAGACAGACACCCATTATAGTTGCTTTAAATGCTTCCCATAATAAACTAGGGTCATCCGTGGAGGCTTGATTAAAAGCAAAGTAGTCACTAATCGCTTGTGCAGTGGTGTCAGTATAGGAGGAGTCCAGTAATGCCCTGGCATTAAAACGCCAGATATAAGGTGGTGGTGTATAATGAGGAAGTTTAATAGACAATAGTACCGGTTTGTGGTCGAAGAGAGTTTTGGGCAGGTGTTAAATGCATCATGTCCAGGATACACTTTTGTCAGTCCCCAGCCAGTAGGCTATGCGAGACCAGCTGTTGTGAACAGTGGAGCTATATGTGGCCTCCCTCTGTTGGGTATCGAGTTCTCCAGATATCGACCAAATTGTGCTGTGACATAATATTTTTCGCCGCCTGTTTGTGCGGCTCTCTTGAGGAATCCGACCTGTCTAGGGAATCAGTTAACATTAGGTTTAAGTCTCCACCCCATAATATAGTCATTTCAGGTTAGTCATCTAGTTTGTGCCATAGTAATGTGTAAAAACCCGGGTCATCTACGTTTGGGCCATACATATTGATGAGACCAATGCCATGTCCCCATAGATGATCTGTAACTATTCTAAATCAACCTAGATCATCCGTTATGTTGTTTTCTATGTGAAAGTGTGTACCCCTTTTCACGAAGATCAGCACACCTCTAGAGTAAGTAGTATTTGCATTTGTAAAGCGCGAAACTGTCGCTCTGAAAGGAGCATCCTGGCGCTATAGAAGTTAGAGCGAGTACAGTGGGGAGACACTAGATTACATTCAGCACATAGGTGTCTGTCAAGTTGTATAGCCAACAAGTCTTTTTCTGAAAAGAGACTCAGTAGACCGCATTCTCAGATCTTTTGGCATGGCATTCCATGCTTTAGCGGCCAAAACATTAAGTGTTTTGCCACCTTTCTTTTTGAGCAGGAATTTCGGGGTGTTAGCAAGATTCTGTCCTGCTGACCTCAGAACTCTGGTGGGGTTATAACGAGTGAATCTATTTAATAGATACTTTGGTCCAATGTCATTGAAGGCTCTAAAAATAGTCAATAGAATCTTAAAAATAATTCTTTTATGGATCGGAAGCCAATGCAGCGTTCTAAGTGCTGCAGATGCTGAGGATTTTCTGGGAAGTTTAAGTACCAATTGCGCCGCTGCATGTTGGATACTCTGTAGCTTCTTTAGAGTTTGTTTCTTTAACCCTGCCATCAGTCCGTTGCAGTAATCAAGTCGGGAAAGTATAAGAGCAACTGCAACAGACTTTCTGGCATTGATAGGCAAAAAATCAACAACAAAAAATTTCAAGGATTTTATAATGTTAAAACAACAACCGGCTATATTTCTTACATGAGGGTCAAAAGATAATGAGGAATCGTAAAGAATGCCCAGATTCCTTGCCGATTTGCCCGCGATGGGCGGCGGAGTAGCGTCCTCAGGCCACCATTTACTTGGGCAGAACTCAACAATTTCCCCCATGGGTAGGATCTCTGTTTTGCTTGAATTGCATTTTAAATGATTGTTTTCCATCCATCGGAAAACCTCTGTCGAGCAAGTTTGGAAATTTAATTCGGCTTTGGAAGAATTTTTATCCAAAGAGACAATCCGTTGCGTGTCGTCTGCGTATGAAGTAACGCATATGCCATGTGATTCGATAAGGGAAATGAGGGGCATCATATATATATTAAAAAGGAGGGGACTCAAGATAGAGCCCTGGGGTACTCCAGCATAAAAAATGTTTTTCCTTTTGAAAGAAAAGGGCCTAATGATACAACTTGAGTTCTCTCCGAGGGGAACAAACTGATCCAGTCAAGAGCTCTGTCAGTTATGCCGTTGCCTCTCAGCCTGTCAATAAGTATGTTGTGGGAGATGGTATCGAACGCTGCCGATAAGTCAGGTAATAGGACAGCGTTCTTTCACTCATCTTGCATAAACTTAATAGAATCCGTCAATTCTATAAGGGCTGTTTCTGTTGAGTGTTTAGGACGGAAACCGGATTGTTGGTAATGTAAGATGTTATTCAGTTCCACGAAGTTAGAGAGTTCTTGCTGGACCATGGCTTCTGTTATCTTACCAAGTATTGGTAAGAGGGAGATGGGACGTAGATTCGATAGGTCGTCTGGGCTTTTATTTTGTTTTTTCATTAGCGGTTTAACCGTAGCTTTTTTCCAGTCTCTAGGGACAATGCATGAACTCAGGGAAGAATTCACTATTCTGTTGATGTAAGGATTTACGATGTCAACTATTTGATGGAGAATAAAGGGAGGGCATGCATCCAAGGGAGATCCCGATTTACAGGATGTAATAGCATCCCTTGTGAGGGCAAGAGTGGCCGGCCTACACCTCCTAAGGGGTTCATATGACCTAATCAAGGTGTCATTGATTTCCTTTCCATTAGGCCGGGTTATCTGTGGGAAATCATCCTGAATGACACTTATTTTCTCCTCAAAGTAACCCGCGATCTGGTCGCAGAGAACCTGAGAGGGATGGATTGTTGTTTGTAGAACTTTTGGATGGGTAAAAGATGTCACCATACCAAACACAGTTTTTTGTCGGGCCTCGAAAATCATAATAGTGTAATAATTTTTCTTGCCCATTTTTATGCATGTAAAATATTCCTTCCTCCTTTTTAGATCTCGCCTATCCCATTCCGCAAGGAATGGATAGGGGAGAATTTTAGTGGGCAAAATAGGTCCTCAAACCATCGGGCGGATTTCAAACAGTTCACGTGAACACAAGCACACGCTTTTCCCCCACAGGCTTTTTATGACCATTTGCTCCTGCCTCCGAGAGCTTCAAAGGGATCCGCTCCTGCCTCCCACTGCTTCACACTTCACGCCCGCCAGGCCGTGTCTCGCATTTCTCCTCCCCCGCCACCTGCTTCACACTTTTCACGGCCGCCAGGCCGTGTCTCGCATTTCTCCTCCCCACAGCAATGCCAAGAGCTTGTTAACTATCCCTGTGCGTGGTGCTGCTGTGCACTTTGTCCCGCGCAATAATTTCTGTCACTTGCTTCTCATGGCTCTGGCAGTAACCTTTAACTATCAGTGTGCCTTTCTTTATTACACCATAATCGCCCCTAGTTGTGATGACCTTACCTCACTATGTCAAAATGAGCACGGCACAGATTATGTGGCTTTGCAGGCGAGAACGAGCAGCACACATTCCTAAAAGTGGTAATATTGCCATGGGAAGTCTGTCTTTTATACAAAATCAGGGGCGTAGCTTCCGTTGGTGAAGTGTCAAAGGGTCCCAGAGATGTTGCGGGCCCATTCAACCCTGAATATCGCTGGCTTTTACAATTCAAACAGTGACTAGGGACGCTCAGCTCCTTCCTCGTGCTAGGGCCTATGATACATTGCTAAACTTTAAACATGCTCAAATAATCCTTAAAGCCGCTGCAGCTACTATCAGGCCATACATGGCGGTGCACATGGTCACAATCAGGAGTATAGGACTGTGCACCCCACCCCCACCCCCCATTTCAGGCCTCTATTACATTCTAAATTACATAGGGGCTGAATTAGAATTGTTCCCCATCTCAACCAACCCCCAACTTCTCCTGTTCTTACTTTGACCATTCAATCCCCCCACCCCCTCCATCTCAACTCATTGCACCGGACTGCTCTTTGCTGGCAACATAGTGGGTGCAGTGCTCCCTAAGAAGAACCTTAAGACCTCCAGGTTTCCTTGAAGAGCAACTTCGGTGTCGTATATCCTGAAGGGCTCGTGTTCCACTGACAGTAGCTCTACTTCAGGAGCACCGTCAAAACCACATCGCCTCTCATCCTTCCGAGGCGGATAGTAGGAACACTTCTGTTTAAAAGCAACATCTTTAATGAATACCAAATAAATATGTACAGTTACTGCTAATTTGTCACACTTATTTTATTTTTGCAGTTCTATGTAATGCGAACTCGGCCTAAGAGCATTGACGCGCTTTATATGAGCACATGTTACACTACACAAAGTGAGATCTGTTTTTTAGCTTTTAGCCCATCGGAAGATAAGGTGTTTTGTCAGAATCACAGGCTATCGAGTTGAACCCAGGACTCAGAGGCTTCACAGTTCTAAAGTTGGCAGCTCAGGCAGCAACGTCACAACCTCCCCAGGATACCTGGTGGCTAGTTATTCCTTTATGTACACGTGGAATGCCAGTGCATTCTGTCTGCATTTTTTTTTTAAATGGCTTTTATTGTCCGGCAACATAAACAATGACTACTCTAATGATGAAATGTAGGTGTTTAATGGTGATGAGCGAGTTGTTTACTATTAACCAGCATGCGTCATGACGTAGGTCATGTGTGAACTCTACACAGCTGGGCTCCCCTTGATAGAATGTTGATTTCAACTCTGTTTAACACCATCGCTGCTGATGGTTTTCTCCTCCTGTGCTGCTTTGTAAGCTTTCCCATTGTTCAAGACGAGCTCAGCTCGTCATAAGCACAGCTCAACCGTGCCTCATGACGAGCTGAGCTCGTCATGAGCATCGAAGGGGTTAATTTTATTTGGGAGGTCGCACCCTTTTCTTTAATCACAGGGTGCCTCCAAAACGACCGTGATGCTTTATGTTTCAGTAAGGCAGACGTGACTAACTTTCCGTTTACAAATACTGTGCACGCTTCCAGGGCGTGTTTTTCAAATGTTTATTTAAACGCTAATTGCTTTCCCAGTCAACTAGTGTTTCATACCCCAACTGGCCTGCCATCAGGGTCTCACAAGATCACAGAAAATGGATAAACTGGTAAATACATGCATTTCTCTGTCATTTAAATAATTCAAAGGGCCTGCTTTACACAAGAACTAGATAACGGTTATGGTTGGTATGCTTTAGAAAGTGTCTAATTACTAAAGAGTCCAGACTAATTGTTAAATGGAATAACATCTTTCTCCATTTGCACATCAAGCCCCAAAATTAGAGAACATTTAAACGGCGTGGTAACATGGAGAGAGGATGTGGCCTTACGGCCAGAGCGGTCGACTTTGAAGTTGGTCAAGCAGGTTTGAGCCTCGGCGTCGGTTCATCATCCTGTGATTCTGTGCAAATCACTTAATATCCCTGTGTATAGCAACAATGAATGTGTCCTTGTGTGTAACGTAACTGGTGCTCATTTAAAGCGCTCCAATACCTTCGAGTCGAGTTTGCGTTATATACTTCTACAAGAAAACATTATTTTCAGGTTTTTAGATCAATTTAAAGTTGTAATATGAGCGCTCTCTCTTGTTTTTGTCGTTTTCTTTCTCCATTGTGCATCCAAAAGCACTGCTATGAAGTTATTTTCCCAGTATCACACAGTTATGTTAAACACGTGGAAGCCAGGATCGTAACTTAGGTGTCCTGGTTTTGCAGCCAACAATTTAGCAACCAGGCCACATCCGGAGGGGGGAAGCTGCATATCACATGCCTGTGACAGAGCATCTGTATGCACCAGCCAGAGACTGAATTGCCTCTACGTACATCTGCTACCCAGCTCCCCACAGTGTGCTGTGTTAATTACTGATTTTAACCACCATCATAAATCTGCTTTCAGGGAGATAAACAGAACGTGAGAGCTATGAGGCAGATTAACCTCTCTAGCCCAGCCCGGCGTTCTGCAAAAGCGTTTATTTTGGCATATACTCCAAAATAGGCATATCAATGTAAGAAGATCCCAAGAGTCCGAATTTTTATCTGAACATTTTTGTCACATTAAAATTAAAGGTATTAGGCCTTAGAGTCTTGTAATCACAATTTTTAAGAAGTGTTACATGTCTCCTAGAATGTTTTTCGAGACTTTTAGATGGGAGACCCTGTGCAGTATTTCTCTTAAACTACCATATAACAATCATTGGCATAGCCAATAGGTCTCACTCTATCTATCGCCCTCACTCTGTCTATCGCCCTTACTCTATCTGTGTATCGCCCTCACTCCATCTATCTATCGCCCTCACTCTATCACCCTCACTCTATTTATCTATTGCCTCACTATATCTATCTATCGCCCTCACTATACCGATCGCCCTCCTCTATCTATCGATGTCATCACTCTATCTATCTGTCGATCTACCTATTGCACTCACTCTATCACCCTAGCTATCTATTACCCTCACTCTTTCTATCGCCCTCCCTATATCTATCTATCTCACTCCCTCTATCCATCGAACTCACTCCATCTATCGCATCACCCAGCACCACCACAGCATCACTCGGGGGCACCACAACATCACTATGCACTACCACAGCATCACTGAACGCCACTGCATCACTTGTCGCCACCACAACATCACTCAGTGCCACCATAGCTCAATCTGTGCAACCATTCAACAACAACTGGTTCAAATATGTTCAAGTTTAAGAGAAATACTGCACAGGGTCTCCCATCTAAAAGTCTCGAAAAACATTCTAGGAGACATGTAACACTTCTTAAATATGTTCTCTCAATGTTTCAAGCTTTATTACAAATGTCACAAAAAGATGTTAATATTTCACTTCTGTTCTTGGATTTTCGTCACAATAAAATACACTGAACATAATCTTCACAAAAGTTATTTACAAAAGTTTAAGCTATTGCCATTATAAATTACAGTAACTTTTATTTAAGTATTACTTATTACAAATAATGGCTTAATTTTTTTTAATATCAATACATCTAAGTCACGTAAATACAACACATATTGCATTACAAATGCTATAGCTGGTATATTTGCAAAAGTTAAAACTATTGGCATTGTAAATGACAAAGCTATCAATTTCTCTATTTTCAAAACTAACACATAAATAAAAAATGTGTCATTTACAATACATATAGCTCAAACTTTCCTAATGCGAGACCTATTGCATTGCAAATGCTTGTTAAAAAGAGGTTCTTTTGGTATGGGATCATAGTCCTTTCTCCACTTCCTTTCGCTTTTCCTACACTGGAGATGGAGTTCAGAAAGGGCTTGCGAGTACCATGGAGCGCTAATCTTCTTGGTTTTATCATTTTTCCTAAGACGCTTTGGAGGAACATCCAAATATGAAAGTTTATGGAGTCTTGCTCCACATTGCCAGTCATAATGGGGGCTAGAGCTTGGGCTGATTGCTTAAGCCTAGTACTTTTAGCAATAGCAGTCCAATTTAGTAAGGAGGTCGTGGGTTGTCGGACTTTTTTATTTCTGGCTTTGAACGGACTAGAAACATTTATATTAAAAGGAATAAAGCAGTGATCAGACCATATTTGGGGTATGGAAGGAAGGTATACTGGTGCTGGGATGTTGGAACATATATCATCCAGGGTGTGGCCAGCTAGGTGTGTTGCATTTTCTATTTTTTGAGCCAGTCCAAAAATTTCTAGGGTGTGTAGGAAATGTTCTACTTGGGGATCGGTCTTTGATTCAAGATGTAGATTAAAATCTCCTAGGAGAGTAAAATGGGGGTAGCGAAGTAGCTGTTGTCCTAAGAGTTCTCCCAAGGATTCCAAGAATCCGGAGGGGTTACCCGGGGGACGGTATAATCAATCCACCCGTAAAGGAAATCGAAGGATGGAGAGAAATGGAGAAGCCGGTACTCTCAGCCCCTTTGAGGTGGTCGAGGCTGAAGGTATGACAACTCCACGAGCTTCTGATTGTTATCGCCACTCCACCTCCCCTGTCCCTTAGCCTGTCCGCCCTGAATATAACGTAATCAGGTGGTAGGGCAACAGACAGGTCCGGGGCACTCCATTCTTTGAGCCATGTTTCAGTTATAAAGAGAAAATCGAGGTGATATATTAAGATCAGATCCTTAATGTCTTGGCTATGTTTGCACACAGAGTGAGCATTTATGAGCCCTCCTTTGATACTCTGTTGGGAGGACATAGTATTGATCTGCACTTCAGATACTAACCAGGGCATTGTACATATATACTCAGTAAGAGGAGTATAAGGAAGTTAAAACCGTTTCCGCCCATTTGCTTCCTATAGTACATTTAGTGGAGGGAGACAGGTGTGATTCCTGCAAAAGAGCAACATTTACATGTAGTCTATCTAGATATGCAAATATCTGCCTAATCTTTTTTGGGTTACTCAACCCCCTGACGTTCCAGAACAGGAAATTAAGTTGTGGTAGTTGTAGTCTAGCTATTGTGATTTGAAAAAAACGAAATTTGTGGCTTTGTCTAGTTTCTCGCATATATTCCATGCAGCTTTCGTAGACGTAGATACTTTGATATTGGCTGTAGGAGTGATTGTGACTATTTGTTTCAACGTAGTGCATAAATAGTAGCCCGTGCAACAAAGAACATCCCCCCCCATCGACCCCCCCCCCCCTCCCCCTCCCACTTTGGTATCCAAATCACACCAAAGACATTCCCAACACAACCGTATCAACAGAACTAGAACCATGATAGGGAGTACCCGCTCGGGGGGGATCCGCCGAGTATACGCATCTCCATCCACCTTGGTGGATGTGGTCAGGGGGTGCGTTAGTGACCTGAGTGCATACATTTTGACAGATGTGTAGCATATAATTAACAACACATTTGTTAAACAGTGAATTGTACAGTTGCATGGGCCTAAGGGATCGTGCCTATAATCAGTTACAAGGATTGCATATTAATAAGTTGTTATATGAATTTTCGTGAGTCAAAGTTGAAAGGCCAGGATAACACTTCATCTGGGATGTTTTTCAGTGGCTGGTGTATATCACCTACAGTCCTAATACTGTGATGTCATCTGGAGGGCGTTATATTAATAAGAGCTCAGTAACAGTCTATGGATCCATATTACTATGGAACCATTTTAACGTGAGCCTTGTATGATACCCATGGGACCATGGACACTGACCTGCAATGGCGTTAGGTGCATGAGTGCGCACATAATGTCTTCCCACCAGATGAAAGATGATCGCATCCACGCCTATGTTCATGGCGCCCCACATCTGCTCGGAGGCGGTGGCCGCATGGCCTCCATTACCACCTCCCAGTCCAGTGGCACAGTGCACACCTGCATCAGGAGTTAACAAGTGTTCCGCAATTCAGACGTGTGACACATAGTCCTGTTCTAGTGCAGCACTGGTTGCTAGGCTTCTCACATTCTTGGCCCTTGCTCCAGGGCGCTCTAATAGGAGTCCTGTTCCATCTCTTTGCGGCCTTGCGCCTTTCGTTTGATAATGATCTTCTTTATAAAGTCTTGGGCAGCCTTTGGTGATTTGAGAATATTTACGGGCCCATCGCATGTCACTCTGTCTTGCAGGGTACAACATTGCATATTCAATGCCCAGTTCTCGCAGTTTGTTTGACAGGATTGAATTCTCTGCGGGCTATTTTAACTGCCATTGTGAAGTCCGGATAAAACGCCAGGTTGTTACCTTGGTAATTGAGCTGCTGTTTTTCCTGAGCCAGTCGTAAAATGGCATTGCGGTCTCTGTAATTAAGGACTCGGGCAACTATTGGTCTCGGTGGTGCACCAGGGGGGCTTAGGTGCCAGTGAGCAATGCGCCCTTTCGACGACTAGTAAATTGGAGAGGTTAATGGTTCCAAATAGTTCACGCAACATGTCTTCTACATAGGTTTCCATTCATCCCATATTTGTTCTGTCGGGAATTCCCGTGATACGGACATTGTTGCGATGTGACCTCGCTTCTGAATCTTCTGCTTTATTTTTGATGACCTCCAGAATTTTCTCCATGTCTGTACATTTGCGCGGCGTGCTGTGCGATTCGTCCTCCACCACGCTTATGCGGCCCTCTGCTGCGTCAATACGTTCCCTGTGCTTATAGAGTTTCTTGGAAATACTATCCACTCTCTGGGTGAGGGAGTCCAATTTCCCGTTGATAGCTTGGAGGCTTTGCTGTATAGCCTGAAAGTTCAGTTTCCATGACCGTGCTGTTAGTTTGTTCCACATCTCTTCCCCTGCAGCGAATCCCTAACATTCAAGTCGATGTTTCTGGCTCAACTTCTTAGAGATGTGGCGAGCAGAAGCTACATCTGAGTATCTTGGAGCATTGCACCTGTTGACCCTGAAGACCTTCCTCTCATCTGTCAAGGGAAAGCAGTTCAGATCTTGATGGATAAGACAATGGCCATGTGGTACTGTAAAATGCAGTGTGTTGAGGACCCTGGGTCGGGAGACAATGCACAGTTGGAAATGGCTCGACCTACATGGTATCTCTTTACTAGACAACCAGTTGGTTGGCTCAATGAATGCCAGTTTGGACAAGTTCAGCAGAAGTTAGGGTGACTTCATCTGGTGGTGGCTCAAGGCTTTGCCCAATTACATTGGTTGGATCAATTTGCCAGCGCCAAAAAACGCAGTGCCACGATTACTGTGTACTGAAGTTTCCACTAGGTGACTCCGTGGGAGGCACATTCCATCTGCTGTGGGGAGCATGTCTCCTGTACACCTTCCGCTGCTATCCATCTTGCCCAGAATTCTGAAGATGATCAGGAAAAACCAAGCTGAGATAATCTTAATTGCCCCAGATTTGGCAAGGAATCTTTGGTACCCTGATTTGTTGACCTTGACTGAACATTTGCCCTCCAAGCTGTTGACCTCTTGGGGAGGACTACCTATCTTAGCAGCAGGGCAGAGTTCTGCGCCTGAATCTCCGAAACCTACACCTTGATGCACAGAGATTGAGTGTGACAACTGAACAGTTTTGATTCACCCTGTTGAAGTAGTAGATAATACTCTTGTGGCTAGCCTCCTATCTACCAAATATGTTGTTAGGTGAAGTTTGTGGCCTGTTGTGGAGAACGTCAAGTTGACACTTTGTAGGCCAAGATTTGCAGCGCGAATCTTTCTGGATTCACTATGCTGTGCATTATTCTGCTGTCTAGTGGTTGGGTCCGGAATCGTAGTCTTTTTTTTTTTTTTCCTTTTTTTTTTCGAAGCCCTTGTGGGTGTCTACGTCCCACCTTTTGGTGTCCTTCCTGTGGCGTTTGCACGCTTCCTGCGGCAGCTCCCACCTTTGGGTGCCGTCTTCAGATTTTTTTCCGCCGTTGGGTCTGGATCTTCACCGAGAGGTTCCAGAGTTTTGGGAGAAAAGAAGAGGAAAAAGATGTAAAATTATTTGAGAATACATCTCGAAAGCAAATGCCACTGAACCGGGACGACTAAAAAGTAGAACATCGAAAACTGAGCGCATGAATGGACAAAATACCCTTTAAATTCCGCCGAAATTGACACAAGTACGCGCAGAAGGAGCAGCATCCAGTTTTTAACCTCTGCCTGCCAGTCGACCACGAGAGTAAGGATTGTAACGCCTACTCCGTTTTTACCCCGAAGACCCTCGGGGTAAGAGAAAGACAGAGGAGGTCAAACTACAACACGCAAGACCATGGTCAACCTCAGTCACTCAGGGACGAAGGCCTCTCCAGTGGGAAAGAGGACCACATCGCCGCGGGAACAGATGACTACACGGTCGTAGAGACCGTTGCGAAAACAGCAAAGGAGGTAAGAGACGTCAACCCCTAAGACCCAGACAGACAAGTCCTAGAAAGGAGCACTGACGCCAAAACATTCGACGGACGCAGCTGAATGTAAGGACAAACAGCCCAGCGGGTCCTTCGAAAAGGACTCCCAGTCGGCGAAATTACAAGACCAGCCTAGGTCGTCGAAGCACATCCCCGATAAGGGGCGCTTGACGCCGAAGGAAAAGGACCCAAAGGCAACTTCGACGGCGAAGAGATCTTCCGAAACGCTCGCCGCCGAACAGGCCGCCAAGATGGAGAAAAAGAAGAGAAGGCTCGAGGCGGAAATGAACAACATCCTGCAAAGGAAAAGGGAGTTCGACGAACGGATGAAAAGGTTCACCATCCCGTCGAAGCAGACGACCATGGATGAGGACAAAGAGGAGTTCGACGCCGAAGAGCCGCCGAAAACTCCGGAGCCCCAAGAACTCAGAGGAAGTGGGCCTATACTATTATGAGGGAGAAGGCTGGAGGGTGAAGTAGTGTGGCTCACTGGTTAGAGGCGGCAGACCCGAGAGCAGAGGACGGCCCGGGACCAGGGTTCGATTCCCGACGCGGCAGGTTTCTGGACCAGGGTCAGCGGACTCGATAATTCTCTCGCCTCGGTGCCCACTCTGATCAGCGATCACACTCGGCAACTCTGGGCACTAGCTTGCCTCATCTTCACTAATGGCCCCACCAGACCGCCGGGGATGCCTGGTCTCACCCTGGAGATACCCATTAAGGGATCATCTCTCAGGGAAGCCAGGAAGGGTTTCGCAGCGGTCGAAGCGCGGAGGTACCCCTTCGGGAGTGATTCAAGCGCTATATAAGCACATAATTAATTAATTAATTAAAAGGCGAGGAAGACCAGCAAATCAGTTTGGCCTTGGCATCCTCGGTGGTGTAGGACCTGGATTAGCTGGACTTCGACGCCGAAAGCCCAGAAGAGGCCGTAGAAACGTATCCTTCGGGGCCTTTACCGCCAGATGACATTGGCATGTACAATATGGTCATCAGGAATGCGGCAACAGCATATGGGGTGAAACTGGAGGAGGAAAAACCAAAAGCATGCTTCCTCTTGGAGACACTGCTTCCCACACAAACTAGGAGTCAATTCCTCCCCATGCTCCCAAGTGTCCTGGACCAGGGAATGGAAGCATTCAAGGAGCCATCAAGCTGCAGGTCTGTCACACCTAGGACAGAGAAAAAGTACAAACACTCCTCTAAGGATCCACCATACATACTGGTATCCGACACGGCTGACTCCATCATTGCAGCAACAGCCAGAAAGAGGGCCAACGTTCCCACAAACTCGGGCCCACCACTACCACACAAGGAGAGTAATAAGAGAATAGCCCTCACTGGAAGGAAAATAGAGAGGAATGCAGCAGTCCACTGACGCGTTGCCAACTCTAACGCCCTACTCAACAGACATACGTACCAGCATTGGGAGGAGGTCAAACAGCTACTCAAACACCTCCCTGAGCAATACCAACAGAGCAACACACCTGGTGGAGGAAGGCATGAACATAGCAAACTCATGCCTAAAATCAGCACTGGATGTGGCAGACACATCCAGCAGGCTCATGGTGATTGAGGTCACAGAAAAAAGACATGCCTGGCTGAGGATCTCCGGTTTCAAACCGGAGGTCCAGAATAACATTCTGAACACTCCCTTCAATGGAGAAACCCTGTTCAGAGCGCCAGTGGATGAAAAACGCAACTCAAAAAGGAAAATGAAACTGCAAGGTCCATGGGGTCTTTGCAATTCAGAGGAATGAGAAGTGGCACCCCAACACGGAGACCAAACGGAAGGGGGGGGGGGGAGACAGCCGGGAACATCACATCAGACATTCCAGCAGAACTACCAGGGCAACGACCAAGCGCAACAGGGCCAGCAGCAGCAAACCTGGCAATACCAGCCCCGGGGCCAGTCCTTTCGTGGGAGAGCGAATGGGTGAGGACAAACAAGAAGAGGGGGCCAACAACCCATCTCAAAGTGACTCCGCTCCACCAAACGTGCCCACCCACAGAACACCTCTAAGGGGGAGGCACAACAAAATAAGCAAAAAATCTTTACACAAACTAAAATCAGGGATCAACGAACATGTAACACCAGTAGGAGGCAGACTAAAACACTTCTTCCAGGAGTGGAAGAGAATAACAACAGACAAATGGATACTGAACATCATACAGTTTGAATATTGCATAAAACTGGAAAAAAAGCCTCCAAACAGGAAACCAAAAAGAAAGGCGCGCTATGCAAAAGAACTAGCGCTCCTACTAGAGGAAACACAATAGCTTCTCCACAATGAGGCTATAGAAACAATACCATTCAAGGATAGAAACAAGGGAGTGTACTCAAACTACTTCCTCGTACCAACAGTGGACGAAACATTAAGACCCATCCTGGATCTACGGTTCCTAAACCAATACATAAAAACTCATAAATTCATAATGACATCCCTACAAGAAGTCATCCCTCAGATAAGGGAAGGAGACTTTATGTCTACCATAGACCTCAAAGATTCCTACCTGCACATTCCCATGAACAGACCACACAAACATCTACTGAGATTTGCCATCACAAAGCGCACTACCTGTTCACAGCCCTGGCCTTCGTACTAAAATCCGCACCAAGGGTCTTCACCAAGTGTCTTGCAGCAGTAGCGGCGCACCTATGGAGGGAATGGATTCATGTATACCCCTACCTCAACGACTGACTAATAAAAGCAAGTTCCTACAAACAATGCCAAAGATATGCACAGCGGGTCACAGAGACACTGACAGAACTAGGATTCTCAATGAAACCAGAACAACTGAAGATCTTCCTAGGCGCACAGATCAACACCATACAGAGCAAGGTGTCCCCCAGCGACAAGTGAACACTTGCCCTGCTGAAGGAGACGCATCAATACCAGAAGGGGCGAGGCTCTGACAGTGAGGACAGCAAGCAAGATCATGGGGATGATGGCGTCCTGCATACATCTAGTCCCCAATATACGACTGCACCTGAGACCATTCCAGGAATGGCTCCAACAGCAATGGTCACAAGCTACAGGGAGTTGTGAAGATCTAGTGGTTGTAACACATGCAGTGCAAGACAAGATAGCGTGGTGGAACATGGAAAACATAACAAGGGGGAAGTCTTTAACACCACCAAACCCAACAGTGACCATTACCACAGACGCATCCCAGAGGGGGATGGGGAGCACACATGAACCAGCTCGAGGTGCGGGCCTGTGGACTCCCAACAGATGCAATTAAGCACATCAACTACCTGGAACTAAAGACCGTGTTCCTTGCCCTAAAAGCCTTCCAGAAACAACTGTACAAGCAGAGAATGTTGATACAAACTGATAACACGACAACAATGTTCTACATCAACAAACAGGGAGGAACACAATCAGTCACACTATTCAACCTAGCGCATGAGATATGGAGATGGGCCATCCCACTGAACATTTGCCTACGCTTTTCCCCGATACCACTGATACACAGGGTACTCAGTAAATGCAGAACCGGCAACATGACACTGATTCTGGTGGCACCACAGTGGGCCAGGCATTCCTGGTTCTCACAAATAGTGGAGATGGCGCAGGGACCACCTCACAAGTTCGCAAAACCTTCACCTAGAGCCAGAGAACCTCGACTTAGCTGCATGGCTCCTGAAGACGTAGAGTTTGCACACCTGAGACTCCCAGAAAGCACTCTGCGGGTGCTACGGGAAGCAAGGAGACACACCACACGGAGGTGCTATGTGGCGAAATGGAAAAGATTCACACAATGGTGCAGCAGGGAAAAACTACACAAGAAGATGTCCAAGGAATCAACTGTGCTAAAATATTTAACACACCTGCCTAAGCTCTACCTCACTGAGATTACACCTAGCAGTGATAGTAGCCTACGCAAGAGGAGAGACTGGAAAGAGCTTATTTACATCCCAAGTAGTAAAAAGATTCCTGGAAGGGGCTAAAAGGATCGCCCCACCGAAAAGGATGCCGCCAACAGCATGGAACCCTAATCTACTTCTAACAGAGCTTATGAAAGCACCTTTTGAACCCATCCATAAGGCCTTTTAGTAGCAATCACCTTGCTACGCAGGGTATGCGAGCTGCGAGCGCTAACACTACTAGAACCCTACATTCAAATACACAATCACAGGGTGGTAATGAGAACGGACCCACACTTTATGCCAAAGGTGATGTCAAGGTTTCACATAAACCAAACAATACAGATACCAAACTTCTTTCAGAAACCATCCACAAGTTCAGAGAGGGCACTGCACACTCTGAACGCTAGAAGGGCAGTAATGCATTACATTGAAAGGACCAAGGAGCACAGGAAAACAAAGCAGTTCTTTATGTCCTTGGCAAGCAGTTTCCTGGGTACACCAGTAACAAAGGGCACCATTACACGATGGATCGCACAAATTATACAATTCTGCCATAAGCAGGCAGGGCAAGAACTACTAGGAGGAGCACACGCGCCCTCTATCAGGAAAAAAGGGAGGAACAATAGCCTTCCTGACTAACTCACCCATTCAAGACATATGCCTGGCAGCAACATGGGCTTTAGTGCACACGTTCACTAAGCACTACTGTGTGGATATACAAATGTACAAGGAGCACAAGTAGGACAGAAAGTGCTCCAACATATATTCAACAGCCAACGCTCATCTTCCACCCAGCCGCCACAAACATAACAAACTGCTACAAAGTCTATGCTCGGCATAGTGAATCAAGAAAGATTCACGCTGCAAAACGAATAGTTTCTTACCTGTCGGTGTAGTTTTGCAGCTTGAAGATCTTTTTGGATTCACTAGCGAACCCACCCACCTCCTCCAGAAAGATGAGGCAGGAGGAGGAGGAGGTAATACAAGGACAATATACAATTAAACACTTTCAAAGAGACAAAGAGGAAATTCCTTTTCATTAAGGAAGAATTTGAAAAGATTGGAAAAGGATGAACGGGCATGAGACAAAAACAAGATAAAAAGATTCCAAAGATGGCGCCCAAAGGTGGGAGCTTCCGCAAGAAGAGTGCAGACATCACAGGAAGGACACCAAAAGGTGGGACGTCGACACCCACCTGGACTACGGAAAAAAAACCAGAAAAAAGACTACGATTCCGGACCCAACCACTAGACCACGGAATAACGCACAGCATAGTGAATCCAGAAAGATCTTCAAGCTGTAAAACTACACCGACAGATAAGAAACTATTTGTTATCTGATATGTTTGTGCTATCATTTTGCTAGCAAGGCTTTGCAGTGGGCACCCTAAAAGATTGTGTTAGCCCTTTCAGCCTTTCTTCGTTTGCCTAACCTACCTTTGTTATTCTAGTCCTCCATTCTGATGTGTTTTCTAAAATTACCCCTATACATATTCGCACTGACCCCATTTTCTTATATTCCTCATGTGCACGCCTCTCGAGCCAAAGCACTGATTTTCTGCAGCGGATATCTAAATGGTGTTCTTCTGCTGCCGCATCATTGAGCTACAGGCACTGTCAGTACAGCCCCCTTATAGCACTTTTTTCTTTGACAGATTAGTGCTAGAGATCCACGCTTCTTTTCTGACAAAAACAGTATCACACTTCTACATGGGTCAATATATTAACCTCTACATGGGTCAATATATTAACCTGTTATTTTCTGTTCACAACATCCTTCTAAGGAGAGGGGAGTCTTCACTGACTGGACTCAAAATGAGCCTCTCTGCTTTTACGTAGTTCGCACAAGAGTACGGAGTCGTCAACCAGCTTTATAGGGCTTTGTCAGTGCTAGGAAGGCAGTACAGAAGCTAAACCAGTCCATGTGAATTGTCCAGTGCCTGAAAACATACTTTGTCCTGGCCAAGAAGGAACTCACTGAGGGTCTGGAGGCTCATTCCACCAGAGCCACGGCAGCCACTAAGACATTTGTGAGGGTATTCCAATAATGGGTAACTGCTAGGCTGCTACGTGGGTGTCTGCACACTTTCAACATGCACTACTGCTTCGACAGTCAAGACTGCAGAGGTGGCCTTTTTATCCACTCTGTCCTGCAGGACTTCTTGGTGGGAGTCCATTTTTCTGACCTCAACCTTTGCAAAGTACTGTATTGCTGTCTCTCCAAAAGATGACTAACCTTTGGTAACTGTTTCTGGTGAAAACTGTATCCAGCAACTTTTCTCACTGCCCCCTGCCTCCACTTCTTAGTCCTGTGGCTTAAAAAAGTTCCCAAGTTAGATTTGGCACACTGTCATCTCCAGTCTGTTACGGTTGAACCGCGTCTTTGGACGTTGCAGCTCTTTTCCGTCACTTCTGGAGACTGCAAGGCAGCAGATGTGTCTAGTGGCCTCCTCTAAGCGCACAAGAGCAATTTCTGTGAATAGTTCCGGATCCAGTCTCGTATGTTGGATATCCGAAAGGTGAGAAATCTCAAGTTACATAGTGCATCTATCAGGAAGGGAAGTAACTTGTGTTTGACCGCAACTTTGGGTGTAATCTGTTGTTTACTGGTTTAAACTTTGCAACCTCTGCAGGAATTTGAAGAGTACTCTACTGATAAGGACTTTTAGGTAGAGAAAATTCCAGGCAAGGTTAATCAGTTTTGTTAAACCTTAAACTGGTTGTGCTGTTTTAATATTTAAATGGATAGTTTACAAATAAAAGTTTATATTCTTTTTTTCATCCCCAGGAAGTTTGAGGCGGGGGAGGCACCGTGAGGTGAACAGCCAAAAGCAATGACGATTTGATTTTTTGGGAATATATATATATATATATAGTCCCAAAAAATCAAATCGTCATTGCTTTTGGCTGTTCACCTCACGGTGCCTCCCCCGCCTCAAACTTCCTGGGGATGAAAAAAAGAATATAAACTTTTATTTGTAAACTATCCATATATATATATATATATATCATCGACGGATTATACTCTTTCTCAAAATGATGGGGGGTTTGGAAGTTGTGTGCCTCAAACTCTTGAATCCTTGCCAGCAAGCACAGAATCAGTCTTCTGCTTGCTAAAATCTACTTGGAAAAAGTAAAATCACATCTACAGTATTGTCATCATTTTGTTTGCCAGAGTAAATACTGCTATGGAAACATTTTACAGCAAAAAGGTTCTTTTGGGTATTTAGACGGCGGTTGTGTCCCATTTGACCGATTGAAACAGAAATGGGAAAGAAAGCATGCTGCGTTTTTTTGTTGCTTTTAACCCTTGTTACCAGCTACAGAAAGTGGGTGCTTAGTGACTGCAACACATTAGCTCTAGTTCTGCAAATCTCTAAGGTGCAGCTAGTGCTTACACAGGAAAGATTTAAAACTTCAACTATTAGTAGTTCCATCACCCTCTCCTTTGCTTCAAAATGCAAAGCCCCGAGCTCATTTGAGAAGACACCAGGGCTTCGTGTCATCGAGCTTGTGTAATATATTTTCTCCACTTCAGAGGCCTGCGCCCTGCTTCTCGCCGTTCATATTGAGCACGCCCATCTCTGTAGGATTGTTCAAGTTTGTGGTTCGCACAGATCTACTTTCCCTTCATTTCGCTGCGTGCTTAGAGTACTCAGTCAGTTTAGAGATAAGCGGAGCAGGGAAGGTGCCCTTTCCTCGTCTTTAAGCAGTGTCACGCCTCTCTTCTGCCCAGACAGCGAGGCGGGGCATGAAAGGTGCCCTTTCCTCGTCTTTAAGCAGCGTCACTCCTCTCTTCTGCCCAGACAGCGAGGCGGGGCAAGAAAGGTGCCCTTTCCTCGTCTTTAAGCAGGGTCACTCCTCTCTTCTGCCCAGACAGCGAGGCGGGCAAGAAAGGTGCCCTTTCCTCGTCTTTAAGCAGCATCTTTTCTGTCCAGACAGCGAGGTGGGGCAGGAAAGGTGCCCTTTGCTCGTCCTTTTTTTTTTAAGTTTAAAAAGCTTTATTAGAAGAAATATACGAAGTAAAACATAAGTACAATATACAATTCACAATGCAATGAGAAACAGAAAATGAAAAGATATTAAAGGATGAAAAAACCTAATAAGTACAATATAAGTGAGAATTGTAAAATACAAGAAATCCCCAAGAAAAGGGAGAACATAATGCCTATACTAAGAGAAAATTCTTTTTTTTAAAAATTTTATGAGTAAGAAAGAGGAGAGAAGAAAATTAAGGAGAGAGAGAGAGAAAAAGGGAGAAAGAAGAGAAAAAAGAAAAGAGAAAGAAAGTGAAAAATAACATAGTAATAACAGTAAGGCATATTATGGTACACATCTGGAAAGAAATTCAGTTAATGGTAACCATAACAAATCTCTTTTAATTAAAAGAGAGGTAGTCGTTGCATGGGCACGATCAAGTCTATGGTGATGGCATAGCAGGTTCCACCATACAGTATAAGAGATTTTAGAAGTGTCTTTCCAGTTCGTAGTAATAATCTGCAAGGAAATGGCTATAAACAAGTCTATAAATTTACGAACAATGTTAGAAACATTCCATATAGGAGAAGAACCACCTAAAAAGATTAAAAATATCAAAAGCATTGTTGTAACCCAAAATATCATTCAGCTTGCACCATATGTTTTTCCATAGGAATTAACCAAGGGGCATTGAAAAAACATGTGGAAGAGGTTACTATCGGAGTGAGTACTAGACCAGCATTGACTAGAGTCTGAGGCTTTAAACTTATGAAGGTCAGAAGGGGTAAGAAAAAGTTGATTGTAAAAGAAAAACAGAGTCTGAGTAGTGCTAGCTGAACGGGACACAGAGTGAATCCCAGACCAGATGGAATCCCAGACAGGAAAAAAAAATTCCTGTGCTAGATCCTTCTCCCAAGCAAGTTCGGTTTTGGATTTTGAACGTTCGGGTATAGAACGAGAGAGGATCTTATAAATAGTAGCAGCTTTGTGTGGGGTGGTAAAGTCTAAATGAATAGAGTGTGATGGAATGTCATCCGAGAGGGAGTTTTGGTATGAGATAAGAGAGGATAAAGCAAGCTTAAAATCTGGGAACTGGGAGGAATACCTATTAGATAAATAAAAAGATGAACAAATATCAGAGAAATCCATTAAAGAGCCATGTGATAAAAAAGCTGATCAGCAAGTATAATGCCTTTATCAATCAATTCCTTCCAAAAGAGAGCGTTATTATTTATTTTAAGAGAGGCATTGTACCATAACTGTGTGAGGGAATGCAAATGAGCTTGAGAAAAAGAGGAGCGAAACAGGGAGAGGGAAAGTGCCCTGGAGAGTTTGAAAGTGGGTGAAAGGAAGCGTTTAGGGGGTTGAGATAAATGAGTGGCAGCGAGGAAGGTGAAGGACGAGAGTTGCGCCAACTCCAAGGCACTCCATGCAGTAATAGGAAGAGAGGGCGAATCAGATAGAAATGGCCAAATATGTTTTAAAGTGAAGGAAGAATGAAAACTAATAATGTTCGGAAAATTTACCCCTCCCATGTGCTTTGTATGCTGAAGACGAGAGAGAGAAATCCTAGATTTGCGGTTATTCCAGAGGAAGCAAATAAGAATGCGATTAATTTGCGTAAAAAAGGAGGCCGGAAGGGAAATGGGTAACATAGAGAGGTAGAAGTTAACAATAGGGAGAAGCATCATCTTAATAGTTGACAGTCTTCCCCACAAGGATAAAAATAATGCAGACCAACGTTCTATAAGAGCAGAGAGCTTGGAAAGAATATCTTTGTGATTAATCTTAATAGTTTCTTTGATAGAATTAGAAAACAAAACACCCAAGCATTTGATACTAATAGGATTCCATTCAAAACCCGAATCCTGAAACATATGTGGAAGACGGAGCTGATTTAAGGGCAAAACTTCGGATTTATCAATGTTTAGCTTGTGACCGGAGACAGAGGAATAGTCTTTGAGTAAGGAAAATAGGGCAGGCAGGGAAGTAGAAGGGTTAGAAATATAAAGTAAAACATCATCAGCATATGCTGTAAACCTAATATCTAAAGATTTATAAACAAAACCAGAGTAAGAAGTAGAGTGCCGGATCTTTTCAAGGAAAGGTTCTGTGCTAGAATAAAAAGGAGGGGAGACAGAGGACAACCCTGTCTGGTACCCCTATGCAAGGGGAAGTAAGAAGACTGAGCGCCATTAACCCATATAGAAGTGGAGGGGGCAGAATAGAGTAGTTAAATTAGATTAATGAAGTGAGGACTGAAACCATGCCATCGTAAAGCCCCAAACATAAAGTCCCAATTCACCCTATCAAAGGCTTTTTCCGCATCAAGGGTGATGGCCTCAAGGGGGTCCTTCATCTTGGAAGCAAGGTGAATAATATTGAGAAATGTTCGGGAGTTATCTGTAATGGATCTACCTTTGAAGAAGCCGGATTGATAAATGTTGATGAGATCTAGAACAGTATTAAATCGAGAGGCCAACATTTTTGCATATATTTTACAATCTGTATTGATTAAAGAAATGGGTCGATAGTTTTTGCAAAGCGAGGGATCTTTATCTTTTTTGGGGAGTAAACATAACATGGCTTGGGTGAAAGAGCCTTTTGATTCTCCCATGGCGAGAAAGGAAGCTATCAAGGAGGAGAGGTGAGGTATAAGATGTTTTTTAAATTGAAAATAAAAACGAACAGTGAAGCCATCAGGGCCAGGAGACTTATCCTTGGGTAACTGAGTGATTGCTTGTAAAATTTCTTGTTCAGAGAGGGGGGCATCAAGTGGGGAGAAATTAAGATCCGTAGAAGAAGATTTAGGTACATTAAGAAAGAAAGAGTCTATTAGAGAGCAGGAGGGAGGCGATTCAGGGGTATATAAAGAGGAGTTATATTGGACAAAGCAGGAAAGGATCTTATCATCTGTACTATAGCGAATACCATGCGAATCAGTATTAACAGCTATGTTGGATTTTTGTTTCTTGATTTTTAAATAATTGGCAAGAGATCGACCAGCTTTATTGCACCCACCATACATTTTAGAATTGAATTTTAAAAGATGATTGCAGGCCGCTTCACAAGAGAATTTATTAAATTGGAGTTTAGCTTTAATGAGAGGCAAGGGCTTCTGGGGAGTTAGATGTATAAAAGAGGTGCTCTAGATCTTTAATCTGTTTAAGTATAGCAAAGGACTTGGATAGGGCCTGCTTCTTTTTACGGGAGACTAAATCAATGATAAAGCCTCTAGCCGAGGGTTTAAAAGCATCCCAAACAAAATGAAACTGGGAAGAGGAGTTAGGATTATTATGAAAGAATTCATCCAAGAAAAGAGTAAATTGATCAATAAATTGAGGATCCAGAAGGAGAGAGTTCTTAAAACGCCAGTGACGGGAATTAGGAGCGTGAGAAGGAAGATCCATATCAAGAATGATAGGGCCATGGTCAGAAATAAGTATTGAACCGATTTTAATGTTTGTCATGAATTGAAAAGTATGTTGAGTAAGGAAAATATAATCAATTCGGGAGTGAGATGCATGAACAGGGGGAAAAAAAGAAAATTCCAAAATATCAGGGTGTAACAACCTCCAGGAGTCGATTAATCCTCTAGAAGAAATTGCTTTGGAAAATGATTTTTGCATCTTGTTAGGAATATATCTGGTCTGTGATACGGTCCAGGAAAGGGTCCATTAGTTGATTGCAATCACCCCCCACAATTAGGTCAACACTTGAGTGGGAGGATAAAAATTTAGAAAAATCGTTCCAAAAAGTAAAGTCTATACCATTAGGACCATAAACATTGCAAAAAGATAAAGCAGACTTATTAACTAATACATCTAAGTACAACCATCTACCATTGGAATCTGAGATCTCATTGGTAAGCTGAACAGACAGTGACTTATGGAACAAAATCACAACACCATTCTTATTATTAACTGAAGGTGAACAGAATACTTCTCCCACCCACTGTTTCCGTAAAGAGGATAGGTCTTTCTGGGAGAGGTGCGTTTCCTGTAACAAAGCAACCTGACATTGTAATCTTGCTAAGTGAGATAAAACTCTTTGCTTTTTCACCGGGTTGCGGAGACCCTTAACATTCCAAGATATTACTCGAAGACCAGTCATTTAGAAATTGGAGAAAAAAGTAAGCACAGAAATAGAGAAGATGAGGAAGGAAAGCTATATTGAGACCAGAGATGAGAAGCTTAGAGGAGGAAGGAGAAACGCTTGTAGAAAGAGAAACAATTGTCAAGAAAAGGGTTACATAACTACCACAATAAGAAGAGAAAGAATAGGTAAGAAATAAAGAAAGTAGAAAGGAAGAAGCAAAGTTTAAAATTGAAAGCCAAGGGAAAATGGAGCGAGGAAAGCAGAAGTAACGAATGCCATAAGTAAGAGAAAAGGGTGGGAAAGAGGGTGAAAAGGTAAAGAGAGAGGTGGGAGATCAAAACTCCCTTGAGAAAAAAATAAGGAAAAGAAGGATGGCAAAAAACCAAGAGGCTTCAGCCATGCAAAATAGATGCATGGAAAACAATAACTTGAGAGCGGGAGCAACAAGGAACAAACAGCCGCACAGCAAAGAACAAGGTCAATGCAAGGTCCCAATAACTCTGCAAACTGGATAAGAAAAGAAACAAAATACAAACGGATTGGAGACCACACATGACAATAAAAACAAATGAAGGAAACTTACCCAACAAGTTAGAAAGGGAGGCAGCGTACCGGACAGTACATAGCAGCACAATGAAGGGCATGTGAGGTCAAAACAGTTGAGGGGGAGACCTAAAAAAAGGAAGGTAGAGAGAACAAGAGGGCATTACAATGAGGAACAACAAAACAGGGAATCACAAGGCAATATACAGAAACATTAAGAACTGCTGTGTTCCATGGAATCTTCTTTGTTTGCTGATAAAGTTCCGGAGGTCAGCTGGGTCGTCAAAGCTGAAAGTTCTCTCTTTGTAGGTGACATTGAAGAAACAAGGATGAATGAGACCGTATCTCGCATTCATGGATCGCAACGTTGGTCGTAAGTCCAGAAATTCCTTGCGACGCACAGCTGTCAACTTGGAAACATCTTGAGAGAAAAATAGTTTGTGGCCAGACCATAGCAACTGCTTGTGCTGTTTAGCAGAGTGAAGAACGGTCATAAGGTCGGAATAGAGAAGAAAATAAGCAATGATGCCTCTGGGTTTAGAAGGAGTGTAAGAGTTTTTTGGTCCAAGACGTTGCGCCCTTTGAATATTCACATCCAAGTGCTTGGGTATACCAGTGATGGGTAAAACTTGTGTCTTTAAAAATTGGATGACATCGGACCCCTCCGAATTCTCCGGAGCACCGTAAATACGTAGGTTGTTGCGCCTATTGCGATTTTCCAAATCCTCAGAGGATTTTTTGAGCATTTCTGCTTCTTTAGTGAGGCTAGCAACCTTGGCAGCAACATCCTGGGCGTCGCTGATCTGTTGTTCCACTTCCAAAACCCTCTTGTCTAGATTGGACCATTTATCGTCCAGTCTCTGTAGAGTGATAGTGGTGTCCGCCATGAAGGGGCGAATGAGGCGCAATTCTTACATTATATCCTCAAGAGTCACGGGAAGTGGAGACTTAGAAGGAGACGGGGGGTCCTTTTTAAGGCGCTTACCAGAGGAAGCGAAATCCTTGCGTGAAGCAGAGGTGGCAGATTAAGTTTTGGAGGCGTTTGCGTGCTCCATGACAATAAAAGCAGAGCGAGCCAGCAGAGAGCACAAAAGGGTGAGCTAGCCCAAAGAACAGCAGTACAATGAATGGCGCAGAAAGAAGAGCTGGGCACTTAAAAGTAGAGCAGCAGTGAAACAGTGACTGCGCTACATAGACCTCCAGATATACATCACAGACCAATGACGCACCGTGAAAGGAGCAGCGCTGAAGTAAATACTGGGACCGAGGACATCATTGAATCAGTAGCTTAGGACAAAAGATCTGGAGTTGCAACAATGGCTGAGAAGCAGAGGCAAATTAAGCAACATAGTCAATAGGGAAGAAGAGAGAATCCGTGTAGAAAAAAAAACGAGTGAAAAAAAAATGGCGGCCTTCGGCGAAGAAAGAGCGTTTTTCGCACTTTTCTACATGTAAACCAGCATTCTAAGTAGAAAGAAGTATACCCAGTTGGTGAGGGGCATTTCCGACATTTTTAAGGGAGGACGCCTGCAAAGAGCGAGTCCCTCGTAAAGAAAGCGCTGCCTGGATCGGGGATCTCAAGTAGGAGCAGCTATTTTGTTTGCCGCGTCCCCCTTTCCTCGTCTTTTAGCAGCGTCACTCCTCTCTTCTGCCCAGACAGCCAGGCGGGGCAATAAAGGTGCCCTTTCCTCGTATTTATGCAGCGTCACTCCGCTCTTCTGCCCAGACAGCGAGGCGGGGCAAGAAAGGTGCCCTTTCCTCGTCTTTAAGCAGCGTCACTCCTCTCTTCTGCCCAGACAGCGAGGCGGGGCAAGAAAGGTGCCCTTTCCTAGTCTTTAAGCAGCGTCTCTTATGCCCAGACAGCGAGGCGGCAGGAAATGTGCCCTTTCCTCGTCTTTAAGCAGCGTCACTCCTCTCTTCTGCCAGGACAGGGAGGCGGGGCAGAAAAGGTAATTACGGCAATAACTCATTTCTTAATGTAACCCCCAGGTCCAAATCTTAATGGGTTGGATTTTTCCCTCCGGAGTTACTGGTAGCCCTGTTATCGGTAACTCGGAGATTGTGGAAATGCAAACAAATGTTCTGGGCTGCTTGTAATGTGGGTCTTTGGCAGAGTCTGACAAGCGAGGTATGAAAGTGGGTAGTAATGTTGCCAGGAACAGGTCGTTCCCAAAGATAGTTTCATTTACCCTGCTGGCTATCTTATTTGCATTGAGCTTTTCTCCACTGCTTGCTCAGATTAGGCGAAAGGGGTTTGTGTCTGTGTTTTAGGTTGGAGTGCTGTCTGTACCATGACATGTTTCTATATGTTTTTGGTCACCCTTATGCTTCTTTCATTTTAATACCCTCCCACCCCCCAGGCAGTTCCTGTGGAGTTTCCGGCTGCCAGGAGAAGCCCAGAAAATTGACCGCATGATGGAGGCTTTTGCACAACGATACTGCCTGTGTAACCCAGGAGTTTTCCAATCCACAGGTAGGGAACAGCTACATATTTGGTTAAATATGCTATCTTAAGTGGAAATGAGTAACAAAACCAAACGTACTGTGCATTTGTGTATATGTGGTTGTATTGACAGTGCAAATCTAGCTAGGGGCAACTGAGTGCTGTACATTGTGGCCAAGGGGTCGACACACAATAGTGTACTGGGATTGGACGAGGACGAGGTGGACCTTAAGTTGACCTACGTAGGCAGCGTTCTCTGGGAACCATTTTTATCATGGATTGCCTAGATGCTGTTTAAGGAATTATTTCTTCTACTTATTTACAGAAGTTAAGTTGTCTGATGGTGTCAAATGCATTGCTTACAAATAAGACCCCTTGAAATATATCCATCTTATTTCGTACCATCCAAAGTAGCCCACTTAGTTTTTGGTTTGCATTTGCACTGAGAAACATTTATTTGTATTATGGCACCAGTAAATTCTTCCCTTTCCGTACCACTTCTCCACCCATCTTTTTTCATCACTACCCATTCTGATGTAGAAACCAGTCCTCATTTTTCTGAGCTTTGTGCCCTAGCATTTCAAATAGAGTTCTGCTAATATAGTAATGTCCCTGCGTGGCTTTGGAAAGCTGTTCTGTTTTGCCTTTGTTGTTTCTTGATATCCCTGTGCCTCCTCTCACCCCTCCCCTTCCCCCGCCCCCCCCCCCCCCCCCTCCTCAGCCAACGCTGGAAGTCTGGAGAAATGTGGTTAGTTAACTGGCTGAGGTTGCTAGATTCTGGTACCACTAGAATCTGCTTCCTAGCTGCTTCAGTTCCGGAAAGATCACTTAATGAAGCTTGGTTCAAAAGTCCCTTTGTCCAGATCAGTAGCTAATGTCTACTGGATTTTACTGTGCACGTTGTAGGTGCTCCCACCCCTAAATATCCTCGATGTGACCAGCTTTTCATTGCCTACAGGGTGCTTCCCCTAGAGTACCAAACCAAAGGGACTCCTAGAGTGTAGTAGCACACTAGCTAGCCACTGTCACCACCTTAAAGGTCATTTGGGCACCTTGAGTCCGATGATTTAACTGTGCCTGCCGAACCAGGTACTAGTTACCAGACAGTATCACTACATCAGCAACCTATGGATCCCCCGTACGTTTCTTATAGAAACATGTTAGTCTGTTAGCAAGACTGCGTCCTTTTTGCTACTCCATTGCCAAGACTGGGTCCTGGTAGTTAGAGTGATGGGTTTATGGGCCACAAAGGAGTTTGCAGTCTGCAAATACTTAAAAACGTTATCCACAATCTTTATTCATTGACGCGGAGGTCCCAGACTTATGAGTAAAAACGTCTAACTTTGTATCCTCCTCGGTTTACACTTTAATCCATTTGATTTGAAAACTTTTAGGCTTAACCGTCTTCCCTTTAAGTTTCCTCCAGCGGTTATCATTGAACATAGGCTCATAGTTATTCATATTCCTAGTGCATATGCGCTATAAATATTTGTGGGCTTAATTCTTGAGCCCAGAAGGTGCTTGGAATTCTGTTTTGCAATGTTCTTCCTAATGTCTTGTCATGCAGTTTATTACTGTCTGAAGTCACCTGCCACTGCTTCAGTTCTCTAGAAAAGGCCTCACATATGTCTCTGTATGTTTTCAGAAATGCCCTGTTTCCTACCATCTTCCTTTGGCTAGATCGTTATGTACTTGCAGATGTATTGTCTTCTAACCACATCTTCAAGATGGAACATTGTCTCTTCATACAGCTCAACTCTATGCTCCTTTTATCTGCCTCTTGTACAGACTGCTGGTCCTAAAATGCCTCTTTTGCACTTGAGAGCACTTGTGCATTCCACATTGTTTCTTTTTGAAGCATTTGAATGTTTTTATCATAGTCCAGCCTTATTCGATTGTAAAAGGACGTGCAGGCTGCCAGAGGGCATCAGTAAGCGAGAGAGCAGTATCCTGCTTGGGCACTGACTGAATCATTAACTTGAAGAATACTAGGAGAATTCGACATTGTGTTCATATATGTATATAAGAAGTAATTGTCGCCATTTCTAGAGGATTGAACTGTTGGAGATAATCTTGTTAAATGAAATGTACACATTCTTTATTACCATTTCAGTGAGAAAACACTTCACATTTCCCTTGGTTACAGAATGGCGGGGAGAAATGGGGGTGGGAAGGGGAGCAGAAGTTCGTAAAACACTTTATCTCTGACGGTCTCATGGTTTTGCTTTTTAGACACCTGCTATGTTTTATCCTTTGCCGTCATCATGTTGAACACTAGTCTGCACAATCCCAATGTCCGTGACAAGCCAAGTGTGGAGAGGTTCATCTCTATGAACCGTGGCATCAATGATGGTGGCGACCTTCCAGAAGAGCTTCTAAGGGTGAGCCTGAACATTTCCTAGGAGGAGGTGCATTTGGAATACTTTGTAAACAGTGTCCATAAAGGTTCGCGAAAATTGCAGGGAACAAGCTAGGTAGAATACTTACAGAAAGTGGTGGAATCAAGAGCTCCATTTAATCTTCAGCAGCACATCGGTGGTTGAGAGCAGATGGCCTCCTATTTTTGTCTAGTGCTGTCTCCTTGCACCACCGCATAAGGCAAGAATTTCCTTATGTTCTGGTCCTGGTCCAAACCCCGCACAGGAGATTGGCAGAGTAGGGTCTTCACTGGATTCCCCTCCAGTCTCCAGAAGGAAACATTAGTTTTGCCCCAGATGAGGGATGGGACCAGCACCCATCCCCTTAAATTCCGTCTGCGCCAAGGACTGTGACCCCCTCCGCAGAAAGGACGAGCATGGGGGAGGGAGATATTTAAAATTTCGTCACACTCCTGGGCCCCACAAGGGCTGGGGTGGGCCACTGGGTGTGGTACTACTGTTATGCAGAGCGCAGAGTTCAAATGCCAACTTTCATTTCAGTACAGTCAATGCATTAAGAAAACTGAATCTGTGAAACACACCAGTCTGATCCCTCCAGTGAGATTCATTCCTTTAATTCAAAGAACATGGTTAAGCTTCCAGTATCCTGCCGACCTCGCTCCACCGCCACAAGAGGCTCCTCCACTTCAATCTTAGCATTACAGGCATCAATGAGACCCACAGTGCATCAAACTGTCTCTTCCCATACCTTTGCTGTCCTCAGCATCCATGTTTTGCTATAACATGAGTAGCTCCAGCTACTAAAGAGCTAAGTTGGAATCAGAAATGTCACTGAACCAGTCGCCCAGAGCGATTTGTTATTGTATATATTATGAAATGGATAAATCAGAATTGTAATCGAATTGCATCAACGACATGTAAGTATGCTCCAGTTTTAGTGGGCAACAAATCCTGTTCTGTCACGTCCTCTTCGTCTGTAACAAAAGGGTAGTGGTCAAGGTGTAGTCAATAGGGAGTTGATTCTGCGGCATGCAAGATGCATTTTAAATTTGTGATAGTGGAAGAACACACAAAATTAGATAACCAACTAATATGATAAGCTATTTGTCCTACCGGCATTGTATAACTGGCCTGGAAACTGAAAACAAATTGGTGTCCGTAGTAATGGGACAGCTAAAACCGTGTGGAATAGAAGAACAAACATTTGGAATTGCACACACTGTGACCTAGCAGACTTCTAAATTGCAACCAACTGTCTTGCATCTCCAGCAACTAGTGGTTCATTTTATGCTTATAAGCCATTCATTTTCATTTACGGCTGGTCTTCCTGCAGACATGCTCAGATTTGGTAAAGTAATTTAGACCTTTATGATGTGTACTGAGGGCCGAGTAGATGATCTTACAAATTGTTTCTTCACAATTACTCCCTCACACCAAGTCACACAAAATCTCTTAGCCTTACATGTATACTTCGTTTCCAGGATTAGTAACAAGCAGAGTTACTCAAATTCGCCATCTATTAGTCTAGTTTTAGCAGAGTCTTACACGTAACTTTGAGTGTGTGCCCTACCTGGCACCAAAAGTGCCCGATGGAGGGAATGCTCAAGATATCAACATTTGTAAAGAGCCTTTAAAGGCTAGAATTGTCCACCACCTGGTTGATAAGAAATCTAAATCCTCAGCAAATGATCCACCCTGCATCCGGGGACAGTTACCAATGGATTCACTAGTGGCCCATATTGCACACAAATACACAGGGCACAGGAGACTCTCCCACCAGATAAGGAGAGCAAACAGATAGATTACGCAGGCAAAGTAGTAGCATTGAAGGTGGCTAGGGATGGGAAAATCGCCAATTCTTTTGGCTAGCTCTTTAGATACGACACAGCACACTGGGATGAGGTACATGATCTCCTTAAACTCCTCTCAGAACAATATTTACAAGGGTGTGAGGAAAGTGTAGCAGAGGGAAGGACAATTCCAACACCACTATTTGTTGGCCCCTCATTGTTGCTGACTCTGTGGCAAGGGGTATTAATACAAACATATTTATTAGACAACAAGCCTGGGTAAGAGTTGCTGGCTTCAAACCAGAAGTTCAACGACATTTGATCAACATGCCATTGAATGGTGAACATCATTTTGATCTGCAAGTTGACCAAATGTTGGAGAAGCAAAACAAAAAAAATAAAGACGCAGCAAAAGCAATGTGTGCGATTCAAACAACAATACCAAAGGACTCCTTTCTGAGACATCCGTTTCGAGCAGGTGCTAAAACCACCCTTTCTGGACACCCTCTTCCTTATCTTGCCAGAGGCAGCAACAAAGCTACCATCAACAGACAGTCCCCAAAGGGATTTTCTATAGGCGTATATAGAAATATTAGTGGCTGGGGCAGAGGTAAAGGAGGCACTGGGAAAGCAGCCTCTCCTAACAAACGGTGACTCCACTCGCCTTCCCCCGTTCAACTAACACCTGTTGGATAGGCTTCAATATTTCATAGCCTATTGGGAGTAAATCTCAACAGACAATTGTGTAATAGGGAAAAGTAAACCAGGGTATTGCTTACCGGAATTTGACGCGTGTGCAGTTCGGACGGCCCCCGGCTGTCCAATGCACACGCCCACTGTAGCGTTGGACGGCTGGGGGCCGTCCAACGCTTTGAAGAGGTTAAAACTCATTTCAGTACCCTCAGATATACAACCACACAAACCCACACTAAGTAGCGAACACCAACATCTGCTATGAGAAGAGGTTTAGGCGCTTTTCAAAAAGGCGTAATTCAGCCAGTGTTCCAAAAGCAGCAGCGCAAGGGAGTTTACTCACTCAGTCCTCATACCCAAAAAGGATGGTTCACTCAGACCCATCCTACACCTCTGGCAATTCAATAGATCCATCCTGTGAGAACATTTTTACTTGTTAACACCACAGGATGCCATACCTCTACTCTAACAAGGCGAGAACATGGCGCTAGATCTGAAGGCAGGACAGTGATGGTACTCTGCAAAGAGTGGTGGTGCGGATGGAAGATACACGGGTGGGGGAGCCCGCGGGCTGGTGTTGGAATGCGTAAAAATAAAAGAACTTACCTGAAGTCGCCGGTTGCTTCGCGCTTCCTCTTTTCTTCCTGGTCCCGGCAGCCCCTGGGAAAGACTCCCATCTAATCCCTGCGCTGCTCTCCTGCTATGAGAGCAGCGCAGGGATTGGCCTGAGCGGGCTGAAAAGACTCCTGCCGGCTGTTTAATGCAGCCGGGCTTGAGAAACCTAATTGCACATGTGTGTTTGGTCTGCCTGCGACGGCTGGCCAAACACATTTTATTGTATTGTATTGTAATTGCATTTATATAGCGCTTACTACCCCTGACGAGGCGTTAAAGCGCTTTTTCGGCGAGTAGCACGCTACTCCGGGACCCATAGAGGATTAGTGTTGAATTAGTATAGTCAAATGTGAAAGTAATTTTAGTGATGGATAGGTTAGTCAGTTATTTGGATTCGGAAGGATAGCAGAAGGATAGAAGAGGGGAAAAAAGGTTTGTGTTTATATAGTGCTTTTTTTGCGAACAGCATGATTTTCCGGAATCCCCTAAATATGCGCATTTAGGGACTCCTCCCGTGCCCTGCCCCTCCCTGCACAAGCTGGCTTCGAGCCTGCAAATGATAAATAAAACGGTGCTAGAAAAGTTTTATTTTTCATTTGCTGATTCTGAACCAGGCAGTGGGGCAACGCTCCTCTGCGATTGGAACTCTGCCCTATTAGAAATGTTTGTCAGCTCACCCGAGAAACTCCCCAACATGCTCGACAAATCAGATACCCAGATCCCAAACAGCTGAATCTCTTGATGTGGTACCATGAAGCCTTTATTTAAGCTAAAGGAGTTTAATAGATATGTGATGCTAGGCTGCGAGGTAGTAAACGTTTGTCTACTGTTGTATCGCAAAAAACATAGATCCTCTTACTCCTGTTGTTCAGGATATCATTAATTCATTTATAAAAGGCAGAATTAACGAATACCTTTTAGAAATTTTGCTTCTGGTTGGCAAATGTATGCACCCTGTCCAAGCAGAAGCCACAATCCTAGTCAGGGTAAGCTAGTAGCTCACGAAACAATAACCTATGCTCACCCTCTAGTAGTTTGGCACAGAGCAGTCCGTCTTACCTAAGAGGAAATGTGTAAAGATTTCAAAAGAATAAATGCAGTAAAGCACTTGGGAGCAAGTAGCGCTAAAAGGTTCCTTTTAGGTCATGCTGCTCCGGGAAAGTGTAACCCGACCTCGTAGAAGCACTGGCCGACTACAGGACTCACACAGACCCCAGTGAATAAAGTACCTTTCTTGGTCGCAAGCATTGAGATGCATTAATCTTCTCTAAGCAGTGAATGTGATGCATCCGTTATGAAGACGGGTGCTGGAGTCGAGAGGCGTCAAGCTTGCGCTGGATTCTGCCATGCAGTCGAGGGGATGTGTCGATTTCACCAAGCTATGGTGATACGATGTCTAATGCGTCGATCTCTGGAGGCAAAGCACTGGTTGCAATGTGCCAGTTTAACTCCAACAACCGGGTCAATGTGCCGTTTCTTTTACACACATACAGGAGATGCGTTGAAATCCGTGTTGCAAGTATCTGGGGCACTTCCAGTGAGCCAGGCACAGGAGCAGGGATCTGAGATCCCGGAGTCTCAAGCAACAGGAGGCAAGCCAACAAGCCCTTGGAGATCACTTGGAGGAAAGGCAGATTAGAAGATTAGCAGGCAGCAAGGCAACACAAGAGAAAAGCAGGCCTTCCAAGTCTGCAGTCAAAAGATGAATTCTTTAAGCAGCACAGCAGTCTTCTGATGGAGCTTCAGTCCAAGATCCAGAAGTGTCTGATTGTAGTCGGTCAGGCCCAGTACTTCTACCCAAAAGTGCCTTAGATGTGGGGGTGACTTCAAAGCAGCTCTCTGAAGTGCACAGGTACCCCTTTCAGACCAATCCTGTCTGCTAAGCTATCTGGGGGTGGGTGGGGGGGGGTAAATCAGCCCTTTGTGTGGGGACAGGACACTACCTATTAAAGTGAGGTGTTACCCACTCCCTTCCATCCTGCCAGGCAAGGCCATCAGAATGTAGATGGGTACTTAGACACATCTATTCTTTCTGTTATGGCTGTCTAGAGGAAATGCGCAAAGTGTAGCTGTCACCCTCCCCAGGCGTGTATTGAAGATACTGTCTGGCACACAAGGCGGTAAGTGCAAAGAAATTTCCACTTTCTAAAAGTGGCATTTCTAAAATAGTAATGTTAAATTCTACTTACTGAGGAAGATGGATTTATCAATGCCATTCCAAACATATGAAACATCAAAAAGCTACTCCTCTTTGATCGGGAATTACAGCTTAAAAGTGTATAAAGGAATTCTCAATGCTAACCTATGGGAGTAGTAGGCCTTTGCAAAACATAAGAGTACATGTTCTATCATTTACTTACATAGCACCCTGCCCTTATGGCTACATAGGGCCATAAGGGCAGGGTTGATTACGGGTGACTTATTATTATTATTATTATTAAATTACACTTGTATAGCGCTATCTACCCGGAGGCCTCGTAGCGCTCATGACTGACACTTTATTAGCGCGGGCGCAGGGCAGATCAGTGTGCTTTTACATACAGGTGTGTTTTAAGGGTTTTCCTGAAAGCAAGATGGTTAGTGATTTCCCGAAGAGATAGGGGGAGGGCGTTCCAGAGCCTGGCCGCGGTATGTGAAAAGGAGCGACCACCCCATCGAGCCTTCTTGACTCTGACGGAGGTGGCCAGCTGAAGGGAGCCAGAACGGAGAGAACGCACAGGCACGTAGGGGGTGACCAAGGTCTGCAAGATTGCGGGACCAGTGTGATGGAAGGCCTTGTGTAGAATACACATGGATTTGAATTGCACTCTCGCCGCAATAGGGAGCCAATGGAGTTCTCTTAAGGCATCCCTGGCTGACTGTCGGCGAGGAAGATTGTAGAGGAGGCGGGCCGCACTGTTTTGGGTGACTTGGAGCTTTTGGATGACAAAGGAGGGGGCTCCCAAAAAAAGAGCATTCCCATAGTCCAGGCGCGACAATATCAGAGCCTGGACCAGTATCCTCCTGGCCTGAAAAGGGAGCAGAGGGAGCACCTTCCGCAGCATCCTCATCAACCCAAAACAGGTGGCTGCAATCTTAGTGGCTTGTACTGAGAAATTCAAGGCTGGGTCAAGCCAGATCCCTAGGCTCTTTATCTGTGGCTTGGGAGTCGGGGGCTCACCCAGACATGGTGGCCAGATGGATGTAAAAGCGGAGGGGGAAGAATTCCCCAACAGAATGACATCTGTTTTCTCCCCATTGAGCTTTAAACAGGAGGAATGCATCCATCTGGCGACCGCCTCTAGACAGGGACCTAAGGTGTGGGACGAACCCTCCGCGTGGTCTAAAGAGACCACCAGTTGGGTATCGTCCGCGTAGGTGACGATACGCACACCGAAGGGTTGAACAATCCTGTCTAGAGGCTCCATATAAACATTAAACAGGGTGGGGCTCAGGGAGGAGCCCTGAGGAACCCCACACCTGAGAGAATGTTTAGATGATACTGCCTCACCCTCAAAGACCTGGAAGAACCGGTCGGTCAAAAAGGACGTCAGCCATTCCAGGGCCGCGCCCGACACGCCCATGTCCGTCAGTCGTTGCAACAACGTGACATGGTTCACCGTGTCGAACGCGGCACTCAGGTCCAATAAAATAATGGCGACTTTCCCACCCTGGTCCAGCACAGCTCTTGCTTCTTCCGTAACCGCTAGAAGCGCAGTTTCCGTCCCATGTCGCGGACGGAACCCTGTCTGAGAGGCACGCAGGAGACTGTTTGACTCCAGATAGTTCGTTAGGATGTTGTTTACGTGCCTCTCAAGCAGTTTGCTCAACCAGGGGAGCAGGGAGATGGGACGGTAGTTTGCCAAGTTACTTTGGTCAAGATTGGGCTTTTTCAGCAGCGCTCTTACCATTGCGCACTTCCATGGCGGGGGGACGGATTTGGAAGAGATGGAGGTGTTAAGGACATCCAGTAAAATAGGGCGGATCGTATCCATCGCCAGTTTGAGAGTGTTTGGGGGTGCTGGATCGTTGGGAGAGCCAGAGGTGACTTTAGCAGTCAGTTTATCTAGTGCTGGGGCGTCCAAGAGAGGAATAGTGTCTAGCCTACAAGAAGCCAAGGCATCAGAGGTTGGGGGAGTGGAGGGTTCCAGCTCGTTATTAGAGTCCTCAAATGAGGAATAGATTGTAAGAATCTTTTGAGAGAAAAAGTTAGCCAGATCATTACAGCGGTTTTGAGCGCCCTCAGTATCGGGGCATTCAACTGGGGGGGAAACAAGGGATTTCACAATTTTAAAAATTTCCCTAGGGGCATTGGCGGCTGCTTGAATTCTGCTGTCGTAGAAGGAGGTTTGAGCTACTTTTAGCTCCTGTTTGTAGAGCCTAATATTGGCTCTATATTCATCCTTCTTAGTTTGGGAATAGTCCTGTCTCCAGGCTCTCTCCTGCTTACGGCAAGCTAATTTCATACTCCTAAGTGCGGGGGTATACCATGGGGCTGCTTTTGGTTTTTTGGTAAGATTGTTATTTTGAGCAGGGAGGACCAAATCAAGTGTAGAGTTGATCCAGCCGTCAAAATTGTTAGCTGCTATGTTGGCATGCGTCACCTTCCCGGGGAGGTCTCTGGCCAGAGCAGCTTCCCATGCAGGGAGGGAGAGAGAAGACCATTTCCTAGCTTGGTGTTTGGCGAGACAGTAGGCAGAGGGGAGGGTATTAGTGCGCCAGATGAAAGGTATCACAAAATGATCCGTCCAAGGTAAAGGGATGGGGGGCTCCACTGTGATGTCGTTGATATTACTAAAGACAGTGTCGAGAAGATGACCTCTATTATGCGTGACATGGAATCCCTTTTGATAGAGATCCATTATATGAAATAAAGGGGGAGTTAAAGGCTTTGCAAGTAGTTTTAAATGCCAAGTTAGAGTGGCAGTAAACTGCACACTCAAGCACTGCAGTTGCAGTCCTGAGACAGGTTTGAAATACTATTTCTGTGGGTGCCACAATCAGTGCTGCAGCCCACTAGAAGTGTTTAACTTGCAGGCCCTGTGTATATTGTATACCACCTTACAAGGAACTTGCAAGTAAATTAAATAGGTCAGTCTGTTATACACCAATTACGCATATTATGGGAAGAAGCACATGCACTTTAGCACTGATTAGCAGTAGTAAAGTGCTCAGTCAACAAAAAGATTCAGCAAAACGTGGAGGTAAAAAGCAAAAAGATTAGAGGAAGACCACCCTAAGACTGACAAGTTGAACAATACCGCTATAAACTACATTTAGCAGCAATAGAGGCATACATGCAGAACAGGCAACATTCCTCCCTTTTCCGCATTCCAGTGGTTAAAGCTTTTACAGAGGGTCATTTGTGCCATTACATTTCTGTGACATAGTTTCTTTCCTGGATGGTAGCTTTTCTGGTGCTGATTTCTTTATGCTGCATTAGTGATATACAAGTGTTCCTGCTATAAGCGCTTTTTATACAGGTTTATAAAGACTGGGTATTCCACAAGACAAATCCTTGGTAGTTTTCCCTGTTCCACCTTAATCGAACTATAGGACTCCAAGTTTTTGCCCCTAAGTCCAGACTCTGCAGTACAGAGAGCCCTACAACAGCATGACATGAGAGAGTAATATTCCTATGGGTGGAGCCAAAGCCTGCTCTATTTATTTTAAAGACTTGGTAATAACATCTTGCAGATAACCGCTCTATCAAACCAGATCTAAATTGAAAAAGCAGAGCAGTCAGTCTGCTCTCTTTGCTGATGGTGTCTGATTATTGGAACAATAACTGATAGGGGAGTGATGAATAGAATGAATTACTGATTGGACAGGATAAACAGCACAGTATGGTTGTTTACTGACAATTCTGTTTGACACATCTGAGTGTTACATTAATCTGTTCTGCAATGACACGTTTTTCCTCCTCCTTTCTAGAACTTGTACGATAGCATAAGGAATGAACCATTCAAGATCCCGGAAGATGACGGAAATGATTTAACCCACACGTTCTTCAACCCTGACCGAGAGGGCTGGCTCCTCAAGCTGGGTGAGGGCCTCGGACAGAATGTGGTAATCCGTGGAGGGAGGGTTAAGGATTTGTTTTGGAATCCAAGCACATGTGTTACCCATCTTGATCGCATAGTTGCAGCCTATAGCTGTGGGCCTTCTGACCCTGGCATTAATGAGATATTTAGACTGTCCCTTCTCAGCTTTTCCTTCAGGCCTCCAGTTTTTTTCAGATCCACTGAAAATAGCAACATGCTAAGGGAAATCTTACATCACGTTTGGACTGATGGGCAAAGATGGTGTTGACTGTGCCTGTGTGGAATGGTGATAACAATAGGAGCATGCAGGGCATTCAAAGTTGAGATTTACTCGTTTGTAATGCCGGTGCCAGTCCGCTTGTCCTAGCTCTTAATTTAAGCAGTGATGGTGAGATTTTCAAGTCCGCTTCTGCAGAATGTCAGCAAAGTTGGTGGGAGGGCAGTTAATGTGTGGATTGCAAGTGAGATTTGTGATCTAGTCCTGTTTGAAATGGTGCGGGGCTTACATGCGATCAGTGCTAGATCTGAATGTTAAGGGCCTTTGGGATGGGAAAAAGACAATTGGTTGGCAAAGCTGGATGTGGAGGTGGGATCAGTTGGGAAGTGACTAGCTCATGCTCTGAAAAATGAAACGGTTGAGTATTGAGCTCTGTATTGGTTGGTTTGGACTACTTTGACATTGTGGGCGAGTGCATATGTAACCTGCTCCTATTCATAGTGGTGGAGTGAGTGCCGTTGTCGGTTCCTAAATGGACTGAGATATATAGTTCTAAGACCACAGGGAGACACTAGTTGTATGAACATGTAAGAGTCCAACACGGAGCACAATTCTGCTGTCCAGTCTAAGTCTCTGGGAGGATTCATTGGGGTCCCTTGCACTTTTCAAGCCCAGTCCTGCACACCTCAAACTGACTTTTCCCGGGACTTCTGTAAAGAGGGGCCATGCCGCACTGCAGATGTATAGTACTCTTTCTGTTTCTTAAAGTGGCCTTTGAAAGACGTGACGAGCGAGCCAGAGTAGTAACTTCATCAAGTGGTGTCCAGTAACGATAGAGCTTACCCCTGAACTTGCTACTGGCCCATGCTGACGTAGCCCTTCCTCGGAGCTCTAACTGGGGGTGTTATGCGAGAGCCGCACAGCGAGGAATGCGTGCTTGCCTTCGGGCTTCAAAGCTCGGCGCTGCTCCCAGCGGCCCGGCCGGAGGGGAGGATGTGTTCCTTTTCCTGTATGCAATTCTTCTGTGGCTCTTTGAACTAATCCAGATGTTTTCTTGCATGCTAGCTTCCGAGATCTGCTCGGCCTCTGTATCTGCACTGCTTGCATTTTGTGTTTCTGGAACTGTAAATGTTAATGGCAAAGGCAGGCTGGCGTTTAAGAGTTGGCGATTTGGACATATAGTGATGCCCAAGAAATGATTTGGAGGTGGGGCAGAGTTTGCCATCCACTTGCCCCATCTTGGGTGGCTTTAAAGAGGGGATGGACTGTCCTGTAATCCCCCACTTGTCCTAAACGCCAGCCTTCGACTGGTTAATGCACTGTGCAGAGCACAGTCCAGTCTGCGCCACATCTTTTGAATGTACCTTGATTTTTTCCGCCTTATGTTGATGTAACTTGTTTTTTTCCCCTTCTCTCTTTCTCTCTCCTCACTCTTTGCTTCTCACCCCTCCCCTACCGCCTGCCCCTCCCCTCCTTTTCTCTGCTCCCCCTCCTGTGTACGCTTTTGCTGCTGATGATAATACCTCTCCCACCTGCTCACAATAACTCCCCAGGAGGTAGGTAGAGCTTCGCGCTTCACTAGCCCTCGGCTGTCTGCGCCTAGAAATGGGCGTCAGTGGAATAACATGCTTCCTTTTCCAGATGGCGAAAGTTTTCCCGTTCACTGTCGTCCTTGGGGCTGGGGGGCATGTAGAGGGGGGCTTCCATCACTTTTAGGCACTTGACTTAAAAACACATTTTCTTTCATTGGCATCTGAATAGTGCAAAGACTTTTGGAGTCCAGCAGAGGGAGAGGGCTGAGGGTCCAGCGGAGGGAGAGGGCTGAGGGTCCAGCGGAGGGAGAGGGCTGAGGGTCCAGCGGAGGGAGAGGGCTGGGGGTCCAGCGGAGGGAGAGGGCTGGGGGTCCAGCGGAGGGAGAGGGCTGGGGGTCCAGCGGAGGGAGAGGGCTGGGGGTCCAGCGGAGGGAGAGGGCTGGGGGTCCAGCGGAGGGAGAGGGCTGGGGGTCCAGCGGAGGGAGAGGGCTGGGGGGTCCAGCGGAGGGAGAGGGCTGGGGGGTCCAGCGGAGGGAGAGGGCTGGGGGGTCCAGCGGAGGGAGAGGGCTGGGGGGTCCAGCGGAGGGAGAGGGGTGGGGGGTCCAGCGGAGGGAGAGGGGTGGGGGGTGCAGCGGAGGGAGAGGGCTGGGGGGTGCAGCGGAGGGAGAGGGCTGGGGGGTGCAGCGGAGGGAGAGGGCTGGGGGGTCCAGCGGAGGGAGAGGGCTGGGGGGTCCAGCGGAGGGAGAGGGCTGGGGGGTCCAGCGGAGGGAGAGGGCTGGGGGGTCCAACGGAGGGAGAGGGCTGGGGGTCCAGCGGAGGGAGAGGGCTGGGGGGTCCAGCGGAGGGAGAGGGCTGGGGGGTCCAGCGGAGGGAGAGGGCTGGGGGGTCCAGCGGAGGGAGAGGGCTGGGGGGTCCAGCGGAGGGAGAGGGCTGGGGGGTCCAGCGGAGGGAGAGGGCTGGGGGGTCCAGCGGAGGGAGAGACGAGGGAAAGGGCTGTGGGTCCAGCAGAGGGAGAGACGAGGGAAAGGGCTGTGGGTCCACCAGAGGGAAAGGGCTGTGGGTCCACCAGAGGGAAAGGGCTGGGGGGGGTCCACCAGAGGGAAAGGGCTGGGGGTCCACCAGAGGGAAAGGGCTGGGGGGGGTCCACCAGAGGGAAAGGGCTGGGGGGTCCACCAGAGGGAAAGGGCTGGGGGGTCCACCAGAGGGAAAGGGCTGGGGGGTCCACCGGAGGGAGAGGGCTGGGGGGTCCAGCAGAGGGAGAGGGCTGGGGGTCCAGCAGAGGGAGAGGGCTGGGGGTCCAGCAGAGGGAGAGGGCTGGGGGTCCAGCGGAGGGAGAGGGCTGGGGGTCCAGCGGAGGGAGAGGGCTGGGGGTCCATCGGAGGGAGAGGGCTGGGGGGTCCAGCAGAGGGAGAGGGGTCCAGCAGAGGGAGAGGGCTGGGGGGGTCCAGCAGAGGGAGAGGGCTGGGGGGGTCCAGCAGAGGGAGAGGGCTGGGGGGGTCCAGCAGAGGGAGAGGGCTGGAGGGGGTCCAGCAGAGGGAGAGGGCTGGGGGGGTCCAGCAGAGGGAGAGGGCTGGGGGGGTCCAGCAGAGGGAGAGGGCTGGGGGGGTCCAGCAGAGGGAGAGGGCTGGAGGGGGTCCAGCAGAGGGAGAGGGCTGGGGGGTCCAGCAGAGGGAGAAGGCTGGGTGGTCCAGCAGAGGGAGAGACAAGCGAGAGGGCTGTGGCTCCAGCAGAGGGAGAGGGCTGTGGGTCCAGCAGAGGGAGAGGGCTGTGGGTCCAGCATAGGGAGAGGGCTGTGGGTCCAGCAGAGGGAGAGGGCTGTGGGTCCAGCAGAGGGAGAGGGCTGTGGGTCCAGCAGAGGGAGAGGGCTGTGGGTCCAGCAGAGGGAGAGGGCTGTGGGTCCAGGAGAGGGAGAGGGCTGTGGGTCCAGGAGAGGGAGAGGGCTGTGGGTCCAGGAGAGGGAGAGTGAGAGGGCTGTGAGTGCAGGTCCACCAGAGGGACAGATCTGTGGGTCCAGCAGAGGAGAGGGCTGTGGGTCCAGGAGAGGGAGAGGGAGAGGGCTGTGGGTCCAGGAGAGGGAGAGGGCTGTGGGTCCAGGAGAGGGAGAGGGAGAGGGCTGTGGGTCCAGGAGAGGGAGAGGGAGAGGGCTGTGGGTCCAGGAGAGGGAGAGGGAGAGGGCTGTGGGTCCAGGAGAGGGAGAGGGCTGTGGGTCCAGGAGAGGGAGAGGGAGAGGGCTGTGGGTCCAGGAGAGGGGGAGGGAGAGGGCTGTGGGTCCAGGAGAGGGAGAGGGCTGTGGGTCCAGGAGAGGGAGAGGGCTGTGGGTCCAGCAGAGGGAGAGGGCTGTGGGTCCAGCAGAGGGAGAGGGCTGTGGGTCCAGCAGAGGGAGAGGGCTGTGGGTCCAGGAGAGGGAGAGGGCTGTGGGTCCAGGAGAGGGAGAGGGCTGTGGGTCCAGCAGAGGGAGAGGGCTGGGGGTCCAGCGGAGGGAGAGGGCTGGGGGTTCGGGAGAGGGAGAGGGCTGTGGGTCCGGGAGAGGGAAAGGGCTGTGGGTCCGGGTCCGGGAGAGGGAGAGGGCTGTGGGTCCAGCAGAGGGAGAGGGCTGTGGGTCCAGCAGAGGGAGAGGGCTGTGGGTTCGGGAGAGGGAGAGGGCTGTGGGTCCGGGAGAGGGAAAGGGCTGTGGGTCCGGGTCCGGGAGAGGGAGAGGGCTGTGGGTCCGGGAGAGGGAGAGGGCTGTGGGTCCGGGAGAGGGAGAGGGCTGACTGTGGGTCCAGCAGAGGGAGAGGGAGAGGGCTGACTGTGGGTCCAGCAGAGGGAGAGGGCTGTGGGTCCGGGAGAGGGCTGTGGGTCCGGGAGATGGAGAGGGAGAGGGCTGTGGGTCCGGGAGAGGGAGAGGGCGAGGGCTGTGGGTCCAGCAGAGGGAGAGGGCGAGGGCTGTGGGTCCAGCAGAGGGAGAGGGAGAGGGCGAGGGCTGTGGGTCCAGCAGAGGAAGAGGGCGAGGGCTGTGGGTCCAGGAGAGGGAGAGGGCTGTGGGTCCAGGAGAGGGAGAGGGAGAGGGCTGTGGGTCCAGGAGAGGGAGAGGGCTGTGTGTCCAGGAGAGGGAGAGGGCTGTGGGTCCAGGAGAGGGAGAGGGCGAGGGCTGTGGGTCCAGGAGAGGGAGAGAGCTGTGGGTCCAGCAGAGGGAGAGGGCTGTGGGTCCAGGAGAGGGAGAGAGCTGTGGGTCCAGCAGAGGGAGAGGGAGAGGGCTGTGGGTCCAGCAGAGGAAGAGGGCTGACTGTGGGTCCTGCAGAGGGAGAGGGCTGACTGTGGGTCCTGCAGAGGTAGAGGGAGAGGGCTGACTGTGGGTCCAGCAGAGGGAGAGGGCTGTGGGTCCGGGAGAGGGAGAGGGCTGTGGGTCCGGGAGAGGGAGAGGGAGAGGGCTGTGGGTCCGGCAGAGGGAGAGGGCTGTGGGTCCGGCAGAGGGAGAGGGAGAGGGCTGGCAGAGGGAGAGGGCTGGCTGTGGGTCCAGCAGAGGGAGAGGGAGAGGGCTGGCTGGGGGTCCAGCAGAGGGGGAGGGCTGGCTGTGGGTCCAGTAGAAGGGAGAGGGCCGTGGGTCCAACCACGGGGGGCTGTGTCCACGGGTCCAACCGGTGGGAGGGGCTTTGGGTCCACGGGGTGGGGGTGGGGGGGGGGGGGGCGGCCGTGAGTCCACCGCGGGGGGGCGGCCGTGAGTCCACCGGGGGGGGGGGGGGCGGGCGGTCCGACCAACCAGTGAGAGGGGATTTGGGTTCACTGGGGGGGGGGGGGGGGCGTGCTGTGGTTCCTCCCCGGGAAGAGGTGGCGCTGTGGGTTCTACAGGAGAGGGCCGTGGACCCAGGCATAGTCGCCACAGGGAGTACGTGCAGGTTATAGTGAGCTTTCTTGGTGGATGTCTGAATTTTTCAGACGCTACAAAGACCGCCTGGTCAGGGGCCCTGCGAGTCAGGAAGGGTGCTTTGAAGGGAGATGTGTGTGGAAGACGTGGCACCTTGGAAGCACGTTGCCACTATTCCTGTGTGCTGTTTGTTGGGTTTTACCAGAGCAGGGGGGCATCCGAGCAGTCACCCGCACCAGCGAAGCCCACTTGACGAATGCTGCTCTTCCCAGCCTCGTCATAGGCAGTGAGTTGGAGGTTACGAGCCAGGGTGGAGGAGCGTCGCAGAGCTCTGTAGCCACCTGACGGTGGCAATGGTTGTGGCGACAAACTACGGGCGAGATTTGTGGGTGGCGAAGTGTATGGGGGAAGGCCGTTGGGGGGTATTATAAAGCAGGTTAATAATGAGACATTCTGGGTGCTTTGTAGTGGGTGCGCATCTTTGGAACAGCCAAGCCCTATTACATAAACCACGCCGCAGAGAGGAATTCTTTTGTGAGGAGCATGGCACGGAGAATCCCAGAAAGTGGCCATTCCTTATTCACCTCGTGACCTCGGATACCACTTTCCATTGCCGCCTCACTTGTGGCTTGGAGCGCTGCCGACTCAAAAGTGCATTTTGCCTGCCATCTAGTGGTCACGCTCGGTGTAGCATCTGGTTTATCAGAATGAGAGGTTTTAGTTCTGTCTGGGCATAACGATTCATTATATTGACGAGAATCCCTCGATTCCAGAGATTTATGTTCATCAATACATTGGTTCGGAGTCCGACTGCAATTGGGAAGAAAGGGACCTTATCAGTGAGCGACGTTTATTAAGCGTATGAACAAACTAGTTATAGTCAAAGCAGTTATAATTATAACCAGCAACTCACCCAGTGCGTTTAATTTACACTTGCATTTAGGGTCAGTTTCTTTTCTACCGTGCTCAGACACATTAGCGGCCAGAACAAGTTTCACTTCTTTGGTTATTATTAGCTAGGAGAACACAGTAATGTCACACATCATGCCTCTAGACCACATTTACTAGTGAGAGTTGGATCATATCGTTTTTGTGCCACGTCCACAAGCAAGGGAGTCCAACAAATCAATGTGTTTTCTACAACAGACAAGTAGAGCTTGAACAAACTACGTGCCCTTATTTTTCGCCAAAGAGCAATGCAATGTGGGAAAGTTATTGTGAACTTTTTACATTATTATTCCTATATTTATTCAACAAGATGAGCAGTCTATGGAGCATGAGACACTTTATTTATTAAGCCAACAAAGGACAGACCATCATGTTTACATTTGATGATTGTTATAGGACCCCATGAAGTGGCCAGCACATAACCTCTGCAACGCCACAGTTAGACCCTCGCCCATAATCTAGGGAGGTAAACTTGAATGCACAACACATATAACAATGTAGTTTGAATACTTGGATCCCCCACAGATATGCACTTTAATTTTCAAAGAGAAAGAGGATGCAACAAGAACGGTTAGTGCTGTAAAGTGGAAGCTTTTAGTATTCTGGTGTGAGCAGACGCACCATTTACAACCTCTATGTAGGACACGCTGTCTGTCATTCCATTTAACAGTCCTATTTATTATAAGTATCTCTAACTTTTTAAAGCAAATTACTGTATATGTAGTGCACACCATTTACTGTATTATACGTCTGTCACTACTGCACTAAGGTCTATTTAATCAAACCATTAAACTACTGTAAAAAAATGTCTCGGCATGGTATTTTAAATGAGGGAAGCCCCATTTTAAGTGGATTAGTCATACGCACTTTTTTTGGGGCTCTGCCTCTTCTCAGGCACCTCTTTTCGTCTGTCACTCTTAATTTCTCTTTCTCTCACCCATTACATAATTAGACCATGAGTAGGAAGACAGAATTATTTATCTGTGAACTCCACCAATGGGTAGTCTTAGAAGTAATGCATCTTGGATTCAATGCATACAGTTTTCTTCCTCATTGGAACACAAAGAATATACTGCAGACCAGAAGTTCACACCACCTGGGAAGAAACACGTATATTTACATTTGACTTTCGTTGAGTTTCCTTATTAGGCATGGACACAGTGCACACATTCATTTATAACGTGATCTGAAAAGAAGAGTATCTGAAATTCAAGTCAAGTGTGCAGCATTGTGGTTTACAGGTCGATGGCATCGTGTTATTTTGACTATAGTCGACACACTTAACCTTTCGGTTGTAGTAAACAAGATGTTATTCTGATCACTATATGGCGGCATAATGCATAGCATTTAAATGTACAAGAGCTTAAAGCTTTGAAACAATTGTTAGAAGATAGCATTTTCTGTAATTTAGGGGCCTTTACATAAGAATCATAAGAGGGTCTGTAGGAAAACCCAGGCATTGGTTGCCCTTTCAAACCAACTTTCTATCATAGGGCTATTATAGAACGTCTGCTGGTTAGCACGAAAGACATTAAAAGGTGTATTGTTTTAGTGGCAGTGAAGCAGCAAAATGGTTCTGCCGGTGATGAGAGGTGCACTTATGCACTGGGAGGTGGTCATTGGGCAGGGGGGGGGTCATCTATATATGTCCATGATCGAAGGACACTGGCCATGCTGTGCAAGTGAAGCTTGCACAGCCCCTATCCTTTTCATGACGAACTCTAACCTTTTCTAGTAACTCACTTGATTTCATTAGCGCCACATTTTAAAATCTTAACCACATTCACTTGTGACCAGAGTTAATTTTCTGTTGGCCAACATCTGTTGGGCCAGGAGGAGGTTCATCTGTCAGTTTGTCTTACTGAACTCTACCCCACCTCGGGCTCTCTTGCAGGTGGAAGGGTGAAAACCTGGAAGCGACGCTGGTTCATCCTGACTGATAATTGTTTGTACTACTTTGAATACACAACGGTGAGTCCCAGTTTAAAAGTGTTGCAATGAACTATGCTAGACATTGTAAACCAGTTTCACTGTGAGCTCCCTGTTCTGGTCACTTAAGCGTGTATTTAATCTCTCCACAGGACAAAGAACCCAGAGGCATAATTCCTCTTGAAAACCTCAGTATTCGGGAGGTGGAAGATCCCAGAAAACCGGTATATTAATTGCTTTGAAATTTTCTTGAATATCAAGTCTTTTCAGGCCCCTCCCTTATTCTTGAACAGAGATTCCTGGTCAACAACTTGCTTGAGCTGCCATTTAAATTAGAGGGGTTACATTATTGATGATAACTTCTATTTTCATTATGGCTGTGTTCGTTGCAGATTTTATAGTTTGATAGTGCTGTTAAATGTAGTGGTTACTAGAACTCTACTCACTGGCTGTTGATGTATTGATCTCTGAAGCATATCCGGTTGCGCCTGACCACTTACTTAATAAACCTATGGCTTTCAAGTTACAAACTCCTCTCTGGAGAGCTTACTTTAGATTATTGAGCTAGCTTGCCGACCTTCTGCTTGTCAGCGTTTTTCTGCTTTACCTTTAGTACTGCAGTGCTTCTTATGCTTCAATGTCTGAGGTTTTGATGTAGCCTTAGAGCATTGGATTGCTCCTGACAGTAAAGTAGCTCACCTAGCCAAATCTTGAATTTTGGAACCCGCCCTCTGCCCCAGCGACATGCTACTCTGCGCTTCGCCAGTAGTAAGGACAGCACCAAGAACTTAGGATGCGCCTTAGGTATCTGCGCAGTGTAGCCTAAAAGCGCCACCTGTGGATGGCTCGGCAGCATGCTGCTAGTCATTCTCCCCAACGCCACATGAACCTGCTCCCAGTAGTCCCGCACCCCGGGGCACTCCCACGCCAGATGGATAAAGTCAGCCTCCGTTCTCCCACACCTTTCACAGCAATCATTGTCAGATAAGTTGAACCTAAATTTCTTAGCAGAGTATAATACAGACGATGTAAAAACTTGTAGAGTGTAACTCAGAGTCTACAACTAGAGGAAATCTGTGAGGTCTGAAGGCAGCAATATTCCCATTGTTCATTGGAAATCTCCTCACCTAGCTCTATGGACCATCGTGTACGCGCCGAGGTTGAGACCACCGCTCGCTGCATACGTATATTATTATACAACTGTGATACCAAATGTTTACCGTCTGGAGAGCCAAGCAGTAGGTACAAAGGCACTAGTTTAACCGGCTCCTGTGGAAAATCAGGGAGAACTGGCCGCATGCCTTGTCGGAGGCGAACATATCAGAAATAGTCTAAAGGAGAAGGATGCTCATCACGAAAGAAGTGATCTGCAGAGCGAAATATGCCGTCCTGAAACAGATCACCCCAGGTGACAATATTGACCCGAGCACATAGCTTGTGAAATCCCGTTTCCTGCAGCAGTGGTATACTGGGATGATAAGTCAGTGGCAACTGTGGAGAGTATAGCAACGGAGCACCTGATATGGCTAGGATGCGATGCCAGGCATCCACCGTGCCAGTGACCGTTGTAGGTGGCGTCGCCCGTGTCAGAGTAGGAGCATATATTATACCAGACAGTGGAATAGGGTCCGCGAGCCAGTCCTCCGTGGCAACCTGCGGCATATACCTGGAGGGGTGGACCCAATAGTGCGCATAATGCGCTTGTGCACTTAAGAAATAAATCTCGAAGTCGGGTATGTCAAATCCACCTTGGTTAAAAGGCCACATCAGAATAGACCATTGGAACCATGGGTGCTTTCCTCCCCACAACAAGCGCAACAGTCCAGTGCGTAAGGTTTTAAAAAAAAATAGGAGCCATGATAATAGGGAATATTCATGAATAATTAAAGAAAATACGAAGGACCACCATTTTGATGAGAGGTCGAGCCCGCAAATGAGAGAGGGAGGGGAATCCATCGAGTGATATTATCTGCCAGTTTCCTAATAGCTGTACCATAATTAAGCCGTATGGTGGCTTCTCTGCAGTCAGCTGGATTCCCAAATAGCGCAGATCAGTGCCACACCATTCCAGTGGTAAATCCAGCGCAAATCTATCAACCGCGGGTGTTAGGGGAAAAAACAGAGACTTACTCCAGTTGATATTAATCCCGGATAATCTACCATATACAAGAAATTCTCGCAAGATAGGGTTGACATTTTGTTGGGGGTCTCTAATATATAACGTAATGTCATCTGCGTAAAGGGATATCAAAATTTGCCTCATGCAGCAACAAAGCGCTCGCTCACGATGGTGCTGACGAAGTTTAGACGCTAGTAGTTCTACCGCTATGGCAAAAAGTAATAGAGACAACGGGCAGCCTTGCCTTGTGCCCCTTGTGATAGGTAATGTCTGGGATAGATGACCATTGATCAACACGTTAGCAGTAGGCTGCTGATATAACAATTGAACCCAAGAGTGGAACGAGTCAGGTAAGCCCATGCGTTGGAAAACTCCGATTAAATAATCCCACTCCACTGAATCAAACACCTTTGTGGCGTCTAAAAAAACTGCGGCCAGTGGGAAGTCACAGCAACATAGTGTACTAGAGAAAAAAGGGTGCGAAGATTATGGCTCGTGGCCCTACCTGGGACAAATCCCGATTGATCAGGTAAGATGAGTTCATCCAATAAGAGAAACTGCCTACTGGCCAGTAATGTTGCCGGTATTTTTGTATTTCAATTTATAAGGGACAGGGCCCAGTAGGAGTCGTATACCACCCGGGTCTTTCGAGGCTTCAAAAGAGAAGTGATCAGTGCTTCACGCATTAAAGGGGAAAGTATTCCCCTCTCAAGAGATTCTTCATAGAGTTCCCTACGGACCGGAGCCATGATATCTATGTATTGGTTATAAAATTCAGCAGGGATGCCGTCCAGTCCGGGTGCCTTCCCATTTTTAAGCTGCATTATCGCCTCCCGGACGTAGTCTAATTCAAATGGTAGGCATAGGAACTTCCTCTGTGTATCACTTAGCCATCCAAGTGCAACGTCTCCTAAAAAACTGTCCATATTAAGTGACCCACAACGTTGCATGGTGTACAGCGCAGTATAGTGAGATGTAAAGGCATGAAGTATGTCGGGTGTGTCTCGATGAACAATGCCACCTGGCCCCTTTACCTCTAGGATATGAGTGTAGAAGCGTGGGCGTTTGATCACCTCTGCCAGGGCTCTGTCTGTCCCCCTCTCCATACCTTCGAGCTACCCAATACCGTCCTCTAAATTTAGTCTCGCGTGCTGCAGTGTCTTCGTAATCTGACAATTTCTCCCGAAAATCAGTCTGCACCCAGCCTGTCTCCCCATTCCCCATCCTCACCTCAAGCCCTCTTAGGTCCAGTTCCAACGCCCGGAGTCGTGTTTTTATATCCCTGAGTACACCAAAACTCTTTGCTATACAGTATACCCGTATTGTGACCTTAAAGGCCTCCCAGATGGTCTCCACATTGTCCACCGAGCCCTTGTTCCGTAAGAAAGTCTTGTATCTCTTTCCAATAAAGCAGCAGGCTGTAACCGCCAGCTAGGCCTAGGTGTTTCGCAGGCTGGAAGTGTAAGTATTAGTTTAACGGGCAATGATCAGAAAAGGTCCTGGCTAGATGGAACACTCTCTGAATGGCCTGGCCCAATCCCCTGGAGAGTAGACAATAGTCCAGGCGCTCCCAGGTCCCAGCATGCGCCGTAAAGTGCGTGCCTTCTTTGACCAGTGGGTGGCTGTATCCCCAACTGTCTATCAGTCCCCCCTCCTCCATTATGCCCTGAAGGGACGCCTGAGAGTTAGTGTAATGATGTGGGGAGACATTGGACCGATCCAAAACTGGAATAAATGCTACGTTAAAGTCACCACCCCAAATGGCATGGGTGGATCCTATGCCTACGACCTTGCCCCATATGGTGTTAAAGAAATCAGGTGTGTCAATATTGGGGCCACAGCAGTTAGCTATAGTCACAGAATCTCTACCTAGTCGACCCCATATCATCACATGACGTCCCTGTGCGTCAGCGAAGACAACCGCCAACGCGAAGGAAGTTCGTTTCTTAATCAGAATAACTGTGCCACAAGCATACGACTAATAGGAAGAAAAAAATCTGCCATCTGTCCGCTTGTTGGAAAGTGGGTTATTGGAAGGGGCAAATGTAGGTCTGCCACTGGCAATAAGGCCACTAACACATGATAGGACTCAGCATAGGTCTTAGAAAATTATTCCTATGCTCAACCCTTGGTAACGTGGCTGCGAGCAGACAGGCTTAACTTCAAAGACAGGTATGTAAAGCATTCAAAAACATCATTTCATTAAATAATCAAGACACAGCACAAAATAAAAATACAACATCAATTTATAAGGATAGGTAATATTTTTATCTTTTAAATGACACCAAAACGAAAGAAATCCACTGTAGGGAACCAGAGAGATGAATTTTTAAAGATTAGTCTCTTTCTAGTACTTAACAGTGCCCCTTTTAGTCATTTCGTTTTCTCTGTCCAGGACACACCTTTATAAACTGCTATGAAGAATTTTCTCACCACTGTGATGGGACGCCTTCTTCAGCAAGCGTGGTCCAGTTAGAACGCCTTTCTGGAGTTCTGCTTGCGAGCCCCAAAGTATCCAACAAGGTTCTGGAATCTCCAAGAGGGTCCTTGAAAGTGTGAAACTTCAATTCCGCAATCCACTTGAACAAAACCCTTACAAATCCACTGGTACTCCAGGCTTTGAATTCTTTGTGGGGCTGTCCAGGTGAGCTCTGTTAACCTGTAGCTTGCAGGGAGTTCAACTCTTGAGTCCTTGGGCAGCAAGGTAATCAATAGGGCTGCAGTTTCACTTGGTGCAGTCTTCAGAGGTCAGGCCTTAGAGTTCCTGGCACAGCAAAATCTTTTCAGCAGGGCACTTCTTGCTTCAGTAAGTTTCAAGCAGCAGATCTGGAGTGCTCTGCCCCTCTCAGATACTTATTCAAAATTCTCTGGGTCAAGCACCAGGTCATTGCTGACCAGTGAGAGCAGGGCAACTCCTCATAGTTATGACCACAACCTGTAGAGTGTGGCATTAGTTTGTCCCAGAATGCATCATTCTTCAAAATCCATAATGGCGGATTTTCCTGAAAGGAGGTAAGAGCTGGCTAAACACACCCCCTGGGATGGCTTATTTCCATGGACTCTCCCCCTACCATCTGCACATACCTTCCTTAAGCCTAGCCCTGACTCTGGGTTAAGACTGTCAGAGTGAAGCTGAAACCCAGGCCTCCCCCCTGCCTTTGAAGAGCATAGTTTACGACGCCCCCTCCTGGCCTGGCATTCCTATAGACAAGCACACTGCCCTCCCAGCAGCCTGGCTAATCCACTTAACTCTGACTAATCAGGGGAGACCACTGAAAGGCTGAATTTGGACTTACAAACAAGAAAGTCTCATAACTTCTTGTATGTACACTTAAGGAGAAATTCAACAATATAATATTGTTGGATTTACTACCACCATTCTGGGAAGTGTTTGAATGGTCTGGCTAGTCCTCTCCTATCAATATTTATTAATCAATAACTTCCTACCATGTTAACCTATGGGCCATGGAGTTTGCAATGGGGAAAATGACTTGGGTCACTTTTCTAGCACCAGGGCTTATAAAACCATATTTTATAAGTATTTCCCTAATTTTTACAGGACTCCCGCACCCTGTGCAACTAGGGGAGACTTCAGGGGTTCTGAATCTGCAGAAATATTGCACATCATCCTTGCCCAATTTTTCTAGCATCAAAGGCGAATTTTTTTTGCTCTTTAACACAATGTGGGGAGTGAAATGTAAAATTTCACTTTACCCAGGCATATACAAATGTATTTTATAAGGGCGCTCCTTATAGATAACTGAACCCCCACCCCTGGGATACGTAGGGGTGACCCTGGGGGTCCCTAATATGTAAAAAGATGGAAGGTTTTTCATTTTTAAGGGCCCCTACCCCCAAAGTCGAGTTTATGCACAATTTAAGGTTTAAAAGCTGTCCTGGCCACCAGAGCTGCTTTTAAAATGACCTCAGGCTTCAGCACTGCATACATGCTAGTGCAGAAAATCTGCTAGCCTCTAAACTGCCATGCCCCAGGATACTGGAGACTTCTAGGTAGCTTCAATCCCCTGCCCTATTACATACTAGGGGCTTATGGGGTAGGTCATGCCAATTACAGGGGTACCCCACCATACCATAGTGTACCCTAGTTTATGTTGGGTGTCTTAACTGTATTCTAATGTGTTCCTTTTAGTTTGGCACTGGCCCTGGGCCTGGTTAAACAGATCCCAGGGTCAGTCAGAGTCCTTTACCACCAGTTCCAGTCAGCAAAAAGTTGGGGGGTGCCCAGGGTACCGGATGACTTTGCAACACCCCTTGCTAGCAAAGGTACTCGGGGATCTTGGGTCTATGTGATTCTCCTGGAGCAGTGCTACATTTATCTGCTGCTGATCTAAATAAGCTAATATCTGCCTGCGTTTTCTCGGAACCCCCAGAACCCTGACATTCCAGGATAGTATATTTACAGAGTTTCTATCCAGTCGAACCCCCATGTCCGTCATGATAGAAGAACAGTTAAAGCGCCACTTCACACTGTACCACAACCGGATAACATGAGAAGCACCAGAATAAAACACACGCCCTGAGTTGCGTCTAACATAAAGTACGTCAATCCAACCCCTCACCGGCCCCACCCACCCAATCATGCCAGTACTAAACATCCCACCCCCCTCCCATATACCAGTAACCAAACTTGTGTCATACAATTTAATGGTCAGTGACCAGGTCTCGTGTGAGACAGAAAAAAAGAGGGGATCACCCGTTGGGAGATAAACAACTAGGTGGTCCACGGGTAACCCTTTGCCCGCGTGAGAACGTCTCTGATGTCAAGCACGTCCCCTAGGAGGCTACAGGGTTGCTTGGTCATCTCCTTTCATCCTGCCTACATGCGACAATGCCTTCAAACCAACTCATTGGATTTCCCATTATGTCATTTATCGCTTGTTAAAGTCATTTTCCATTCAGTCGCAGGTCGCCTTTAACTGTACCTAGGAAGTGACCTGCCAAGCAGCTTAACACCGGCTCAGTTTTCAGTCCGATGATGGCGACTGCGATCTGGGCGAGCCCGCCTGCGCGGAGGATGCAGCAGCCCGTTTCTTAACTTGTTTAAGGAAGTCTTCGGCCTGCAGGAGCTTGACGTGGAACGTTTGCTTGCCTTGATAAGTGATCCGGAGGCGTGCTGGATAAAAAAGGGCATTGTTAATTTGAGCCTGCCGCAGTTTTTGTTTCACTTGAAGGAATTTGTGCCTCTCCTCCGGTTCATGCGCGGTAAAGTCCGGATACATCGGTAATGAAACCCCTTCATAATGTAGCTGCTTCTGTTCCCTGGCTACCCTAAGGGCCACATCGCGATCTCTATAATTCAGCAAGCCTGCTATGATGGGACAGGGGGGTGGCCCACCCGGCAGATGTCTCGGTCCAAGTGAGCGATGGGCTCTTTCAACAATAAATTGTGGACACAACAGTTCAACCCCTACGACCTCAAATAGCAATTTTTCGATATACTGTTCCAGCCTGCCCATGTTAGTGCTCTCCGGGATGCCTATGACTCGGATGTTATTTCTCCGGCTTCGCACCTCGATATCCTCATTCTTTGCGACACTTATTTTGAGCAGCTTGTCCATTTGCGTGACCGTGTTGCGGAGGTTGCTCGTGGCATCCTTGGTCTCAGATATGCGATGTTCGGCTTCCTTGAATCTCGTCTCATGGCCTTCGAGTTTATGGACCATCGCATCCATACGTGTAGAAAGGGTATCCATCTGATCATCTAATCCTATGGGATGGATCACTTGTCCTGCATAACATCGGGTATGCGGGATTTGTTCTTTCTAGTCCCCATTAAAAAGCCCTCATGCACGTGTTGTTGATGGTAGTGTCAAGCGGTATATCTTGATTCTCCGCTAGCCCTCGCACGTGTCTGCATAATCATAGGGTTTAGTTGTTATGCAACCACCACCAGGAGGTAATACCCTTTGTTAAGATCAGTAGTGATCAGTGATAGGGTGTAGTGAAGGTAGTTAAAAGTCTCTCAATCTCAGATATGTATTTTAATAGTTCTTTGTTTTGGAGGCAGTAAAAACAATATAGGTGACTAATAGTGATTATGACTTTCAGACTAAAAGGTGTGATCTAGGTCGACATGTTTCAGCCCTTTATCGCCAGTCGGTCGGGTGGGCTTTCTTCAGGACCAGGGTGTAGAGTGTATAGAGACCTCTGGTGTCTCTATATGTGAAAAGTACATCTAGGTATTTCCTAATGTGGCAGTGTTAAAGGGAACGTAACATTGCCAGCAAGCTTCAAGGGGTACTGATGGGCAAGGGCCGTATTTGCGAGATCCGCCCGTCCTCACTCTGGAAAATACTTCACACTGCCTCAAACCCTCACCTCAGGGCTTAAAAAATGACTTTGGGCGCTGTTTGCTAGCGCCGCGTGTCCTTCATTTGCAGCGCTTCTGATAGTTGGGAGTCTCTTGTGTGCCTTTTCTATGCTCACCGCAAGCGTCCCAGGCAAGCGCTGAGGGCTCACATCAACTATGGCCGTCACTTATGGCCGATATGCCACCCGTGTGAGGCTGCAAGCTTCCCGGGTGCACACATACAGGCCACCTCTTCACGGCATATCTAGCGGGACCCTCTACTTCGCCGACAGGTCTACGATCGCCGCTCCTGCTTCCATGCCACTCACCGCACCACCTTTGCTGTCCGTGCTGCTGAGGTACCGGGTTTTTAGGAACCCGGTGGTGCCAGGGGAACAACACCCAGAGACCTCTTAAGTTCTTCCTGTTCTGGACCACAGAAACACAGAGTCTTCTAGGTGATGTCAAAGATCGAGTTTTATTGGCTGTAACCAAGTAACAAGCGTCCTAGAAGTACAACAGCACGAGTCATATATTCTCAGGAGACTGTTCGTTTTTACAGAACCAGCCTTGTCCTTTTATACAAAAATATTAGCTGCGGGCAAGAATTCTTTAGTTTACAGTATGGTCATATACATATTTCCAAACCAATGAAAGAGCGAAGTCATGATGACAAACCCACATTTCGTATGTCCAGTTCGTGATGGATTACCCAGCCAGGCCCAGAACTCCCATCAGATATCGATGAAACCCCAATAAAATCGGGCACCTCCTCATTGTAAAACTAGCCATAAACAAGAAATAGGGACAGGTGTGTGTATGATAGAGCATGGTTTGTATGCGGTGAATGGTTTGACATGTTGTGCCTTGATGCTATCTTACTCGGCCACTGGGCGAGGAACCGTCCGAACAGGTTTGGCTGGAGGCAGTGGAGGCAGCTCGCCCAGGTCCGAGAGGAGTCAGCAAAGGTGGGCGTGTCCTTTCAGCTCGAATTCGGCCTTGGTCAATTGACTATATGAGGGCAATCCACAAGATGGATGCCGCTCACAAAATGGAACCCGAGGGTTCAACACGGGAAGTGCAATTTAGGGGTGTTTGCGTCACTCAATCGTGACGCAAATGCACAGGCATAATGACCTGATCATTACCGGTCTGCCAATACCAAATTCGTCATGGTATGATGATATTTTGTGACACGTATGTTGGACCTCGATACCATATTATAGCAGGGCCCATAATTTTCAGAACCACACTGCGTAGCGGTCCTGCCAACCACGTGGGCGCCGCGGTCCTTGCATGGCAACCGCACCCGCCAGACAGGGGTAAGGGCACAGTCCGAGCACTCACTTCGGGCACCGCAACAAAACCATCCTGCAGTGGAGCGCCTGCAAACTTAGCTCGCAAATGCCACGGGCGTTGGGCTTCACTTGGCGCCGGTTTTCCGGGCAATGACAGTCATGAAGGCGAGGATAATTACAGGATTACTGTGCTAGGCTGCGGGAGCCTCACTCCATGGCGGCCATTTTGCGCGTGCGCCACCCACCCTCTTCCCCACCCACTCCTTCCCCCCCCACTCCTTCCCCCCTCCCCCACCCTCCTATTGCCCCCCTCCCCCTTGAATGTGCCCTTGTTTAACGAAACTGGCGCTATGTAAAGCGCTCTGATACCCGATATCTTTGGGTCTAGTTCTCGCTATATAAAACTCTAAAAAAAAAAAAAAAAAAAAAAAAAAAAAAGTTATTTTGGAGAGGTCCTACCCCATCCCTTTTCTTTATGAGTAGTAGACACTGTAGCCGGGTGCAAGTGAACCTTTGTGCCTTTAATACTAACCGGGCTACATTTCCTGTCCATTTTGTCCATTGTGATGGTGTGGTGCTTTCCTGATGTTGGTTTTACAATTCCAGCTGCAAAATTAAGGTTTTAGGCATTCATATATGTTCATTCACGCATGCGCTTCTCTCCTTTACCCCTAATTCTGCAGGTAGCTTCTGGATTACAGTCCTGGATTTCAGGACTAGAGCTCATTGAAGACTCTGATGTATATCCCAGGCTACCGTGTATTCTGCGTAATTTTCATGTACACCGTTGCCTTTCACCAAAATAGTTGGTATCAGACACCTGTCTCACCAGTTGGCATTGGCACCACGAATTCTGCTTCTGTACATAGTCGACCCTTCCAGCCCCAATCTGTTCTGCCTAAAAATACTCAGGAATTGTTTGCTACAGAAAACGTTAGATTGTATTTGGTATGAGGAGTGTCCAAGCTCACCCACAAGAGCCCCTGTCCCGAAGCAGATTTTAGCTATCATTACTGTACCAAAAAAAAAAAACCAGGATGAATACAAGCTCTGGTTGTGTTTTGATGCTGTTCACCACCTGCTTCAGGAAGCGAGAATGATTACTTTTTGTAGGGACTTGTCGCATGTTCCTTTTACTCTCTATGTAGATATTTTAAGGGCTTGGTCATTGAAGTCATCTGTGTTTCTCATGCTTTTGCTTTTCTTCTGCTAATGCATTAAATAGTAACCTCTGAAAAGTTGGTGAAAGTTAAAATAGTAGGATGTGATGACTAATGGAAGGCACCTTCTACGAGGAATCTGCACCAGGACTTCACTAATCCTTTTTAGAGTTTAGCCTGTGTCTCCTTAGAGGTGAGGATTTTTCACCCCTGCTATCATAAGTCAGACATGCTTGCCATTTGAACACCTCCCACTCCCTCAGATAACACTTGAGGAGAACATATGCACATTGTGCCAACAGAAGTCTCAAATCTGTCCTTCCCAAAGCTATCTTTTGGAAGGAGAGTTAGGGGTTAGAGAGTAGGAATATAACCTAAAAGTGCCTCTTTTCTGAGGTAGAATGACTGTTTAAACACCCTCCTCCCCTCATTACAATGAGACTTTAACAATTTCTTTTTGACACTTTAGAAATATTCTGCCGAGGTACACCCCACCTTAAACCCTTCACTGGGAGCAGTAGCTAAAAACAGAGCGTGTCCCTTGCCTCTCTACTTCCTGTATATAGTCATATTTCCAACAAGACGTTTTTTTATATTAAGATTTTAAGGGGAAAAAAGGTTCATCCCTCCAAAATGTACCATACACTACCTTGTACGCCAGTATTAACCCTTGGTCCGAAAGAGTCTTTAAAATCCCCCCAAAAAATTTCTGGTCCCTGTGTTGCCAAACAGGAAATTCCAGAGACACTGTACTTGCATACATGTGGGAATCCTGAGCCTAGCAGACTTCATCTGTTAAGAAGCTTCTCATTTGTGCTTCCAACACATAATGGTGAAGTTTTGTATCTGGATAATGTTCTGCATTGCTACTCACAGTTCAACATGCGCCTGTGTGAGGAAGAGGAACGTGCCCTGCAACCTCATGTACCCCAACCGCAACCAACCCCCCCCCCACTCTTCTTGAAAACGATATTGCGCAATGTTCTTCTAAAGAAAATGTATCGGAATTCAAGGCAAGGCTTTCAGCAACAGAATACCTCCGCTCTACTGACACTTGGCAGAGTAGTCTCTTTAACTTATAAAATGATGCCCTCATGGCAGCGGATGAGGACGGCATGACTATCTTCTGTTAGATCTGTTTCTGATCCGACTAACAATCAAGATCTGCAGCGTGAATCTTTACTTTAGTCACTTGCTCCGCATTATTCCATCATCTAGTGTTTGGGTTTGGAATTTTCCTCTTCTCGTCTCTCCCCATACCCCTACTTGAAAGTCTTAGAGCAGCATTTGGTAACATGCCCGTTCCCTAGAAACATAAGACGTGCACACTGGAAGCCTCTGTGCATGGTCTCCATCTTCAGATTATTTTTTCCTGCATAGTCGGTCTGCCCGGAAACCACATAGTCGAAAAATGTGAAGCATGTGTTGAGATTCACCCTAAGACACTGAACCAGGGAAAAGCAGAGGGGGGCGCACTACGCAAAGAAACTAATGCATAACAAGCAGCAAATCTCCCACCAGGACCTCAGTCTGTGCCATGATGATGAAGAAAATACAGAGCAAAACGAGGAGGCACCAGGGGAAGGGTCTGACGTCCAAGAGTGTCGACAAAGCCAAAATGAAGTTGTATCAAATAGGGCAATGAGCGAAGAATACAAGAAGTGCACACAGGTATCACTGCAAAAACACAGCAGGCATGAGCCAAAGCCTTCGCACTAGAGGTACCAGAGAACACCCTTGACGCACCCTCAGCGAGCAAAGGGAAGTCAAAACAAAGAGAACCCCATGAGTCTTGGTGCAACAACACTGCTGGTTGACGCCTATGAGACAACAGTGTGACATCAAATAGAGACTGAGATCACGAGCCGAAGGAGGAGCTGAAGCAAGACACACCACCACCGAACAGATAGAATGCACGTATCCATGACACCGAACAAGGATCCCTCGAGACTGAAACGAATAAGGAATGCTGAGAAGACAAAATGACAGTGATTCTCCAAAAGAAAAGGGACTTCAATGAATCCTTAAACGGATGTTGTATCTCCAAGACCTATGGAAGACCGGGGCTGTGAAGAGGAGGAAGTAAAGTTGCAACCACCTACTACAAACAAACCCAGGAGGGCCTCTTCTATGGTGAGGGGCAGAAGTCTGAACTAGACTGTCCAGGACTCCAAGAGCACTGAATCTGATTGGCAGTATCTTGAACACTGAATCACCTGAGGAGGGCTGTGACTCCAATCCTCAGAGGTCTTCACCCCAACAACTTCACAATGTAGAATGTTCTGGTATAGAGACCTACAGATTAATATGGGATGCAACTATAGGAGAAACAGCCACAAACATGTTTTTTTCTTGAATCCCTTTTAGAATTACAGAAGATAAGTCCATACTTCCCAGTGCTTCCAAGTATTCTGGATCTGGGTATAGGCTTTTAGGGAGTCAGTCTTGCTACTATTTTTCACCAAATTATCCTTTGTGCAAGGAAAAATGTCACACCTCCTGTTTTGTAAATAGTGTAGGGACTGTCGTTAACAGATGCCTGTGACCTACCCTAATGAAGTCTGCTTATGGTGTCTCGGGTAGGAGCCCAATTCCAGGGCCTGTCAAAACTGCACCCAGTTAACCCAAAGGCCATACGGGACCACAAGGCTAAATTTTACATTGCCAAACACAAGAAGACTCCACACTACGATTGTTTGAGGTCGAAAGGAAGCTCCCATTGCCATGGCAGATCATTGTCTCATTTAAAGTCTTCTGGTAAGTCGGGGAAAAAGCATAAGAAGTCAAAGCAGGAATCTGCCCCCTCAGGTGGGCAACTAGCTGTTTATGGGTCTCTCTGGTGCACAGCAAAGCCATCTTACAGTGGATAGTCCTCTGTCTTAAGATCTGCTACACATAGGCTAAGAAGCAACCTCCAGAAGGTTTGAGGGCTCATTCAACCAGGTATATAACTGCTACCATTGTGTTGGCATGTGGAGTTCCGTTCCTAGATACGTCTGCTTCCTGTGTGGGCATCAGTGACAGTCTGGTCCGCCGGGTGGGCATTTAAGTATCCATTAGAACAAATTATTTACTTTGGTAATGCTCTTTCTGAGGGATTCTGTGTTGCAGATTCTTTACCAGCTCCCTGTTCTGTGGAATGGTCTCCTTACCCTTCTAAAAAAAGTTCAAATTTAGGAATTTGCATTCTAGTTCCTTCAATGAGTGGCTAGGCTTATGGAAAATAAACTGACGTCCACACATATGAGTGGTGCTAATATGCAGCACCGCTCAATTCTTCAGAGTAGAGTACAGTCGACATAGTCTCACTATGCCACCTGCTGGCTTGCATGTGCTCTGCTTTTGAGTTTTCCATATCCAGTCTGGCAGCTGGGGGATATTTATGTGGTGAGGAATCTGTGGTTAGAGTATCTCCCAGAAAGAGCTTTACCAAGGTAAGTAACTTGGTCAGTAGGTTTTTCAAGAATGAAGTAGTCCTGAATGAGACCTGTTTGCAGCCCTAGAAAATGTAAATTTGCACTCCGGTACCTACACCGCTTTTCCTGGGAGAATGCTATATCGATAGATTGGTGAGGGAAATTAGCATATTCTTTTCCCCCCAATACCCCTGATACCGCTGGTCATAAGGGCAAGCAGTTACTCATGACGTTAATATTAATAGCACCAAAATGGACAGGCCAAACATGTTTCTTGGACCCGACATAGATTTCTCAGGGATAAGTAGTAAGGCTACCAGGGGCAGCTCCTCCATGTGGCCGGAAGAGCGTCACCTCACTGCTTTCTCGCAGTGCGAGAAGCAGGAACATAAAATGGCATAATAAATACCATTTTATGTTTGGATCTTCTCGCACAGCGAGAAAGCAGAAGGGTTTGGTTGGTTGGGGGTGGGGGGGGGGGGGGCGGATGGATGATCCTGCTCTGGAGCAGGGGAGGAGTGGCTTGCCCACTCTGAGGGCGCGGACTGTTTGGTCGGCCCCAGGGCCGACCAAACCAGTCATAGGCACTCTGCATTTTCTTTATGTAAGCTGCATGCAGCCTACATGAAGAAAATGGCCTCCCCATAGACGCCTGTGTAGTCGGCGTCCCAGCCAATCACAACGCTGCCATTGCAGCATTGTGATTGGCTGAGGGAAGGGAGGGAGGCTGCCTGCTTTCTGTTCTGTGGGACCCAGCCAGGAGCTGAGGAGGCACAGGCCTAGGAAGGTAAGCTTTTTTTTTTTTTTTTTAATTAACCTATTGAATTAACTGCTTCCAGGATTCTTTTAATTGCCAAAGACTCATGTAAAAAGGGCTCGCCATGCTCTGTATGTTCTTGGGTCAGTCATGTACTGTTTGGAAAGAACTAAACAAATCAAGGAAGGAAGTGAGTTCATTGTTTCCTTTGAGTCAGCAAGCAGGTGTCCACCGGTGACCAAGGGGACCGTTGCACTATGGATCGTACAGACAAGCCAAACATGCAACACAAAAGAGGCTACAAGAGAAAACTAGTGTCTTATCCACAAGGAAAAAGGGGCAACCGTCATCTTTTTAGCAAACGTTTACATGAACGACATGGTAGACAGTTGGTCTTCCACAAAGCCCTATTAGTTTGTAGACATTAAAGTCAGTCAGCCGAGCGGTGGGGATAGGACAAAAAGTATTAAAGGACCTGTTTGCGATCATGAGCCTATTCTCCATAGGATTTAAAAAAATGAGAAAATCAGTGCACAGCTTGTCAAACCAGAAAAGACAAACGCTGCAGAACAAAATGCTTACTTGTCTGTAGGAGTAGGTTTGGAGCCTGAAGAATTTACTTTATTCCCATGTGACCCTCCCACCTCCACGGAATGAGGTGCCGAACACACAAACTACGGTGGGTCTCCTTTTCACAGAGCACACAGAAGACACCATATAGTATGGCCAAAAAGTCACCAAATGTGGGAGAAAAAAAGAATCTGAATATGCCGACCAATCACAGGGACTTCCTAGGCTCATGTCTGACTTCACAAGCAGACAGAATGCCAACAAATGGTGGTTGATGACATTCAAGAGGAAAAAAAGGTGGTGGGGGCGGGGGGGAATTCCACCCCCAGCCACTAGATAGTGGAATAGTGCAGTTTGTGAATCCAGAAACCATTTTGTTCTCCTTCATGAAGCTACAGTGAAATTTTCTCCTCACTGGTCGAACTTCACCTGTTGTGTTCACTTGTCTCCCCATTCCTTCTTTTTCTAATTTTGCCTTCAATCTTTTCAATACAGTCGGTTTGCAGAGTTTCAATCAAAGGGGCATGGGTGCCAAACAACAGAATGGCAAAATATTTAAAGTTAGATTCAGTACACCTGCCTATTTCCTTCCCTTTGCATCAACCCTTGGGACCAGAGTTGAAAACACCAGGGGCGTGTCCTCTGTTATGGCAGAGGAGCATCGCTTCACTGCTGGAACCAGCATGAAAAGATGTAAAATAAAATGATAATAAAGCAATTAATAAAACTGCTGTTATCATTTTACTTTACGTGTAGGGGGGGAGCTGGAGCAGAGTCTTGAGGGTGGGGCCATCAGCAGCAGGATTGTGGGGCACAGGGCACCAAGTGCGCATTTCGGTTCGGCTTGCCATCTTGGGATGGCCAAACTGACATGCACACGTTGATATCTCCAGGCTGTTGCTTGGAGATATCAGCAGGGCACAGGCTCACAGTCCCTGCTGGAGTGTGAAACCAACCCACTCCGCCCAACCCCGGCGCTTCTCTCATGCTGGGTAATAGCATGAGAGCAGCATGTGGTTTGTTGCAAGGGGAGTCTTGGAGCCTGTGTGTGTAGTTCCTGTGCATCGGGACCTAAAGAATGGTGGGTGGCAGGAGGTAAATTTAATTTTTTGTCCCCTGTGCTGCCGCACCACTTTTCCATGATGGTGGTCGCCACTGGAGAATTCCATGCGCTTGGGCCAGGTGGCTGAGATTCAACCAAATCAACACACAATGAAGATGACAGAAAACCCAGCACCCAAAATGTGATTGAGTGCCATGGGCTAATGCACACTGTTTCCGAGTCTTAGTGTGCTCCGAAATCCTCAGATTAGAACCAGCCCTACGCAAATTGGTCTTGCTCCTGCTGCAGTAAGAGCCGTTCAGTTTCATCTACCAAGCCAGGCCTCCTCCGAAAAAGAACACAAGCAATCTTGTTGAGAGGAACTGACAGTCCATTAGAATAAATGTATAGCCACCAGGGATATGTTCCCTTATTCACCAACTATGGTCAATGGAAGTTGATTGAACGGACCACCTGCTGCCCCTCTCTAACTTGTGCTTAATCTAGACACATACAGTATTTCGTATAGAACTCTAGTCCATCTGTTCTGACAGCCTTCCTCTGGTAAGCCATTTTATTCATTAGCATGGCCAACTCCCATAGCATCCTGAGGTGGCTATTCAAAACATCTATGCACACAAACTTGAACAACAAGTTATCCAGTATTGGGGTATCTTTCATAGATTCACATGCCTGAATCATCCCCCGTCGCCGAGGCAGGAGTCCTACGGTAAATAAAAAGCAGTGCCAAAAGTACATGATCGTAGGAGGCCCAAAGAGAAGGCCTGAGGCCTAAATCCAGTAGCCTATCTACATCATTATGCTGAAAAGACCAAAGTCTTTGTTCTAGGGGGTGTTGACAGCTGATTGGTTGGGACACTTTCTGCAGAGCCAGTTCTCATCAGACTTTCACCGCACGTCGCGTGGGAGGGAGTCTCCCTGAGTGCCAACTCAGTTTATCCTTTAAGATTCCTGACAAGGTCTTGTTCAAACCTTGCAGAACTTGCGACAAAAAAAGAGTCCATGTTGAAGATCAACATAAGGACTGTATTTATTGCCTCTACCCTAAGCATGAGGCTAAAGATTGTAAGATTTGCCGAACCTTCCCTTCAAAAACTCTTAAGGGATAGGGAGGCTAGAGTCCTGTTGTGGCTTAAATCTTCTTCAACTGAAGATTATGATAGAGCTTCAACCTCCAGCAAGAGAGAAAGATCCCAGGACAGTTTATCAAGTGAGGGTAGAAAACATCTTAATCCTCCCACTCCACTTCTGGTCCTTCTAAAAGGGCTCCTTCTACTCCATCTGGGCCTATACAGTCCCCAGAGGCTTCAGCTCTCAAGGACTCTAAAAGGCAATTTTCCAAAACCGTGAGTAAAAGCTGCTCTGTTTCTTCAGCTTTACTTATGTCCACTATCTCTGTCACATCTTCAGCTCCTTCGGCGATGATTTCCACTACTTCGATCACTTCTCCTATCCTGTTGACGAGGATTTCTATTGTGACTAAGAAAACCTTCGTCGACTAAGACTTAATCGACGAAGCCATCAAAACACTCATTGACAAAGGTACCGTCGACGAAGCTTCCATCTTCGACGAAGACATCTGCAGTGTTATCTACAAGTGCCCTGTCATCGAAGAAACCAAGCCCGTAGACCACGACCCCGTCGACGATGGTCCGTCAACGTTGAGTCCGTCGACGAGGGTCCTGTCGACGACGACTAAAATAAAGAGTCCATCGACGGTAGCTCCATCTCCAATGCTCCCGTCAACGAGTGTACCATCTACAGGAGTGGGGCCTGCTTCAATTAAGTCTGTAGTGGCAGTACTAACATTTTCAACGCCTATTTCGTCCAAAGGTTTTCAGCTTAAATCTTTCCAAAGGCATGAGTATTCATATATTTCACCACTTACACCATCTCACCTCCTCGAGACATATGCCCAAGAGGAGGAGGACTACTATGAGGACGATGACGATGAAGGGGCATTTGGAATAGCTTATCATCCTTCCGAACTGAACATTAAATGTCAAGATGAAGAGGAAGATGAAGACAACTACACTGAACATTACTACCAGGAGGACATTGTTGTTCCTCATCACGCAGGATACCAGAGGCACTCTCGGCTTTCGGATTCCAGCCATTTGCCTCCTAACCTTATTTAGGACTTGCAAGCTAGATGATTATAGACAGCGCTTTTCCCCGCAGCAGGTCATTCCACCACCTCAGCCTGTGGTAGTCCCAGATCCTGTTCCTCCACCCGAGGATCCAGCTCCAATGTCTCCAGTTACAGAACCTCATCAGTGGCACTAGCCTTCTCAGCCTCCTCAAACTCTGGTCACTTCTTCTGATGAGAAAGTGGAGGAACGTGAGCTGCCAAAGAATCCTCACTTGGATTTGTGGGATTCATATATTATCCCCATGCCGTCTCCACCAACTCCACAACCATCGGACTCACCTCCAGAAGATATAGGTGGATTTCATAACCTGGTGCAGTGGGCGGCTGCTAGATTTCAACTTCCAGTAACAGTGGAACAAACCAAGTGTTTCCTACACGATTTCAAAGAGGAGCCTAGGAAAACTACCAGAGCAATTCCAATAATAGATTATATATGGAGCGAGGGCATCAAAATTATAAAAAAAAATCCTGAATCCGTGCCTACCGTGCTTCCACAGATTGATAAAAAATATCGTGCTCCGGCCAACAGTCCATCCTGCCTCATCAGACACCCCAGGCCGGATTCAGTCATTTCACAGGCCGCCCAACAAAGGTCTAGAAATCCAGCCACATCCATCACTACAATGCCAGACAAAGAGGGACGTCGTCTTGACCTCATTAGTAAAAAGTTTTCGACCATGGCTGCCGCCTCCAATAGGGCAGCGAACTCATTAGCGATCATAGGGCGTTATGATGGCCAAATGTGGTCGGAAATGGCGGGTGTGATTGACCTCATTCCAGAGGACAAACGACAGGAAGCTCGGAAAATTCTACTATAGGGAGAGCGTGCCACAGCAGAAACTATCGATTGCGCTCTGGACATTGTCAATACAAATTTCAGGAAATTAGCTGGGGCTGCAGTTCTCAGGAGCCAGGGTTGGTTAAAAGCTACCACCTTTCGCCCAGATGTCCAAATAAAAATATTAGATATGGCCTACGACGGCGAATCTTTGTTTGGCAAACATATTGACGAAGCCCTCCAAGCAATCAAGACCGACACTGATACTGCAAGATCTTTAGGTTCCCTGCAATACAAGCATGGAACATTCAGAGGTGCTAGAGGGCGTGGCTATTCCTCTAGAGGGGGTTACAATCAACAGAACAGACAATATCCGCTTCAATGTCGGCAAAATTACCAATCATCATACCGCCAATCCAATACGGCTGATTTCTCTCGCCAAGGAGGCCGAAAACGCTCCAACAATCAAGGGCGAGACTCTAATAGAAAACAGTGAGTTCAGCTGGGCCCCAATCACACTTCCCTCCCTGTGGGAGCAAAAATTTCATCCTTTCTGGACCAGTGGCAAAAAATTACCTCTGATCAATGTAGACCTTGTAAAAAAAAAGGACACACCCTAGAATTGATGAAGAAGCCACCAAAAACTCCACCCAGGGGACCCCCTCCCCCTCGTCTTCACTTATTGTTCAAGGAAGCTTTTACAATGTTCCTCAAGAACGCTATAGAAAAGGTCCCAGTACATCAGAAACTAATCAAAAAGAAATCGGGGGAATGGCGACCAATCCTGTACCTTTGCAACCTCAATAGATTTCTCAAAAAACAAGGTTTTCGCATAGTCACCCTCTCAGAGATTCTAAGCTGCCTGAACAAGTGAGATCTTATGGCTTCCTTAGACAGGGATGACGCGTACTTCCACATCCCGATCAATCCAAAACATCGAAAGTATCTCCGCTTCACTGTGGCTGGTGTCCATCATCAGTTTAAAGTGCTCCTGTTTGGACTCAAATTGGCTCCAAGGATCTTCACAAAGTGCCTGGACCTGGTAGCGGCAACGTTGCGTTCTTGGGGAATCCAGGTCTTCCCGTTCTTGGACGATTGGTTAATCAAAAGTCTTTCAAAGCACAATGTAAAGTGTGCCCTCTCAACATGTCGTAATCTCTTTGCATCTCTGGGACTAACGGTAAACAGAAACAAATCTCAGTAATATCCAAAGCAAATCCTGCCTTTCCTTTGAGCACGTCTAGACACGATACAATGCTAGGCATTCTTATCTCAAGAAATACAACTTCGCCTCCAGAAATTAACATTCCGGGTCGCAAAACGTCACTTTCTGTTTGCATGTTCGCTTCACTGCTGGGAATGTGCTCTTCGGCCATAAATCTCATCCCCTTGGCACGCCTTAAAATTAGACCTTTACAGGAGAAACTACATCTTCAATGGCAGCAAGCAACAGGTTGCTTCAACGGCATCATCAAGGTTACACCACGCATGGCGGATGCTCTCCACTGGTGGTCACAGTTACCCAATCTAACACAAGGGCTCACATTCATACAAAATCCCACAGACTTCGTTTTGACAATGGATGCGTCCATGGAGGGATGGGGAGGTAATCTCCAGGATTTACAAATACAAGGCAAGTGGTCACAGATGTACAGACAACGACACATCAACAGTCTGGAATTGCGGGCAATCTTCCACAGGGTCTTCGGTTCTAGTTCGAACCAACAATACCACCAGCATGTTCTACGTGAACAAGCAAGGAGGGACAAGATCAGCAACGTTATCAAAGGAGGTTCAGGAGTTATGGGATTGGCTTAAACTTCACAACATAACTCTCAAGGTGGAACATGTCGGAGGTCTCCACAATACCCTAGCGGGCAAGCTCAGCAGGTGCCTATCAGACTGCCACAAGTGGGAATTAGACCACTTTCAACTGAACAGAGTGCTCCAGGCTTGGGGCAAACCGACATTCGCCTTGTTTGTAACAAAGAAAAACAAGAAATGACAGTATTACTCCAGCAGATACACTCAACAGGGTTCAAGAGGGAATGCCCTGTCCATGTGATGGTCAGGGATTTGTGCTTACGCTTTTCCCCCAATACCGTTGATAGCGAAGGTGTAGCAAGATGAAATCGGAGGGCTGCCGGCTCATACTGATTGCCCCCCGGTGGCCGCGCCAGTACTGGTTCCAAGAACTTACGTTATCTCAGGACCGGCAGATCCGTCTTCTTCCAACTCCAACACTGCTGTCACGCAACAAGGGACAAATACTTCACCCAGACCCTCAGTCTCTAAATTCACATGCATGGCTCCTGACTTCTTAGAATTTAAAGACCTTCATATTCCTCAGGATTGCCGTGACATCTTAGCAAAATCACGAGCCCAAAGCACACTGAAGACTTGTCGTCTTAAATGGAAGAGGTTTTGATGTTGGTGTGAACCTAATAATGTACACCCGATAGAAGCTCCTGCAGAACAATTTCTTCCTTATCTGTTACATCTGGCTTGCTCTGGGCTCTTTTTCATCAATTAAAGTCCATCTAGCTACTCTATCCAGATTCAGAAAAATTGCTAGGATTCCCTCACTATGTTCATCCTCTTTAATCCAAGCCGTTCATGAGAGGTCTTTTCCGAACTTTCCCTCCTGTTAGGCCTCCTCCACTGGAATGGGAACTCAATACGGTCTTCACACAGCTGATGAAACATCCATTCGAGCCCATCGACAAAGCCAACCTCCAATATCTCACCTGGAAGGTCGCCTTACTTCTAGCTCTAACATCTGCCAGAAGAGTAAGCGAAATCCTGGCATTCACTATTAAGGAACCATTCCTGCATTTTTCTAGGAATTATGTCACTCTTCAAACTAATCCTACATTTATATCTAAGGTACCATCACAGTTTCACTTAAATGAACCAGTGAAACTGTGAACTTTTTTTCCAAATCCTACTACACCGGCGGAAAGAACACTACATTCTCTGGACATCAAAAGATGTTTAAAATTTTATCTACAAAGGACAAGAGCCTTCAGAAAATCAGATCAACTATTTGTGGCTTACGGTCAAACCACGCTGAGTGCAGCAGTCACAAAAGCCACAATTTCTAGATGGATAGCCTCCGCAATCCATTTCTGCCATACCAAATCGAACAGGCCATTACTGAGGAAAGTCAAGGCTCACTCCACAAGAGCTGTGGCAGTGTCTACAGCTTTGTTTGCGGGAGTGACGCTAGAAAATATCTGCCGTGCTGTGACATGGAAGAATGTCCACACGTTTACAAGACATTACTGCCTTAAATCCACACGTCAAGAGGATGCAGCAGTTGGCCAAGCTGCCTTATGACAACTTTTTCTTTAAGAACCACTTCAGGTAATCTGTGTCCATTAATTTTATATTTCTAAAGATATTGCTAGAAAAAAATATATATATATTTATATACAGATATAATGTATTTTGATGTATACGTACAGATTTCGATTTTAACAGATGGATGTACATGCCTTTTAGGTATCCATGGCTTTATTGTTCTATAAATGTTTTCATTAAATTTCTGATCATGTTTTACATGTGAAAATTGAGTTACCTGATACTTGTTGATTATTAATAGGGATGCAACTAGGAGTTTATCAGTACAAGTCTCCCACCATCCGTAACCGACTATTCTGTAGTAGGGGATCTCTGTGTATAGTCATAATCTAGTGAATAGTCCCGCCCATGTGCGTGGACCCCGGAGCAATCAAAAATAATCTCTTAAACTGTCTTCTTTGCTATCCTTCATAGACACCTAAGAGAAAATCAAAGACAAATAATGCAGCCTATAATACAAGGCTACACTGGCCAGTACTTCAACTTAAAGTGAAAGGATAGCCAAATAAAATCAAATTTTACACATATTGCCTAGTTTCACCCATAGAGAAACTTCCCTTCACCAAAATCCTTGAAATGATGGAGAGGAAGGTTTGGACAGACAAGCCCCCATAGGCTGCCATTATGTGTCTGGAAAAGGGTTACCGTGCCTTTAAGGAACTCTCCAGAGACCCTCGGTATCCCAGGATGCACAGCAAAAGTCCTTTTACTTTCAGTTCTTTTTTCCGGCTCCTGCTAGCAGGACCCTGGAGCATTGAGCTCTCCCTTTTTGGGTGTTTCTTCAATTTTTGGCACTTTTCCAGTGATTTGAGTGTTTCACTCGACGTCTGGGGTCTTCCTCTTCCATTTGCTGTTTTTTAACCAGTTTTACCACCTTTTTCTGTTGAAAATGCCAGCTTTATTGGACAAGTGACCTGAGTGTGGTAGGAAGAAGGCTAAATCTGACCCCCACAGAGTATGCATACTCGGTCTCCCTTCCACCCATGTCCCTGACTCCTGTGATATCTGTCACTCTTTCTCCAGGAGAACCCTGCGTGACAGGGAGAAGATTTGTCTCCAAGGCCTGGAGCAGAGAAGACATGAAGAACCAGGTGGGACTTCTGGGCATGGAGGGACTCTATCATCATCCCCTGCCCGTGCTTCAGCCTCTGGGGGGCTCCCCAGTCAAGAAAAGGCCCGGAAAAGGCACAGATCCCGGTCGACGTCAATTGCTTTGACGTCGGCGTCGAGAGGTATGACCACCATCTGCTCTTCGTGGCCCAAGGGCTCTGGGTCCAAACGGCGTTGCAGCTCGACGTCGAGGGGCAGGACGTTGAGACCTTGGACGAGGGTGACGTCGAGGACTTCACCGGCATCGAGATGAGTCCAGGAGGCGACGACGTTCGCCGTCGAGGCTGTACCACTGTTCGCCGTCAACACGACGGTCGGCGTCGAGAAGAGGCAAGTCGACGTCGAAGAGAAGACATTCGACGTCGAGGAGTGCATCGACGTCTAGGAGGTCGACGTCTAGGAGTAGAAAGTCGAAGAGGTCGACGTCAAGGAAGGAAAAATCGACGTCTAGGAGACGTTCTATGACTAGGACAGTGTCCCAGGCCTCAGTGGTCAGTCTGTCATCCGGCGCTCGTCCAAAAAGAGGTCTGCCTCCAGAACATCTTCTTTGAGGCCTTCTCAGAAGAAGAGGAGAGTGGTGAGGTCAACAGATTCGGGTTATTCACGGACCTACTCACCTTCTAGGCCCAGGATGCCTCCACCTCCACCGCTGCCTCCGAGGATGCCTCCTCCGCGGCTTCCTCCTCCTCCAGCGACGATTCCTCCTCCTCCTCCTCCTCCTCCACTACCGCCACTGCCTCCTCTTCCACCGCCTTCCCGATCTCCACAACCTCGGCCTGAGGTTACGGTTCCGACCCCTATGCTCCGCCTCCTCTAAGACCGGCAGCTCCGGCGAAGCCCAGGAGATCTAGATCAAGGTCTAGAGGAAGGAATCGCACTCTCAGTAGACACCGCTCCTCCACAAGGTCTCGTCACCGCCATCGGAGAAGCAGGTCGCGGTCCCAGTACACGGGCTCCTCGAGTGACCGGAAGTATTCTCCAACATTTATCGGATTCCCCTCCTACGAGGGTGTCACCTGTGGACGACATTGTGACGTTTCAGGAGGTGCTGCTGAGGGGGGCAGCGAAGTTAGGGATCACATTGACGGTACCCACACCATCTACCTCTGTGATCTTTGAGACTTTGCACAAACGGCATCTGTCTCGCCCGTTGTTGCCCTTGGTGCCAGGACTGGAGGAACCGGCCATGGAGATGTTTCTGACCCCGGCTTTGGTAAAGTCTGCTCCATCTCGGCTGTGAAAGAAGTACAGACCCCAGATTCTGATCCGCCGTTCTTGAGGTCAGATCCTGTACCGGATTCTGTTATCGTGACAGCAGCCAAGAAACGATGAAACAGCGGAGGGTTTGACGTGAAAACGCAGCAGGGCCGCGCCGTAATCAGTTTTAATAGAACAAAATGCCAATACTGCGTATCTATTTACCAATATTCAAAGCACAATGACATTAAACCATTGTACCATCACAGACCTTTAGTTTAGTCAGTATAAATCTATTTATTTAATTTATTATTTTTAAGACTTTTATAAAATGCATTAGTTTTACATTGGAGCAAAAATTAGACGTGCAATTGCACATGTCTAATTTTTGCTCCAATGTAATGTTCAATATTAATTAATAGATACGCAGTATCAGCAGCCAAGAAACAGCATGCTATTGCTCCGTCTTCTACGGTGCCTCCGAACAAGGAGAGCCGTCAGATGGATTCAGCCGGATGGAAGGTTTGCGCTACGGCTTCCACATCAATGAAAGCGGCAAGTGCCTTGGCGCTCTTGGGTCGCTATGACTGCGCTTTGTGGGAATCTCTGCAACAGTTTATCGAGCTCCTTCCGAGGGATAGGAGGGAAGATTTCCAGGAGATATTGAACGAGGGCATGATGGTCTCCAATCAAGTCATCAGTTCTGCGGCGGACGCCTGTCTCCTGGCGGCTCAAGGTTATTGCCATGCAATTAATTTAAGACGCCATTCCTGGTTGCGCCTTACCTCTCTCAAACGGGAGGCGCAGCAGAGAGTCGCAAATTTGCCGTTCTCTGGATCGACGCTCTTCGGAGCCCATGCGGATGAGGAGAGGGCCCGCATGAAGGCGGAAGTAGAGACCTTGAAGGCCGTTGTTTTGGAGAAACCAAAGGAACAACGGAAGTCCTTCCGTCCGTTCCAGAGGAGATATGGTTCCCACAAGCGAGGATAAGGGCGTCAAGCTGGCCAGCAGCAGTAACAACAGCAGCAGCAGTACCAGCGGCAGCCTTTCCAGAAGCGCCAGAGGGGCAGAGGCGGACAGCAGTCCTCCTCTGCGAACAAGGGCCCGGCTGGGTCTAGGCCCTGAGGTGCTACTTCCCCCTCATCCGTTACCCGCTCCGGTGGGGGGAAGCATACAAAATTACCTGGCCGAGTGGAGAAAAATTAGCTCGGGACAAGTAAGTGCTGAATATTGTTTGCAATGGATACAGTCTTTGTATTGTCAGCCCTCCCCTAGCAATTCCACCGATTTGCTCGCAGTTCCAGCTGCGGGAGCTCCAAGCGGAGGCCGATACCCTCTTAAGAAAAAGGGCGATAGAAGACGTCCCTTTGTCTCAAAGGGGAAAGGGTCTTTACTGACGGTTCTTCCTGGTGCGCAAGAAGGACAAGAACGAGTTCAGGCCCATTCTGGATTTGCAACAAGCAAACAAATGGATTTGCAGGGAGAAATTTCGCATGCTGTCTTTGCACCAGATTTATCCTCCGCTACAGAGAGGAGACTGGCTTTGCGCAATAGATCTACAGGATGCGTACTTCCATGTGCCCATTGCACAGAAACACCGAAAGTTCCTGCGCTTTCTAGTCTGTGCCTATCAGTACACCGTACTACCGTTTGGACTGAAGTCTGCACCCATGAATTTTTCGAAGTGCATGGCGGTGGTGGCTGCGCACCTGAGAAAGAACAAGTTGCTTGTCTGCCCGTACCTGGACGACTGGCTGATCAAAGCCTCCACCGTCCAGGAAGCGCAATTGCACTTCAACAGGACGGCCATTCTGTTGAACCAACTGGGGTTGCACATAAACATGTCCAAGTCTGTTCCGACTCCTGTCCAGTGCCTACAGTACTTGGGAGCCTCCATCGATACTCTTTCAGCAAGCGTGTCTCCTTCGGAGGAGAGACGCTTATCGATCCTTCGGAAGGCTCAGGCTCTCATAGCTGTTCCATCTACGACAGTGAGGACTGTGTCTTCTCTACTGGGGTCGATAGCCTCTTGCATCTTCCTCACGCCACATGAGGTCGCCGCAGGAATGTATGGAGGATCAGTGGGACCAGAAGCGGGGGAGCTTGAACGACAGGATCCGGCTGTCCCTTCGCGCTCTACAGTGCCTGAGATGGTGGTGCTCAGCAGAGAATCTCCTCAAAGGGGTTCCATTCCACAAGGACATTCCCATTCAGACTATCGTCACGGATGCTTCTCTCCACGGCTGGGGAGCGCATTCAGACCATCTACAGATCCAGGGAACGTGGTACCTGGGGGAATCCATGTATCACATCAATTTCCTGGAACTCAGAGCCGTTCACTTGGCGCTGAAGGCCTTTCATCCATCCTTCCAGACCAACTCCTTGCTTGTACAGACAGACAACCACAATGTACTACCTCAACCAGCGGAGGGGCTCTATCGCGCACAATGCCACAAGAAGCGCAGGCGATCTGGCACTGGTTGCTAGCCAGAGGACTGACGATAACGGCTACCCATCTGCCATGTGTGCAGAATGCTCAGGCGTACGCACTCAGCAGGCTGGTGCAAGAAAACCCCGAGTGGGTTAAAAACAACGAAGTGCTAGGAAACCTCTTCCACAGGTGGGGCACTCCAGACGTAGATCTGTTCGCCACTGCCGAAAACAGAAAATGCTGAGACTTCGCCTCCAGGTTTTACTAACCGGGGACTCTGGGGAACACGCTATGGATCAGCTGGTCGAACAGCTTTCTGTATGCTTTTCCACCCAGTCCCCTGATTCCGGCAGTACTCATCAAGCTGTCTCAGTCCAGAGCACGAATGGTCCTCATTGCTCCGGAGTGGCCCCGACAGTGGTGGTTCATGGACCTGCTTCACAGGTCTCTCCTACCCCACCTGCGGCTTCTGTGTCGGCCGTACCTTCTCACGAAGTTCGGGGGGCAGATGGTGCACCCCAACCTCTCATTGTTGAGTTTGGCGGCATGGCTCCTGAGATAGTGCAATATGGACACCTGAATCTGCCTGACGAATGCATGGATATACTCAAGGAGGCTAAGCGACCTTCCACTAGGACTTTCTATGCCTACAAGTGGAAGAGGTTCTGCATCTGGTGCACTTCCAAGAACTATGATCTGACGACCTGCAAGGAAGATGTCATTCTTCCATACCCTTTGCATTTGACTCAGTCTGGCCTTAATTTTCATTCTATTAAGGTTCACCTCGCAGCATTAACTGCGTACAGGAAATGCCCTTCACAGACATCCTTCTTCCAGATCCCTGTGATTAAATATTTTTTGGAAGGATTCAAAAAAGTGTTTCCTCCTGTTCGGCGTCCTTCGCCTTCATGGGAGCTGAATGTGGTGCTGTCCAGCTTGATGAAGGAACTTTTTGAACCTATTCATAAGGCTTCACTGCAGCACTTAGAAGGCGGCTTTCCTCGTGGCCATTACATCGGCCCGCAGGGTGAGTGAAATTCAGGCATTGTGTTGTCAAGAATCTTATACTGTATTTCATGCTGCTAAGGTTGTGATGCGTACTCACCCTAAGTTCCTTCCTAAGGTGATTTCTGTTTTCTCCAGTATTAGGGGTGTCTTTCATAGATTCACATGCTTGAATAGACTCACATGCTTGAATATTCCCCGTCGTCGAAGTGGGAGTCCCACGGTACATAAAAATAGCAATAAATGCTAAAAATATATGTATGTGAGAACATAACATAAGAAAAAAAACTAGAATACATAACTGAAACCTCTAAAACAATTCCTCCATAGGAATGCCTGATAGAGAAAGAAAACACTTGTAACATATCACTGTCATTATGCAGTCCAAACTACAGCCAATCAGGTGCCAGCACCCTCTAGAACCTTCTCCTCAGAAGCTCAAGCCCTCAGATTTTCTACCGCACGTCGTATGAAGGGAGTCTCCCTGAGCTCTGCTCAGTTTTTTCCTCAACTGCTTCTTGTTTCCTGAACTTTCAACATGTTAAGTAAGAAGTCTTTATTTCGACCTTGCTCTTCTTGTGGGAAGTTGCGTCTTTTTAAGGAGGACCCCCACAAGAAATGTATTTATTGTCTCTACCCTGAGCATGAAGTTGGCAGCTGCAAGTTTTGTAGAACCTTTTCTAACAAGACTCTAAAGGACATAGAAGGCTGACTCCTCCTTTGGCTCCAACGTCTTAAAGACAAGGATTCAGCTCTGTCTGATGCTGAGAGTCTTCAATCTGGACCCTCCTCTGCAGCCTCTAAGCGTGGTAGTGTGCAGGATATGCCTTCTCCTTTTCTAAAGAAAAAGAAACTGGCCCTGCCTTTGGCCTCTGTGGTGTCTCCACCAGCTCCTACTACTGCTACGCCCACGAGACCTGGCTCTCAGGCGTCTTCTGCCTCACAGCGTGTTTCCATACCTAAACATGCTTCGTCGTCGACTGGAGCGTCTACGAGCGTTCCGACGACGAGATCTGCAGTGTATACATCGTTGACGACGACGACACGGACGACGATGACAGCTTTTAGCTCGTCGACGAAGGTCTCGTCGACTGCCTCTACATCGACGAGTTTCATTGGCCTTTCAGACTGTCTGGTCGACGATTCCTATCACCTCGTCGACTGAGAAACCAGCATAGTCGATGAAATCCATCAAAAAGTCTTCATCGTCGACGAAGACTCCGTCGACTAAAGCTTCGTCGACGAGGGCTCCGTCTACAGGGGTGCCTACTGCGTCGAGGACTTCGGCGGCTTTGCCATCTAGAAAACGTCCGTCGACGACGGTTCCGTCGACGAGCTTACCGTTGACGATGGATTCATTGAATTCATCTTAATCGGCGGCCATTTCAGTATCATCGACGATAACTTCGAACGCACCGTCGACAGTGGTACCATCTTCATTTGCCTCGTTGCCTCTAGTGCCTTTACCTTCTTCAGTTTCTGCATCTGTCGGCACAGATCTTCCACACCATCGCCGACTAACGCCATGCCACCAGTTGTCCACAGGATGCGGATGATGAGGCGATTCCTGAACGGGAGGACGGGGAGGTCCACGATGACACGGATAATGATGATGCCTCAACCGGCATGGCTGAGTGGGACAACTACCAAATGCAGACGCCCTCCCCTCCGCCAGGAGAATCTGGAGATTCCCCTCCAGTAGATATTGCCAGTTTTCAGCTGTTGATTGATATAGCGGCTCAGCGCTTTAAATTGCCAAGGACACAGAGAGAGGAGGACTGTTTCCTCTACGATTTCAAACATCAGCCTTTCAAACAAGTCCACACGATGCCAATAATAGATTTCATATGGAAGGAAGGAGTTAAACTCATGCAGGCTCCGAATTCGTTACCTGCCCAAGTGCCACGTCTTGAGAAGAAATATAAGGCTCAAACTGGTTCACCAGCATGCCTGGTCTCTCACCCTAAGCCGGATTCGGTTGTAACTCAGGCAGCACAGCACGTAATCCAGCGTCTCCAATCACCGCACCTCCAGATAGAGAAGGTCGGCGCCGAGACGCCATTGGACGAAAATTCTCCATAATGGCTTCCACTACAGTATGGGCGGCGAATGCCTTAGCCATTTTAGGCCGCTACGACCGGCAGATGTGGTCGGACATATCTGCCCTAGTCGACCTCATCCCGGACGCTTCCAAAGCTGACGCACAGCAAATCCTTCTGGACGGACAAAGAGCATCTGAAGAGATGATTGACTGCGCAGTCGATATTGCGGGCACTAGTTTCCGCCAGCTGGCTAGTGCGGCTGCCTTACGACGCCAGGGTTGGTTGAAGGCCACCTCCTTCCGGCAGGAAGTTCAATCCAAGATCCTTGATATGCCATATGATGATGAATCGCTGTTTGGGTCCCACATTGATGAAGCTCTGGAGTCCATTAAGAAGGACACTGATACGGCTAAATCACTGGGCACTTTGCAATTTCGGAAACAGCCATTTCGGGGTGCACGCGGACGCGGCACTTCTTCCACTTTTCGAGGAGGACAATCTCAAAGTCATCCTATCGTGGATCCACTCCCAAAGGCCAATGACTTTTGTCATCCCCAGAGTGTTGGAGGTCAAATCTCTGTTTTATTCTCAGTGGTCCTCCATCACCTCGGACCGCTGGGTTTTGGACATTGTGCTGAAAGGTCATACCTTAGAGTTTGTCAAGATTCCTCGTCATACTCCACCATCTGGCCCGCCTCCTCCCCATCTCAAGGAGCTTTACCATCAAGTCCGTCTTCTTGTTCAGAAAGGTGCAGTCGAAGTGGTTCCAGTGTCTCAAGAAGACGGGAGATTGGCGACCAATTCTTGATTTGAGGGCTCTCAACAGATACCTAAAGAGCCAATCTTTCCGCATGCTGACACTACTGGAGATTCTGAGTCTACTGGCCAGCGGGGATTGACCACCATAGACCTTCAGGACACATACTTTCATGTCCCAATTCTCCAACAGCATCGAAAGTACCTGCGCTTCAGGGTGGGGCAGACACATTATCAGTTCAAGGTGTTGCCTTTAGGACTCCGGTCCGCCCCTCGTGTGTTCACGAAGGTGTTGGCTCCTGTGGTGGCTCACCTACGCCTCCAAGGCGTCCAAATTTTTCCATACTTGGACGATTGCCTCCAAGTCTCAATCACGCCATCAACTGAGCCAAGACACTCGTCTTTGTCAAAATGTGTTTCAATCCGTTGGCTTGGCCATCAATGTCTACAAGTCACAGTTTGCACCAGCGCAAACCAGGAATTTCTTGGGAGCGATCTTAGACACAATGCTTTCAAAGGCGTTCGTTTCACACGAATGACAACAGAAAATCCTCCGCCTGGTGTCACTCATTCGATCAAGGCAGTCCGTTTCTGTCCGGACAATGAAGTCATTTATGGGGATGGCATCCTCTTGTATTGCACTGATCCCACATTGCAGACTGCGGACCCGTCCCATTCAAGAGGAACTGGACGTACAGTGGCGTCAGGTCTCCGGATCTTTCAACAACCAAGTGGCCGTTACAGCTCGCATGAGAAAGGGTCTGTGCTGGTGGGCACAGCCGGCCAACCTGGCGACTGGAACACCCTTCCTCGTCAACGCGCCGGATCTCACAATCAAAACAGACGCCTCTCCGGACGGCCGGGGTGCTCCTCTTCAAGGTCTCTCCATCAAGGGCAAATGGCCTCCACCCCAACGCTCTTGGCATATCAACAGGCTAGAGTTGATGGCGATCTTTCAGGGGCTCAAGTAGTTTCTTCCTGTAATTCAAGGGGAGTCAGTGCTTATTCAAACGGACAATACCACTAGCATGCACTATGTGAACAAGCAGGGAGGGACCAAGTCTCAACGCTTGTCTCGACTAGCTCAGTCGATTTGGGATTGGGCTCTACGTCATTAGATAACCTTGACGGCGGTGCATCTTCCGGGCATTTCAAACATCCTGGCAGACTCCCTCAGCAGATCCACATCGTAGACACACGAATGGAAACTGCATCAACCGACTATGGATCTTGTGTTTCACCGATGGGGTCTCCCATCTCTAGACCTCTTTGCGACACCAGATAATCGGAAATGCCCGTCTTACGCAAGTTGGCATCCCCACCCCGGATCGTGCGGGAATGCCCTTTTGATCGATTGGTGTGATCTATTCGCTTAGGCCTTTCCGCCGATCCCGTTAGTACCACGGGTGCTGTGGAAGATGCGGAGGCAGCCCTGCCACATTCTATTGATCGCCCCTCGATGTCCCAGACTGGCGTGGTTTTCGGAGTTGATCCTTCTGTACCAGTGCAAGCCCATTCCTCTTCGTCCTCGTCCAGACCTCCTGACGATGGACAGGGGCCAGGTTTGCCATCCGGATCCATCCACTCTACAATTGTCGGCATGGAACCTGAGCACCTTGATTTCGCAAACTTAAATATCTCGCAAGACTGCAGAGAGATCCTCGCTCATGCTAGGGCTCCGTCTACCATAAAAACTTACAAACTCAAGTGGAAGAGATTTTGTCATTGGTGCTTGGCAGCAAATGTCCATCCAATCCATTCTACTCCGGAGCAGCTTCTTCCGTTCTTTTTGAGTCTAGCTCAATCTGGACTCTCGCTTGCTACCTTGAGAGTTTTCCTAGCTGCAATCTCTCGCTTCCGGCAAGATGGCTCCTCCTCCCTCTGCTCGTCCAGGATTATCCGCCAGTTTTTCAAAGGGCTTTTCCGGAAGTTTCCGCCTATTCGGCACCCTCCTCTACCGTGGCATCTCAATGTTGTTCTGTCGCAACTTATGAAATCACCATTTGATCCCATCCATAGGGCGGACATTAAGTTCCTCACCTGGATGGTGGTTGTTCTTCTTGCTCTGACCTCATCTCGTCGTGTGAGTGACCTCCACGCCTTTACTATCAAACCGCCTTATCTTCAATTCAAACATGACCGCGTGGTACTTCGCACCAACCCATCTTTCCCATCTAAGGTGCCTATGGACTTTCATCTAAATGAACCTGTGTTCTTGAAAACTTTCTTCGCTGAGCCCAAGTCTCCGGCTGAGCAGCGATTGCATTCCTTGGACATCAAACAATGCCTTAAATTTTACATTAGCAGAACTGCCTCCTTCCGCAGGTCTGACCAACTGTTCATTGCTTATGGACGACTGCGTCAGGGGCATCCAGTTACCAAGCCTTCGATTGCCCGTTGGATTTCTTCGGCCATTGCCTTCTGCCATCAACAGGCTGGCAAGCCTTTGCAGTCTTCGGTGAGGGCTCATTCTACAAGGGCTATGTCTTCATCCACTGGCCTGTTTGCTGGTGTGCCACTTCATCAGATCTGCCGTGCAGCGACATGGTCCAGCAGGCACACCTTCACCAAGCATTACTGTTTGGACGCCATTAATGAGGCGGATACCGCAGTGGGACAGGCAGTATTTAGTCATCTTTTCAAATAAGGTGAGCCTCTGTTCCCTCCTCCTTTCTATTTTTTCAATGATTGCTATTTAAGCTTCCATGACTGTATTACTACTGTCTTCAAGCTTTTCCAGGTTGTGCTTAGCAATCTCCTTGGAGGTTACTGCTCTCTATTCTATTCAAGCATGTGAATCTATGAAAGACACCCCTAATACTGGAAAAGAACAATTGTTACTTAACTGTAAATAGGTGGTTTTCCAGTATTGGTGTCTTTCATAGATTCACATGCGACCCTCCCTCCTCCCCTTAGAGGCTCTCTTCTCCTCATGCACTCTGGGTCTCTTTGGTGCTACGAAAATCTGAGGGCTTGAGCTTCTGAGGAGAAGGTTCTAGAGGGTGCTGGCGCCTGACTGGCTGTAGTTTGTACTGCATAATGACAGTGATATGTTAAGTGTTTTCTTTCTCTATCATGCATTCCTATGGAGGAATTGTTTTAGAGGTTTCAGTTAGGTATTTACTTCTAGTTTTTTTTCTTATGTTATGTTCTCACATACATATATTTTTAGCATTTATTGCTATTTTTATGTACCGTGGGACTCCCGCTTTGACGACTGGGAATATTCAAGCATGTGAATCTATTCAAGCATGTTAATCTATGAAAGACACCAATACTGGAGAACCACCTGTTTACAGGTAAGTAACAATTGTTCTTCCATGTCAATCAGACTATAACTTTACCTACGTTTTTCCAAAATCCTTCCACTCCAGCAGAAAGGTCTCTACATTCCCTGGATGTCAGAAGGGTGTTGAAATTCTACTTGGATGAGACCAAGGACTTTCGTAGGTCAGACCAATTGTTTATCAATTATGGGTCGGTCAGGACTGGTCTTTCCACCTCGAAACAGTCCATCTCGAGGTGGATTGTGTCCTGTATCCAGTTATGTTATCCGAAAGCTAACAAGACCTTAGGGGGTAAGGTTCTACCAGGGGCAAAGCAGCGACAACGGCTTTGCTACGTAATGTTCCTATTGCAGATATCTGCAGGGCTGCCACTTGGAAGTCGGTCCATACCTTTGCTAAGCACTACTGTCTGGACTCTGATGCCAAGGCAGATGCTCAGGTTGGGCAGGCTTCGTTGAGAAATCTGTTTGCACAGTAGTGGTGTTGTCTTTTTCCTCCACCGCGGGATTGATTGTTGGGAGGGGCTTGCCATTCTATTCACTAGATTATGACTATACACAGAGATCTCCTACTACAGAAGGAGTAGTTTCTTACCTGTAACTCCAGTTCTGTAGTAGGGGTATCTCTGTTATAGTCATAAGCGCCCACCCTCCTCCCCGGTGGAGAAAATGATAATGTACTATATGCTACAGACCTTGCTTTATACACCTTCAAAAAGAACTGAAAGTAAAAGGACTTTTGCTGTGCATCCTGGGATAACGAGGGTCTCTGGAGAGTTTCTTAAAGGCACGGTATCCCTTTTCCAGACACATAATGGCAGCCTATGGGGGGGCTTGTCTGTCCAACCCTTCCTCTCCATCTTTTCAAGGATTTTGGTGAAGGGAAGTTTCTCTATGGGTGAAACTTGGAAATATGTGTACAATTTGATTTTATTTGGCTATCCTTTCACTTTAAGTTGAAGTACTGGCCAGTGTAGCCTTGTATCATAGGCTGCATTATTTGTCTTTGATTTTCTCTTAAGTGTCTATGCAGGATTGCAAAGAAGACAGCTTAAGAGATTATTTGTGATTGCTCCGGGGTCTACGCACATGGGCGGGACTATTCACTAGATTGACTATAACAGAGATACCCCTACTACAGAACTGGAATTTCAGGTAGGAAAATACTCCTTACTTGGCATACTGCTTGCTACTCTGAATCAGGCATGTGATTCTATGAAAGATTCCCCAATACTGGATAAGAAAACAAGTTACTTACCTGTAACTTCAGTTATCCTGTATTGGTATCTTTCATAGATTCACATGCGCCCACCCTCCTACCCGGAGAGTTGGTTCTCTATTTTGGGATACTTCTTTCCCACTTGTGCTAACGAAAATCTGAGGAGAACTGGCTCTGCAGCGAGTGTTCTAGAGGGTGCTGATTGGTTGGGACAAATACTTTGGTCTTTTTAGCATAATGATGTCGATAGGCTACTAGGATTTAGGCCAGGGGTCCCCAAACTACGGCCCGCGGGCCAAATCCGGCCCGCCTAATGAAATCAAGCGGCCGTCCAGGTGCGTCCAGATTCACAGGGTTATTCATATAAAAATTGTATTCCTACGCTCTAGAAATGATTTTGCATCGGGACACATGCGCAGATCGAAAGCGCAGATGCCTGCACTTGACTGGCGTACGCGCGCGTCTTACGTCACACGTATCTGTGCGTGGGGGAGGGTGCGCGCGAAGAGTCCGGTGTCGGGGACAGGCGCGGAGACCGGCGGCGCGGGAGCCTTGTGAGCCGGTGAGTGTTACCCCAGTTTACCCGGAGCAGAGGTGTGATTAGCTGGGGGGGTGGGGGCCCATGGTGGAGACTTGTTTTATTGATGTTCCTTTTTTTTATGTAGCGCGGCCTTTACCCATTACCTACCTACATGGGGAAGACGCCATTTTCTGATCGGAAGTTTAATGTGATATAGTGGTGTTGCTAATCTGCATAGGCCGGGTTTTCAAGATCTTTGCCCGGCCTAAAATGTTTTGTAAAGTGTCTTCGGTGTCGGAAATCTGATACTCAGTTGCCGATAGCCATTCATCATGTCCTTCCAGCTTTTCCTTAAGCGTAGTCGAAGCGCAGCTTAAGAGCATCGATCTCCTCATTGCATCGATCATGGCCAAACTCTCTTGCATCGATTTGTAAGTGTCTTCACTTAGTAATCTTTTGTTTTAAATTAGTGTCTTCACCCCCCTTACCAGTGTTAGGCTCTGCAAGTGAGTCTGTTGCCAGGCATGGTAGGATCAGGTGTTTCTCATGAGAGCGGGCTGCCTTTTTAGAATCAAATTGTAGTCTGCCCTGTCTAAGGTCCGCCTTGCAAGTATACATTTTCTGGTATATTTCAGGGTTGTAGCCAGCGAGAGGGGTACATCGTTTTCAGAGCCTGCTTAAATTGTATTGTTGTCTGCGTGTGTTTCTCAAACGGTGTAGTACAAAGCAGACCCTTAGGGGTATCCTTCCTGAAAATGCTTTCTTGGCACACGGCTCTCCCAGTGAACCTCAATCCTGACCTGCAGCATTCACACACCCCTCTTCTAAAACTAGGGTCCCAGGCCCGGCTTAGCAAGTGCACCTCAAGCCTTACCGGCATCAGTAACTGCTTTACAGTTGTGGGGGGGGGTTGTTATGACAATTTTGAATACTGAGGCCTTACCCCTTACCTCCATGCACCCCACTACACCTCAGACCGACATCATTTAGTTTAGTATTACATGGATTGAGAGCATCGCAAACCCACTGTGGCCTGAAGGCTAGGGCGTTCGACTTCAGGGGAACCAGGTTCGAGTCTAGGCACCGACGCTCACCATCCTGTGATTCTGGGCAAATCACTTCATCTCCCTGTGCCTAACCTCGACCTTACATGCAACATCTCCTGTGAAACTGACCCAGCTCGGCCAGAGCACTTGGTGTTAACCTTCGAAACTCCTTGTGGTGAATGTGCCAAACCTGTACCCTGACTCACAGAACCCCAATGTTTACTACAGCGATGTTGAATAGAGCTCTGTTAGTGCAGCCCCAGCACCCCTTGCTGCTAGCGCAATGATCCTGTGCCCATTACCTCTTTCTTTTGAAGAGCTGTGAACTGAACCTGTGCCCAGTACTCCTTGCTATTCTAGCGCTGTGATCCTGTGCCAAGCACTCCTTGCTGTTCTAGCGCTGTGATCCAGTGCCCAGCGCTCTTTCCTATTCTAGCGCTGTTATCCCGTGCCCAGCGCTCTTTGCCAGCTCACCACAATTGTAAACTTCTCCGCTCCCCTGCTATGGTGGATCAGAGATTGCCGATCCAAGTGTTAGTGCGCCCAAATGCACCTCAATCCGGACTTGAAATGTGCCATGCTATTCTGTTACTGTGAGGCTGCAACCAGCTCTCTCAGTGCGCCTCGATTCTGACGTGCAGAGTTCTCTGGCCTTCAAGTGCATAGAAGAGCTCCCACAGTGCAGAAAGCGTGTTGGTTCCTCCGGTTTAGGGTCCGAGATATTTCACTTCAGCGAGGGGCCTTTCACACAGGTGAGAACGAGAAGGTATATTAGACTTCCCCAATGACAATATGCAGACCTTGAAGCAGCTATGGGTGTTCGCGATCTGAGTCACAGGATTTAATCACATACTTGAATTGAGGAAACAGAATGCTGGGTACAAAGTACATGTAGAGTTATAATACTGCAATAAATGGAGGACACAAGAACAAACGTTAGTTGGGCAGTGGTGGCATTTGTGCAAGTATCGAAAGTGAACAAGAGGTAGCAAATGGTCAGTGTGTTACAAGAGAAAAGTACCAAACACAGAAGGATAATACTGCAATAAATGTAGTATTGTGAGATAGTGTTTTAAAAATAAAATCGCTGCAAAAAATGTCATTGTAATCTCCACAATGAAATTGGTTGTCACTTTTTGTTCCATATAATTTCCTGTTATAAGACTGACCCCGGCCCTTCATCACAGAAAGAAAAGTTGATGTGGCCCCCGCCTAAAAAAGTTTGGGGACCACTGATTTAGGCCTTGGGCCTACTACTATCTTACTTTTGGCACTGCTTTTTATTTACCGTGGGACTCCCGCCTTGGCAACAGGGAATGATTCAGGCATGTGAATCTATGAAAGATATAATACTGGATAACTGAAGTTACAGGTAAGTAACTAGTTTTCTTCCTTCTGCAGGAACGGGGCGTGCTGCTTGTGTTACCTTTTCACTGAATGAATGGCCTCTGTGTAGTCAGGTTGCCTGATCTTCCTTATTTTGTTTGTCCCCACAGAACTGCTTTGAGTTGTACATTCCGAACAACAAGGGTGCGCTGATCAAGGCATGCAAGACAGAGGCGGACGGACGCGTGGTGGAGGGGAACCACAATGTCTATCGGATTTCAGCTCCGACGCCAGAGGAGAAGGAGGAGTGGATAAAATCCATCAAGTAAGTCTGCAAGAAAGGAATTTGAAAGGTACTTAATAGAAAGGTGTGTGAACTTTTGGTTCGGTGATGAATCGCATAGAGACTTATAGGGTAGCAGTAATGCTGCTTGGTATTGCTTTTGAAATGGTTGGAGACATTTTAAGGAAAATGTCAATTTGTATTTTATTTTGTAATGTGTGACTGGTAACAGTGGCTCAGCTCTTTTTCGATCGAATAGAAACTGGAGGTGAGGGTATGTTGTAACTTGGGTGAGGGGAGGAGGGGTGGTCTGCAAGCCTTCCCGGATGAGGACCACTGGGACCATATAGTAATTGAAAAGAAATAAGAGGGCCTGTCTGTAGGTATATTTCATTCACAACACTACCTTTTCACTTTATTTCCATTGACTCACGAAAGTCCCATTATTTGTTATATGTTGTTGAACTCTTATATGTGACAGCCATATTCTAAAGTAGTAAACATTACAAATAAGTATCTTTGGTGTGTTTGGCGTCTAAGAAATACTTATTGAACTCTGTTTCTATAATTAATTTATTTTATATTGTATCATTTATTGACTGCATACTAGGTAAATTGTAACGTCGGCAGACTGCCATCTCAAATATGTTTCAATCCTATAGGCTGTTTAATAATAAACTCACCAATTGTTGTGTGTAGTATCATTAGGGGCACAAACATGAGCTAGTACATGCAGTGCAGAAGAATAGTGGCATTTCTCACAATAATTACAGTTAACAGAATATGCAGACAAAACAGATCGACGCTGGAGGCAGGTGATGTTATTGCTCTCCATCCAGGTGTCACCTATGCATATGCTGGTACTGTACACTTCGAGCATTTCCAATAAGGGTGGTTGAAGTGGCAGAGTGGTAAAACATACACATTATATAGTTCAGATCCTGCCTCCTGTAGATTAGATATAAATAGCAGGGAGCTGGGACATCTACCCCTATGATATAGTAGCAGCAGGTTTCTTTAGCCAACCACAATCCAGTTCTAATTCTGTATTTGTTAATCAAGTTCGTCAGCCAGTCCTCACACCTGCCCAGGAAGACCATTTTGCGAGTAGTTTTAATTTAGCCATGACCGTTCATCACTCCTGGACCACTTTATTGTCAAAAGTGATCAAAGGAAGAAGTTGTCAGCCTGTTTGAGTCTGTTACAAATTGAAGATTAACCGCCTGCTTGATCTAGGATGGTGGGATCCAATGATTAATTGGAATCAAACTGCACATCAGGGTTACTTATTCGGTCAGCAGTCTCTGCTGAGCTACTTTGAGATGATGTCCATAAATGAGGATGTCTTTGAAATATTACATACTTCACGATGTAGGAGCAATTGTAATATTGTGTTCTACTTTTTTTGTCTCCTCCGTTTAGGGCGGCAGTTAGCATCGACCCCTTTTATGAGATGCTGGCGGCTCGCAAAAAGCGGATATCTGTCAAGAAGAAGCAGCAGATGCAACAGCAGCAGCAGGAACAGGCTTGAGGGTGCAAGCTTGGGTGAAACACACGACTGACACTTCCGCCCATCAACCAGAAGTATCCTGCGCTACTTTTCTTCTGTCCCTCCCAAAGCTAAAGACCATGACGGAGGAGAGACTCGAGACCGAGAGACTGTGGATGAGGGATGACCATCCCCCACCAGCCAATTGCAGCTCCCCAAGCAGGGGTTTTCATGCTGCAGAAGGATGGGGCTTCGTGCGCCACCCACTAAACATTGTTGACCACTAGGCTGTAGAGACACTTTTTCAGTGTGGAAATGGAGTGGTGTTGGGTGTGTTGATGGAATTAACTGATGTGGGAAGAACTGAAACGCCAACTGGACCACTACTTTTCCTAGAGTTTTTCCCAAACTGACAGTTATTTACTTTGATGTCAAAAATGCAAGAGAAGGAAAAAACTGTGATCTATTCATTTCTGTGTACCTCGAGGTGTGAATCTGACATTGTCCCAGTGACCCCCGCAATTCAGTGCAGTTCACTTTGTTTACACCTTCTGCATGAAAACAAAGCCTGTGTTCAAGCCACAGTTCTTCTAAAAGTATCTGTCTCCACCATGAGCGTAGTGGCTGGCTAGCATTATTCTTAGTTTCTCCTGGAGTTGAGGAACAGTGACCAATTCACGCCAAAGATTACATCCTTTTAAGCTAGGTTCTTTCTTTCGCGATGGCTTGCAGCTGGACTAGAGGCATCTTCTCAATGCAAAGCTGTTGAGCTCAACAACTGTTGAGTGCGGGAAACTTCAGAAGCACCAATTCGAAATCTCGTCACCTCTGTTCGATTGGTCCTATCTGCATGCACTCTAGGCATGATATAGAGTTGCCAAGCATCCAAGAGGCAGTATCCATTTTTCTATAGAACCTGATATCCAATAAAAGAGCACCGAATGAATCACTCATGAATAAAATGTACCGGTGAACAATGCGGAAAAATTGGCTACATTTGCAAGCATAGTCCCTTCGTGAAAAATGTTTGGTGTTTTATTTTTTACTGAAATGGATTGCAGATTTAAGGTTCAAAATTCCGCAATACCACTTTAATAGTTTAGTGTTTGAGACACTTTACCTCTTCAAACCTTTTTTCCCCTAAACCGAGATTCCAACACTATCCTGAGTCTAAATGACTGTGCTGGACATTTGGGCAAGTGCGCTTCCTTTTAGCTTCCCTGTTAGAAGGCAAGAATGCCCAGTTGAAATGAATGTTGTAAACGGAGTCTTATATAACCTTTATTTCAGAAGGATAAAGACATTCCAAGAAGAGTTTGCTCTATCCAGAGACTGAGTTTTGTTGTTTGTTAGCTATGGCTGCACATTTATAGTGCAATTAACTCGTATTTATGTTCTATAGATATGTTACCCTAAAACAACCTAAAATGGAACTCTTTACTAAGAGCTAAACCAATGTCATCCCTCTTTTAGCAACTAGAGTTGAACGTTTAAGCACTGTATAACTTATTCTCACACGGTTGATTCTGTTCCATGTTGCTTTTTTCAAACCTCAACCTCAAACCATTCCTCTAATTGAACACCGTTCAGTTTCACAAATTAACTGAACCGGTATACATGGGCTTTGACCTGACCTGGGGCCAGGGTATATGACAGAACATTGGAGAGTGGGTCACTCTTGTCATGGTTGGCTGCTTGTCGGACCTATTTTGAGATTGCCGAGCACATGAGACTTAAACTGCGTGTCTGCCTGACGTCCTGAAACTCAACTAGCTCGCAGCTACCTTAGATCACAGTTGAGAAGCCAGTCTATTGCATTGCAGGTCTCGGGCAGCGGATTCGAAAATGGTATGGTTCTTTAGCTTGCGGTTCTGTTGTCCTGCCTGTGCAGTCTTCAAGACTAGGGCTGGGGAGCATTTGCCTTCATAAGCATGGTTACAGAAGATGGGAAGGAAAGGTGATCTGGTCATGGTCGGTACATTTCATTGAGTGGGAGGACGTGTCAAAACAGTCTGCGTAATTTTGTCTGCAGAGGCCACCGGATAATGGAATCCAGGTCCACTAGATGGGTATGTTTCATTTGTAATAGATAGTTGGTATGCTTTTGAAAAAAGTGTAGTCTTGAGGAAGAAAGCCAGGTGTTTTACTTCACACTAACCAAGTCCTTTGAGCCAGTATTGCACCAGGATCGAATTCCACTATATCGGAATCGTAACGGAGACATGAGTAATTTGAACTGCAGAATTATCCAGGACACACAGATCACAACAAACATAACCTGGTTGTGAACAAGTTGGTGATCCCGGCAAATCTGTGTGCAGGCACATTCACCTAAACCAGGGTATATAAGACCCATGGTGGGTAATCCCAAAAGATTGGATAAAAACAGAGATGATTATGCGTGGTGGGTTCACATCGGTAGATGACAAGGTTGAAAATTGAGTTATTGGGTGTAACAATAATTGTTGATCCTTGATAATTAAATGAAAATGGGGTTACTGCATGTTCTAAACTATGGGTCTGAATTTGGCTGTTGTAGCACTGACTGCATGGTAGGAGAGAGTCTTGTTACAGGCTCTGTAAACATCTCCTATCCGCTCACTTTTCTTACATTTGTTGCAATAATTTCTTCTAATTTGTATCTGCTTCGCAGAAAATAGTAGCAAATGCTCTGAAATATTACTTGTTTGCCTTTTTTCTGCATGAGCAAACCTAAGGAAAAAGGTAAAGGAGTCTTAAAAAAAAAACACGTGGTCCATTCGGACAAAGCTGCCTGTTTTATATTCGCTTTCAGAATGTTGAATCTGGTGCATGGTTGGTCAAAAACTACCCATCAGTAGATCCGTGGTAATATTTCATTCAAAACGGCAAGTAAAAAGTGCCAGACCGAATCACTTTTCCAAAGTTTTTTTTTTTTTAATTGAGAAATTATATTGTGTTGGACGTATGATGAAATATGTGCACAATTAACTTGTTTCCACCAGCTGTTCGTGACTGAAAAGTAAAAGGTTGATAAGCTTGGCATCTTGTTTGCAAAACATAATCCTCTAGTTTCTTATTTCTGTTCCTTATTAACAATGTCACACTCTTAGAAATGAAGATCCTGCTTCACTTTCATAGCAGGCTGGGTCGGTCTGTGCCAAATGGTGCGGATAGAGCACTCCTTTCTCCCTCCAGAAACACATCAACCTACTTAGTAAAAGAAATGCAACTGTGAACATACATACAAATATCTTCTTTCCTCCTTGTCTATTTCCTCTTCCAAAGTGAAGCCAATAGTATTGTTCGATTCCTTTTTTTTGTAATTTCTTTTGTAATTCTTTCTTTTCTATTATTTAAAATTATTGTATGACAGTTTGACTTAATAAAAAAAGCTATATAAAACCCCATCTTCAGGGTTATGGAGCTGGATTTCTTATGCTAGCAACCGTGTTTGTGTACGGCTTATGAAGTACTTTCTGTGAGGAAAGGGATTGTTATAGGCCGTTTATTAGTGAGTCCGTGTGAAATTGGCCTTACTTAGTACTGTAGTGAACCTCCACTCGTCGCCAGCGGATAATAGTAGCATTGCTCAGATGTGTAGCAGTGGTCAAGGGACATGGACCACATGTTTGAATGTCGTACTCAGACTAATTTATTTGTATCTCAGTAAGTACCGTCTATAAATTGATTCTAAGCAATGTTCTAATAAAACACTTTTAAATCGCCAGTGGGGACACGATGCAACTCACAGCTATTGGTCTTTGCATATACATCATAGTCCCATCGCATTAGGTGTAGATGCGTCTTTTAATGTCTATAGCCATTGCAGATAATGAGCAAATGACCACTGTTGTCGTCTTCACATATTTTCATTTGTTGTTTCAAATTCCATGCTCTTTCTTCTGCTTAGCACCCTATCACTTTAACTTTTGATGTGATTTTGTCACAATGTCTTAAATGGTGACCAGTTAAAATCTACTCTTAAGTAGGTCACATGTCTCTTGATTAAGGCACACATGGAGGAATTGTCATCCATTTGAATATTCTAGGTATAGTAGCTCTGGTTTATTGAATTTTCGAGCACCAAAGTTCGTACTATTTTTTCAAATCTGGTAATACTTAACCTGAAATGTAACTGATACTTTGGATATCTCTGTATTTTCTACAGCAGATGTTTAAACCAGTTGAATAATGTCTTGAGCCTACACAAATGTAGCTTCTCGAGTGTACGGATCACCCAATTCGGGGTTCAGAGGATGTAGGCTAAAGTAGCCAATCTGGGTCTTTGCTAGAGGACCCGTTCAAGAGTTTATGGGATTTGCAACAAAGCCATGCCAGAAATGCACAGGGGTACCTATCAGAAAGTGCTCACTCTTTGATCGATATCCCCTGAACTCTTGAATGGGAACTCCTGTTGGTACCAAATTGAGCTGCAGTCCTTTTACTCAACATTCTTTTCCTAACTCATTAACGTTCATTCTGTACATACCCTAGTCATTGGCTGGCTGCACTTTGGTGCTCTTTACTTGAAAGACTACGACAGTCCCTGTGGGGACAGGAATTAAATTGTGATAAAAATCTGTATTATAGATTCAAAAGCAATGCTTTAATATCCAAAAATATATATTACATTTTTGAAACCATAACATGGGGGGGGAGGGTGGGGGGAGTGAATTGGCAAAATGCTCATACAAAAATGTGATTCATGTGACTTGAAGGTGCAAAGTTTGTACCACAATAAGATTGAATAGTAATTAGTTTAAAAAAAATGTGTGTGTGTATATAATGTCGAAAGTGGTTTGATCTTTTTGATTGGTAGGATCGTCATCAGGACATGCTTAAATGTAGGCCTTTATGTACTTGGGCGTGGAGGACCAGTACAATGTAGTGCACAGTGTATCCCGAACAGTGGAAATACTGGCAATGTAGATAAATGCGGTGGCCTGTTCACAGAGCAAGTCTGGAAATAGGCCAATCTGTAGCCTGGTTGGTTTGAGGTATAAAGTGAGCTCAGTTGGGTCTGCATGTGTTATTAACCCTGAATTGAAATCAGATCTGTGCTCTTTGACAGGATTAATGTTTTGAGGCCTTTAGCCGAGTTCCCGGTGAGTGGTACACCTTCGTGCACATTTACACACATCATGCTTGGGATCTTGTTGGCCTATTCCATCTGGTTACAGTTTAGTTTATGCTCATAGCTCATAATTGGATCCAGCTGGCTGCTGATCAATAGAGGCGTTATAGCTTGTATCCGGGCTGAGAGGGACTGCCTCAATCACTCCCTCATCTCTAGCACTCCTCGGTCCAGTATATGAAGAAATATAAAGTCTGATATCGCAAAGTCCCGGTGCTTTCCTTTTAGCCCAAGTAGGCGAACTCCGCTTACTGAAGTGATGAGATAAAGGTGGCTTAGGTAAATAAATCCCTTAGTAGCTTCAGAGTAGCCAGAAAAAGCCTTTGACTTGTGCAACATTGCATTCATTTCCATATGCTCTTCAGTAGGGCTACAAAGCAGCCACGCAACTGCAGGAATATGATTGGGCATTCAGAAAATCCAAATACTGATATAGTCCATCTGAGAGAGTCCCTCTCAACAGAGTTGATTTGTTATTCCTAGGCTTGTGTAGACTTCGGTCACAAAATGAGTAAGGGGTGTCTTCTCCTGTGCATGATCTGCGTACCAGCTCTGCTCTCAGAGGGAAGAGTGTTGGAGAGAAATTGCTGTTTTGGATGTGAACCTGAACAGAAATCTTTAAAGGAATAATGAAAGTACATCATTAGGTCTGCTTCTATTGCCTAATAACAGGTTTGCCTCCCCTTTTGATATAGTGCTTTTAAGTTGGATTTTAGTCTTTCTCTAAACACTTTTATGTCCTGTGGGCAGGGTAGGTGAGACCTAGATAAAAAACAAAGGGAGAGCGAGGAAATAAACAATTGAACAGGGACGGACCCTATGGGGGAATTCAAAGCACTGCACCATTGCCAGGAAAAATGGGAAGAAAAACGATTAGGTTTTAAAAAGAACCCTCACCCACTAACCTAGTTGGTGAGAAGCTTCATCATTGGGTTCCCAACTGGGCGGCCGAATGCACCTGCTCCTGATTACAGCGGAGCGGGTGGTTTTTGGGAAGGGGCTGAGATCAAGGTGCAGAATTATGAAGACTATTTTGATATTTAATATCCAAAATAGTGGTCTACATGTTTCAGCATAACAATACAATCAAAAGGCTTTCTTCAGGACCAGGAAGTGCAGTGGAGCCAGGTTAGGAGGCAACATGAAATATCAGCACACACACTAAAGTGTGCTGTGGGTGCTGGGTTATTGTTGTACTTACGGTTCACACAGACCTGTTTAAATTCTGAAAAAACAAAGCAGAGCATGAAAAACATTCAATATTAAAGTATCCTGAGTAAAAAAAGGTCAGTGAGGTAAATAATCCTCAATTGCCCTGTTCAATCAGGCCCATATTCCCATAGCCAAGTGGGGTCCAAACAAGTAGGTTCCCAATAATCTCCTCATCCACAACATCTAGCTTAATGGGACTGTGATCAAACTCCTCTAGCTTGAGGGATCAAACCCCACTAATTGGATATCAATCCACTTATGCAAATTCCTTACCTTTTGAATTACAGGATGATAGACTGGATGACGAATTTTCATACAATAGGTGCCACTGTGCTTCACAGCTGTTCCTTCCGAAGAGATGTTATGAAGCCTCATATAGGCGCACTCCTAAGGCCCCCCCCCCCCACCTTGGAACCCTGCCTAATCTGGTAAAATCAGTTCCTATTCCTTCACTCCCAACGTTTTTTCTGCGATTTCCAAAATTGGACATTAACAGTGTGCAGAGAATACTTCTCACCAGAAGGCAACAGGTTTTAAACTGTGGTGCCCCTGCAACACAGATCCACACAATATTATTTGGTGCTTTGGCTTCAAACATGACAAGTCCTGTGATAAATGTCCCTCTGGGATTGTGAAGCAAAGCTGTACATCACCAAACACAAGAAGCAAGGTTCATGGCCAAGGGTCTTGCTCTGTCCAGATCCAAGCCAATGTTGTTTGGTAAGTCCTGAACGAAGTTGAAAGACAAGTTGTGTCTCAACGGGAACGGGCCCGATCCCTATGGAGGAGAGATTTACATGGTACAAGCCGGTAAGACCTCTCCGCTCGTCTAGTGCCTTTCTGGGAACTACGGCCAAATTCAAGAAATCCAGGACAGGAGGTAGGAACTTCGGCGCAGCGGCTGCAGGCCTTTGGAACGATCTTCCTTTGAGTATTATACAGGTGACCTCCCTGTTAAGTTTCAGAAAGAGCCTAAAAACCTGGCTCTTCCCTAAGAACTGAGAGCAGTGCCCTCACTGATAATTAGGCTCATTGCCTGCTGCCGCTACAGTTGCAGCGCCAGGATACCCTTGGGGTGACAGTTTGTGCTATATAAGTATTGCATACATACATACACAAGCACACCAGGTCAAAGTAGGATTCCATTCTTCCTGCGGAATGGGAAGCAGTCATCCTTCCAAAGTTCAGACTCTTTTGGTGTTGTCTGACTGCCGACTTATTTGGCAGGTAGAACCAATGTGCTCTGAATTCCTCAGGCCATTGTCTACTCCGCAGCAGATTAAGTCTTTAAAGTGGCGATTTTGCAGCTGTTTAGTTCTCTTCCAGGGGATCCTCATCAATAGTCATAAGCACTGAATATTCCCGCCCATGTGCGGGGACCCAGGAAATAATATAAAAATTATATATGGAAATCACATATCTAGCTCCACATATGTGTATGCACATATATAAATTTTTTTCTCACACCAATGCCGCCCCAAAAAGGAGGCTAAACAATGTAATTACCCATATAGAGACTGTATTTGCAAGCATAAAAAACACATAGTCAAATAGCACTTGAACTCTGTGTATCTGAAAGAAACAGGTTAGATTCCTTACCTTAGACTATCCCCAGGCGTCAGACTGGATCCTGGAAACTTTTGCGTAGCAGTACCTTTGCGCGTCGTCTACGGCTCCGGGAGTAGTCACCAGTGTTCGGGCTCAAAGTCCTCAGGTAAGAGGCACAAGAAGTCGAAGAGGCGTCATCGCTTTTCTGACTCTTCCCCCCCCCCCCTCCCCTCCCCCTCCCCATCCCCCCCCGACACTCGCGTGACGCGGCCAGGGGTTCGGGCGACATCACCCCCGCGGCTTCACCAGAGCCGCAGGCGTCGCGGCCTGCTCCATACCCGCCGGTCCCTGAGCAGAACGCAATGCTGGAGGAGATAGACACCTTCCTCATGGCCATGAGGTCGCTCGCTCCTCCGTCGGGTTCCGCGGCGCCGTCGGGCCAAGCGGCCCGACTTGGTCCCCAAGCGGGTCGGGTGCTTCGGCCCTGGCGACTTAGGTCCCGAGGTCTCAGGTCGACCTCACCGGCGCCGGCCCCCAGGGTATCGCCTCTGGCGTCGTCCTAGGACAACGTCGTCCCTGGTCCTACCCTCGATTCGGGTCCGGCGTCGGAGCGGTGCCGCTCTCGACTCCGATGGAGATTTCTATGACCCGGCCCCATCCTTTGACCCTGAGTATCAGGAGATGGGTGGTGAGGGGGATTAAGAGGGGTTTGAGGACCCTCTGGCACGTGAGTGCCAGTCTTCTCAGGACTGGACAGGAGAGTTTGGGGAGGCCAGTGGTCTGGACACTTCGCCCAACACTGGTTTTGTCTCCCCTCCTACCGTGGCTACGGAGGAGGGGGCTGCCTATAGTGTGGTGCTGACGTGGGCTGCCAAGGCCTTGGGCCTTGAGCTCCCAGTCGCGGCCGTGAGGACTAACCTAACTGAGGTTCTTAAACCGCAGGCAAGCTTGGCCGAGCCTCTGCTGCCGTTTAACAAGGCCTTGTCGGACGTTCTTCTGGACACTTGGTCCAAGCCCGCTACAGGTCCGCCTGTGGATAGGATTGTGGCCAGGCGCCACCGCCCGGCTCAGGGCGACCCTTTCTTCCTGTTGACCCACCCCACCCCACCCCAGAGAGCCTGGTCATCCAGGCCTCTAACTCCCAGACCGCATTCCCAATGGCTCCCCCCGATCGGGAATCCAAGAGGTACGAGCAATACGGGAAAAGGGTATTCTCCCTGATTTTGGGGTTGCGGTCAGTCAACACCGCGTGCCTCTTGGACCGTTACACCCACTCTCTGTGGGACACGGTCGCGGACGTGCTGCTACAATGTTCGGAGGAGTTCCAAACTAAACTCACCCAAGCCCTTGCAGAGGGTCGAGATGCGGCACGGTATTCAGTCCGGTGTGAGCTGGATACCACGGACTCACTGGGCAGAGCGATGGCTATGACGGTGGCGATTCGTCGCCATGCCTGGTTGAGGTCCGCCAACTTTCAGCTGATGTCCAAAACATCCTTATGGACATGCCGTTTGATGGCTGTTGCCTCTTTGGCGACTAGGCAGACCATGCGCTTGACGCTTTAAGGACTCCAGGGCTACGGCCAAGTCCTTTGGTCTCTCAGGCACGCGTCAGCAAACGGCTGCCTTTCGCTCCTTTCGTGGCCAAGGAAGGGGCGCCCCCACATGTCTTGCCAGCCATGGGCCTCAGACAACCTTCCAGCGCGGTGGCGGACGTGGAAACTGCCGTGGCGGCGGTCGGGGACAACGGCGAGGCCAGTCCACACCTGCCCCTGCAGCATTCGCCTCAAAACCCTCCTAGTCCGAGCTTTCAGGCCCATGTGACGCCAGTGGGGGGCAGGGTTCGCTATCGCCACCTCCACTGGCACACTGTCACACTGGATAGGTGGGTGCTGCAAATCGTCCGAAGGGGCTACTCCCTTCCCTTCGAGGCATCCCCTCCAGCCATGCCACCGCAGTACCACCGCGTGTTGGGGGATCACTTGAAACTTCTACAAGAAGAAGTTGCAGCCCTCTTGGCCAAGGGGGCCATCGAGTGCATTCCTGGGCCAGAAGTAGGGTGTGGTTGTTACTCCCACTACTTTCTGGTACCCAAGAAGGGCAAAGGGGGCCTACGCCTTATCTTGGACCTGCGGTACGTCAACGACTTCCTCCGGAAGGAGAAGTTCAAGATGCTGACACTGGCTCAGGTCTTAGCTGCCCTGGACCCGGGAGACTGGATGGTAGCGTTTGACTTGCAGGACGCTTATTTTCATATCCCCGTCCTGCCAGCCCACCGGCGTTACCTGCGGTTCACAGTAAGCCACGAGCACTTTCAGTTTACCATGCTCCCCTTCAGCCTTACCAGCGCCCCACGGGTGTTCACGAAAGTGATGGCGGTGGTCTCAGCTCATCTGCGCAAGTTAGGGGTTTAAGTCTTCCCCTACCTCGACGGCTGGTTGTTGAAGGCGGGCTCGCCCCAGACAGTCGTCAGCCACCTCCAGACTACGGCCGACCTCCTGCACCTGCTGGGGTTCTCCATCAATGTGCCGAAGTCACACCTGTGTTCCTCTCAGAAGCTCCTCTTCATTGGAGTGGTTCTAGACTGCACAGTTTCGGGTTTATCCTCCCGAACAGCGTGTTCGGGATATTCAAGCTATGATTCTGATCTTTCAGCCGTTATCCCAAGTCTCGGTCAGGTTGACGCTGCGGCTTCTGGGGCTATTGGCCTATTGCATCCTTCTGGTGCATCACGCCAGGTGGCGGATGCGGGCTCTGCAGTGGGACCTGAAGTTTCAGTGGGCCCAGCATCAGGGCAACTTGTCCGACCATGTCTTGATCTCGGAGGGCATTGCAAGACCGTTGCAGTGGTGGCTCACGGACCGCGATTGGGTCAGTGGCAGATCCCTCTCCCTACCCCAACCGGAGCACGTAGTTGTGACGGACGCGTCCCTCCAGGTCTGGGGGGGCCACATGGGAGAGGCGGAGATCAGAGGCCTCTGGTCTCCGGAGTCCCAGCTCCACATCAACCTTCTGGAGCTGCGGGCGATACGGCTTGCACTGAAGGCATTCCTCCCCTCTGTCCGGGGGAGTGTAGAGCAGGTGTTCACGGACAACACCACCGCCATGTGGTACTGCAACAAACAGGGCGGGGTGGGGTCGTGGACTCTATGCCAAGAGGCTCTGCGCCTCAGGCAGTGGCTGGAACATCAGGGCGTGACCCTGGTGGTTCAACACCTGGCAGGTTCCCTGAACGCCAGGGCGGATGAACTCAGCTGTCGGTGCATGATGGATCACAAATGGTGTCTGAATTCGAACATGGCGCAAGGCCTCTTTCAGCAGTGGGGAGAGCCTTGGTTAGATCTATTCGCCACAGAAGAGAACACGCAAGGTGATCAGTTCTACGCGTTGGAAATTCCAAGGCAGCACTCGCTCGGAGACGCTTTTCGTCGCGAGTGGAGCTGCAGTCTGTTGTACGCCTTTCTGCCTATACCACTTCTGCCCAGAGTGCTGAAGAAGATCAGGCTCGACCGGGCCCAAGTTATCCTTGTGGCTGCGGACTGGGCACAAAGATACTGGTATCCAGAGCTACTCAGCATGTCTGTTGATCCCCCGATTCGTCTGCCTCTTCAGGAGGACCTTCTGTCGCAGCAGCAGGGGACGGTCCTCCACTCGTACCTGTCCAGTCTCCACTTACATGCGTGGAGATTGAGCGGCGGCAGTTGAGGCCATTTGACTTGCCTCCTGAAGTCTGTAATGTCAATCTGGCAGGCAGGCGTCCCTACACAAAATCGGTATACGCCTGCCGGTGGAACAAACTTGTGGCATGGTGCACAGCAAAGCCTGTGGATCCCCATTCTGCCCCTCTTTCAGAGGTCCTCCTCTTTCTTCTCTCTCTTGCCAAATAGGTCTCTGCTCTGGGCATTATCAAGGGCTACCTCTGCCATTTCCGCCTTTTTAAGGCTCCCTGATCAGCCCTCTTTGTTCAAGTCCCTAGTTGTAAATAGGTTTTTGAAGGGCATCACTCATGTTTCCTCCTGTTCCTTTCGTGATGCCTCAGTGGGACTTGAACCTTGTTTTGACTTACCTGATGTGCACTACCTTCGAGCCAATTCATAACTGTCCTCTTCATCTCCTTACTCTCAAGACTGCATTCCTGGTTGCCATCACCTCTGCCAGGAGAGTGAGTGAGCTCCAGGCTCTTTCTTCTAAACCCCCTTTCCTTTCTGTCCATCCGGACAAAGTTGTGTTGCGGACGCAACCCTCTTTCCTGCCCAAGGTAGTCACAGCCTTCCACATCGGGCAGTCCATCACCTTGCCCACCTTCTTTCCGCCGCCGCATCCCTCAAAAGAGGAAGAGAGGCTCCACCGTCTGGACCCAAAACGTGCGCTCTCATTCTATTTGGATCGCACACGCCAGTTCCGGGTGGATGACCAACTCTTTGTTGGTTACGTGGGCGATAAGAAAGGTTGGGCGGTGCACAAGCGGACCATCTCTCGGTGGGTCGTGCTGTGCATCAAGGTATGATATGTTTTGGCTAGAAAGAAGCCTCCTCCACTCGGGCCACGGTGGCTACTACTGCCCTGGGTCAGGGAGTCCCCTTGCAGGACATCTGTCAGGCAGCTACGTGGGCCTCACTGCACAAGTTCGCAAGACACTACTGCCTGGACAGCCATGTCCGGGGGGATGGCTTCTTTGGCCATTCCGTCCTTTAGGACTTTCTGGTGTGATTATTGGTTCGCAGAACCACCACCGGGGTTGGTATTGCTGGGGTATCTATTCTAAGGTAAGGAATCTAATACTAACCTGTTTCTTTCAGATGCACAAGTTACTTGCCTTCGGTAACGATATATCTGGGAGAAACAGTAGTAAGTATTAGATTCCTTACCGCCCCACCCATCCTCCCCATTCTGCGAACCGATATCTAGAGTTAAGGTCATCCCCTTTCAGGGCCCTAGTTTCATGGCACCAGTGTTGGTTTTTATCATGGCTCTGCGTTTCTGGCGCGGAAAAGCTGTGTATAAGAACTGACGTCAGCGCGCGAGGGTGGAGTCTAAGTACTCCGGCGACGTCATCCCGGCGCCGACGACGGACGCGGAGCCGTAGATGACGCCTACCGACGTGCAAGGGTACTGCTACGCAGAAGTTTTCGGATCCAGTCTGATGCCTGGGGATATTCTAAGGTAAGGAATTAAATACAAACTACTGTTTCTTACAGATATATCGTTACCGAAGGGAAGTAACTTTTGCTTTAAAGAGCAAAACTCTCCTATATCGTGAAAACTGCAAAAAAACTAGACATTGTTAGCCTATAGGCTGCATTGTAAAACAATAGCATAGAAAATTAAAGCATTTTCAACAAAAAACTGGCACCGTGCCTTTAAGGCAGCCATGACTCCTGGCTTCCCATCATGCCTCAGGGGTGACAGTTAGGTCAGTTGTTCTTTCCGGCTCCTTCAGTCAGGACCCTGGTTTTTTAGCTCCTACCTTTTTTGACTTTGTCAAAAATATCTTTATTCTTCAGGTTTTTCACTTTCACTCGACGTCTTTGGACTTTAGAGTGCTGATGCATCCTTTTTTGTTTTTTAAAAAAGGTTTATTTTTGGCAAAATGCCTTCCCTTTCGATCCTTGCCCTTCCTGTGGCAAGAAGAAGGCCAGGACTATCTTCTGTCTCCCTGAGACATATTCTTCAGACAGCTGTCATCACTGCAAGAACTCGTCAAGGAGAACCCTCAAAGACTGAGAGAGAATTTGTATTTATGGCCTCTCTGAAAGAGGTAGGTCTCCTAAAAGGCAGCAAAAGAGGAGAAACCGGTTGACGTTGAGAAGTCCCGACCTGTTATCCTTCGGCGTCGAGGCTGCCTGCGACGACGAAAACAGCATCGAAGACAGCGCATCATCCTTGGGCGAAGACTTCGACGTCGAGAATTCAGGTCCCTAGTTGACATCAACCAGGTGGCGTTCAATGTCAAGAGGCAGGTGTCTGTCGTCGCCAGGTGGGCATACGACGTAGAGGCAGATAACTCCGTTGTCGCCACAGCGATCGACGTCAAGGCACAGCGCTCCATCGTCGCACCGGCGATCGACGTCGAAGCACAGCGCTCTGTCGACGCACCAGCGTTCGATTTCGAGGCACAGCGCTACGTCGTCGAAAGACAGAGCTCCGTCGACGCCTCATCACCAGCGTTCGACGTCGAAGCAGGTTGCTCCGTCGGCGTCTCAACGACGTTCGACATAGTCGCAGGTCTCCGCCAAAGACGGTTCACCAGTCTTCGGCGTCGAGACACCAGACACCACCTTCAGCGTCGAGGCAGACTTTGACCCAGCATACCTCAACGTCGAGGCAGAAGACGCTTGTGAGAACGACTTCGAGACTGACAACTCCGTCACCGGACCATCGCCGGCCGACGTCAAAGCAGATATCTCCAAAGCCGACGTCGAGAAAAGAAGTGCCATTGGCGTCGGAGAGGCGCTCTAAGTCAAAGGGACGCTCTCCCATATGCTCGAGCCCACCTTCTAAGAAGAGGAGGTCTTCAAGTCAGGTATCTCCGTCAAGACACCAGGCCCCACAGAGTCGCTCCAGATCTCACTCTAAGTGCCCTTCAGGAGAGGCCTCATCTCCAGTGAGCCGATCGTCATCTCCCTTAGTCTCTCATAACTCTCACCGTGGATCAACATCTAGGTCCCCGGAGGTTGTAATCTAGTCTTCTGACAGTGCAGTGTCAGGACATTCACCAGCAAGGTCACTGCATGAAGAGGTGAACCCATCTCCTCCAGCACGTTCCCCTAAGAGGAGAGAAAGAAAAGTCGCCTTCCATCAGGTTCTCACCTAGATGGTACAGGCCATTACATCACTGGGCTCCCGACAAAGATACAGCAGCTCGGTTAACCCAGCAAGCGGATTTGGATCGACCCCCTTCCAGGCCCAGAGAGCGAACGTGCACCCCGGTGCGCTCAAGCAGACTGAGTTCCAGATCAAGGAGCAGGAGAAGAGAGCACAGATCTCCTACTTCTTCCTCGTCTTCTACTCACTCACATAGAGACTATTCTCCAACACTGACAGACAGTCCACCGTCGACAATCTCTCCAGTGGACGACATCTTCACTTTTCAAGACATTTTAGGCAGAGGGGCACTTAAGCTGGGGATTCCCATGACAGCTCGCCAGTGATTTTCGAAACACTGCATCACAAGGCAGTTGCCAAACCTCTGCTTCTCTTGGTTCCGGGTATCATAGAACCAGTCCTGGTCGTATTCCTCACACCAGCGACTATCAAATCCGTTCTAGCGAGGATTCTCAAAAAATATCGTTCGCCAAAGGAGGATCCATTCTTCCTCAGAGCCGACCCTCCCCCAGATTCAGTAATAATTGCGTCGTCGAAAAAGACCCATGCTGTGGCATCTTCCTCCACTGTACTGTAGGAGAGTAGGGTCTGCAATCCTATGATCACCCGGACTTTTTGCTTTTGTATTCACTGGTTTACGACTTTCTCGGGCTGCGGGCCTGCTAATCGGACCCACAGCCTAGCTGTTCTCTCTCTAAATTGATGCGTGTACCTTAGGTGCATCACCCAATTGGAACTGGGCCACCCTGTCAGACCCTGTAACTCAGGGCATCGGTGTACCCAGGGCCTACCAGGGGCTGAAGCATGTATTATGCCACCCCTGGATGGCCATCTAAATCTGACACAACTGGCTGCACGACAGCTGGGGCAACGTAGCGTACCCGCTCGTTGCTTTAGGTATAGTAGCCCTATATCTAACCACACAATGGACACCCGAGTTCCTATCAGACACTCCTATGGCAGGCCTTGACAATCCTGAAGGCAGAGTGCTTGGAATCGTGTGAATTGGGTTCTGGCCCGAGCCGAGCCCGGTTGCAGCTGGCGGAACCAAGACCCAATGGCTGTTCCATGATAACGCGTGCCATATCGGTAACTTCGGTATTGCGTTATCCAGACATGTCGAGTAAGGTGTCATACGAATCGGGATGCTACCCCCTCACCAATTCTGGCGACGAGGTTAGCATTCCGCCCTTCTAGAGGGACACGACATGTATGTAACTGTGAACCCCGGTTAAAGTTAACTAAAGCCTCAGCTCCACAAAATGGATGCTGCCACCACAGACACGAGTCTGACCTCCTGCTGCTGGGAGTCCTTCCAAGCAAGGAGAGCTTGGACAAAGGGTTTCCTGTCAAGGGCGGTGTTCGCACCGTACCAGACAGGGTTTGTGTATTCTGGGTAGGTAGGGCTTTGCGAGAAGGTGACTGCGGAGTGGCACCCCGGTGCTCACTACGCATCTGCCAGTCAGAACCAGTTCCAGGGGCGCCAGCCCCTGACCTGGGGACAGTCCGGCAGGGGAGAGGGGTGTAACTACCCCCCCTTCCTGGTCCCACCCTTAGGGCAGGACCTAGTCATGTACCCACCCCTTTCTTTAGGATAAAGGCCGGAGCGGGGACCCTTCCAAATTAGATCATCTTTGAATCAAGAATACTTTCTACGAAAGGACTTCGAGACTCTTCTCAAGATTTCTCCCTTGTGGCTAAGGAGTAGTCACCCTGCACCAGCGGGCACCATCTAAGAACTCTGCGGTTTGCTGCAAGTCCTTCCTCAAGGAATCCGACAGCCCAGCTCGACGAGAACCGGCTTCCCTGGCACCTCCGACCTCTACCCACGTCATCAGCTCAGCTGTGATCTGTGGGTGCGACGAGACCTCGAGGGACCGGCCATCATCAAAACCTGCACGCTTTCTTAATCAGCACGACCATCGAAGCAATTCTCTGGTGAGTGCTCTGGGGTCCGAGAAGCCCCGACCCTGAGCAGCTCCAGCACCGAAGTGCAGTCTCCCAGCATCTCCACGAACTGCGTGGGGCCCTTCTGCTCGCTGCTCAGCACGTTGTCTGGTCACTAGCCGCTGGCTTGTGCCCTTCCCTGACGACATCCGACAACCAACGCTGCTGGTCTGGTTGCTCCAGACTGGCTCTTGCTTCCATCTTTGAGAGAAGCCCCCCGGACCCTCCTGGTCCACTCAAGACGCCATTTTAGGCCCACACCGTGGCCCTGAAATCTGCCAAGGCTTGTTGCCCCAATCCTGGGCCCAGCGACGCCGACAGCATCAACCTCCGTGGGACAGCTCGCACCTCCATCCTGGTCGCCGACAACGCCTCCTGGTCCGTGAGACTGCAGAGCCCAGCGTCGCCCACTCACCTAGTCGAGGTGACGGCCAACCGGTGCCTTCCTGGTACCCTCTGACTACTGGCTAGTAGTACGAACTTGGTCCCCTCTGCTTTCAGGTATCAACGATCTCTGATCCAGGCTTGGATCTCTACGAACTATTCAGCACTGGTCGCCGGCCAGCAACTCCTTTTCTTCCGGCTCCTGGCTCGTCAGCGAAGACCCCGACGCCTGTAAGACTTGTGCAGCCGCTGCCCTCGTGGCTAGGTAACTTCGGCATTTCGGTGCCTGCATAGCCTCCTTACTCTAGGGTCCCGAGTCCCTCGCTTCCGACTTGCCTTATCGGGTCCGCCCGAGACCACAAAACTTCCCGTGTCCCCGGACACTTGTTTAAATTGTGCACTTGAAGTATTTTCCTAAGAGTTTTGGTTTGTGCTTAGTACCCTGTCCTCATAAAGAGTCCAGGGCTGTTGTGATTCTTAATAAATATTCTGTTTATTTTCATAACACTTGTGTGGTGTCCTTTCACTTGGGGTTCAAGGGGTATGTGATGGTATAACAGCTGGCTTAACACGCCCTCTAGAGTTTAGCCCGAAGACTGCTCGTATCCACGCTACTAGGATAGCTGGTCTAAGGTTGACTTACAACCAATCACCATAAGGGTCGTTGGAACGATACATAGCGGTCGCTAGAATAGCGAACGCTGCATATCGGGCCAACTTCTCACATTGGTGAGCAGCGGTTGGGATTTGAGCTTGCTGTTGTTTTACCACGCGTATCCTAAGAACATCTTGTGAAAGATCGCATAAGTACTCCAGGTACATATAACCTAGCTTAGAATACTCTGAGTTCTACTGAACCAGCTGTTGTAGCTCTTCAAGGCTTAGCACACCTTGGCTACAACTCTTAGCAAGGGCTCAGTAGGTAAACCCATAGTGTAGGTAGGTACATCATTTACACCACACTAGAAACAGCATGTCGGACAATGGCGGAAACACTGAGTCTCCCCTCGTGTCAGTCGACCTTCCACAGGTCACCTCCAGATATGCTGCGCTTAGCTTTCATGAGATGCGACAGATCTGTACGTCTCGAAAGATTAAGCAGGGTGCAAACCCTACCATTCCGTTTCTGATTGGTCTCTTGGAGACTTATGATGCCAAGAAGGCGGGTAACACCGACCCTTCTCATCCCGAAATGGAAATGCCTCCCCTCGAGGGAACCCGAGGTGACCCTGACCTTATCCATCTCTCTGCCGAGGGCGAAGAGGAGGACGAGGAACCAGAGACATCTGGGGACGAGGCAGACAAAGGTCCAGTCATAGTTAGTCAGCTAACTCAGGACAACTTAAGCCGGCACAAGTTTGGTACTAGGAGACCCCTGGGGCCTCTCTCGGGCCAGCTTAACATTTGGAACGGACGAGTTAGGTCTCTGTCGAGAGGCTCTAACAGATCCGCTCGAACCAATGGCTCTCGAGGTTCTGCTCGAAGAGGGATGACATCACCTCAGAGGAGAATTTACGAAGCAAAGGAGCGGGAAGTCAATCTGCGGATCGAAAGGGAAGAACTTGCCCTAGCCAAAGAGAGACTCGCCTTTGCTCAAGAGCAAGAGTTGAGTGGGACGATTCCCACTGGTGGCAGCATTCCCCCACGGGAACCCAGGAGTTTAGACACTAAGCACCTGAATAAGATAGTGCCCCCCTTTAAGCAAGGGGACGACATCCACAAGTGGATTACTGCTTTGGAGCGGGCCTGCACTGTACAGTGCGTCCCCCAGAGTCAGTGGGCAGCTATCTTGTGGCTCTCCTTTGAAGGTAAAGGTAGAGATAAGCTCCTCACCACAAGGGTCGAGGACGCTAACAATTACCAGATCCTGAAGAACACACTGATTGATGGGTTCGGCCTAACCACTGAGCAGTACAGGTTGCTGTTCAGGGATACCCAGAAAACTCAGTCTCAGGACTGGTCTGATTTCGTTGATTGTGCCACTAAGGCTTTTGAGGGCTGGTTGCTGGGCAGTAAGGTTACTGATTACCAAGGATTGTATAATTTGATCATGCGAGAACAGATTTTAAACAATTGTCAGAACCAGTTGTTGCATCAGCACCTTGTCGACTCGGATCTGACCTCTCCCCAAGAATTGGGAAAGAAGGCAGACAGATGGGTCAGAACAAGGGTTAAGCAAAACCAGGGCCAGAACCAGGGTGGTCAGAAGAAAGCAGACCAGAAGGGTAAAGATTCGAAAGGGGAACAAACTGACCAGAAGTCTTCGACAGGTCCCCAACAACCCAAAGAGGGGGGGGGGTCAGCCTTCCCTGAAAAAGAAGAATCAAGAAGGTCAATCGAAAAGGTGGTGCCAATACTGTAAAAGTAAAACTCACTGGTTTAGTGAGTGCACCAAGAAAGGAGGGCAGACTCCTGCTGCTGCAGCCCCTACGGCACCTGTGCCCCCTAGTACAGCCAGCAGTAGTAGTGCGCCTCCCAAGGGACTAGTTGGGTTAACCTTGGGTTCTGAGGGGTGTGACGGCTTAGCTGGTACACTCACTCAGGCTGTCCTTGTCTGTACAGGGGATGTGGATATATCCCCTGATATCAGTCCCAATACTTTGGGCAAATACCGACAGACGCCTTTAATAAATGGAAGAATGGCTCAGGCCTATAGGGACACTTGTGCCAGCGTCACCATGGTGACGCCTAACTTTGTGGACCCTGGACAGATCATGCCAGGTACAGAATTCCTGGTGACCAATGCCAGCAACGCCACTACCAGTCATAGTATGGCGATTGTTGCTTTCTCCTTGGGAGGGGTAAATGGCCAGAAAAAGGTTGTTGTTAGTTCAGACCTCCCAGTGGATTGTTTGTTGGGCAATGATTTGGAGTCATCACGATGGTCAGAAGTGGAGCAACGGACTCACATGGAGATGTTAGGCTTGCCAGCACACGTGTTTGCTGTGACCCGGTCACAGGTCTGACGATGCCCCACTGAGCAGGTGCTGGATCCTGGAACAACGGACCAGACACCTCCCAAGAAGAGGAGCAGTCGGGTTAAGGCTTCGCCTTCCCCCTTGCCCCAGGTCGAGGATCAGGACTCGGAGGAGGCTGACCTCCAAGAATTGCGGGAAACTGAACCTAAAGAACTCGAACTTGATCAAGTTGAGTTTCTGGGCTCAGGGGGACCCACACGAGAGGACCTGGGGAAGGACCAGTTAGGCTGCCCTTCTCTTGAACCCCTCAGACAGCAAGCTGCTGCTGAGGCTGCTGGGAACGCCACAGGTACCCACAAGGTATACTGGGAAGATGGACTCCTGTACACTGAGGCAAGAGACCCCAAGCCTGGCAGGACCAGGAGGCTGGTCGTCCCCTTGTCTCAGCGTGGTTTCCTCCTTACCTTGGCCCACGAGATTCCCTTAGCAGGACACTTAGGCCAGACGAAGACGTGGGACAGGCTTGTCTCACACTTTCACTGGCCTCACATGAACGAAGATACCAAGGAGTTTTGCCGCTCCTGTGTCACTTGCCAAGCCAGTGGTAAGTCAGGTGGCACGACAAAGGCCCCCCTTATACCAATGCCTGTGGTGGGGGTGCCCTTTGAACGGGTGGGGATTGACATCGTCGGTCCCATGGAACCCCCAACAGCATCAGGGCACAAGTTTATACTGGTGGTGGTGGACCATGCCACCAGGTATCCTGAAGCTATTCCCCTTAGGACCACTACAGCGCCTGTTGTCGCAAGAGCCCTAGTTGGAGTATTCTCCAGAGTGGGCTTCCCTAAGGAGGTCGTCTCCGACAGGGGTGCAAACTTCATGTCGAGCTACTTAACTGCTATGTGGAAGGAATGTGGTGTCAACTACAAATTCACCACACCCTATCATCCACAATGCAATGGGCTTGTTGAGAGATTCAACAGGACCCTGAAAGGGATGATTCACGGACTACCTGAAAAGCTTCGGCGTAGATGGGACGTCCTGATCCCCTGCCTTTTATTCGCTTACAGAGAAGTCCCACAGAAGGGGGTTGGCTACAGCCCTACTGAACTTTTGTACGGGCATCCTGTGAGAGGACCCCTGTGTTTGGTGAAGGAAGGATGGGAGAGACCTCTCAAAAAGCCTGCAACCAGCATAGTGGACTATGTGCTGGGCCTCCGCTCGCGGATGGCTGAGTACATGGAGAAGGCATCCGAAAACCTTAAGGCCAGCCAGGAACTCCAAAAAACTTGGCATGACCAAAAGGCTGTCTTGACTGTTTATCAGCCCGGACAGAAGGTGTGGGTGCTGGAGCCAGTGGCCCCGGCAGCACTCAAGGACAAATGGTCCGGGCCCTACACCATCCTGGAGAAAAAGGGAGAGGTCACCTACCTGGTAGACCTGGGAACTCCCCGGAGCCCCCACAGGGTGCTCCATGTCAACAGGCTCAAGGCATATGTCGACAGGAAGGACATGAGTTTGCTCATGGCCATGGATGAGGGACAGGAGGAGGAGAGTGACCCTCTCCCCGACCTGCTCACTCAGAATCCTGACGATGGATCGGTAGATGGTGTTGTCTTTTGTGGCAGCCTCTCCGAACATCAACAGGAGGATTGTAAACAGGTTCTTCAATCCTTCCGGCATATGTTCTCTCTAACACCCAGTCAGACCAATTGGTGCACCCATGAGGTCGACACTGGTGACAGCTTGCCGTGAAGAGTAAAATCTACCGGCAGCCAGATCACGTTAGAGACTGCATCAAGAACGAAGTGCAGAAAATGTTGGAGCTGGGAGTCATTGAACCCTCGGACAGCCCCTGGGCTAGTCCCGTAGTTCTAGTGCCGAAACCTCACACCCCGGGCGGTAAGAAAGAGATGAGGTTCTGCGTAGACTACCGGGGTCTCAATGCAGTCACTAAGACTGATGCCCACCCAATACCAAGGGCAGACAAGCTTATCGATAGATTGGCTTCGGCCAACTACTTAAGTACGTTTGACCTGACAGCTGGGTATTGGCAAATCAGGTTAGCTGAGGATGCCAAGCCCAAGACCGCATTTTCTACCCCTGGTGGGCACTACCAGTTTGTGGTGATGCCCTTTGGTTTGAAAAATGCACCTGCCACCTTCCAACGGTTGGTGAATCACGTTCTCACTGGGCTGGACGACTTCTGTGCGGCGTATCTTGACGATATTGCTGTCTTTAGGTCCACCTGGGAGGATCACCTGGTCCACCTGCGGAAAGTGTTAGAGGCTCTGCAAGCGGCAGGTCTCACTATCAAGGCTACCAAGTGCCAGATAGGGCAGACACAGGTTGTATACTTGGGCCACCTCGTCGGGGGAGGTCAAGTTCAGCCACTGGAGAGCAAGATACAGTCAATCAGGGACTGGGCTCCTCCAACCACCCAGACTCAGGTTCGAGCTTTCTTGGGCCTGACTGGTTACTACCGGAAGTTCGTCAGAAATTACGGATCGATTGTGACTCCGCTCAATGAACTGACGAGTAAGAAAATGCCAAAAAAGGTTCAGTGGACAGCGAGCTGTCAAAGAGCATTCGATGACCTAAAACAGGCCATGTGCACGGCACCTATCCTCAAGAGTCCAGACTACTCCAAACCATTCATTGTCCAAACAGATGCTTCTGAGTTGGGTGTGGGAGCTGTTCTATCTCAACTGAATTTTGATGGTAATGACCAGCCCATTGCTTTTATAAGCAGACGGCTGACCCCCAGAGAGAAAAATTGGTCAGCTATAGAGAGGGAGGCCTTCGCTGTGGTGTGGGCCCTGAAGAAACTGAGGCCATACTTGTTTGGCACTCATTTCAAAATTCAGACCGACCATAAGCCCCTCTTATGGCTAAATCAGATGAAGGGTGAAAACCCCAAACTGCTTAGGTGGTCCATTTCCCTACAGGGGATGGACTTCACAGTGGAGCATAGACCTGGTACTGATCATGGCAATGCAGATGGGCTCTCCAGGTATTTCCACTTAGAACAAGAAGACTCACCTGGTCAAGGTTAGCTTATTGTCCCAACGTTTGGGGGGGGGGGTCATGTAGGAGAGTAGGGTCTGCAATCCTATGATCACCCGGACTTTTTGCTTTTGTATTCGCTGGTTTACGACTTTCTCGGGCTGCGGGCCTGCTAATCGGACCCACAGCCTAGCTGTTCTCTCTCTAAATTGATGTGTGTACCTTAGGTGCATCACCCAATTGGAACTGGGCCACCCTGTCAGACCCTGTAACTCAGGGCATCGGTGTACCCAGGGCCTACCAGGGGCTGAAGCATGTATTATGCCACCCCTGGATGGCCATCTAAATCTGACACAACTGGCTGCACGACAGCTGGGGCAACGTAGCGTACCCGCTCGTTGCTTTAGGTATAGTAGCCCTATATCTAACCACACAATGGACACCCGAGTTCCTATCAGACACTCCTATGGCAGGCCTTGACAATCCTGAAGGCAGAGTGCTTGGAATTGTGTGAATTGGGTTCTGGCCCGAGCCGAGCCCGGTTGCAGCTGGCGGAACCAAGACCTAATGGCTGTTCCATGATAACGCGTGCCATATCGGTAACTTCGGTATTGCGTTATCCAGACATGTCGAGTAAGGTGTCATACGAATCGGGATGCTACCCCCTCACCAATTCTGGCGACGAGGTTAGCATTCCGCCCTTCTAGAGGGACACGACATGTATGTAACTGTGAACCCCGGTTAAAGTTAACTAAAGCCTCAGCTCCACAAAATGGATGCTGCCACCACAGACACGAGTCTGACCTCCTGCTGCTGGGAGTCCTTCCAAGCGAGGAGAGCTTGGACAAAGGGTTTCCTGTCAAGGGCGGTGTTCGCACCGTCCCAGACAAGGTTTGTGTATTCTGGGTAGGTAGGGCTTTGCGAGAAGGTGCCTGCGGAGTGGCACCCCGGTGCTCACTACACATCTGCCGGTCAGAACCAGTTCCAGGGGCGCCAGCCCCTGACCTGGGGACAGTCCGGCAGGGGAGAGGGGTGTAACTACCCCCCTTCCTGGTCCCACCCTTAGGGCACGACCTAGTCATGTACCCACCCCTTTCTTTAGGATAAAGGCCGGAGCGGGGACCCTTCCAAATTAGATCATCTTTGAATCAAGAATACTTTCTACGAAAGGACTTCGAGACTCTTCTCAAGATTTCTCCCTTGTGGCTAAGGAGTAGTCACCCTGCACCAGCGGGCACCATCTAAGAACTCTGCGGTTTGCTGCAAGTCCTTCCTCAAGGAATCCGACAGCCCAGCTCGACGAGAATCGGCTTCCCTGGCACCTCCGACCTCTACCCACGTCATCAGCTCAGCTGTGATCTGTGGGTGCGACGAGACCTCGAGGGACCGGCCATCATCAAAACCTGCACGCTTTCTTAATCAGCACGACCATCGAAGCAATTCTCTGGTGAGTGCTCTGGGGTCCGAGAAGCCCCGACCCTGAGCAGCTCCAGCACCGAAGTGCAGTCTCCCAGCATCTCCACGAACTGCGTGGGGCCCTTCTGCTCGCTGCTCAGCACGTTGTCTGGTCACTAGCCGCTGGCTTGTGCCCTTCCCTGACGACATCCGACAACCAACGCTGCTGGTCTGGTTGCTCCAGACTGGCTCTTGCTTCCATCTTTGAGAGAAGCCCCCCGGACCCTCCTGGTCCACTCAAGACGCCATTTTAGGCCCACACCGTGGCCCTGAAATCTGCCAAGGCTTGTTGCCCCAATCCTGGGCCCAGCGACGCCGACAGCATCAACCTCCGTGGGACAGCTCGCACCTCCATCCTGGTCGCCGACAACGCCTCCTGGTCCGTGAGACTGCAGAGCCCAGCGTCGCCCACTCACCTAGTCGAGGTGACGGCCAACCGGTGCCTTCCTGGTACCCTCTGACTACTGGCTAGTAGTACGAACTTGGTCCCCTCTGCTTTCAGGTATCAACGATCTCTGATCCAGGCTTGGATCTCTACGAACTATTCAGCACTGGTCGCCGGCCAGCAACTCCTTTTCTTCCGGCTCCTGGCTCGTCAGCGAAGACCCCGACGCCTCTAAGACTTGTGCAGCCGCAGCCCTTGTGGCTAGGTAAGTTCGGCATTTCGGTGCCTGCATAGCCTCCTTACTCTAGGGTCCCGAGTCCCTCGCTTCCGACTTGCCTTATCGGGTCCGCCCGAGACCACAAAACTTCCCGTGTCCCCGGACACTTGTTTAAATTGTGCACTTGAAGTATTTTCCTAAGAGTTTTGGTTTGTGCTTAGTACCCTGTCCTCATAAAGAGTCCAGGGCTGTTGTGATTCTTAATAAATATTCTGTTTATTTTCATAACACTTGTGTGGTGTCCTTTCACTTGGGGTTCAAGGGGTATGTGATGGTATAACAGCTGGCTTAACACGCCCTCTAGAGTTTAGCCCGAAGACTGCTCGTATCCACGCTACTAGGATAGCTGGTCTAAGGTTGACTTACAACCAATCACCATAAGGGTCGTTGGAACGATACATAGCGGTCGCTAGAATAGCGAACGCTGCATATCGGGCCAACTTCTCACAAGTACCACCAGACAAGGAGAGCAAGGCGCAAGACTTCTGGGGACAGAGGGTATGCGGCACCTCGGCCTCCTTGCTGAAGGTATCTAATGCGGAAGCGCTCCTGGGTCGCTACGATAGATCCCTGTGGGATTCTCTACAACGCTTTATTGAGAAACATCCTCAAGAGGATCGCAGAGATTTTGAGGAAACCCTTACGGAGGGCAGCCAGGTTTCCAATCGGATCATTAGCGCTGCAGCTGACGGAGCTACCCTTTCGGCGCATGGATATGCTCATGGGGTATGCGCAAGGAGGTCATCTTGGTTGCGTCTTACCGCGCTAAAGCCAGAAGCGCAGTCTTGAATCATGAACCTGCCTTTCTCTGGGTCCTCTTTATTCGGTTCACACACTGATGGAGAAATAAGCGTATAAAAACGGAATTGGACAAACTAAAGGCCGTTGGCCTAGAAAAGAAAAAAGAGTTCCTTAAAAGATTCCACCCCTATAATAGGCGATCTTCCCAACAGAGGGTTCAAACCCCTCAGTGGTAGAAGAATCAAGACCAACAGTGGCATCAAAAATCACAATACAGAGGCAGGCGCTCCTCAAGAGGAGGAGGAAGTCAGCGTCAAGGCAACAACTCCAACAAGACGCAATCCAAACCATGAGTTCTTCCTTTCCCCAGTGCCGTTGACCACTCCAGTGAGGGGAAGCATTGCAAATCTTATAGAAGAGTGGCGGGCTATTACAAAAGATCGCTGGGTGTTAGCTACGCTTCAGAATGGTTACTCTTAGTTTTCAACATCGACCTCCCTTTATCCCTCCAATGCCAACATCGGGTCATCAGTTAAAACTCCTACAAAAAAAGGTGGCCACCCTTCTCAAAAAATCAGCCATCAAGAGGGTACCAATATCTCAGAGAGGGAAAGGAGTTTATTTAAGATACTTCCTGGTCAAGAAAAAAGACCAGAAAGCAGAGTACTGACCCAATCTGGACTTGTGGACACTCAATCTTTATGTCAAAAAAGAAAAGTTTCGCATGTTGGCGCTTCATCAAATATATCCACATCTCAGGCAGGGGGATTGGATGTGTTCGCTGGACCTACAAGATGCATACTTCCATGTCCCGATCACTCACAATCACAGGCAATTCCTGCGGTACATGGTGGGGACCTCTCATTAACAGTTCAAAGTCCTCCCATTCGAGTGTAAGTTAGCCCCCCGAGTGTTCACGGAGTGCATTGCGGTGGTGGCAGTCGCTCTGCGCCGCAGGGTTGTCTTCGTGTACCCATATTTGGACGATTGGCTGTTGAAGGGTCCTTCCCCAGACAGTGTAAGGAACGACTTGATGAGCTGCATCGATCTATGTTACCGTTTGGGTCTACATGTGAACTTCAACAAGTCAACTCCACAGCCGACACAGAAAATACATTTCCCAGGAGCTTTGCTAGACTCCAAGGCAGGAAAAGTGTTTCTTCGGAGGAGAGACAGTGTTCCATTCATTCAGAAATGCCAACTGGTTCTGCACAACAAGGATCTGACGGTGCGAAGGATTGCATCCCTGCTAGGGTCTTAAGGGTTTTAAAATTCTATCTAGATCAGTCCAAATCTATAAGAAAATCTGATCAACTGTTTGTCAACTATGGGTCGATCAGATCTGGTTATGCAGCTTTGAAACCTTTCTTCTCCAGGTGGATAGTTTCATGTATCAAACTTGCTTACCAATTGGTGCAGAAGACCCTGGGGTTTTCTCCGAAAGCACATTCCACCAGAGGAAAAGCGGCTACTACAGCTTTTCTTCATAATGTGCCCATGTCTAAGATTTGTAAGGCGGCGACCTGAGGTCCGTCCATACATTTATCAGACACCACTGTCTAGATTCAGACACTAGAGCAGATACCCAAGTAGGCCAGGCCTCCTTGCGGAATCTGTTTAACGGCTGATTTCGGCTGTTAAAGTTTTTGGTTGGGTCATGTTTTCTCATTTACCTGCAGGTGGTTGAGGGCTTGCTATTCTATTCAGTGATTATGGCCATTGATGAGGATCCCCTGGAAGAGAAGGATAAGTTACTTCCCTGTAATCCTAGTTCTCTTCCAGGGGTATCCTCATCAAAGTCATAAGAAACCCACCCGCCTCCCTAGGTAAATAAGATGATGTCAAAGTGTTTATGGATTTTGTCGAGCCCTGACTTTCAGGGTTATGCAAAGAACAACTGACCTCTCACCCCTGAGGCATGATGGGAAGTCAGGGGTCATGGCTGCCTTAAAGGCACGGTGCCAGTTTTTTGTTGAAAATGCTTTAATTTTCTATGCTATTGTTTTACAATGCAGCCTGTAGGCTAACAATGTCTAGTTTATTTGCAGTTTTCATAATATGAGTGTTTTGCTCATTAAAACACATAGTTCAAGTTCTATATGACCTAATGTGTTTTTTATATGCTTGCAAATACAGTCTCTATATGGGTAATTACATTGTTTATCCTCCTTTTTGGGGCTGCATTGGTGTGAGGAAAAAATGATATATGTGCATACATATATCTGGAGCTAGATATATGTGATTTCCATATATAATTTTTATATTATTTCCGGGGTTCCTGCACATGGGCGGGAATATTCAGTGCTTATGACTTTGATGAGGATACCCCTGGAAGAGAGCTAGGATTACAGGTAAGTAACTTATCCTTCCCTGTCACTCTGATATCCTTCAGGCACCATTAATTGGTTGGGATCTCTAGTCATACGTCCACCAGCTAATCCCCATCTGACTATACTCAGCCTGTTCGGTCCAAGTGCAGGCATCAGGTCATGTCGCCACATGTTTTCCAAAGGTCATGTTGGTTCTGACTGGTTTCAGACTCTGCCTTGATCCTTATGTTTGATCCGTAGCCCAGCTCTACTGGATCTTGGCCTGTGTCCTGCTATGAGATGAAGGAGCAGCCTTTGCCCTGGGAAGATTCTTGAACTGCGTCTCTGCCATGTCTCCAGTATTATCCAAAGCTAGAACCACATTACTGATCCCACTTTGATGCAGTCTATTAACTCAAACAGGTCCCCATCAACTGGGATGACAGTGGTAAGGCTGACCTGATCTCCCTCCTTACTATAATGCTAGATTGCAGCTTGACCTCCCAAATGCTAGTCGGCTTGATTGTCCATCTGAGACAGAGTTGGAATCTCCCCTGGGCCTCTACTCAAGGTAGTATTCTGTTGTGGCTGTTATTTGTAGGGTCGCATAGAGGGACCTGATTTAGAGTTTGGCAGTCTGGAACTCCGTCACTAACGTGACAGATATCAGGTCTGACTTCTAACAAGTGCATTATATCCTAATTCCATTAAGACGTAATGGACTTTTAATAAGGCAACTCAGTCACATACATGACAGATATCCTCTCCTAACTGCTTTAAGATTTAAAGCACTTGCAATAAGGGGGACAGGATATCTGTCATGTTTTGTGAGATAGTACTCCTCTGGCAAACTCTCAATCTGGCCCCATGGCAAATTTGCTTCCTGGAATAATATAGTCTGCCCCTTTCACATCGGAACCTTTGCTGCCTCTCAGTGAGACTACAGAGGCCTGCTCAGCGCTGCCGGTGAGCTGTCCAGTTTCTTGATGCACAATTTCAAAAGGGAGGGAGAAGGAGGATATGGCTAGGTTCAACCTCCTTAGTTTAAACTACAACATGAAAAAACCATAGGTAAAGGATCGTGGGAACCTAGCCAGAAAACAATTTTTTGGCTACTCCCAGATTTTGGGTATGCCTATTGAGAAAAGAAATATTTCTTTTCTTGAGTCCCCTCACTCACCCAGGGTTGCCCCTAGGTGACATGCTTCATCATTGGGGCCATCCCAAGCATCTGCTGCTTGGGGCGTGCTGCGACTTTGCTGAAGACGTAGGAGCACTGATTTGTGAATCTATGTGTGGTGCAGTGTATGGTGGAGTGGTGATTTGTGCTAATTAAAAATACCTAACTAGTGAGCTAAGACTTTATTAATGCTCCTAGCTGGTACGTTAAAAAGGGGTAGATAGAGGAAAAATAACTGTTATGTAGTCAAGATCCCTACCATCCTGTTGACATGTTTCAAGGTGTCCCTACACCTTTACTTCAGAACAAATGAGAACCAGCCTCATGTGTACCACTCCTGTGAATAGCCTAAATTAGGTAGTGGCAAATTATTACAAGGAAAAACACACCTATTATGTGTGTTTCAAAAATAAATCCATACAGTTTAGCGATGTACCCGCAGTATCTATATTTAGGAGAAAAAACATAAACTTGCAGGTTAATACATACATTGCCTGCCCTCATGGGCAGGTCCTTCTTTTGTCCAAATTAAATAATTGTGGTTTACAGTGCCTATAAAAACGATAATGGTTACGTTAGTGCTCCTAAGGAGAAACGTAAATGCAAATACATTTTTTTTTTTTTTTGGTGTAAAACTTTTATTGACAGTCATCATCCAAGTAACAACAGTGCAAATATACAATAAGCATAACGCAAGATAAGTGAACAGCACGTACGTTTACACAGCTATTCAGCCGACAACCCTCCGGTCCGGCAGCACATGGTGAGGATGATATGGCCAATCTTCAGGATACAGTTTTCGGAGCCATGAAGTCTTACTTTTAAAGTCCATTTTTATATTGTTCCTTTTTATAAAAATAAAAACCAAACGTAGTGGCTCATTTGTAGTGAATAGATATAAAGTAGTACGGAAAAAAGAGTTGCTAGTAGAACATGCCGACCCCCAACCCCCAGGCCACCCCCCCCCCCACCCTCAAGCACAGTGTGAGCTGAAGTTTCAATGATAAAATCACATTTCTAATCCCACCCGTGGCATCCTACAGGTTAAGCACTCATTTCCTCCTCATCATCTGAGTCTTCGTCTTCATCCTCCTGCAGCGGGTCGCACAGGTCCCCTCTGTACCTATTCCACGCCTCCCACACCTTATTCCATTTCTTTGGGTTCGCTCTGAGTTTATAAACAGTTCTTTCAGTCAACATCAGTTTATCCATGGTCCTGCACCACAATGCCAAAGTAGGTAACTCCACCACCCCCCCACCTCTGCGCCACATCGCGCTTTGCCACCATTGTACCAATTGTGACCCACTGCTGTTGTCGGAGGTTAAGATCAGTGCCCTCCCATACATTCAGGAGACAGAGGCGTGGCTCGGGTATTAGGGAGGAATCAAGGGCCTGTGAGATTGTGCGCATGACCTGTTGCCAGTATCTGGCGATGAAAGGGCATCCCCAAAGCGTATGTAACAATGTGCCGTCTTCCCCACAACCCCTGAGACAATGAGGGGAATCAGCCCTTTGCATTTTGTGTAAGGTGGTCCTTGTATAGTACACTCTGTGTAACACTTTTAACTGTATGAGCCTAAACCTAGCCGACACCCCAGCCTCCCTCGGAGACGCCATAGCAGCATTCCAGTCCGTCTCATCCATAGCTCCCAACTCTTCCTCCCACTTTTCTCGCAATTTCTGTAGGGGGTCTGGAAGATTATTCAGCAGTTTGCGGTACGTGAGTGAGGTGGCCCGTGATTGTAAAAAATCTGTAAGAAGCCGGTCTTCCAGGGGTGAGGACTCTGGGACCGTAGTTCCCGGTTCCAACACCGCCAGGAGAGCGTGTCTGATTTGGATGTATCTGTATGTTTCATTGGGGCCTAGGGCGTATTGCTGTTGAAGTTGCTCGAAGGGAACCACCCCTGCGGATGACCAGAGATCCCCCACCGTAGAAATGCCTATATTATCCCACTGGGTGAACCCCTTACTAGTCCTAAGGCAGCCCAGTTTCTTGGTATCCCAAAGCGGGGTAAGCTTCGTGATGATTCCCTTCCATCGTAGCCTGGTGAGCGCCCTATACCATAAGGTGACTGTATGTTTAGTAGGGCCAATCAGGTCTTTGAGGAGGCATGGATTGTATAGGGGGGCCAAAAGACTTTGTGTTCCCAGTTGGGCCCTGTCAGCTAGATATGCCGGGTCATTGTACGATGCATGGAGCCACTGGTTGAGTACCTTTAGTTGAGATGCCCAGTAGTAAAGCTGTACATTCGGTAGTGCTATCCCTCCATCGTACCAACCACGGTTAAGTTTGAGGTGAGCTATTCTCGGAGGACGCTCACCCCATAACAAGGTGGTGATAACTGCGGTGATTCTTTGAAAGTAGGAGGGCGGGATTGCATCTGGGGTATTCTCCAAAACGTTCAGGAGGCGCGGAAGCGCCATCATTTTAAACAGGGCAGCGCGGCCCAGGAGCGTGAGCGGCAGGGATGACCAATGTCGTACATCTGCCTTTAGGCGGAGAAGGGGAGGCGCCAGGTTCCGGTCGTAAAATACGGCCGTATCGTTGGTGATATGGATGCCTAAGTACTTGAAGGAGACATCGGTTAACACCAAGGGACAGTGATCGGGGAGGACTGGCCAGGGGCCCTTCAGAACATAAAGGACCGATTTCGCCCAGTTGATCGTATAGCCAGAGGCCGAGCCATGTTTGTCACAGAGTGCCAGTAATATCGGAACACTCGATTCGGGGGCAGACAAGTAGACCAACATATCATCGGCATATAATGATATTCTATCTTCCCAGGCCTCCGTCCATTTAATACCCTTCAGTAGGGGTGTCTTTCTGATAATAATCGCGAGAGGCTCAAGGACCAGTGCGAACAATAACGGAGATAAGGGGCAGCCCTGGCGAGTCCCACGAGCTAGAGAAAACGCTTGTGAGATGTGGCCATTGGCCGCCACGTGGGCTACTGGGTCCGTGTAGAGTAGTCGGACCCATGAAAGAAACTTCGGTCCGAAGCCCATCCGAGTCAGAACTGTGAACAGGTATTGCCACTCTACCATGTCAAAAGCCATTCTGGCGTCCAGTGACAAAATGGCCGCCGGTTCTGTCAGGGAATGTGCTTGTGCCAGCGCGCCATGCACTCTACGGAGATTTAACGCTGTACTCCTGTGTGGCATAAAGCCGGATTGGTCAGGGTGGATCAACTGGGAGAGGTATGGAGTCAGTCTATTAGCAATCAATTTCGCTAGGATTTTCGCCTCTGCATTGATGAGCGAGATCGGGCGATAAGACGTGCAGTCTTCTGGAGGTCTGCCAGGCTTGGGGATAGCCACTATTGTCGCTACGCGTTGGTCCAAAGGCAGTGTTCCGGTCTCACGGCAGTTCTCGAACATGGCCAGCATCGGCGGGCCTAGTGTGTCTGACATCGTTTGAAACCATTCGATTGGTATCCCATTGGGGCCCAATGCTCTGCCTGTATGTAGTGCTCCCGTCGCCATACGGAGTTCCTCTACCGTGAGGTCCGCTTCCAACTCGGCCCTTGCCTCCGGTGTCAGCATCTCTAATTCTACATCTTGGAGTGCTAATTCTGCCTTCTCAGCCGTGACCACCGCCTCTGGGGTGTACACCCCTTGGAAGTGGTCTGCTAAGAGGTCGACGATTTTAGGAGGGAGCGTGTGACACGTCCCTTCCTGGTCCTGCAACTGCAGAATGTGCCTGCCTCCGTCCCGTTTCTTGTCTAACCAGGCCGGCAATTTGTTGGCTTTGTCGCCCACATCATAAACTCTGCATGCAGTCGACTCTATATGCTCTAACACCCGTTGACGGAGAAAGTCGTCGTGTCTTTGCTGACATAGTCAGCGCGTGTCGAGTGTCGTCTGACGGCGCGGTCATGTGCGCCACATTAGCCTGTTCCAACTGCAGTTCCAGTTCTACCAGTTCTTGTTTTTGTTTACGTTTATGATCGGTTATGGTCGCAATTGCCTGGCCCCTCAATACTGTCTTGTACGCCTCCCATAGTATCATCGGTGAGGACACCGATCCGGAGTTCTCCTGGAAATAGTGCTTAGTGGCGGTCTTGAGGGATTTTCGGACCGGAGGGATTTTAAGATAACCGGGGTAGATGGGATAGAGTCGTTTGCGAGCCCTGTCCGAGCAGGACAATGTGGCGATCAAGGGGGAGTGGTCAGATATACCCCGTGGCGCAATCTGTACATCGGCAAAAGTGAGTCTTCCACCCCCCAGTGTGAGAAAATAATCAATGCGAGACAGGCAGTCATGGGTGGATGAATAGTATGAGTAGTGGCGGTCAGCAGGGTGAAGCTGTCTCCAGATGTCGACCAGACCCTGTGCCTCCAAGAAGTCCCTGAATTTCATTGGGCCAGTGGGGAGGGAGCGAGCCGGGAACCTATCCATTTCAGTATTGGCCAGTGCATTGAAGTCTCCGCCCACCAACAGGTCCCCCTCCGGGAGCTCCAAAAGAAATTTACCCAGGTCCGGGAGTGCCGATGAGTGTAGCGCTGGCGGGATGTACACAGACACCACATTAATGGGCCCGCCCTCCCACTGCCCACAGACCGCCGCGAAGCGGCCATGTTTGTCCGCTTTCGTGGAGTGATGTATGAAGCGTGACGTTCTTTTCACCCAGACCCCCGTCCCCCGGGACCCTGAAGTGAAGTCCGAATGTAGCACCATGCGATACCCTCTCCTATCTAGAGCTTTAGTGGCCGCCCCCATTAAGTGCGTTTCCTGAAGGAGGGCGATATCACAATTCAATCTCTTAATACACTGTAAGACCAGCCCCCTCTTTACCTTATCACCTAACCCCCGAACATTCCATGACATTACTTGTAGCGGTGGTACAGCCCCCACCCCAGTGTCAGACGTTACGGCAGTAGGTCGTAGGGGATCCGCCATTTTGTAATCGTGCGTTCAAGTTGGTGTCCCGTAGGGTATGACGGAGCCGAAGTGACCAAGGAATTTCCCATCCCTGTACAATTATCAACACGTTTGTGCCATAGCAGTGTTAGAGGATCAGAGGCGACACACCCGGTGCCAGGAATACGGTCATGTGTGACTACTAGCAGTTTCAAAATGGTGAATAGAGCCAAACAATTCAAACAAGCAAACAAACTTAACCCCCCCGTTCCCAACACCCCCACCCGCCCTGCTTCCCTGCTACACGGACTCCAAACTGCCCGCCACCCCAATTTAGCAGAGTGCTTAAACCCATCCCATAGAAAACACACAGTTACTTGCTCATTGGGGGTGAGGAGCACTCCGGAATTAGCGACCCCTCGTACCCTCCACGGAGGCCCTCGGCCCAGTGTCCTTGGCGGTTCCAGCCACAGTCCCAAACATCAATGGCACGTACATTTGTTCATGGGTCCACCTCCTGATTTAGGTCAGCCTCGTCCCTTACCGGTGAGCTTCTGCCACTGTTCGTACCAGCGTCCCCACCATCATTACGGTCAGGTTGTTGTGAGCCATTCTTAGTCCGGCCAGGGCGGCGAGAGTGGGAGGTAGGACGCCAACCATCTAGCCAGTCTCGTGCAGTTCCGGGGTCGTCAAAAAACCAAGTTCTATTCTCCGCCACCACCCGGAGCCTTGCTGGGAAGATCATGGAGTAAGGGAGTTCACGTTTTCTAAGTTCCTTTTTTATATCCAAGAATGTTTTTCGCCGCCTGGCCACCTCCGCCGTGTAATCCGGGAAAAATGCCACCGTTGAGTTGAGGATTTTCACCGGCGGCGAGACTCGTGCCGCCTGAAGGATGACGTCCCGGTCGCGGTAGTTGAACAGTCTTGCTAGGATCGGCCTAGGCGAGGCCCCTGGTTTAGGTTGACCCCCCGGGACCCTGTGGGCTCGTTCCACGGAAAAGAAGGCCGACAGGCCTTTGGGTTGAAGATGAGTTTTAATGAGGTCCTCCACGTATAAATCCATCGCTCTCACACCTTCAGTCTCCGGAACGCCAAGAATGCGCACATTGTTCCGCCTGGAACGTCCCTCCTTATCGTCGAGTTTGTCTTTAAGGAGCTTGTTTTCCGCCATGACCGCTTCCAATGCCGTCTGCAGTTCCGAGACATCCTCCACCAGCGACTTCGTAACAAGCTCTAGCGAGCCTACTTTTTCGGCCATCTTGTGGAAATCCGCCCGGATAAGGGTGATCTCGGTCGAGATAGAGCCCACCGTCGTTTGGACCTGCAAGAGTGCCTTCATAACGTCGTCCAGCGTCGCCTTCTTCGTCCCCGCAGGCTCGCCTGGTTTTACGGGAGGATTTTTCCCATCCGCTGGAGGGGACGCGGTTCTATCGTTCGGGAAGCGGTCAATACGAGTCTGAGTTTTACCGCCTTTCACACCTTTCCCGGCCATTGTTCGGTCGCGGAGAGAATACAGTTCGTCGGTTCGGTGGGATATCAAGAGAAATCACCTTCACGATGCGGTCCTCAGTTTAAGGTGAAGAGGGCTTCCGTTGCAATGAGGGAGACGCCCCGATGGTCCCCACAAGGCAGACTGCCGGGTAAAGTTCGGATGGTAGTCTTGACAATCTACGGTCACCCTTCCCATAAACCTCTGTTAGGTATAGCAAGCAGTTTGTTATTGGGTAGGGCCGTCACTGGGTATGGTCCTCCAACACCGACCACTTCCTGTCTGCGGTAGCCGAGCGGGCTGCACTTCCGGTCGGCCTCAGTTGCCACTAGAATGCCCGGAGGTGGGCCTGTGTTCCGGTCGGATCAGCACACGACGATAACTCCGTCGTCCAATTCACGAATTTCGTCCGGGAACTTGCTGCCAGTTCCGCCCGGTCCCGGGCGTTCAGTGCCGCCGTAGGAGGTAAGAATTAGTCACGGATTATCGTGCGGATAGATGGAGAGGCTGCTTCCCTGCCGGAGCTAGTCCTCTATGCTGCCGCCATGTTCGGCCGCCAGCCACGCCCCCGCAAATACATTTTTCACTTTCAACAGCCTCTCGTTTTCCATCTGTGGCTGTTGTGGGTGTTTCTGTATAAAGTAATTTGATCACAAACATGTTGTGCAAAACACTCGTTTTTCTGGACACGCTCGTTCACATACATAACATACACCAATTGTCGGGAGAAGCTTGGTTAAATAAGGACATACTTTTTAGTAAGCACTGTTTCTTTGGACACACACATTCACATACATAACATACACCAATTGTCGGGAGAGAAGCGTGGTTAAATAAAGACATACTTTTTAATAAGCACTGATATGCCCCATGGTCTGCCCGGGTGGAGGGGCCTGTCAAACTCTGTAGGAAATATGCAACCGGTACAGATCGGTGTCTTAAAAATGCAGGAAAAAAGGACAAAAGTGGTTTAAAGGTTATGCCCATTTTCCCGATCCATCGCGTTGTTTCCTGGCATGGAACAAAAGGTTTCAGAGCACTTACTTGTCTCTGCTGCCCTCCGTCTATACAACTGTTTGGTCCCTGGCTCATACATGCCAACATTGCAGAAGAGCAAAGGGGGAGATTTTTTTTTTTAAATCTGGAGAATGGGGCTTGAATCGGGTTACTGGCATGTATGGGCTTTGGAAGTGTGCTGCTGCAGGATTTGACATTTGAAACACAAATGCACGTATTTTTCATACCTTTCAGAAGCATGAAGCGCAATGGCAGGCAGAGAGAGGGTGATGAAAGTGTTGTGCACTGGCCTGGCAGGTTGCTGGCAGTGCATGCTCCCCCCCGCCCCACCCCTGTGTGACAACCCGGGCTAAAACAGCTTCCTGTGCACACACACCGCTCCACCCCTCCCCCCAATACTTCACAGGTCTTTAAAATACCATTCCCTTGTTAATGACTCTTTGTTGGTTTTTCACCCCTTCTAGAGCCCCTGCATGGTCACTCTGACTATTGCTGGAAGAATTGGCACTTTACACAATACCAAGCCCTGTCAGCTGAAACTCCGAGGAATCGGGTTTTTGCTTGCAGGAATCGGGAGGCGGGAGACTAGCCTTGAAATCGGTAGTCTCACACCTGAATCGGAAGGGTTGGCATGTCTGCCTGGCTTGACCGCATCTTAGCGTGCCAAGGCCCGTGCTCGTATTTAAGAAGTGGAAAGGTTTTCGTCTCCGTCTTGCCGCGTGCAGCAAAAGGCTAGAACGGCTCAGTCAAGGTTATTATGTGGCGCATAATGTCAGCCATTTTTATTCCTCCGGGTGATTCCACGATGTTCCTGTATTTCTATGAAGATCTAAATGCTCAATAGAGAGTATACTTTCTATTTTAATATTGTTGAAGACAAACGGTGTATTTAGTATTGTTAGCGTTTCTTCCAATATTGGGTGTCGAACCCACCACACCGGTAAAAACGTGGAGGCCATGTTTGGTTGGGACACGGTTTGCCCATATTAGGTATTAGTTTGGGAAATACCGTGCATCATTTAGATTATTGGTTGCAGTCCCTCATATGAGTCTGCATAATGTTACGATGGTAATGTACAATTAGGAGGAAATTGAGTAAAAATGTTATGAAAGTACAGGTTAAAAATTACAGATACCAAATGGTTAAAGTTATAGATACCAGTATTGAGGGGTTGAGGATCGTTTTTTAGTTATCCTTGAAAATGGCTTTTGCAACAGTCACTTCATTGGTTGTAGGGTTCTTGTTGGTGAAGATTGATTTTATTTTACGAACTGCCCCCATGGTATGTTTTCATTCAAGCCTCTGATGTCAGTGCGGAGTTTGAAGACCCATCTCTGTTCTTTTTCTAACAAAGATTGTTCTAAGTTGTCACATTGTTTTACGTGTTCCAGAACAGCCCACTTCAGATAATTTGGGGTATGTTGCATTTCATTGAAATGTGCTGTCATCCTAGTACTTGCCCTATGGCATCTGATGTTACTTCGGTGCTCGCAAATTCTGATACTTATTTTTCTGGTGGTCATACCTACATAGTGTAATTCACACACACATGTGATTAGGTACACAACACCCACTGTGTTACAGTTAGTGAATTTGCTTAGCTCCCATGAGTGACCAGTGTTGAAAATAACCTTTTTTGCAGTACTCGTGAGGTGGCACACGCTACAGTTACCATATGGATGGTGGCCCATAGGTAATGTGCTAATGAACTGTTGCTGATTTCTATCTTGTACTTTCGGGCGGGTATGTACCAGTATGTCTTTGAGATTCTTGGCCCGTTTTTGTGAGAACATTGGTATAGGTATGTTCAAGCTTCCGCTGTTAACAATATTCCAATATTTTTTCACAAGTTTTGCTACTTGGTCTGATGCTGTACTGAATGTTATGCATATTGGTCTTTTCTCTTTTTCGGTTTTGTTTTTCTCATACGTTTCTAAAAGGGCGTCCCTGTGGTTGTTTCTTGCCCTTTTCCTTGCTTTTGCAATTGTTTTAGTTGGGTATTTTCGTACTTTTAATTTGTCAGCAAGCTCCTTGGCTTGTGTGTCATAGTCGGCCGTGTCTGAGCAGTTCCTCCTTAGTCTGAGGAACTGGCCAAATAGGAGGTTTTCTTTTAGGTGGCGGGGATGGAAGCTGTCATACAGCAGTAGGCAGTTCTTTGCAGTTGGTTTGAAATGCATTGTTGTTTTTAGAGAGCCTTCATTTGCAAGAATATTCAGGTCTAAAAATACTAGCTCTGACCTGCTCATTGCGTGGGTAAATTTGAGAAATGGATCTTGCAGATTTAACCAGTTGATGAAGTTATCTGCTTCTTTTTCATCTCCTTCCCATATTACCAGAATGCCATCGATGTACCTCTTCCATTCCAAAATCTTTTGTCAATGGGGATTTTGTTGTGATAGAATTTTGCGCTCCTCTAGGTGGTGGACATAGTCCTGCCACACTCTGCGCGAAAGTGCTCCCCATGCTTGTGCCATGTTGTTGTTTAAACAGACGATCCTCAAATTGAATGACATTTTCTGTCAACGCCCATTTGCAGCATTCCAGTACCACGTGTTGAGGCATGTGATAAGACCAGTTGTTGCTGTATAGAATTTCCTCAAGGATATCCAATGTCTCTTTGTGGGGCAAGCTGGTATATAAGCTTTCCACATCTAACCCTATCAAGATGTGCTTTGTAGGGTCAAAAACAAGGTCTCTAAGTAGGCATACTGCTGCTTTGGTGTCTTTCAAGTAAGTAGTAGTGGATTGGATTATTGGGCGTAGGAACGCATCTGCGAACTTTGAGAGTGGTTCAGGATTGATCCAATCCCAGAGACGATAGGTCTCCCTGGAGGGTTGACCAGAGACTTGTGTATCTTTGGTATTGTGTAAAAATAAGGTATTTTAGTTTTTTTGCCATTCAGAAAACCCCCTTCTTTCTGGGTTATCCAATCGTGGGCAAGTGCTTGCTCCACCATACTGGAGATCCCAATCCTGAGTCTCTCCGTTGGGTCTTCTTTGAGTCGTATTTAATTTCTTTAATCTGACAACAGTCTTAACCATTCCTGCCGGTAAGCTGCTGTGTCCTGTATGAGGATGCCTCCGCCTTTGTCAGCCAGTTTTATGGTGATGTTGTCGTTGGACAATGATTTGATTGCTTCGAGTTCTTGTCTTGATGTGTTATGAAACACTTTTATGGTGCTTGGATTTAAATCTCCTACTTCTTTGAGTACAGCCTTCTCAAATGTCAGTATTTCTATTGGCAGGGTCGTTGAGGGTGGAGTGAAGGTGGATTTAAGGTGGAGACCGGTATCTCCCTTCTCCATTTCTCTTTCCGGTTTGTTTTGAAAAAACACCCTCCGTTTCACTTTCCTAATGAATTCGTTTAATTCACAACTGAGATGGAATTTGTCTAGTGTTGGGGTGGGTACGAAGCCCAAGCCTTTCTCCAGGACTGTTAGTTGTACTTGCGTTAGGTTTGTGTTGGATAGATTGACTACTATACTCGGTGGCTACTGGTGTTCGGTTGCTCCGGTGGGCCCATGCTCCTCGTGTGGCTCCTGGCTGTTTCCAATGGCTGTGCGCATTGTACTTGCTGTCCTCTTTTTGTCTTGCCTCTCAGTGGACCTCGGCCTCATCCTAAAAAAGGAGTCTGAGCATAGTCATTTTGTGGAGATGGTTACCAGTAGGGATATTGTTGAGGGGGAAAAGGTGGAGGACCATAGAAACAAGCATTTGCAATGCAATAGGTCTCGCATTTATGCAAGTTTGAGATATTGACACTGCAAATAACAAAGCCTTTTATTTTTGTTTTCGTTATTAAAACCTAAATAAAAGGCATTGTCATTTACAATGCCAATAGCTTAAACTTGCATAAATGCGAGATCTATTGCATTGCAAATGCTTGTTAGTGTGGACACCTGTAAAGTATGCTCAATGTATATGCCTGACTGACAACCCATCCTACCATTTGGTCTCATACCGACAACCACCACTTCCACCTTCTTCCTCTTTGAAGATGTAAAACGTTGTTCTCGGCTTAACAAGGTGGGAGCGAGACACAACTGCTTTAGTTGTGAACTCTCTGCATAACTACCTACTATGCACCCCCAGATCTTTAATTGTGCTTCACTTGCACTTTAAAAGGGGATGAATGGCTGGGTGTCTGAAATCCCACTGTCACTGATTTCTTAATTCTTTTGCTGCTTCAGAATCTGATCAAGCTCTGAGAGTGAAGTTCAAAGTAACCTTTGTGAACTTGGTTATGCAAAGGTTCCCTCACTTGGCGTGCCACAGATGGGACAAGTAAAATTAAGTGGGCGCATGCGCGAGAAGCGGGTATACATCGACAAAGTAGTCTTCACAAAAGAAAAGTTTGACATTCTCTGGATGTTTGTGCCTGGGTTTACTTTTTAACCTTGCAGCGCTCACTTCGCAGCTAATTACTAACCCCGAAATATGTATTGCACTTTAAAATGCCAGCCTGTAAGTGCAAGGATGCATGCGATCAGGTGCTTTACGTGACGGTTATCACGCGCCTCGCGGGCTTTGGCCGAGTACTTTGTATTGAAGTACGTGCCTACCCGGGAAATTGCGGGCAGCCACAGGCAACGAGGAAATCGAACAAGCGCCGAAAGACCAGCTTGGCCGCGAAAGTTGAAGCGACGCGCAGCGTTTACCTTGCGGGAGCGAGTGTGATAATTGCAAACAGATGGCGCCGCTGCTCGCTCCCTTAAGGCAAACGCCACACATGCCAGAGGGCTCATTAAGAACAGTGCAGTACATGCACGAGTTTCCCCAAAAAGCCCTGAACGATTTCAAGAGTTCATCTCCTAAGTAGCGCTTGGGCGCTGTGTCAGCGAGACCTAAAAAAGACAAAATCGCTTATTTATTAATGCAGGACAGTATTGGAGAAAAAAAATGCAGCAACGCGATGAAATGTGCTCATGTGTCACCACACCTGTGCATATGTGCTTCACGATGCATCAATACTGTTGGTTTTTTTTTTTCAACTTTTGATTTACAGTTCCATGATGGTGGGTGTCTATCATGAAGGGGTATAGGGTAATTAGAAAATATCAAAGACGGAGTACCAGAGTCAAAGGAGCAGACTGGGAACAATTTGCAGCTACAATGGCCTCCAATTTTTTTTTTATTTTATGTAATAACCACAAATTTAAAAAAGAACTTCAAGGTCACAACATTAGTGGCAGGAGCAGGTGGGGAGGCGGTAGAGCAATAAAGGAGATTTGAGAGGGGTCTGTGGATGATTTAAAAAATAAATAAATAAATCCAGACACGGACGGGTGGGATAAGCATCCGATGCACTGGGGGAGGTGAAAGCAACATGGAAAGATCAGGGCAGCTTAAGAGGGGAGGGCAATTGACAAGAAAGCCAACCAGCAGCAAACAATGGGCTGACTGTGTTGTCCACAATAGATCGTCAACAGCAGACAGCTAAGAACTCTCTGTAGTTTAGAACTAGCAAGCAAACATAAATAGTAACTGAAGGCTCAGGTAGAAGCTAATGATTCCAGAACGTAAAAACAGCAGAAAGAGTGTCAAAGAAAAAGGTGGCCGTGGCCAGTGAAAATCCCAAGCGGAGAGCAAATTAGATAACGGAGTGTGAGAATCATTACCCTAGAGAAGAACCTGATGAACTTTGGAGCAAGGACACTAAAACATGTTGCTGTGCCTGGAAGTGATCCACATGAAGATGGATGCTGTCATGAAGGAGCCACAGCATAGAGCCACTAGAATGTGCCAATGGATTCTGAGTCCAGAACCCTGATACAGTTCATCACTTACTAGGTTGAACAGGAGTTAGATCTGGGTGAGGTAGAATAACCCATTTGTGTAGATTATTTTTCCCAGCTGACATGTTCAAGGTCCTAACCACCCATGGATCAGAAGTTGGTCTTACCTAATAATCAAACTCCACGATATGACAGAAAAGGAAAGAACAATGAGAGGAAGCATCAGGAAGAAAGTTGAGCCCATGTATAGAGGACAGAGGAAATTGTTGTTTACAGGCTGGACCTCTGAAACCATATGAATGAAGTCTTTCATAGTCAATAAGCAGTTGAGGCTAAGCTCAGAGTGACATCGGAGAAGAAAGACAATGGCGATAGGACCCACAGCAGGTGGGGGCTTCACTCAGTGAGACACCCCAGCTGAGCTGACATCTGCTGATTCAGGAAGATGATAGGAATTGTGTCAGTTGCGCTGCTGTTGGAGGTTAAGTTTGAGTTGTGCTTAACCCCTTAAGTGCTGCTGACGGCCAACGGTCGTCAGCAGCGCTACCTCCCCAGTGCTGCGCACGACCATTGGACGTCCATTCAGCACTGGTTCCAATGGACAGCGCAGCACTGGGGAGGGATGTTTACACGCAGCTAAGGTGTTAATAATGTGGATGAGTGCCTCTCTGCAAAAAACAGTGTGCTTTATATGTAATTGACAGCTCATTTGAAAGCTGTTCGATGCCTCCCTCCAGTCTATCTTTCTACCCCCACGGACCTGGCATAAAGCCACCTTCTGTCCATGGTCTGCCAACCAGAACCGTCCGGCTGCATTCAAAAAGACCTGCACTTTATCTAGAGTCTGGTTATTCTACCTGCTGGGCCCCACCACTGGAGCTGCCTTCATCCCGCCATTAGGGATATAGCCCCTCAATTCCCAAGTTTAAATCTTTAAAAGAGAAGAGTCTCCTGACCCTGGAAGGCAGAGTTCGCTATTAACACATAACCCACATGCAATTTAAATTTCACTTCTCTTTTTGCTGTTTTAATTGTCGTTTTTCATGGACAGATAGGGAAGTCACCTCTTTAACGGACACAACAGTGTTGTTTACCATCACCTCGAATTCTCAACCTGGTTTGTGTAACCCCACATTTCTCTAAATTACCATGCACCATTTACCGTTCGTTGGGCAAAACATTTCGGCTCGAAATGTTGTGCCTGCTACGTAATTAAATGCAGGAATCTGCAGAAATTTTAAGTCCACATGTTACTCTCATCCCCTAGAACAGGAGTACCCACTTGTAAGCTCAAACAAAACAATATAAAGATGTTTGAAAAGTATAGCAGCTGGTATCCTTCCACTTGACCTGTGGAGCATTATCCCAATGTTCCATCCCTCAGGAATGAGTTCCTCCATTCCTCTCGGCTCATGTTTGTGCTTAACCCATAATTGCCCCGGAGGATGAGCAGCCTCGAAAAAAAAACACCGCCAATGTCCTATGCTGCTCTGAATATTGACGCAGTATGTTTGTGCTGGGGTTGGCAAACAAATGCGCCTTGCCCTGATATATACTGTATGCTTGAATTCCTTTTTTTATTTAAATAGGCCCCTGTGCTGCAAAACAAAACTTTGGATAAACGCCCACAATGACTAAACATGCAAGGAAGGCTTTCATCTGTGTGATATGCAAAGTTTGCCAACTAACAATGGCTCACGTTTGCCAATGCGTGCCCAGCACAACGCTGGCTCCGAATCCAAAGAGGGAGAACGCTTGGGTTTCTGCACGTGACACAGCTCGCGAGACAATGATTATAAGCTTGGTGATGGGCACAAGTATGGTTTTCCAGAGGTGGGCTGGGTGTTGTGACAGAGCAGGCAGCTGCTGAGAAGTTTGAAGGTATTCGCATGAAATAACGTCCGCCCCCATCTTAATGAAGTGGGCTGCACCAGGTCTCGTCCAAAGCGTGGACATGCCATGTGAATGAAACCAATAAACAAATAAACTACTGTTTCACAAAGACTCGCAGCTGGCATAGAAATTAAGACTTCGAGAAAACATAAGTTAACTTGCTTTTGGTTAAATAAAGGTCAAGAGATTTCATTCACACCGTTTACACTTACCTCATCCTACTCGCATTTGTTCATTGTAAATGGGATAGTTAGAAATTAACTCTAAGTAATAAGTAAGTTGACATCTGTTAAACCACGAGGTAGCTGTGATTAAAGAAAACTCTATCAGTTTAGGGTGACCAGATTCTCAAAACAACAATGAATTTATCCCACTTTCGGTTCACGTGCCCAAAAAAAAAAAAACTCGCCCGCGAAATTAAAGTAAATAAACGCGGCCGCGAAATGAAAGCCTTTGATGCAGCAGGGGGCGGAGCGGATCCCTTTGAAGTGAAGCTGCTGGCGGCTCCACGCTAGGGAAGCAACAGATGGCTGGCTTTGATGTGGTGATGCGAGGCAGGCAGGCGGATAGAAGTGCGTGCACGGGACACATGCACTTCTGGAAATCCGCATTTTTGAGAGCTTAGTTTAGCTCTTAGTTTCGCCCCAATAGTCTCGTCCTATTCATTCCGTGCGGAATGGAATAGGACGAGACCTAAAAAGGTGGGTTCTGAAAAGGAGGTTGGTAAGGGGGCCAGACGTAGTTTCCCTGTCCTCCTCTACTTCTCTGTCCTCCTACTTCTCATCCTTCCTCTGTAGTTTTGGCGTCCTCTTTGGTTCCTTGGTCCTCCTGTACTGCTGTCCGACTCATTGGAGCTGGTGTCTGATCCATCTGTATCTGTGTTGTACCCTGGGTTTCTTCCTGTCAGTTAGTAGTCATCTCTGGTGTAAGGATAAGCCTTTTCGTGGCTAAAAACCTTCCCATCTTTTTTGAATTTTTGATATTTGGTGTCTTTGAATGATAGCTCAAACTCTGTCATGGTTTTGTTTAATTCTTCCAGGCGTATCTTTAGTTCAGCTGGTGTTTGGTAGGTTTTCAATTTTATCTCTAGCGTATGGATTTCATCTTTCATTGCATGTGAGAGGCGTGTTGCCATTTTTATAATCAACACAAGCCAATCTCTTGTGCAATGCCAAGAGATTAGCGACCAATCTCTCTTGAATTCTTTATCCTGCTGGAAAATAAAAGGTTTGTTTCGTACTATCAAACCCCTAGGAGCTGCATTTATTCTAAAGTACTCAGCCATCATAATACCATGAATGATTGTTTTTACCTGGTTTCGTTTGAGCTCGGTCAATACATCCCAACATTGTGCTGCCTCATTACTAGCTCTGTTTGGTGTTTCAGTAAAAGGAGCCATGGATGATATGATTCTTTCTATCTCCTCATCGGTGAATGTTAGGCCTGTTTTTTCTGCCATGGGTAATGGATCGTGGGAACCTAGCCAGAAAACGATTTTTTGTCTACTCCCAGATTTTGGTTATGCCTATTGAGAAAAGAAATATTTCTTTTCTTGAGTCCCCTCACTCACCCAGGGTTGCCCCTAGGTGACATGCTTCATCATTGGGGCCATCCCAAGCATCTACTGCTTGGGGCGTGCTCCGTCTTGCGGAAGACGTAGGAGCACTGAATTGTGAATCTGTGTGGTGCAGTGTATGGTGGAGTGGTGATTTGTGCTAATTAAAAATACCTAACTAGTGAGCTAAGACTTTATTATTGCTCCTAGCTGGTACGTTAAAAAGGGGTAGATGGAGGAAAATAACTTATGTAGTCAAGATCCCTACCATCCTGTCGACATGTTTCAAGGTGTCCCCTACACCTTTTCTTCAGGACAAATGAGGAGAAGTGTGGCTCAAGTGGTTGGAGCGGCAGACCCTGATGCAGAGGTCTGGCCCGGACCAGGGTTCAATTCCCCGCCTCGGAGGGTCTTGGGCTCAAGTTTCCCCGGACCTGACAATTCTGGCCTCTGTGCCTATTCCAATCATGGAGTCCCACTCTGCAACTCTGGGCAATAGCTTGCTTAATCTCCACAACGGCCCCTCGCAGCGGGATGCCTGGCTTTCACCTTGGGGATGCCCTGTAATGGGTTATCTCGCAGGGGAATACCAGGACGGGTTCCCTAAGCAAGCGCTGGGACGCTTTCGGGCAGCCATGCGCTCTACAAATCTCATTTCATTTCATTTCATGTCACCTAGGGGCAACACTGGGTGAGTGAGTGGACTCAAGAAAATACATTTTTCTTTTCTCAATAGACATATCCAAAATCTGGGAGTAGCCAAAAAATCGTTTTCTGGCTAGGTTCCCACGATCCATTACCTATGGATTTTTTGTGTTGCAGTTACTTGATGCCACAAGCCAGCTTCAGGGGACCTAGCATTAATGACATGGCACCCAATATTAGAGTATGGTGGGCCTGGTTCTTGCAACCATAGTGAATCTCAATGCCTTTCCTAGCGCTCCTCCTGACAGTGTAATTTGATTAATGCCCTTGGCAAGAGTATTCTTTCTTCTGCCGGTTTGCCCCCTTTGATGCTGTTTGTATTTTGGCATTTCTCTCTCTCTTACTTTTGTAACACTTTAGCACAGATAATGCATGACAGTCAAGATGGGGATAAGTATATCCTTAAAGCTGTCTAAGCAATACAGGCTGGTAGCGGTGCCATAGGCAACAGTGTTGTTAACCAATGCCTTACCTGGTAGCGTGGCACCAGATTTTCCAGGGGCTTTTAAGTTTCCTTGAAGGGCATGCTTTTTGAGTGGTCTAGGCTCTTCGGATAGAAAGTAGACTCAGCCCTAGAGTGCTTTAAGGATATCAAGTCCACTTCCCACAATAAAGCCGACAATACCAGGAGTTTGGAGACTGCATTTTGGGGTTAGCCTACCAACAGTGGCAGCGCATCCATTCTCTTTTTGACTCCAAAGGGAGAGGTGGTGGAGACTGTAGACATAAGCAGATGCAGCAGTTCTCCTCTTCATCACCTATTCTAGCTGCCTCCAAGCTGTGTTAGTCCCCCTCCATCTGTCATCTAGGGTCTATAGGGGCCACAATTCAAATTTGCTTTGTTTGGCTCACATGCAAATACCTCAGACTAATGGGTCCTGCAGGTTGTTCAATTTGGTTATGCCCTCTCGTTTTTGTCCACCTCCTCCCCACATCGCACCCCAGTTCTCCAGTTTGTGGTCCTGTCTGTCATTAACTCCAGTTATTGATGGTATCCTTGGAGTTGTATAATGTGTATTTCCATATGCTTGTCATGCAGTTTCCAGTTTGTTGTGCTGCTGGAACACTAGCAGCTCAGTGTCCTGCTCTTTGGCCTCAATTATGGCTCCCTGGGTGTTCAGGAAGGTGATGTCTGTGTTTTGTCGCATGGATCCTTTTCTAGATTTACAGCTGTGAATTATTTTGCCATCTAGTTGTTGGATCTGAACCCTTCCCTACTGTTCAAAGGATTCAGACAATAACAGACCAGACTCTGACATTGAGAACTGTGGAAAAGAGGATAGCCTCATGCATTCCGCTGACCCCTTTGTGCTAGGCCACACAAGACCACTGCAAAAGCGGAACCAAAACTAAAGGTCACAGGTGATGGGTAGTTTGACAGATCTAGTGGTTCTAATGCAAGGAGTACAAGAGGAGATGACATGGTGAAACGTAGACAACGTAACAGTAAGCAGGACATTCATACAACCAACCCCAACAATGACAATCACCACAGGCGTGTCTTGAATGTGCTGGGGAGTAAACCAGGGTGAGCTAAGAGTCGGAGTAATATGGACAGCAGCAGAAACGATGCAGCACATCTGTGTCCTGGCTCTAAAGAACTTTGACATAAGTGACTGGGATGACAATGCAGATTCAGATGGACAATACAACCTCAATGTTGTAGCTGAACAAACAAGGAGGAACAAGATTACATGTGCTGTCAGAACTAGCGCAATCAATCTGGACATGGTCCATACAGAAAGGAATAGACCCGATAATAATATACCTTATTACAATATACCTGTTGGGAGCACAAAACGGAGAGGCAGGTAGGCGTCTGTATCACACAAATGAGAACTTAACGGCAAAGTGCTCCAAGAGGTCCTCAGTGAGGCATGCCAGATATCAACTTATTTGCAACTCTACAAACACCAAAATACAGAGCCTCAGCCAGGCACCCATGCTGCCTCTTCCAGGGTGATGCCCTGTCGACTGCCTGGACAGGGAAATTTGCATACACTTTTCCACCAATTCCCCCCATAACTTTAGTGATAAGCAAGTGCATGCAGTACCAGATGACAACGATTCTAATTGCAAACACAAGGAGATAATGGATGGAGTGCTGAAACTTTTCAGACACTCATCCCCAGTCACAGATCTGGGTTGTATCCATCATCATTCTTTAGCTCACTTCGCCACCTCAGTTCAGACCCTGTGCCTCATAGGAACAGTCCAGCACAAACTGCCAAGCCAAGTCTGGACTGGAAACAAGCATCCTGGGACCAGTTACGGGGAAACACCCCTCATCAGCCAGGCTAGCTTGAGTCCAGTGGCAATGTGAGCAAGGGACCCACGTCTGGGCATACCCAGCTAACTTAGGGGGAACAAAGCAAACACAAGGATATGATAGACGGAGTGCTGAAACTTTTCAAACACTCAACCCAATCACAGATCTGGGTTGAATCCATCATTGTTCATTAGCTCACTTCGCCACCCCAGTTTGCAATGATTCTAATTGCTCCACAGTGGGCAAGGAAAACCTAGTATCTGATAGACTACTAGCCGCAAATTCCTTCACGTAGAATTATCTCCAAGCGTGAGACTGGAGCCGGAATTTTTTTTGCCACAGCATCCCTGCACGACGGGGGATGGCACCACGCCACTACATCGTCCGCGAAGTCAGCCAGGTCACATAAGCCCCTCCCCGGCGTGCCTATGTCCGTTTTTTCCCTTTTTCGTGTGCAACGCGGATCCGGATCACACTCTGGGCCTGTTTAGGCCTTTTCCCTTTACACTATTGCATGTGTGTGGGGACAGTGTCCGAATGCCTTCGGGCTTTAAGACGTGCTAGTCTTGTGGATGCCTGATGTTGGCGACGGACCCTCACTCCATCTGCATGTGGTGTTTGGGGGAACACCACGACTCCACCGATTGTGAGGCATGCCAGCAGATGAAACCGAAGTCCAGGAGGGAGTGTCGGATGAAGCTTCTTTTGGCCCGCATGTCCAGGTCGGCGTCATAACTCCGCCCGGCCCCTGCAGAGGGTTCTCGAACCCGCTACTTCCCTCGTTGACATCGTCCCTCTCCGAGGTCACAGGAGCGTCGCTGACCTGTGGGTAAGTGTCGCAGTTTGTCCCCAAGGGTCGGTTCCTGCCCTGTCGGGGCACGGGCTCTATGTAGGTGGTGCGGCCCCACATGTCGTCCCCCCTATCTGCCGTTTCCTGGTGTGGGGGCGACTAGAGCCATATACTGTGGCTTTGCAGGCCTCGCCGGCTAATGTAAATGTAATTTGGATTTGTATAGCGCCTATCACCCAGGGGTCTCTAAGCGCTGTACGAATACCACTGTGGAACCCTTCCTGGCCTGTTCCTGTGAGGTGTCCACTCAGGTCACCCCCCCCCCCCGAGCCCCTCTTGGACCTCTGTTCAGGCGGCAACCTTGTCTGAGCCCGAGGTGATTCCGTTTCGGCGCTGGCGGCTCCTGGCCCTGGTGGCGCCACATGGGTCGGCGGAGGGACCATCTCGTCCCATCACGGTTCAAGGCTGGCAGGGGGCTCCTCATTCCTCCCCGGGTCCCTCTTGTTCCTCCACACAGGCGGTTGCCTCGTCGGAGGTCAGGCCGATGCCGCTCCCTCGCCACCCCGGCTCTGGCCCAGCCCCGGTCTCCTGTGCCGAGCGCTGTGGCGGAGGTCATTCCAGCATCTCCCCAGGCGTCTGATGTCGAAGTCCTGCCTCAGGTTGAGGACTCTACAGCGCCAGGACGGCATTGGGTCGTTGACTCATCCTCTGTCTCTTCTCCAGAGGTTCAACGCTTGTTGGTGTCATCCTCCCCGGAGACGGGCCGACATGTTGTGACTTTTTCCCCGGCGCCGTCTCAGCGGCCACGGTCTTCGCCAGAGGAGCCGTAGGTCCCCCACTCCTCGGTCCCTTTGCCTTCTTTCCATACCTGGCCCTTCGTTCCTCTGGTTAGCTTGGGAGAAGGCCGCCTTAGCGTACAGCGGTCGCCTACTGAGAAGCTGCTTTCCCCTCCGCGGGGCCCTACGGAGGCGTGTGCGGCCTTTGCTCGTGCTGTTTCCACGGCTGTGGGAATTTTGCGCATGGGTGATCCAGCTACCCATTTCCCCGCTGATCATCTTCTGGAGGTTCTCCATCAGGACTCTGGTGGTAGGGAGCTGCTGCTGCTTCCATTCGAGGGTTCACTCCAGTCTTCTCTCTTGAGGACTTGGGGCCGTCCCGCCACGGGGGATCCAAGTCCCCAAGAGAGAAGACCACCCGGCGTTGCGTGATCCGGTGTGTCTTTCCCTCCACCCCTCTACCAGAGGCCCCCTTTTGCAGAATTCCTTTCCCTCTCTTCTGTCGCTATTGTCTTTCCCGTCACGGGAGGCCTGCTAGCTGGACTCCTTGGGGTGCAATATGTTCGCCTCTGAGGGCCCTTAACACGCTGTGTGTTTTGGCTAGGGCCACTTCTTGTTTGTGGGACTTGGCAAAGTCCCTTATGTCTGCCGCTTCTCAGGAGGGTGCCTGTGTTGATTTGAGGCACCATGTGTTGTAAGGCCAGGACCTAGCAGCGTTTATTCTTCGCTTCTCTCTAGACATCTCGGAGGAGCTGGGTCGTGCCATGGCTTCTTAGGTTGCCCTTTGTCGCCATGCCTGGCTTCGAGACAGTATGTTCCCGGAGAACATTTGGGAACGGCTGGTGGACCTTCTTTTCGATGGTGCTCTTTTGTTCCACGCCCCTGCGGACTCGGTCATTCAGAGGTTCTTGGCGGGGCTTTGTCCTCCTACTTCTTCTCCCCCTCAGTGACCAGTGGGTTGATCTGGTTCTTGGAGATGGTCTTCTGTTGGGGCAGGTCGCCCTAGTTGTGAGTTCTGTGTGCTTTATGGCCACTCTGGTCCTCCTTGTTGGGACTGAGGTTCTGTTGGCTGCTGGCCGGCCCTTCCTTCTCACTGTTTGTTTTTGCTTTGGGCTTTCTACACCATGCTGGCCCTGAGACTAGGCCTGTTGTTTTTTTCTCTTTGGCTGCTTGACAAGCCTTCTGCAGGTTTTACCGCAGGTATTTTCTGTTGTCCTCTGCTGCGGACGTTTGTTCCCAAGAGGTTCCCATGTTTTGGGATGTACCATGCCATATGTGGGGCAGTGGTAGCTGTTCTATTGCTCTGTTATGTGTTGGGGAGTTGTGATCGCCTTCGGGCCTCTGTTCTCTGTGGCGTTAAGGTATGTTGCAGTTGCAATCCTCTTACTGATAGCTTTGGATGGCTTGAGTTGCGCCCCGGGGTGTCCTTCTCTGGGGTCACTGCGCTGTTTGCCTGGTCTGGCCTGCTGCCTGTGGTCGGGTGTTTTAGCTCTGCCTTGTTTCACCTTTTTATTGGGCTCTGGGAGTACGGACTCCTCCTTGGAGCATGTTTGGACCCTTCTCGCCTTCTTTCTCTCGGTCTTCGTCTGGCTTGCCCGGAGCGCATCCTTCTGCGATGCTTTCGGCGTCTGGCTGCACTGCTGGTGCTGACCTACTGTTTTTCTGCACCATTGTGCCTTCTTGGCGATTTGGTGGGACAGTCACCTTGCCTTGACCGCGCCTTTCAGTGGGCCTTGTACTCAGTTCTACCTCTCCTCCCTGTGGGATGAGATGGTCCCTGAGTTCTTGTTCCCTTTCGGATGCAGTCTGTCCCTGCAGGCGCTGGATGGTTCTTCCTGGGTGACCTTGAGCTGTCCCTTTTCAGCTTCCGCCTGCTTATTGCGGACGGCGCCGTTCTGTCTGGTCTTTGCCTTCTGGCTGCGTTAGGCTTAGCGGCCCTCTTCACTGGGTGTGTGTCCGTTGGGGGAAGGCTTGCCTTCGGTCTGCCTTTTCTCCTTGTAGTCTCTAGGTTGCTCTTCTCTTTCGGTGCTCTTCCTTGCCTTGACCTTGGGCGGAGGTTTTGTTGCCTTGTATGGGCATGGGGTGCTTTGGCCTCCTTTCACCTTGCCTTGTTTCCTCTGCTGAGCAAGGATGAGCTACCTCTTCTCTTCTCCTTTCCCGCATCCCCTTTGGGGTTGTTGGTCTTTTGCTTCTGGGGGTTCCCCTTGCCTGGGGGACGGGTCTCCTGGTCCTATCTTTGGGACTCGACCCCTGTGGGACACTTTGTTGTGACCAGGCTGCTGGGGTCCTCTCGCAGACCCTCCTTCCCCTTGGGTATGGCTAGGGTATCAATTCTATGTGAAGGAATCTGCGTCTAGTAGTCTCTATCAGATGTACGAGTTACTTACCTTCGGTAACGATGTATCTGGTAGAGATGATTCTAGCCGCAGATTCCTTCACGGGCGCCTTTCCTCCCCGTTCTCAAGGACCCTTTGGTTTGATCTTCTGCATTCGCCTCCCTGTGGGTGGCTATATCTTCAGTGCATGCATTCTGTTGCTCTTTGCTGGCCGAATGTTCGTCCTGTTTATTTGTTCCTTCCTCCACTTTTGACGCTTGGGAGGATCGGTTTGTTGGTACTTCGGTGCCTTTGTGTTCTAGTTGCCCCAGGTTGGGACCTAACCCCCTGCCTTCTTCTGCCCCCTTTCATTGCTAGGGATCCTGGCCCCTCTGCTATCATCTAGGTTTGGGTCTTTTGGTCAGGCCTCTGCCCTTGTTCCTTACAGGGGTTGTCTCATTCTGTGTTGGGGCTGTCTGGGAGTCTTGTTGTGCCTTGTTTGTCCCACACTGGTTCCCCTTCATTGTAATTGGTTGGGTTTGTGGTCCTGTTATGTTTTCATTACACTTTTCAGTGGTTCCTAACTCCGGGGGTGGGGGGCTGCTATCTTTGTGCTGGCAGGGTTGCTTTTCAGGGCTATGCTCTGTTCCTTACTATTTTTCCTGCCTGGGGTACTGCAGTGTTTGGCGCTGCTCCTTATGGTGGTGTTCACCAACATTCCTTTTTTCTTTTTGCACACTGTTCCTATACTCTCACAGTTTTGTCTGATGGCTCCCCATTGTGACGCGGAAAAGTTATGTAGGCACGCCGGGGTGGGACTTTCGCTGACGTCACATACGTGGACGACGCAGGGGCAGAGTCGCGTGGTGCCACCCCCAACCACCTCCAATCCCCCCTTCCCCGGAGCGTAGGGATGCTGTGGCAAAAATATTCCGGATCCAGTCTCACGCCTGGGGATCATTTTACGTGAAGGAATCTGAGGCTAGAATAGTCTCTACCACATTGTTACCGAAGGTAAGTAACTCGTAATTTCAGACCTGGCAGAGATGGTGTGTGGAAATGTAAAAAGAGTTGGTAGGAATGCGCAGCCTTTTCTACATACAAGGAGGCAAGGTCTTCCACCCAGAAGTACACCCCCTGAATCTAGTTCCTGGCTTCTGAGAACAAAGTTTTGATACTTTAATCTCCCAAAACGTCCAATGGCCTGTTGGTGGTGTTGATATGTCTCCCAGTGCAAGGACAGAGGACTGCTCCTCAGCAACACTGAGAATGCTAAAGTGTTCAAGTACCTCCCCCACTTGCTAAACAACCAACAGACATACACTTTGTTAAAGGTGCACTTTGGGACAGTAGTAAGCTCAACACCTCCCACTTGACCTATATTTCTTTTGCTAAGGCTAGATCAGCTCAATTGGGCCTTTTACATGAAACATAATTCACAGCATTATAATATCTTTTTATTATTAAACCATTATTTTTATTTTTTCATTTCATTTTTTCATCAAAAAAGGTTAAAACATACATTATATTCAAAGTATTCATTCCTTGTTTCCATTTTCATTTGCAAGAATGTTATACATTTGATATTTTTGCAAGGAGAAAACAATCACTATAAATCAATTCATTTACATGAAATTTCTTTGTCAACCCCAGTGTATTGAACAACCAACATATGCTAGCCTCTAACTCGCATACATACTCATTCATACTCCACAACATAGCATACACTCCTGAGATCACATACACTAATTGGTCATACAAGAGACAGATGTTGTTAAGTCTTCGTAACCGTGTTGTGGGCCGGGTCTAGCATAGAATGGTTAACACACGTTTCTATGGTATAAGAAAATATGTGACCACCTTCTTCAGGACCGCCAATAAAAAATATTGTAGGCGAGTGGTTGGAGTATATGATTTGAATATGGGATTCTTACCCCAGCATTGGAACTTTCATAGATTCCCATGCTTTGTATCATTCCCCGTCGTCGGAATGGGAGTCGCGGTAACAAAAATACCATAGCTGTAGGTACAAAAGACAAAGGAAAAAGGCCTAGGCCTCATTCCCTTTTGTAGCATATCACCCTCTTTGTGTAAGAGAGACCAAACTAAGACATCAGCGAATCAGAAGTGCCTCACCCCTTAGAACCTTCCTGAAGGAACCTCAGAGCCTCAGATTTTCTACCGCACGTTGTGCTTAGGGAGTCTCCTGTGAGCTCTGCTCAACTTCTACTCTTCTAAGGAATTTCTTTTGCATATTTTCTTCAGAATCTTTCAGATTCACTTCAGGATTGTTGTCTACCTTCCAGGATGTCTGAAATGGAGAAGAAAAAAGCCCTTTTCAAGCCATGTTCCACCTGTGGCAAGAAAAGGCTTTTTGTGGAGGATAAGCTCAAAGACTGCATCAATTGCCTCTATCCTGACCACCAGGCTGCTGACTGGAAGATCTGTCGCACGTTTTCAACCAAGACCCTCCGGGACCGTGAGGGTAGACTTTTGACATGGCTCCAGAAGCTGAAATCCAGGAAGGAGACAGTGAGGATGCAGCATCGATGTCTTCCTCAAGAAGGTCAGTGAAGAGGGGTAGGGGTTCCCCTTCTCCTTCTGTGGAAAGACCTTCTAAGGCCTCCAAGGAGACCCCCAGTGAGTCTGGGAGCCTGGGTCCCAGCAAATCTCCTCACCGAGGTGAAAAGGAGAGGGTAGGACCTGTTACGCCTTCAAAAGGTGAGAAGACTGCCTCAGCCTTCAAAAACCTTCTTCCCAGTCTTCTGAGAGGAGCTTGAAGTCCTCGACGACGAAGACGTCGACGGCGGAGGTTCCGTCGAAGAAAAAATCGTCATCGAAGTTGATATCGTCGACTATGACGTCGACGGGAGTTTCGTAGACGAAAATACCGTCGACGGCAGGTACATCAGCGTCAACGGAGAAGGCGCCGACGACGAAGACAATGACGAACACGCCACCGATGAAGGCGCCAATGACGAAGGCGTCGACGACGAAGGCGCCGACGACGAAAGTTACAGTGTCACCGATGACGATGGTGACGGCGTCGACGGTGATGACGACTATGTCGACGACGATGGTCTCATCGATGAGGGCATCGACGACAACGACTCTGATGATGACGACGGCTGGTGTGTCCACAGTTTCCTCGTCGACAACTTAGACGACTCCGATCTCGTCGACGCATGTACAACCGTCGACGATATTATCCTCTGAAAAAAGGATTACTATTTCTGTGACAAGAATCACGCCGGAGATGACTTCTCCGAGGAGTGTGTCCCCTCTACTGCCAACCATGCTTATTCAAGAAGGGGAGTCAGAGGAGGAGGACCAGGACCCTTACAGCTATGCCAATAGTCCCTCCCAACTTCTAGTCAAGTGCCAGGAGACGGACTCTGAGGGTGAATACGACCACGAGGGGATTGGTCATCATCAAACGGCCCAGTCTCACAACATCATTCTGGGCAGGATATGGTGACGGTGCCATCTTCTTTTCTCCAAGATCTGCATAACATGCTGCAGGACTACAAATATAGGACGAATAGGCCAGTTCAAGTCCCGGCAGCATCTGCTGCACCTACAGTGGTTTCGGCCTCGCCAGTGACGCCAACTTTACCGGCTCAGTTTTCTCCTGAGCCTCAAGCATGCTTCCAACAGGATTCCTCCGGGCTGCAAGAGGCCCATGATGATTTCTCGGATGGGGATCAGCAGTCAGATCATGACTCTATTCCGAATACTGAATATGATCAGTATATCATTGCTGATCCCGCTTCACCAGACCCAGATCCGGCGGATTCCCCGCCAGCAGTCAATGGAGGCTTCCATCAGTTGATGGAGAGAGCAGCTGGCAGATTCAAATTAGCCATGCCTAAGGTTACTACTGATTGTTTCCTATACGATTTCAAAGAACCTTTTAGGAAATCGGCAAGGTCCATTCCTATCATGGATCATCTGTGGAAGGAGGGCCTTAATGCCATGAAGCACCCGGCGACGGTGGTCCCTGTGCCACCGCGTCTGGACAAGAAATATAGGGCACCCGACAAGGGTCCGGCGGCTTTAACGGGTCATCCAAGACCAGACTCTGTTATCTCGCAGGCAGCGCAGAGAAAATCCCGTAACCCCTCTGCTCCCTTAACAGCTCCTCCGGACAAGGAAGGGCGGAGATTGGACAATGCAGGGAAGAGATTCTCATCAATGGCGAGTTTACTAGTACGAGCTGCTAATGCCCTGGCGATCTTGGAGAGATATGACCGCCAGCTATGGTGTGATATCGCCCCGTACATTGATCAGCTGCCTCCGGAGTCAACATCTGAAACAAAAAAGATCTTGCAAGAGGGAGAAGCGACTTCAATGGAAATCATTGACTGTGCAATGGACATTGCAAACCACAGCGTTTCGGTCGCTGGCTGGGGCGGCAGTCCTCCGTCGCCAAGGATGGCTCAAGGTGACTTTGTTCCGGCCTGAGATCCAAAACAAGGTCCTTGATCTCCCGTTTGATGGGGAGGCATTATTCGGGAAACTCATTGACGATACACTTCAAGAAATAAAAAAGGACACGGAGACTGCCAGGTCCTTGGGGACCCTTCAATACCGCAAGTCTCCTTTTAAGGCATCCAGAGGCAGAGGTAGTACCTATAGGGGATCCTTCCAACAACAGCGCTATTCCACCACGGGCTCAGGTTCCCAGCAATACCGTCAGCCTTATCAACAGCGTCAGGGCCAGTCTACAAACTACTCCAAGCCTTACAATAAGGGGAAACAGGCTGGACGAGGACGGGACTCGTCCAAGCGCCAATAGCGGCCTCCTGGCTCTTCCTACTGGACCCTCCTTTAAGAGATCATCAGTTGGAGGCAGAGTCAACAGATACCTTCAAAACTGGTCCAGGATAACATTGGACCGTTGGGTGCTCAACATTATTCGGAAAGGGCATACTTTGGAATTCACGCAAGTCCCTCCACCCAAGCCCCCGGCAGCCATTCCATCGAAACACCAGCGTCTCCTGCGGCTCGAGGTCCAACAGATGCTCCAGAAGGGAGTGATAGAGCCGGTTCCCTCAAACCAAAGGGGTCAAGGATTCTAATCCAGGTTCTTCCTGGTGAGGAAGACGCTAGAAACATGGAGCCCCATTTTAGACCTCAGGGAGCTAAACACCTATGTCATCTCCCTGTCCTTCCGGATGGTCTCTCTCCAGGACATCTTGAAGCTCATCAATCCGGGGGATTTCATGGCCACGCTCGATCTCGACGATGCGTATTTCCACGTTCCGATTCACCCAGTACACAGAAGGTTTCTGCGATTCACAGTAGCCAAGAGCCATTTTCAGTTCAGGGTTCTACCCTTTAGACTCCGCTCAGCCCCGATAATTTTTACAAAAGTGCTGGCGCCAGTGGCAGCTTTCCTGCAAAGGAACCATTTTCAAGTCTTCCCCTACCTGGACGACTGGTTGCTGAAAGCTCCGTCAAGGGAGGCAGCGCTGGAGGCTGTTCAAGCTTGTATGAATTTGTTTCAGAATCTAGGCCTCACTCTTGAACAACGAGAAGTCCTCTCTGGTCCCGTCCAAAAAGGCTCGCTTCCTGGGGTTCTTGGATTCAAAGCTCTTAAGAGCCTTCCCTACTCTGGAAAGGAGGGAAAAATTACAGACCTTGGCTCAGGACTTACGGGCAAGAAGGTGTCTTTCCGTACGCCGCTACAAATCTCTACTGGGGGTGATTTCAACGTGTATTCCCCTGATTCCCCATTGCAGACTGAGAATGTGTCCTCTGCAGGAGGAAACTGGACAACCAGTGGCAACAGGTCCACGGTTCATTTGAGGACATTGTGACGGTCACTCCAAGGATGAAAGAAGCAACCTTATGGTGGACAGATCAAGACAACTTGTCCCAAGGTCTATCCTTCGTAAGCGACCCGTCCCCACATGTAGTGACAATGGACGCCTCATTGGACGGTTGGGGAGCAGTGATGCAAGACCTGCATGTCAGCGGTCATTGGTCGCCCCAGGAGAAATGTCTCCACATCAACCTTTTAGAGCTAAGGGTGATAAGACTGGCTCTGCAAGCTTTTCTTCCTCGCCTGGAAGGTTCGCAAGTACTTATCAGGACGGACAACCCCACGGCCATGCACTATGTGAACAAGGAAGGAGGAACCAGATCTCGTCCATTGTCGCAAGAAGCTCAACAGATCTGGGAATGGGCGATCCTTCAGAGGATATCGCTGAAAGCAGAACACTTACCAGGGGTCCTAAACGAAAACGCCGACAGACTGAGCAGGTCATCCTCAGTCAGACACGAATGGGAATTGAATCGGAGAGTTTTGGAGGAGATCTTCAGCTAGTGGGGAAGACCGGAGATCGATCTTTTTGCCACTCCGACCAACAAGAAATGCCGGTCTTATGCAAGCAGGCTTCACCATCGAGGTTCTCTGGGGAGTGCGCTTTCGATAGCATGGTCGAGGACATTTGTCTACGCCTTTCCTCCCATACCTCTCATCCCACGACTTCTCAGGAAGTTCAAGGTGGAGCCGTGCAGGATGATCCTGATAGCCCCGGCTTGGACGAGGCAGTTCTGGTACACGGAGCTCCATTTGTTGTCGATAGCTCCTCCTCTTCCTTTGAGAGTTCTGCCGGATCTTCTCACAATGTCTGACGGAAAAGTTTGGCACCCAGATCCACAGTGGTTACACCTGACTGCATGGCTCCTGAGCAGAGAGAGTTATGAACCTACCCTTATCAAGAGAGATTAAGGAGTTTCTGTCCCAGGCAAGGGCTCCTTCAACGAACAGGACTTACCGCTTTAAGTGGAAAAGATTTTGTTGCTGGTGTAGGAAAGAAGGCATTGATCCTTTCACCTCCAAGCCTCATCAGATCCTACCTTATCTGCTGTCCTTGGCTAAGTCTGGACTGGCCCACTCATCGATTAAGGTCCATTTGGCTGCATTATCAAGGTTCAGAAGGACAGGGTCTGGTCCTTCCCTGTGGTCTTCCAGAATTATCAAGCAATTTCTTAAGGGCTTGTTCAGGGTCTATCCACCAGTGAGACCGCCCCCTCCTACATGGCATTTAAATCTAGTCCTTTCTCAACTCATGAAGGGCCCATTTGAACCAATCCATCGTTCTGACATGAAATACCTTTTGTGGAAATTGACTCTCCTCCTTGCTCTCACGTCGGCTAGGCGTGTTGGAGAATTGCAGGCTTTGACCATCCAAGAGCCTTTCCTTCAATTCAAGAGAAACACTGTGATCATGAGAACTAATCCTAGGTTTATGCCTAAGGTTCCCTCGGATTTCCACTTGAATGAGCCGGTCATTCTGAAGGCGTTCTTTCCTCAACCGGCTACGCCAGCAGAAAGAGCATTGCATTCGCTGGATGTGCAACGATGCTTGAAATTCTATTTAGAACGTACTAAAGGTTTTCGAAAATCCTCACCGCTATTTGTTGCCTTCGGAGGTCCAAGCAAGGGCCTTCCGCTATCCAAACAGGGTGTTTCAAGATGGATCACGAGTGCCATTCTGCATTGTCACAAGGCTGCAGGAAAACCTCTAACTGGAAAGATCTGAGCACATTCCACAAGATCTGTGGCTTCTTCAACAGCCCTCTTCGCGGGGGTACAGATTAAGGACATTTGCAGAGCTGCTACCTGGAGCAGCGTTAACACCTTTACCAAGCATTACTGCTTGGAATACCTGCAACAAGATGATGCGGCAGTAGGACAGGCTGTCCTGAGGAACCTCTTCCACAGATGGTGAGCTTTCCTTTCTATCCCACCTTCCGTATTACACATTTTGTATCTTATGTCATGTTGCCTATTGCTATAATTTTATGATGCAAAATGTGATTTTCTTGCTAACTGCTTGCTACTCTGATACAAAGCATGGGAATCTATGAAAGTTCCAATACTGGGGTAAGAAAACAAGTTACTTACCTGTAACTTTAGTTCCCCAGTATTGGTAACTTTCATAGATTCCCATGCGCCCACCCACCTCCCCGAAGAAAGCTCATCCTACAACAGATATGGTGTCTAAGTACACAACAGCTACGAATATCTGAGGCTCTGAGGTTCCTTCAGGAAGGTTCTAAGGGGTGAGGCACTTCTGATTGGCTGATGCCTAAGTTTGGTCTCTTTTACACAAAGAGGGTGATATGCTACAAAAGGGAATGAGGCCTAGGCCCTTTTCCTTTATCTTTTGTACCTACAACTATGGTATTTTTGTTACCGATACTCCCATTCCGACAACGGGGAATGATACAAAGCATGGGAATCTATGAAAGTTACCAATACTGGGGAACTAAAGTTACAGGTAAGTAACTTGTTTTCATATAATGAAATGGATGAATCATGCCAGAATGAGGTTGCTTCAGAAATGAGGTTGCGTCTGTGTTTACAAGAATCTCATAGAAAATAATGGCACATCAATCAACCCTGTATTCTTATATAGAGTTAAGGATATATCCTGTTATTTGTTTCTACACACGTTTGAGTTGTAAAAGGTTCAGATTGAGCTCCAGCTGAGCAATTTCAAATATCCCGACGACCTATATGTTATCCTGATGTAGTTTTGGTGGCTCAGGACCAAGACCAATATCAAGTCTTGAATTGGCTGCATATTTCAAAAAGACTTGGCGTGTCCTCCTACTTGGGTGTCAGCGTTTCTTCTCCTGCTTCAGGTGGATGCACTTGGTGACAGTAGTAGCCTACACGCAAGGCCACATACGAAGGAGCTTCTTACAAAACCGGTTATCAAGGGATTCCTGGAAGGGGCAGAGAATAGTTCCACCCAGATCTATGCCAGTGTGGAACCTTAACTCAGTACTAACGCAACTTATAAAAGCACAATTCGAACCGCTGCGTAAGGCAGAACTGGTGTTCCTGACCTGGAAGACCACCTTCCTAATCGCAGTCATATAGCGGTGCAGGGTGAGCGAGCTGCAAGCACTAACGACCGAAGAATAATTCTTGCAAATACACAAGGATAGTGTAACTATGAGGACCAACCTACGTTTCGTCACAAAGATTATATCATTCAACATGAACCAAGCTGTCCAGTTACTGGGGTGCTTCCAACAACGAAAAACAGAAGCTGAGAAAAGGCTGCGTATGCTAGACATGTGCAGGGCTGTGATGTACTACCTAAACAGGACACAGGAAGTTAAAAAGGGAAATCAGTTTTTCGTGTCCTATCCAAACCCAAACAAGAGCTCACCGGTAATGAAGGGGACCATCGCAAGATGGACAGTAAAAACTATTTAACTGTGCTACCAGAAGGCAGGAATGCACCACATTCTAGCAAACGTCCCCATAAACGACATGTGTATGACCGCCAAAGGATCACCAATCCACATTTTCACAAAACACTATTGTGTGGACATTGAAGTAAACATGTAGACACTGGCGAGAGAGAGTATTGAGGCATCTGTTCACAAGCGCAACCTCATTTTGACAACACTGCCAAGAGTGGCCCATTGGGCTCAGATTCTCTGGGATGCTGTTCCAAAGTCGACTCTTGGTTAATCATGGTAAGTCTAGGTTTTATTTAGTGATGCTTTGGGTTGAGAAGCTCTCCCCTTCGGTCCTGCTTAGGAAAACAATTCTCACTTGTACCAATGGGATGTTGGAACCGACAGTTAACACTTAGAGCACTGATCTGTTGCAGCTTTAAGACACTCGTTCAACTGGAATTCAATAAGGGATCCTCAAGAATGCATCTAGGACAAAGTTATGGAACACACTTGATTCGTTTTTTGTCAAAAGTACAACGGCATATACCCATGGTCTGATCAATAAAAATGTCTCTAATCTTTGCCTCTCTGGATAATGTCGAAACATCCTGTGATTCCCGCCTCCTTCTGCTGTAAAACGTTGTGACTCTGACACCTGAGATATTTGACATTAAAGAAATGTCAAGATACAAGAAGAGGAATAGGCCGGACCAACTCACATCCAGGTACAGCATGAATCAGGACTGATGGAGGTAGGCTTCTATGAAGGCTCTGTATGTTTGAGAAGGAGAGCAAATGAATCGAGCATGAAGTCCAGCTTGTACTGATCTCTGGAATGAAAACTAAGTGTACGCCACATAAACAAGGCTTGCCTCAAGGTCCGACAGAGGCACACAAATGCTTGCTGGCTGAGGCAAACCACCGCTCCAGATTGGCATCAAGTCTGGAGCTGAGCCACAAAAGGAACAAGCCTTTGGGTTAAGCACCTCCAGCCAGTACACCCCAAACTGTAGAGGTGTGCTCAGCGCTGGCACCGGAGAGTCTAGAAGACTAGCTCTGTGTGTGAGGGTGGGTTTGATAAGCAGGCGAGGAGGCTGTATAAGTTTTCGAAAAGGAGGATTTTTATTTTCAGTAGTGGAAGGCAGGGGGTGGGTAGGTGGTTTTTCCGCTGGTTCCCCTTCCGAACTGTCGGGTGATGAGCCTGCGCTTGACAAGGTTCTCAGGTTTGCTGATTCTTGCTCCTCTTCCTCTTTGTCAAGGTGATCTCCCCGGAGACTCATAAGAGGAAGCCGTGAGATAAAAGTTTGAGATATGGATTTAGAGAGGTATACCTTCACCACACCCTTGGTGTTGAAAAAGCTTTCTTTGGTGATAAGTTTAGGTTTAGTGAGGAAAGGAATTGTAATTAGTGCCTAAGGAGTTTTTGGGCGGTGCTTGGGGAAGTGCCACTGAGGTTGTATTGGTATCGTGACACAGAAACTGTTATGCGCTAGTCCCTACAACTTTCCTTAATCGTGCTGCCAAGATGTTCCTGCAAGCTAGGGCGAAATTATAAAGGAACTCTCCCACTACCCGTAACCCGCCCCGGTACCCCGTCTCTCTTACCACAACCCCACTCCCGGTTCCCTCGAGCCGCTGTCACTCACTGGCTCTGCCGCAACTCTCCAGGGTTGCGGCTGCTCCCCAGCATCCTCCGGGCACCACCAGTCTTCGCACCAGCTCTCCTCTGGCTCCTCAGTGTTTCCTGATGGTCTCGCGTCCTGCAGCTCGGGTCCTGCGTCTTCTTTCTCCACTCCGTCTTCCGCACTCTTCCGCTCGCTTGTCTTCTTTCTTGGTCTTTTCGTGCCACTGGTCACTGACTCCTCCCCTTGAAATCGGCCTTCTTTCATTGGGCCGTCTAGAGTGTTTCCGGAACCCCTCGGGGTTGCTTGCGGGTTTTCCTCAACGTCAGCATTTCTCTGTGGATAAACATGAGGGGCATGGATGTTGTAGTCCGTGTCTTGGTTTTGACACGCAACCCGTCTTGGTGACTCCCCCCAGAACCCCCCCGGCAACACATTGGTAAGTCCTCCTTCTGTTCCCCGGACTGCCTCATACTCTGCATAGAAAAAAACACCAGAGCAGGCAACAAGCTGCTGAAAGAGCCTCTTTAGAACATAAGTTGAAGACTACCCGACCACTGACTTGCTCTGGCTCCGAAATCTCACTCAATGCCAAGATCCTAGGTCTCCAAGTATTATGTCTCTGAAAAGCTGGCAGATGTGCTGGATCAGTGGCAAAAGAATATGTTAATGCACCCCGACAATGGCAAGATTCTTGCTTAACCACATGCACTATGACTGGTGAATTCTGTAAAAGAGATGCTTGGACTTCTAGAGTTAAAGGAGGAAATGCAAGTTCAAAATTTTGACACTGAAAGGGTTTCAAGACTCATCCATCAGTCGCACCCTTTTCCTACCACTATCGCCCACACTGCACCACCACCATCTTCCTCCTCACTCACTTCCACATAAGCCTCAATATATTGACTCAGGACATATGTATCAAGGTTAGAATTTGCGATTCTGAATTAGCGATTTTTACCGAATCGCAGATTCAGAACCACAAATCGATATGTATGAAAGAAATCGCAAATAAATAGCGTTTCAGTAAAAATCGCTATTTATCTGCGGGAACCCAAAAAGCGATTCCTTAAACCCCCAAAAATCACAAAATTGCGATTCCTTAACGGAAAAAATCGCAATTTTGCAAACTTCGCAAATCAGCCTATCGGAAACTCTGGTGCAGCTTGATGACATCACTACCAGGAAGTGACTGACTACCCATGCTGCACCAGAGTTGCTGAGTGAGAGTCACAGTAAGGGAGAGTGGGAGAGTGAACAGTGCAACTGAAACACCATGGCTGAAAGTGGAAACATGGCAATGCCTGAAACACAGCAGCAGCAGCAGGAGGGAGAAAGTTCTAGAAAAAGAAAACTAAAATTCTCAGAGGCTGAACTGGAGACATTGATACAGGAGATGGTACCAAATCATGATTTGCTGTTTGTAAAGAATTCCCTGAATGTGCCAGAGACCCGTAAAAGACGCATTTGGGCTGCCATACAGGTAAAAGTGAACGCGCTGGGAGTGACACACCGGAGTGTGGATGTACTACGAAAGTGCTAGTACGACCTGCGCCAGTGCTCCAAAGAGAAGTTGGCTGCCAGGCTGGAGCAGTCACGGCACACCGGTGGAGGGACCTCAAATGTGCTGGACTCCACACCTCTGGAGGAACTTGTGGAGGGTACCCTGCTACCAGAAAGCGTGACGGTCGTGGCTGACCTAGGCAGCTCAGATCAACCAGCATCTAGACCAGGTAAGAAGCATGCCATCACACCCCTAACACCCCCCAGACACCGCCCAGCAGCGACCTAGGGTTAGGGTAAAAACAATTCATGCCAGAGCAGGTACACAGGCAGACACAGCAATGCATCTTGGGAGATGTAGTCACATTAAAATCAAAGTTGTGTCTATCAGCCACACTAGTCAAATATTGCATGTTCAGGTCAGGAAAGAGAAATAAAAAAGTTATTTAATCCCAAACTGTGAAATATTTTATTTTCACATTGGAAATGAGTAAAGTTAATAAATGTGTGCTGTTCTGTCCACAGCACCATCTACTACACACCCTACAGGCAGTGGAACAGTGACCGAACGTCCAGACTCTGGAGACGCAGGGCAGGAGCAAGAAACAGATGGGGAGGACAGCCCTATCAATCCTCCAAAAAAACAGAGGAGAAACATAGTGAGACCACTACCACCAATGGAGGACTAGGCAGAGGACAGCAATGGTAATTTGCACTCTGAAGACACACGGCCACAGCAAGAGTCCCGTCCACAAGACAGCAAGGGGCAGACATCGCACGCCCAGCAGTTTTGAATTTGAATTTGAAGGGATTTGTATAGCGCTCGTACACCTGGCGGTTTCTTGGCACTCACTGGCAACAGCTACTCGGCGGGTCGGAAAATGGGGAAAGGTGAAGATTCAGAATGGGAAGGCTTGGGTAAAAAGGAAGGTCTTGAGGTCTCTGCGGAAGAGGGGGTATTGGGTGCAGGTTCTAAGGGACAATGGGAGAGAGTTCCAAAAAGCTGGGCCCGTGGTTGCAAATTTGGAACCACCCCACTTCTTCCGTTTGAAGCGAGGAACCACGAGAAGGTGGTGGGAGGAGGATCGGAGGTCTCGTGAGGGAGTGTAGGTTTGAATAGCCGAGTTGATGAAGGAAGGGGCAGAACCTGTCCTGGCTTTAAAAATGGTGCAGCCGAGCTTGAATAAGACGCGCTGCCGGACAGGGAGCCAATGGAGGGAAAAGAGGAGAGGGGTTACATGGTGTGATTTAGAAAGGTTAAAAACCAGCCGGGCGGCCTGATTTTGAACCAGCTGGAGACGCCTCATAAGGTAGTCGGGCATGCCATGGTAGAGGACATTGCCATAATCTAGGCGAGATGTCACCTTGGCCAGAAGAATTAGTTTGAGCGCGTCTGGGGCGAAAAATCGTGAGACTCTGTGGATAGTCCTGAGTGAGAGAAAGGCTGAGGAAACCACAGCAGAGACTTGGGAGTGTAGAGAAAGTTGGTTATTGATTTTGAAACAGAGGGTTTTAACGGAGGATACAGGAGTGGGTGGGGGACCTAATGAGGGGGGCCAGAAGGAGGAGGACCAGGGACTGGAGCAACCACCTGTCAACACCAACTCCGTTTTATCGGGGTTGAGTTTCAGGTGGTTGAAATTCATCCAGTCCTGGATGAAGGTCATGATGGACTGAACCTTAGACATAGACTCAGGGGCGGAGGAAAGATGGAAAATGAGCTGGAGATCATCTGCATAGTTGTACACAGAGACCTCCAGTTGCTGTAAAGCAAAAATAAGGGGGGGCGATGTAAAGATTAAGTAAAAGGGGGGATAAAGAGGAACCCTGGGGGACACCGCACTGGATGGGTAAAGATTCCGCAGAGAACTCTCCCAGACGAACCGCCTGAGTCCGGCCGCTCAAGAAGGAGGATAGCCATAGTAGGGCTGTTCCTCGGATTCCCGACGCCTCGACACGTGAAAGTAAGATGGTATGGTCCACGGTGTCGAATGCGGCGGAAAGATCTAAGAGGATCAGGGCCTGATGTTGATTGGTGTCCATTCCTTGTCGGAGGTTATCCAGAACCGATGTTATAACGGACTCAGTTGAGTGGGCTGGGCGGAAGCCGGCCTGTCTTGAGGCCAAAACACCATGACTTTCCACGAACTCACTCAGTGTTTTTACCACATGTCGTTCCAATACCTTTGCCAGGAAAGGCAAGAGAGAGATTGGGCGGAAGTTGGCAGGGTCGGAAGGATCCGCTCCAGGTTTTTTTAGGATCGGTACGATCACTGCCGATTTGAGAGCAGGGGTAACAATGCCCTGAGCCAGTGAGCTATTGAGGAGCACTAAAGGTGGTGAGGGGCAGAGGGTGTAGATCTGCTTTAGGATGTAGGCAGGGCAGGGGTCCAGCGGGGAGCCGGACTTGACCAACGGAAGAATGGAGAGAAATGAGTCGGTCGATAGGGGGGGAATTGAGTCCAGATGTGCAGTGGCTGGAGGACGTCGGTGGTCGGTGAAGGTCGGGGATGGAGGAGGAATTTTAATTTTAATTTTGCTGATTTTATCCAGGAAAAAGTGATTAAGGGAGTCGCATAGTGTTTGAGAAGGTGATGGTTTGAGTGAAGCTCTATCGGAAAAGGCGAGGTCTTGGACGATAGAAAAGATTTCTCTTGGCCGGTTCTACGCGAGTTGGATTTTAGAGGAGAAATAGTTTTTCTTTGTGTCTAATATGGCTTTCTTATACTGAGTGAGAAGTTCAGTATACCGGGTTTTAGCAATGGGGCAGTAGTTTCGTCTCCATTGTCGTTCAGCTTGGCGGAGAGCGAGTTTTTGAATCTTTAGATTGTCTGAGAACCAGCGGTTTGCATCTTTAGGGCGTTTGGTTGCGATGCGTTTTAGGGGGGCGACGGTATCGCACCCGGCTCGCAGCCAATTGGTAATAGCGTCTACCTGACCAGAGGAGGGTAGCGCGGTCAGATCGGGGCTAGAAGAAGAGAGGAGGGTCGAAAGGGCTTCGATGTCGACACGATTCCATGAGCGCGCCCAGACATTCCTCGCAGGAGTGGGCTTGGATGGTGGAACGGGGGATAGGGATAGGGATAAGGTGATCAGTGAGTGATCCGACCATGGACATGGGGAGATGGAGAGAGAACTGACCGGGCAATCGCGTTGCCAGATTTGGTCCAGGATATGTCCCAACCTGTGTGTGGGAGCATTGACGACTGATATAAAGTTGAGCGACTGAAGGGAGTCTGAGAATTCCTTGGACGTGGCGCATTCCGCAGGGTCGGAGGGCCAGAAGTTAAAATCTCCCAGAACGATGATGGAGGAGTGGTTAACAACCAAAGTCGCCATTAGGTCTTGAAAACAGGGGAGGAACGTTTGAGGGGAAGACGGGGGTCGGTACACGAGGACACAAGTCAGAGGGGGAGTAAAGGAAAGGGATCGAACCACTAAACAGTCTGAGATTCCCATGGAGGGGGAGACTAGAGAGTTTTGGAGATCAGGGTGATGAATCTGTGTTTGCCGGCCTGGAATTGAATATGTTGCAGGTGCAGCTCCTTCAAGCAAAAACATTAAGGCAGAAACAATCGCTATGGACCGCACACCGCTAGCCCCTCCTCCGGATCGCCCCTAGGGACTCTGGTACATGGAGTTCTTGAGTGGTTCACCCCAGTGGGTGCAAGTAGGTACTTGTTGGACTGATGATCTCTAGACCCAATACATGTCCCGGGTTTTTGGACATCGCCCGAGACATGGCTCGGGTTTTGGGATAACTTCCGTCATCAGTAGAGAAAATAGTTTGGGGTGGAAGAGAAGGCCGCCAAATTGTAGAAACAATCGCAATGGACCGCACACCGCTAGCCCCTCCTGCGGATCGCCCCTAGGGACTCTGATACATGGAGTTCTTGAGTGGTTCACCCCAGTGAGCGCAAGTAGGTACTTGTTGGACTGATGATCTCTAGACCCGATACATGTCCCGGGTTTTTGGATATCGCCCGAGACATGGCTTGGGTTTCGGGATAACTTTCCTCATCAGTAGAGAAAATAGTTTGGGGTGGAAGAGAAGGCCGCCAAGCAACCGTCAAAGGCCTCGATGCCCGAACCGGCACGCAGGTGCGTCATCCAGGAGCTCGTCAGCTCAAAGCTCAAGGGAGCCAATTTGAAGAAACAATCTCAATGGACCGCACACCGCTAGCCCCTCCTCCGGATCGCCCCTAGGGACTCTGGTACATGGAGTTCTTGAGTGGTTCACCCCAGTGGGTGCAAGTAGGTACTTGTTGGACTGATAATCTCTAGACCCAATACTGTAGTGTAGTTCCTATTTTCCCAATAGGCCCTGCGCATTGGAATAACATAAACAGTAGTATGGACGTAGAAGTGTGGATCTTCCAGGTCTCCACTGACTATGCTAAACTTCATTGGGTTTGTTACCAACTAGCTCAGAGGTCACTGGAAACTTTCTTGACTGAATAGGAAGTGATCAGCTTCCCTGGTACAGACAAGAAGGGATTCAGTTTTCCAACAACCACATAAACATGACAACTTTGCTCCTTAGAATAAGAGTCAATCTCTAGAGTCGTGTGAAACAATAGACAGTTATTTTACTCAGTCAGTTTTGTGCAGATTACTTTCACCAATATGCAGAGAATAGAGAGACTGGCGTTTTCAATAAAAAGGTATTATTTATTGAACAGTCTTTCTTCTCATACAAGAGAAATGAATTGCCACAATTGCAAGACTAGTTATTATAAAACGTGCGTACAGTAAAATGAGGATTGCGAAATAATACTGTAAAAGCATTGATATGGTTTCTTAGCCATACAATGGTTTAAAATGAATAAAACATATATACATTCATATATACATTAGGCTAACATACTCAACTGGTGCTTTTAACTACACCTACCCCAGTGTACCTGACCTAGGCCTAATACGTGGGAGGGAGTAAGTAAGTAGCAGTTTTAATTAAGTTGGTTTTGCCAAGGTTTGCTTCAAGAATTCTCTCTAAGGGTTTAGTCAACACCATACCTCTGGAATAGAATGTTGGAGGTCTTGTATCTCCTTCCAGGACTCGATATCCCAGTCACTCGCAAGAGTGGGCTGGAAACGCCGGAGCTGGATTTTCTCGGCAGGAGAAAAGACAGCGTCTCTCTCAGCGCGTCGAGGAAGAGGAGGAGGGACAGCGTCCGTGGGCAGCTTGTATCTGCTGGGCTCTGCAGGGGACAGCTGTTCTGCTCCTATGTTCACCACACCATCGCGATCATCGATGTCGTTGAGGCAGCGATAGCATCAGCATCAGCGTTTGCTTAAGGCAACGTTGGTAATATTTATACCTGAAAGGTGCCTTGTTTGACGTAAGTTTTTGGACATGAGACGTCAATAAAGATGTCACTAGGAAGTGATCGTCTCTCATCCTTATTGGACCCGGCCTTGTGGCGTGGCCCTCGCTGACCCCCATAAACCCAGAACGGCGGACAGAACTGATTTCCGTCCACCCAGGACGATACACAAGACTCCTACATCGGACCTGAAACGACCTCCATACCGCGTGCCTGCACCCATGCACGTGACCATCAGACTCCATGTTTGGCCACCCCGGCCAGCCGGCCGCTTTCTTCCCTTTCGGCAGCCTCTGGCCGCTCCCGGCTGCAGCTGGGCGTGCGCGTCCGGCGCGCCCCGACCCGCCCAGGGGGTGAACGACTTGCCAAGTACCCGAAACCAAGGCTTCCATCACACCTCCAGCCCCCTCCAGAAGAACTGAATGTCCTCACACCTCCGAACCATCCCTGGGGGCTGGTTTCGATCGCACCCTTTGGCTTCCTAGTGAGCTGGTTCCAGGCCTTGATGAGCGTCTGGGATTCCCTGGGCGCATGGTCCAAAAGCATCAAAGACCCAGCCGCCCAGACAACCGGACACCTGGCCCTCGGACCTCCGGCCTCCTGCCTCTGAGAGTCCGGACATCAAAGGGCTTCTGGACTATAAGACAGCCTGCCTCCCATCTAGCCGGCAGTTGTATCTTGGACAAGAAAGCCCTGCTTATCTGATCGCGGCTGACCTTGAGGAGAACAGACTCTGACCCACCGAGCCCTGCTGACGTCGTCGCAGCTCATCCTCGAAGCTACGGAACTGAACCACCGAGCCCTGCTGACGCTGTCGCGGCTCCCTCTCGAAGAGTAAGACCTGAACCATCGGAGCCCTGCTGACCTCGTCGCGGCCCACTCTTGAGAACAAGAGACATTTGTTACCATCCAGAGCCCTGCGGACGCTGTCGCGGCTCCACCTGCCTACGAGTACGACGGAGTACTCCTGACCCAGCCCTGCTGACCTCGTCGCGGCTGGAAGAACTCTCTGGTCCGGCTGGACCATCGACGCTACCCTCACAACCACCTTGAACAAGAAGTGAGTAGGACAGCAAGTCCCATCGTCAGCCCCCGTACTCCCCAGTTCGAGGATTGAGAACTGTGCGCAGGGTGCGTGGCGTGCCAACTGGCCCTCTAAGACTGTCCCGCTTCCCCTGTTATGAGACTTTCGCGATCCCTCGATCGCTGTGTATTGTGCCTTATTTTTATGCTGATAAAGTTCATACTCGATAAAGACTCACGGTGTGGTGTCCGTTCGTAAGTGTGGTGTGTCGGCAGTGTGTACGATCAGTCCTCCCCGGCGGGGACTCTCCTTCGATAAGACTCGGCAGTAATTGTGGGAGAGGAGGTCTCGGGTGGTTAGGAGAGTCCTCTTGACCCCTGGGGTCACCGCCTTCCAACATTGGTGGCAGCGGTGGGATACGAACCTACGTCTGAAGATCGTACCACTGACACACTACCTGAACCCACACGCAGCAAACGCACAAGACAGAAAGAGCAATAATGACGTCCACAGAATCTGGTGTGAAGACGACATTCGATAAAGACCTCTTGGAAGACTACACCCATAGAGAGCTAAAGCATTTCTGCAGAGAACTGAGTATTCCGAGTACCGGACTAAATACTAAGGAAGATTTCCAGAAAGCGCTAACCGCTTGGGTAGAGTCCGGAGCACCCCTCCCCCCGACCGAAGACGAGGGAGGGAGGCCACAGACCGAACCCGGTACACCGGCCGGTGAGAGAATCCAGCAGCCGACCCGGAGCCCAGCAACCGGGAGAGATCGGTCATCGGAAGAGATGGCCGACCGAGAACGTGACCAAAGCCATGAACTCGAACTAGCGCGCCTCAAATTGGAGGGCGAACTCAAACTTGCAGAGAAGAAGTTGGCAGTTGAGCAGTTGCGGCTCCAGGGAGAACTAGAGGAGAAGAAGCTCCAGAGGGAGCATGAAGGCCGGAAACTCCAGCACGAGCACGAGCGCAGCCTCAAAGAACTGGAGTTGAAAGCCCGAGCAGAAGCAACCGGATCACCGGAACTCGGAGAGCAGGTGGTCCCCAAAGAAACGAAGGTGCACATCCCCAAAGACGTCGTGAAGGAGTTTTACAAAGGAGACGACATCCAGCAGTGGTTCAAGGCCCACGAGGTTGCCATGTCCGCCCACTGGGTCCCTGAGAAGGACTGGGGGGCCGGCCTGTGGAGCCGCTTCCTCAGCGAGGGAAGAGACACCCTGCTGGACCTACCGACCGCACACATGAACGCCTACCCCCACATGAAAGACGCTCTCTTATTCCGCTACGGCCTGACGCCAGAAATGTATCGCCAGCGGTTTAGGGAGTGCAAGAAGATTCCTGGCACCACATGGGTGGACTATGTGAACTACTACACCCGAGCCCTAGATGGGTGGATCAAGGGCAGCAATGCGACCTAGTCGCTTACGAGCACCTGTCCGCCAATTGCTTTGTGGAACTAAGACAGCATCTCCTGGACAGCAAGCTCGCCAATCCACGGAAACTGGCTGTTGAAGCCGATCGCTGGGTGGCCACCCGAGTCCAGAAGGGGCCCGGGGGAGACCCCCCACGGTACGACCAAGGATCTTCCCGCCAGCGGGGTGGGGGAGGTCGAGGCAGACAGCAAGGATCCCAAGCCGGGCCCCAGCGTAGTCCCCCCAGAAACCCGGCCCCATGCTCTCCTCCAGCGATGAGAGCCGCCCCGAGCGCAGGACCCCCGGGGCTCCGCCCCAGCTCCACATGCTACAAGTGTCAGCTGTAGGAAGGTGGATACCTGACTATGGTTACCCCCAACTTTTTGCCTGGTGTTTTGCTGGTTTTTCGACTTAGTTGACCTGGGACCCTGCTATTCAGGGCCCCAGGCCTACTGCTCTCTCTCTAAAATGGATTCCATGTACCCTAGGTACATATCCAATTGGTACTGGGCCACCTTATCAGACCCTGTAACTCAGGGCATAGGTGTACCCAGGGCCTACCAGGGGCTGCAGCATGTATTATGCCACCCCTGGCTGGCCATCTAAATCTGACACAACTGGCTGCACGACAGCTGGGGCAAGGTGGTGTAATCACCCTTTGCTTTAGATATAGTATACCTATATCTAACCCTAAAATGGACACACAGATTCCTATCAGTCACTCCTATGGCAGGCCTTGACAATCCTGAAGGCAGAGTGCTTGGAATCGTGTGAGATGGTGCTCTGGCATGAGCTGAGCCCGTTTGCAGCTTGCGGAACCAAGTCCTAATAGCTGTTCCATGATAACGCATACCATATACTCTTAAGTGCATTATAATCCTCGCGGTTTTATGCTATCTCTGGTATCGCTTTATCAAAACATGTCGAGTAAGGTGTCATACGAATTGGAATACTAACCCCTCGCCAATTCTGGTGACAGGGTTAGCATTCCACCCTTCTAGAGGGACACGACATGTATGTAACTGTGAACCCCGGTTAAAGTTAACTCAAGCCTCAGCATCACAAAATGGATGCTGCCACCACAGACACAAGTCTGACCTCCTGCTGCTGGGAGTCCTTCCAGCGAGGGAGGTTTGGACAAAGGGTTTCCTGTCAGGGGCGGTGCTAGCACCATCCCAGACAGGGTTTTGTGTATCCTGGGTAGGCAGGGCTTTAGAGGAAGGTGACTGCAAGTGGCACCCCGGTGCTCACTATGCATCTGCCAGCTAGAACCAGTTCCAGGGGCACACCAGCCCCTGAGCTGGGGAAAGTCCGGCATGGGAGAGGGGTGTAACCACCCCCCTTCCTGGTCCCACCCATGGGGAGGACCTAGTCGCGTGCCAGCCCCTTTTCCTAGTATAAAGATAGGAACGGGCCCCCTTCCAAATTAGATCATCTTTGAATCCTGAAACTACTTTCTGCGAAAGGAACTCTCGACTTCTTCTCAAGATTTCTCCCTTGTGACTAAGGAGTAGTCACCCTGCATCTGCAGGCACCATCCAAGCATCGCGGTCTGCTGTAAGTCTCTCCTCCGGATCAAGACTGCCCAGCTCGACGAGAACCGGCTTCCCTGGCACCTCTGACCTCTACCCACATTGTCAGCTCAGCTGAGATCCGTGGGTGCGACGAGACCTCAAGGGACCGGCCATCTTCAAGACTGCACGACGCTTGCCCAGCACGACCGCCGAGGGATCCTCGAGTGAGTGCTTTGGGGTGTGAGAAGACCCAACCCTGAGCAGCCCCAGCACCGAAGTTCAGCCTCCCAGCCTCCACGAGATCTGCGTGGGGCCCTTCTGCTCTTTGCTGCTCACCGCGTTGTCTGGCTACTAGCCCGGCTTCCCGACGACGATCGACGACATCAACACCGCTGGTCTGGTTGCTCCAGACTGGCCCTTGCTCCCCTCCAACAGAGGAGCACCCCGGACCCTCCTGGTCCACTCCAGACGCCATTTTGAGTCCACCGCGTGGGCTTGCATTTGCCAAGACTTGTTGCCCCAATCCTGGGTCCAGCGACGTCGACAGCAGATACCATCGTGGGACAGCTCGCACCTCCATCCTGGTCGCCGACAACGCCTCCTGGTCCGTGAGACTGCAGAGCCCAGCGTCGCCCACTCACCAGGTCGAGGTGACTCCATCCGGTGCCATCCTGGTGCCCATCTAATCGCTGGCCAGTGATTCAGAACTTGGTCCCCTCTCCTTACAGGTGTCTTCCATCTTCGATCCAGGCTTGGATCCATCCGAATCTCTTCACTGGTCGCCTGCCAGCAACTTCTTCTTTCAGGCTCCATAGACTGCAGCGAGGATTCCCGACGTCTTTCCAGACCTATGCATCCGCAGCCCCTGGGCTAGGTAAACTCAGCATTTCGGTGCACCAGCATAGCTTTGCTATCCAAGGGTCCAGATCCTTTTTCGTTTCAGCTCTACCTAGTCGGATTCGTCCGATAACACTAACTTTGTAATTCCTAGCAACCATAGACTTTGTTCCACATCCCGCTTGAGAGTGCACACTCTGCACCCGATCTCCCTAGGCCTCCTGCTAATAATCTGAAGGTTCAGTAGTCAAGTCCTAGCGATCCCAAAGCCTATTAGCGTAGTACTTACCTGCTAGTAATTTCGCATTCCACTTTTAGAGTATATGGTTTTTCGTGCCCCTCGGGCATTTGTGTAAATTGTGCAACTTTGCGTATTTTCCTAAGAGCTTTGTATTGTGCTTAGCACCCTGTCCTCATAAAGAGTCCAGGGCTGTTGTGTTCTAAATAAATATCCTTTTATTTTCATAACAACTTGTGTGGTGTCCTTTCACTTGGTGTTCAAGGGGTATATGTGATGGTATAACAGCTGGCTTAACACGCCCTCTAGAGTTTAGCCTAAAGACTGCTCTTGTCCATGCTACTAGGATAGCTGGTCTACGGTTGACTTACAACCAATCATCAATAAGGGTTGTTTGGACTGATACAAAGTGCTCACTAGAATAGTGAACATTATATATCAGGCCAACTTCTCACATCAGCAACCCGGGCACTATGCCGGTGATCCCCGATGTCCCATGACCCAGAAATCCACTCCCACTGGCCCCTCCACCAGACAGATATCCTCAGTGGCCCTAGAAGAGGAAGAAATAGAAGAACAGGGGGCGTGGGAGCCCGCAGCCATGGTCTTAGCCTCCCTGGGGAATAGCGAGATGATCCCAGGAGATTACCTGCCCGACTGAAACATGGTTAGAGGAAGCCTCCTCCCCAGAGATATTAGAGGCTATACCGAGTAATTATTGCCTGCTAAGAATCGACCGCCAGAAACAACGGGGGGGAGGACTGGCAATGATTTTTAAAAATAACTTTGAGTGCACCCTAACTGAACAAAAAATCCCGGATACGGAATGCGGAAGATTCACTATTAAATTAGACACCACCAATACCATAACTGGATTACTAATATATAGACCTCCTGGAGCTGCAACATCCTTTTGTAACCAACTTATTGAACTGGCCACCCAACTAGCCGTAAGACATAAAAATATCATCATATTGGGTCCGGCTCCCAGTTCCATTGATATGGTCTGACCATAGTATGGTGCCATTCAGAATAACTAAAAACGGTATCACCAAGTCATATGCGAAAAACCCCCCTTACAGACGCCGAAACTTTAAAAAATGCACCCCTGAAATACTGCTGCAGGAACTTTCCGATCACCCCCTGACTGCAGCCATGTCCCTACAGGAGGAATGGGACAACTTTGAATCATGGCTAACAAAAGCGTTAGACAAAACTGCTCCCTGGACGACCAAGCCCCCAGCTCGTCAAACTAAAAGTGCCCCCTGGTTCTCTGAAAAATTGAAAAAGGCTAAAGCACAATGCAAATTCATTGAACGAATGTGGAGGAAAGATTACGCCCCAGAACTCAAAGAAAAGTATAGAACTGAGCTGAAAAAATACCAAAAATTGGTACGAGTAGAGAAGAGTCTTTATTACAAATGCAGAATTACGGAAGCTAAAAACCCTACCAAAGAACTATTCGGTATCTATAAAGAAATCACCACACTATCTCGCTTGGATACTAAAGACACCTACTCCACGGAGATATGTGAACAAATAGCCGATTTCTTTGTGAAAAAGGTAGAAAATATTCACGCCACATTCACCATTAGCACCAGGTCAGATAACAATAAGGCAGAGACTCTAGACGTCCGCCCGCAAAAACCCCAGTTCACAAATTTCAGGACCCCCAACAAACAGGAACTGATGAATATCATAAACACCATTAGCTCTGGCTCCCCTATGGATGCCTGCCCTCCGGAACAATACAAAATGGTCATGGAAAGCGTACTACTGGATCATATAAGCAACATGATCACAACCTCATTCCGTGAGAGCATCGTCCCGAGTAACTGGAAATCTGCCCAGGTAATACCACTAAAAAAGAAACCGAACATCCCAATTACCCAGCTTCAAAATCTGCGACCAATCTCACTTCTCCCTTTCTGTGCTAAGATCATAGAAAAGGTGGCCAATCTCCAACTCATGGAGTTTTTGGAGAAAGAATCTCTCCTCCACCCCTCCCAATCAGGGTTTAGAGCAGGCCATTCAACGGAGTCTGCCGTTCTGTTCTCCACCGAGCAGATCCGGAAACTGGTGGATGAGGGAGAGACAGCAGCGTTGGTCCTATTGGACCTAAGTGCAGCATTTGACACCGTGCTGCACACCACGCTGCTGTCTCGACTCTCAGACATGGGAGTTAAAGACTCTGCTCTCAAATGGTTCCAATCATACCTCTCTGACAGAACTTTCCAACTTCACTGCCCTCCCTTCAAGTCATCTTCTCGCAGTGTTAGCCATGGGGTTCCACAGGGCTCAAGTCTGAGCCCTACCTTATTTAACATCTACATGGAACCCCTGGCACACATTGTAGAGGAATTTGGGGTGGGCATTGTCAGCTATGCTGACGACACCCAGTTGGTGTTCAAAATAACACCAGACAGTAGAGACCTAGCCTCCAACTTCTCAAACTGTATGCTAGGGATAGCGACATGGATGAACGCCAACTGCCTCCGTTTGAACGGAGATAAAACGGAGGTATTGATTGTAGGGAAGAACCCTTCCGTCTGGTCCCACGCCTGGTGGCCTAGCGAATTGGGAGAACTTCCTGTGCCTGCAGAGAAGGTGAAGAACCTCGGTGTCATGCTTGACCCAAATCTCTCAGGTAGAGCCCAGGTAAATAAAGTGACAGGGAAATGCTACAGCACCCTTAAAGTGCTGCGCAAAGTACTTGACCTGCTTCCAATTGAAGCAAGAAAAACTATAGTCCATGCTCTAATATCTCCCCATCTAGACTATGGTAATGTTCTTTTACTGGGTCTTAATCAAAAGAGCCTGCACCAGTTACAATGCATACAAAACTCTGCAGCGCGACTGGTGCTCGGTCTCCCCCGCAGAGCATCGGCAAAAAATGCACTTGCCAAGCTTCACTGGCTCCCTGTTAAAGAAAGAATAATATTCAAAACTCTCTGCTACACACATCGCATTGCCCAAAACAAAGGCCCTAGCTATCTAAGAGGCCTCTTGACCATCCACAGGCCAATCAAAAATCTTAGATCAGCGGGCACGATGCTGTTTAAAATCCCTCGCATCACCAAAGCGAAGATGGGAGGAAAATCCTTCCGCTTTTTGGCCACCAAGCTTTGGAATGCCCTGCCAATTCAGCTACGTATGGAACCATCTGAAACAAGATTCAGAGCCAGACTCAAAACTCACCTATTTCCCAAAAACTAATCCCCGTTTGCCTGTTCTCTTCCTTTAGGTGGATTTTGCATTTGCAGTCAGCGCGGGGACACACAGTTTTGTGCAGCCAGGCGCTTAATAAATGCTTATTATTATTATTATTACAGAAGAGTATCGCCAGACCGTTAAGGTTAACGGGCGCAGCATAGGAGCCCTTAGGGACACAGGAGCCAGCATCACGTCTGTTAGATACACGCTAGTCCATGAGTACATGATCATCCCCCACACCTCCTGTAGAGTGATAGCAGCTGACAATTCCGTCCGCACCTGCAGGATAGCCCAGGTCCCGTTTGAGTGGGAGGGAGTTTCGGGCGATCTACGGGTAGCGGTCCGCACGGACATGCCTGTAGACTGCCTCCTAGGGAATGACCTAGAGAGTTCCAAGTGGAAAGAGGTAGAAAGAAGGACCCATTTAGAGATGTTGGGTCTGCCCCAATGGGCCTGTGTGAGCACCCGAGCAATGTCCGCCAGAATGTCCAACCCCGGGAACGAAGAGTCCGAGTTCCCCAGTGCAGCCCCTGATGTCCCCGAGGGAAGCGAGCGCCCCACGGTCCTCGACCAGCCCTCCACCGAAGGAAGCGAATCCGACGACGGTCCCCTCGGACCCGCCGTCGAGCCAGACCCCACCCTAGCAGATATTCCCGAGTTGGCCCAGTGGCGCCAAGAAGGAGGACCGTCCCGAGAGGAGTTCTGCCAAGAGCAGACCTCCTGCCCTGCCCTTGAGGGGCTCCGACGACAGGCCACAGCCCAGGCCGCTGGAGACCAGTCCGGCTCCCATTACCTTTACTGGGAAAACGGCCTACTGTACAGTGAACAGAAGACCGTCGAACTAGGGTCAGCCCGCATGCTGGTGGTACCCCTACGTTTCCGCGGCCTCCTCCTCAACCTGGCCCACGATGTGCCCCTGGCGGGACACCTGGGCCAAGATAAAACATTCCAGCGGTTAGTGACCCATTTCTACTGGCCCCACATGCGGGCCGATGTGGAACACCACTGTAAGTCCTGCCCCACGTGTCAGGCTAGCGGCAAAAGCGGAGGCAAGCGCAAGGCTCCCCTCCAGCCCTTTCCAGTTGTCAGTACCCCCTTTGAGAGGGTGGGGATCGACATCGTCGGACCTCTGGACCCCCGGACCTCCTTAGGTCACCAGTTCATTTTGGTTCTGGTCGATCACGCCACCCGATACCCCGAAGCCATCCCCCTCCGGACCGTAACGGCCCCGGTCGTGGGCCGGGCCCTCATGGGGATCTTCTCCCGGGTGGGATTCCCGCAGGAAGTGGTGAGCGACCGAGGCACAAACTTTATTTCCGGTACATGAAGTCCCTTTGGCAACAGTGTGGGGTGTCGTACAGGTTCACCACCCCATACCATCCCCAGGGTAACGGCCTGGTTGAGCGGTTCAACCCCACCCTGAAAGGGATGATCATGGGTCTCGAGGAGCCCTTGCGTCGCAAGTGGGATGTCCTTCTGCCCTGCCTCCTGTTCGCATACCGAGAGGTTCCCCAGAAATCCTTGGGGTTCAGCCCTTTCGAGCTGCTCTATGGGCACCCCATCCGGGGTCCCCTTAGCCTGGTCAAGGAAGGCTGGGAGACAGCCCCCCCCGAGCACACCCCCGATGTGTTCTCCTACTTCCTGGCCCTCCGGAACCAGACGCAGAAGTTTCGCGAGCTGGCCGAGGCCAACCTAGAGGCCAGCCAAGAGGAGATGAAACGCTGGTACGACCAGAATGCCACTCTGGTCGAGTTTCAACCAGGCCAAAAGGTTTGGGTCATGTCCCCAGTGGAACCTTGTGCCCTACAGGACAAGTGGACTGGACCTTTTAAGGTGATAGAGCGCAAGAGCCAGGTCACCTACCTCGTCAATACGAAATCAGCCAGAAACGCCCTGAAGGTTTTACATGTAAACCGACTCAAACCCCACTTTGTGCGTTCTGAGTTGGAATTACTCCTTGCCACCGACGACGGAGAGGAAGAGAAAACGGACCCTCTGCCAGATCTCCTGTGTGCAAAGGATAAAGATTGCTCCGTAGAGGGAGTGAGTCTCTCCTCCTCCCTCACCCCCTTGCAGCGTGAAGAATGTCGCCACTTGTTGGGACAATTCTCAGACCTCTTCTCCCTCACCCCTGGCGTCACCAGTTGGTGCGTCCACGACGTGGACACCGGAGACAGCCCTCCGGTACGACACAGAGCCTACCGAGTTCGCGCCTGCATCAAGGCCGAAGTCGACAAAATGTTGGAACTAGGAGTGGTAGAAGCCTCCGACAGCCCATGGGCTAGCCCCGTTGTCCTGGTTCCGAAGGCAGCCGCCCCCGGCACCGTTCCTAAGCTGAGGTTCTGCGTAGACTACCGCGGACTCAACGCAGTCACCCGAACCGACGCACACCCCATCCCCCGAGCCGACAAACTCATTGACCGCTTAGGGCCGGCTCAGTACCTCAGTAACTTCGATCTCACCAGTGGCTACTGGCAGATCGCCTCACGGAGAGGGCCCAAGAAAGGTTTGCTTTCTCCACTCCAGATGGCCACTTCCACTTCAGAGTGATGCCCTTCGGCATGCAAAAAACGCCCCCGCCACCTTCCAGCGACTGGTCGATCAGGTCCTGGCCGGGTTGGAAAGTTTCAGCGCAGCGTATCTCGACGACATTGCGGTGTTCAGTGCCCACTGGCCCGAGCACCTGCACCACCTCTGGGAGGTGTTGGACGCCCTGCGCCGCGCCGGGCTCACCATTAAAGCTAGCAAGTGCCAAATAGGACAGAGCTCCGTAGTGTACCTCGGGCACCAGGTCGGGAGCGGCCTCTTAGCCTCCCTCCAACCCAAGATAGACGCTATCAATGCCTGGGAGACCCCCACGACCCAGACCGAGGTGCAGGCCTTCCTAGGACTCACAGGGTATTACCGTAGATTCATCAAGGGTTACGGGAGTATTGTAGGCCCCCTCACAGAGTTGACAGCCAAGGCCAACCCCAAGAAGGTTAGTTGGACCCCCGCCTGCCAGAAGGCATTTGAGGAAGTGAAACAGGCCATGTGCACCGCTCCAGTACTACAGGCCCCTGACTACTCCAGAGAGTTCGTGGTCCAGACCGACGCCTCCGAACATGGCATCGGAGCCGTGCTCTCCCAGGTGGACGACCAGGGGATTGATCATCCAGTAGCCTTTATCAGCCGGAGGCTACTACCCCGGGAGCAGAGATGGAGATCCATCGAGCGAGAGGCCTTCGCAGTAGTCTGGGCCTTGAAGAAGCTGAGGCCCTACCTATTCGGTACCCACTTCCTGGTCCAGACCGATCACGGTCCTCTCCGGTGGCTCATGCAGATGAGAGGAGAGAACCCTAAACTGCTATGCTGGTCCATCTCCCTCCAAGGGATGGATTTTACTGTGGAACACAGGCCTGGTGCCGACCACGCCAACGCCGACGGCCTGTCCCGCTTCTTCCGCCTCAGCGAAGAGAACCCCCAAGAGGATGGGTAGTTCTCCTCGTCCTTCAGCTGGAGGGGACGCATGTTGGACCCGGCCTCGTGGCGTAGCCCTCGCTGACCCCCATAAACCCAGAACAGCGGACAGAACTGATTTCCGTCCACCCAGGACGATACACGAGACTCCTACATCGGACCTGAAACGACCTCCAGACCGCGTGCCTGCACCCATGCACGTGACCATCAGACTCCATGTTTGGCCACCTCGGCCAGCCGGCCACCTTCTTCCCTTTTGGCAGCCTCTGGCCGCTCCCGGCTTCACCTGGGTGTGCGCGTCCGGTGCGCCCTGACCCGCCCAGGGGGTGAACGACTCGCCAAGTACCCGAAACCAAGGCTTCCATCACACCTCCGGCCCCCTCCAGAAGAACTGAATGTCCTCACACCACTGAACCATCCCTGGCGGCTGGAAGAACTCTCTGGTCCGGCTGGACCATCGACGCTACCCTCACGACCACCTTGAACAAGAAGTGAGTAGGACAGCAAGTCCCATCGCCAGCCCCCGTACCCCCCAGTTCGAGGATTGAGAACTGTGCGCAGGGTGCGTGGCGTGCCAACTGGCCCTCTAAGACTGTCCCGCTTCCCCTTCCCTTGTTATGAGACTTTCGTGATCCCTCGATCGCTGTGTATTATGCCTTATTTATATGCTGATAAAGTTCATACTCGATAAAGACTCTGGTGTGGTGTCCGTTCGTAAGTGTGGTGTGTCGACAGTGTGTACGATCAGTCCTCCCCGGCGGGGACTCCCCTTCGATAAGACTCTGCAGTAATTGTGGGAGAGGAGGTCTCGGGTGGTTAGGAGAGTCCTATTGACCACTGGGGTCACCGCCTTCCAAGAGTGCTCATTAGAGTTCTATTACTAATCAAAACATAGCAAGCGGGGCTTTCCCAGGTTGCTGAGTTTTTATCTTGTTGAAGAACTCAGAGTGTAATCTAGGAATCTTAGATAGTGGCTTCTGCTGTGTCATTTGCTCTAATGAGCTGCAGAGGAAGCTGCAGAGGAAGAGATTCTGAAATGTGGCTCTGATCGTGTGAGGCCGGAGACGAGTTTCTGAATATTGCATTTGATCGTTTATGCCAATATAGGGGTACAAAGGGATTATAGCCGTATAGGGGCATAAGGTCACAGTATTGATCGGGGTCCTAGATTAGAACGCGACACCCACTCCACGAATTTATGTCTATCAATTTACTAAAACTATAGCAAAAGTTGCATGTGTAATATTACCCACCCCAAAATACATATATGCATTTGAAATGGCGTATCTGAAATGCGTGGTAATTTTGGTACTGTACGGTTTTAAGCATAGAAATCATTCAAAATTACAGCATATGTAATCAATGAACGATTTTGCGGAGAAAAAATTACACATGAAATATCTCTTAATACAGAAAAGAAAGGCGAGATAATTTCATCACATATAAATGCAATTGCTGTAACATGTGCTAGAGGCTGATGTAAAGTTATTATGTTTCTGGATTTACCTAAAAATAGAAGCTTCTGTTCTTTATGAATAGGTCTACTTTAAGCAAAGAATTTCTTGTGCCAGAAAAAGGTAAATATATTTTTTAAAAAGTGGTCAATTAAAAAAAAAAATCTTGTTGATCGGGGGAATAGAGTTCCAACGCTTTTCAGCAGTTTTTGTTGATCAAAACTGAAGGCCGAATTCAGAGTTCATGGGAACGCTGTGTGTCGGAATGCTTTTCTAAAGTTATTGTTTCTGTTCAGGGGAGAACATCATATCAGACAGGCTCTCAAAAAATTGGTCTACAAAATCAGGTGACAGTTCGACCAAGTTCGATAGTGCTGTAACTTGGCAGGTGTGAGAATGATTGCTATCATCAAAGTCTGGGTCAGCAATGCTCACAGATGGTCGTACCTGGGTGATGTTGCTTTTATTTTTCGCTCCACTGTCACCACCTAGTCGTAGCAAAGGAGTCTCAACGAATGCCATCATCAGGATTGGTAGCCGCTGGGGACAACACAATGCGTGAGCCGTTATCGGACTTAGCAAAGTATCGACCTCCATTGGCACTGCTGATGGAAGTGCAAGACAGATGTCCAACACGCACTCATCTCCGCATAGCATACATCGAAGCACAGGTAAGATGCAGGTCTGCCATATCGGTCTGAATGAAAGAAACCAGGTCATGTTTAGATCTCTCAGCCTGGCTCTAGTTATTCTGTCCCGGTAGCTCACTGCTAGGATTGTTTCTTCCATTCCTGCCGGAGTCATGTCTGTGTCTTGGCTTGCCATATCGGAGCAGGAGGGTCAAAAATAAAATCCCTGCTACAAGTCCCAAAATAAGGGGGATGCCGCCAAAGACTGAATGGACAAAATTGGGAATGATTCCCAGAATTGCTCTGAATGGTGTTAGCAGTCCCGTAAAAATCGTCTTAAATATGCCTGGGATGCCTATGGTGCTATACATGTTAAGGATTTGGCTAAGCATTTCTGTGAAATGCACGGGGCAATTTGTTGATAAAAGGTCATGTATCTCCGAAGCCGTCCTTGCAACTTGGAGATCATACGTCTCTTTTGATGACGTGATGGGCACTGTTGTCTGTAAAAGCACAGACTTCATTCTGCTTAAAGTATCAATTCGTATAGAAGAGAAATTCAGACGAGGCCATAAGGGAGTCTCGGAGTCTCCAGGGCCGTTTGGAAACAATGCTTGCATACAGCATTTGACCATGAATTTTACGCTTACGAGATAGGCTTTTCCTGGCAAAAGGCCACAACAGCTGTGATCCGTTATTAGAATGTAACTCCCATTTGCGAGTTGCATAAAGAAAGGCTCTATCTGCGTTGCAGGTGTGACATTTTGGTGGCATGAAAGGTTGTTAGAATTTCCTTCACAGGCTCCGTGTAAATTAATACCCTGGCACAAAAGTATACCGCTTAGTGAATGTTTACAGTTTTCACCACTAAGAAATACATTTTTGTTGCTGTCACTATAGCATGTGTGTGTATATGGTAATTTCCATGTTGACTTAATGTATCCTTTACCCAATCGTTCATACTGGCCAGTAGGTATGTATTCAAGGCATTTTTTAAATCTGAAAGTTGTTATCGGAATTGTGATAATCCTGTGTATTATCCATTCAATGACAGGACTTTCTGACATTGTCAAAGGTAATCTCTCAAGTTTTTCGATGCTCAGGATTGTATAGTCTGCTCCTTTCTGTGCCAAGCTGATTTGTTTATCAGTAAGGTTAAAGATGGAAAACAATGACGTTGTGTTGATTAAACGCCAAGGCATATAGCCTGAACGAAGATTTTGCAGCGTCCAGCCTAACTGTACAATAGAACGCAATTGTGACAGGCCATGCTGTAACATTAGCAAGTCTTTGTCTATTATATCTATGGCAGATGATACAATACTGTCCAGTCAATATATTCTGGAGGACAGAGTCATTAACCCATTGTCCACTACAGAAAGTGATTTTTCCAAATTAATACGATCAATTTCTCATATTTTTTCAGCTGTTTCAATTTGTGTGACTTTCCAAGCCTCGTTGTATGCCGCATAGATGCTGGTCGCTATGAAACGCTTTTGACGCTGTTTGCGTGGTCCCAGAATGAAATCGCGCAAATCAGCACCATCTTTAAGTAAAGACAAGTGTTGCTTAATTTCAGTCAGTGTGGATGATTCTAGCCATTCAAGGCACAGCTTCCCTACACTGTATGTTGTTACTATCCCTATATGTTGTCTCTGGGAGTATCTAGGGTCTGACTGGTCATTGCTAAGCCCTGTGTTTTGTTCAGGAATCTATTTTGACAGTTGTTTGTGTCAATAGGCCAGATTAACCACTTTTTCCAATCAGGATGTGTTCTGTTTAGATGTAAAATTTTTGATACGTCTATTTCAATATCTGTGGTTGCATTATCAGGTATTGGCTTTGGAATAGACGGTTTGTTAAGGTCTTTAATCTGAGCTAGGCCAAGACAAGTTGTTTGTTGAATTGTTTCATTTAGAAACATTATTTGTTCTGGGATCATGCAGGCTCGAAATGGTGCTTCTAGGCCTTGTACCTGCCAATCTTTTGTACCCCAGATTGTTTTTGTTTCAATGTTATTTTTCCAATAATAAAAACCAAATGTCATCATTTTTTCATAAAATGCTTCTTAATATATCAATTTAGTATTAGTCAGCATTGTTTTTAACCCTGTTTTATCTAACAGTTTGTAATAAAACATTTCTGCATCACTGGTGTTAAACCCTGAGAAGTACTGAAATTTCTCATAGAATGTTTTAGAACTGCTTTTAGGTGGTGTAGCACAATGTTCCCATTGGTTATACTTAAAAACATTTCTAGGTTGTGCAGATTTATACAAGTAATGATCACCATAGTGTGTGTAGCAGAACATCTGTTCATAACTAGACGAACCTTGTAAATAATCATGATCTGTGAATCTAACTGACATTACTAAATCAGACATCATATTATTAATACTTTCAAAGTCCCAATCATCAGAGAATGTACTAGGTTTTACAAAGTCACTTAAGGAAACCTTGAATTGATGAGGATACTTCAGGATTTCGACCGGACCATATATTTCATAGTCAGTTTTGTCCCTGTGACATTTACTGTTGACAGTTCTCTTTTCTTCACGTGGGATGATCTGTGTGGTTTGAGGACTAAGTTGATGTTCTGACTTGCTGTGTCCATTGTATTGTAATAAACTTTCCTAAAATTAAACCTGAAATTAGGCATAGTAGGAGTATAAATTCCCCTGAAATAATCCAATGCTCAATTAATGGTGCATCCAGATATACTTCTTTGATTTGTTGAAAGAGTTCTGTTGCTTTTTCTTTAAAAGTCTTTTTTGTTTCTGGTATCACTTCAGGGTTGCTTTGATCCTCAGAAAAGTTATCGAAGTTGATGAAGTAGCCAGAGGCAGTTCTGTCAATTGTTGGGATTGTGCTTTCAATTTGTCTTTCGGTAGCACATTCTGATGCCACATCATTGTAGACTGGTGTTTTTTTGACGAACTGTTTCAATCTGTGTTTCAAGAGGCACGTGTTCCATGGCATTATTGCATAGTCCCTCTCTGTGCACTGCAGGCTGATCGAATGTGATTAGTCTTTCAGTTTGAACCTCTTGGATTGTTGCAAGTTTGGGTATTCTGTTGTTTCTCGGGAGTCCACTGGGCCTACTGTTGATTATAGGCCACATGCTTGTGGTTTTACCAGGTCGATTGATACAACTCTGTTCTCCTTTTTACCAGCAAGGGCCGGTAGTACTACTGATCTTGTTCCGTTGACTGCTAAGACAGGTACTGCTTTTCTGTAAGAAGGCCCAAATTCCTTCTTCACCGCTATTTTTTCTCTGACTAGATCCCCAATCTTTGGAATCCAGACAGGCCTTGCTGGGGCTGGTGGTGCCTCGTCAGTGGTAGCTGGCTGTTGCTTTAACTTTATGTTGATTAAGGATTTTCTTGTTTCATTCAAGTCCTGTAAAACAGCCAAACGATCTTTGATGTCAAAGTCTGTTTTCTTATCTTTTACCACTGATACCTGACTATCTAAGTCCTGAATTCGCATTCTGAGTTTGAGTTGAGTAATCTTTATTCGGCAAATTTTACCATAAAAGAACACAATATAAACAGTTCAAACAGATAAAAGATTATAAGATACAATGGAAACAGTGCCACAACATTCACAATTTACTGGCAGTAAAATAGTCCTTAGCTAGTGGATTTTCTAGTGAGAGGTTTCAGCAAACGGCAACGTGTCCTCCACGCACTCCCTAGGAATTTAGCCACCCCACAGATCATACTGGCAGATGAAGAGTCTGTAGTAAGGACACGTAATGCCTGGCTATGGCACCTTAGTCCTAGTTCCCTACAGACGGGTTTCAACCAGAATTTCCGTGCTCCTTTGTAAGCTGGACAAGCGAAGAACAGGTGAGCCACCGATTCCTTAGGGGCCGCACAACCCGGGCAGCCCAACGGGCTAGTAACTGAGTTCTTCCATTTACCCGTAAACTCATATACCGGGAGCGTCCCATATCGCAATTTTAGGTACAGTGCACGATCCAGTGGTATGGTTATTAGATCTAAAAAGGATTCCAATTTACGCATACACTTAATGGACAAAAATTGGTCAGTAAGAGAGCCCAATTTCCTAGACCGCATAACATTATTCTGTACCCAGTCCCAGTATAGTTTTTTTATGACATCTTTCGGTGGAGGTGATTGCAACTCCCATGCCTCACCGAGACCTAAAGTAAAAACCAATTCCTTCAGGTTATTTAACCATGCTATTTTTTTACTAGTGTCCAGTAAAAGTAGTTCATCTAGACCTTCTGCGTACTTTGCCAGCTCTTCAGTTCTTCGTAAACGGGACCAAAATAGCAACGGGCGGAGCCTCACCAAATCCTTTACAGATTTCCTGCCCAGATCTAATCTTAATGGGATCAAGGGGGTGGAAGTGGGAAGAGCTACCACTTTCCTAAAAAAGTTGTTTTCTGATGTCATCAAGTCTGAGATCCCTTCAAACCCCCACAACTCCGAACCGTAAAGTGCTGCAGGTAGTGTCTGCCCCTCATAAATGGTCATAACTGGGGAGACCGGTTTGCTGGTTGACTCGCGTAACTCCTTCAGCGTCACCCCGGATACTCTTTGATGGTTTAGTAGCATTTTGGACAGATGGTCCTTCCAGGTCATGTGGCTGTTGATACGGACACCAAGATAATCAAAGGACTCAACCAGTTCAAGGGGGGCGTTGTTAAGCACGAAATTATTTTTAAATCTCTTCGAGGGTGCGAAGGCCATCAACTTGGTTTTTGATGTGTTGATAGTTAGGCCTCTAATGGTGCAGAAGGAGCTAAACTGATCCAGGAGTTTTTGCAAGCCCACCGGGGATTTTGAAATCAATAGGGTGTCGTCGGCGAAGAGAAGTGTGGGGATTCTCTCCCCCGCCAGGGATGGGGCATCCGACTCCACCCCCCTTAGATGGTCCACCACTCCGTTTACGAATAGGGAGAAGAGGGTCGGGGCCATAACACATCCCTGACGCACTCCTCGCCGCACAGGAATCCTATCAGTAAGTTGACCCTGGGATCCCCATCTCACTCTAGCATAATTCCCCTCGTGTAGCTTAACAATTAGGCTCAGAAGCCCACTGGGAAAACCCATCTCTCTTAGCGTTCCCCAAAGCTTGTTGCGAGGGACCAGGTCGAGTGCGGTTTTAAGATCAATGAACGCCATATACAAACTACCCTTCATAATTACAACCGCCTTCCAGTATATGGCGAACAGACGAAAGACCTGGTCCATCGTGCCTACCCTCCTTCTGAACCCCGCTTGTAGGTGGGAGAGGATACTAGCTTCCTCTATCCAGTCACCTACTCTTGAAATGATGACCCTGCCAACCACTTTCTGAATTATATCTATCAGACTAATGGGCCTGTAGTTAGCAGGGTCATCTCTAGCCCCCTTCTTAAACACCGTGACTACCTCGGCCCCCTTCCAGGAGTCTGGAACCTGGTGTCCCCTCATGATCAGATTCATAACAATCACAATTAGTTTAGCCCAAGCCTCCGGATCCGTCAACAGTAGATCCCCAGGGATCCCATCCTGCCCAGCGGCTTTTTTTGGAGTTAAGTGTCTAATCGCCAAAACTACTTCACCCGTTGAGAACATAAGATCGCTTTCAACCGCGGGGACCCCTGCACCCTGGCTAATCACCTCTGGGCTAGTTGGTTCATCTAAGTCGCCATAAAGAGATGAAAAATGTGTAAACCATTGCTGACAGGTTATATGATCAGCCAATGGTTGCGATCTTCTCTGCCTTGAACTATTGACCAATTCCCAAAAAAGGTTTGGGTTCCTGCCACTCGCAGCATTGGAAAGATCCAACCAATGCTGTTCCTCCCACTCCTTTTTGGCCAATGATAAGGCTTTCTGGTAGTCCCTCCTGGCCGCTCTAACCAATGGGGGGTTCCCTGAAAGCAAAGCCTCTGTTAATTTTTTCCTGGAGCTTTTACACCGGTCATTATACCACACTTTACTGAGAGTAGGGGGTATAGCAGGAGCCCTATTACCTTTCCTCTTGGAGATGAAAAATTGACCAACTTGGTCTATTGTCCTTTTATAGGCAGAGTCAAGGGTGGGGTATTGGGGATTGGCGGTCCTGTCTTCACCAACCCATGTATCTAGGGTAGAAGACAGGCCCTCAACCAATACTTTAATACTTCCTAAATCCCCCTCATTGAGCCTAGCCCTATCCCATTTCAACCTACGGTTATTATTAAAGGGGATAACTTCTTTAGTTATTTTTGGGTTAACCACCCCTCGCCTGGCCTCCCGCGATCCCCAGTAGAATTTACAACACAGGGGATTGTGGTCACTATCCTGGCTTGGGACGACCTCCATGTCGATCAGGTCCGGCCAGGATCCAACATCTATCAGGATGTAGTCAATTCTGGACGGGCCCGAAAGTCTATTGAAGGTCCAAGCCCCTGAGCGGTCGGATATTGTCCTGCCGTTCAGGGCTCTTAATTTATGGTCCCTTGTCAGTGCGTTAATTTGTATAGCTCTGGACGACCATTTCCTTACAGGGGGCAGGGAAAGGGATGGAATGGACCAATTTGAATCCTCCTCTTCGATCCCTAAGGGATCGTCTCCGAGAAGAGGTTCAAATGTACAATTAAAATCACCCCCCACCAGAATTTTAGCTGAGCAGGGGCATTCAGCTAGGGTCAAATCCAGAGAAGCTAGGGTCAAGGAGGGGGAGTCACCCTGTGTCCCTCTGGCATAAACGTTAAAAAGGTCGAGCCTGCCAACATCCTCCCCTCCTTTCACCGAAAGGTGTAGTATATCATTACACTCCAAACTGTGTCTTGTGACCACCCAATCCAGATCTATTTTTATCCATACTAACAGGCCGCCCGAAGGTCTACCCCTTCCCTTGCTTACTGCAGGCACACAATGGGTTGTATACCCCGATTTATGTAGCGGAACAAAACTCCATGTCTCCTGGAACAGGCAGACGTCGAACTGCTCAATTTGTGTGTGCCACTCTGGGATATCTAAATTCCGCCTTAGCCCAGCAATATTCCAAGAGAGGAGGTTTATTACCCTCCTCCCTCCCGGCAAAGAAGTATAACCCACCTTGGGCAATCTCTCCTTAACCACCCTGGTCGGAGGGCACCCCCCCTCCTGAGTTATTATAGCGAGGGTTGCAGAACAGCCAGCCGTGCTCATCACGGGCCCGGCTGGTCTGGGATCCTCTATTGTTACAATGGAGGGCACCATATGATCTACAGCTAGACTGCCCTCTTCTTTAGCGGTGCTACCCCAACGAGGGCAAGAGTCCTCATCCCCTAGAGGTTCATTACCATTTCCCCCACCCCCTCGCCCCCACCTTCAATCGCATTCTTCCAACCCAGATAGTTGGGAGAACCGATTGAAGGTATCCAACGGGGTAAAGGGCATCAGGTGGTTCATACTAGGACCCTGGTTAAGCATGTGTCTGTGGGGGACCATAGACCAGGGGGGGTATAGATCAGGCACCCTAGTCAGCTGATGGCCAAGCTGAATTTGGTTGCTGCTGTGGGGGGGGATAAGGGGTGGCCTGTAGCCATGAGGTCTGTTTGTATATTTAAAATTAGTGACTTTTGTCCAGGGATAAAAATAAGTTAAGGACCGTGGTATAACACAGGTTTCACCATTTCCAGATGGCCAGTTTAGTATGTAATCGACTGCCCGGGGGTCTCTAAAATTGACCACCACGAGGTCACCCTCGATATCTTTAGTTCTCCTCCCCAGCCAATTGATCCGCCTAACATGAACTATGTCCCCGTCTATGTTAGGTGCGATCGGCCTATGCAACCTTAACCAATGAATAATTTTGTTTTTAAGGTCAGGAAATCCCTCCTTCTTGTTTTCTGATAATTGCGGGACACCCGTTAAGATCACCACATAGGGCACGGCTTCTGGGGGAATCTCTACTTGTGGGATCTTTTTCTGAGTCATTCTACTTCTGCCCTCGTCCCCTTGTACAATTTGGTTGTTACTCGATGGGGCCTTTGTGGGTGGTTTAGAGGGCCCTGCACCCAGCTCAATAGCTGGTGTTTTAGATTGTTTTGGTGTCGATATAATATGGTTTGGGGGCACAACTCCCCCCGAGGGCCCTGCTCCCAGCTCAGCAGCTGGTGTTTTAAGTTGTTTAGGTGGCGGAATATTATGAGTTGGGGGCACCATTCCCCCCGGGGGTTGACTAGTTTGCTTAGCCAGAGCAGGCGCGGGAGTAGTTCTAAATTTACTTTGCGATGTGTTCGGAGGGGGTATCGGCTGTACCACCACACTTCCCTTATTTTTGGTTTGGGCAGCTATACTAGTTATGGCGGCTTCCAATATAGTTAATCTAATTTCCACCTTTTTGATAGACTCATTAATGGGTAGGAGGAGGGATCTTAACAAAAATTCCAGGTTCGCTGATGCTACGGCCGGAATTGGAGGTGATGTGATAGGAGGGGTAGCTCTACCGATGTTATCAGGGACCTCGTCTTGTCTGATTGTTACAACTGGACAGGGACCCGGTGTGGCAACTACCTGTGGGGTGTGCTCCTGCTCAACTACCTGTGGGGTGTGCTCCTGCTCAACTATCTGTGGGGTGTGTTCCTGCTCAACCACTGTGGGCGTCTCAGATGAGGTCAGAATCTTAAACCCCTTACCAAACTCAGCGTGTAGTGTTTTTGCTTTGCCTATACCCACCCTATGTTTCCTTCTTTTTTTACTTGGGGGCGGGCGATGGGTCTGGGCGACGGGACAGATGTTAGCTTTCTGCTTCCTAGATTTAGATTTGTCAGTCACCCGACTGGCACTAGGGGTGGGTGAAACAATTATGATATTATCCTCAGGCAGACAAGGAGTAGCTACAAAATCACGAAACAGTAAGGGGATACCATCCTGACTTATATTATCCTCACTTGGGCCAATCGAGTCCCCTTCCCGGTTCAGTTCAAGGAGGCTGTCAGTGAGGGGTCTATGTTTCATATTCTCTACAGAGCGACGTCGCTCTGCCCTACGCTCCGCTAAGGTGAGATCCTTGTCTCCCTCGCTCCTCTTGGGAAAGTAATTCTCGAGGGATCCATTACGTAATCTGGGTTTTTTCCCCGGAGTTTCTACTTCGGTGGCCGTGTCCATTGTATGATATACTTTGACCTCCGCTGGCAGATGAAAATGGTCAGGCCCAGCCCGGCCTCCTACGGCCCCGGACGGCCACAGACGGTCCCGCCCTTGTCCCGGGCTTCTCCCGGCGCCCTCCCGCGCGCTCCCGCGCAGCGGGAGAGACAGCTCCTTATGAAATGATCTTGGGTGACCTAGGGGGCGTGGCCGGCAGGGAGAGGAGCCCAGCTGTCACGGGCGCGCGGGGACTCCTGGGAGTTCGAGTCCACCCGCTCTACCCTCGCAGCCCTGCCGGTTCCTAACAAGCCCCAAGCAAGCTTCCCCACACTGCTGAGACCGCGAAGCGGGACCCGCGCAGCGGGTCCGGCGAGCAGCAGCGGCTCAGCAGGAAGGATTCTCCGTGAGGTCCGTGGTTAAAGAGGTCCGTGGCGTGGCAGAGTTCTGGTCTGTTTCCCGCTGGTGTGGGGGCTGAAGGATGCTTAAATCAGCAAGCAAACGATGGGGGCGTGGCCGGCAGGGAGAGGAGCCCAGCTGTCACGGGCGCGCGGGGACTCCTGGGAGTTCGAGTCCACCCGCTCTACCCTCGCAGCCCTGCCGGTTCCTAACAAGCCCCAAGCAAGCTTCCCCACACTGCTGAGACCGCGAAGCGGGACCCGCGCAGCGGGTCCGGCGAGCAGCAGCGGCTCAGCAGGAAGGATTCTCCGTGAGGTCCGTGGTTAAAGAGGTCCGTGGCGTGGCAGAGTTCTGGTCTGTTTCCCGCTGGTGTGGGGGCTGAAGGATGCTTAAATCAGCAAGCAAACGATGGGGGCGTGGCCGGCAGGGAGAGGAGCCCAGCTGTCACGGGCGCGCGGGGACTCCTGGGAGTTCGAGTCCACCCGCTCTACCCTCGCAGCCCTGCCGGTTCCTAACAAGCCCCAAGCAAGCTTCCCCACACTGCTGAGACCGCGAAGCGGGACCCGCGCAGCGGGTCCGGCGAGCAGCAGCGGCTCAGCAGGAAGGATTCTCCGTGAGGTCCGTGGTTAAAGAGGTCCGTGGCGTGGCAGAGTTCTGGTCTGTTTCCCGCTGGTGTGGGGGCTGAAGGATGCTTAAATCAGCAAGCAAACGATGGGGGCGTGGCCGGCAGGGAGAGGAGCCCAGCTGTCACGGGCGCGCGGGGACTCCTGGGAGTTCGAGTCCACCCGCTCTACCCTCGCAGCCCTGCCGGTTCCTAACAAGCCCCAAGCAAGCTTCCCCACACTGCTGAGACCGCGAAGCGGGACCCGCGCAGCGGGTCCGGCGAGCAGCAGCGGCTCAGCAGGAAGGATTCTCCGTGAGGTCCGTGGTTAAAGAGGTCCGTGGCGTGGCAGAGTTCTGGTCTGTTTCCCGCTGGTGTGGGGGCTGAAGGATGCTTAAATCAGCAAGCAAACGATGGGGGCGTGGCCGGCAGGGAGAGGAGCCCAGCTGTCACGGGCGCGCGGGGACTCCTGGGAGTTCGAGTCCACCCGCTCTACCCTCGCAGCCCTGCCGGTTCCTAACAAGCCCCAAGCAAGCTTCCCCACACTGCTGAGACCGCGAAGCGGGACCCGCGCAGCGGGTCCGGCGAGCAGCAGCGGCTCAGCAGGAAGGATTCTCCGTGAGGTCCGTGGTTAAAGAGGTCCGTGGCGTGGCAGAGTTCTGGTCTGTTTCCCGCTGGTGTGGGGGCTGAAGGATGCTTAAATCAGCAAGCAAACGATGGGGGCGTGGCCGGCAGGGAGAGGAGCCCAGCTGTCACGGGCGCGCGGGGACTCCTGGGAGTTCGAGTCCACCCGCTCTACCCTCGCAGCCCTGCCGGTTCCTAACAAGCCCCAAGCAAGCTTCCCCACACTGCTGAGACCGCGAAGCGGGACCCGCGCAGCGGGTCCGGCGAGCAGCAGCGGCTCAGCAGGAAGGATTCTCCGTGAGGTCCGTGGTTAAAGAGGTCCGTGGCGTGGCAGAGTTCTGGTCTGTTTAGAATTCGCATTCTAGTTCCGAACAATAGGTCGTATGGGCTGAAACCTTTTAGAGAATTTCTTGGCAAGTTGTTAAGACTTAACTGGACACTTATTAAATGTTTGACCCACCCATCACCCGAACCTAATACCTTCGCTGTTATAGATTGCTTTATGTCCCGTTTTTTTCTTTCTACCACACTGTTCCTTTCGGGGTGTGACGGACAAGAATACCGCAACCCAACTCCCATGCTGGCCATGGCCTCCTTATAAGCTCGAGAGCTGAAAGCAGGACCCTGGTCAGAATGGAACATGGCAATTGCGTATGTGCCGATAAAGACTCGCAGATCTTTTATAACCGTTCTGGCGTCAGCCGAGCGCTGGGGTCACATTTTTTAAGTGTGTTTAGCCTTAATGATTAATAGGACACTGGATGGCATGTAGACAGCATTACGCTGTTTCTAATTGGTAGCCGGGCAACAGACTGGACCAGTTCACTACTGCGATCCCTGTCACAGTCGGGACAGTTCTTTACATATATTTGATGTTGCACGATCATTCCTGGCCACCAGTACACTGATTGTAATTCTTTCAGAGATTCCTTCATCTGTATGTGCCTTGGACCTTCACCCATGTGTGCGTCTGCAATTAAAAATATTCTCCTGTTCTTTTTTGGAATCACTCTATCCCCCACTCCAGGGATTCGAGCAAAAGGAACGGAGTTTGCATCAATTACGTATGCATAATTGAGTGGATAGTTCACGGGTAGTGCTGCACAGTCGCCTTTTACGGACGTTTTCCCTGCCAGCATGGTTTCCCCGTCTATGTATTTTTCTGAATGCTTTTTTGTGGCTACGGAAGCCGGTTTAGTGGCTTCCGCTGTGGCTGTATTAGCTAATGAATTCCCTGCAACGTGAACGCCATCACGTTGATGACTCAGAGTGTGTATCACGTGAGTCTTTTGTAGTTCTTTCTGTAAAAGAGCTACCTGTTTCCAAAGCATTTTATGCTTTATTGTGGCACCTGTGTCATCTTTGTAATCATTTTCAATCCAGCTCTGCAACTTATTATTGTAAGAGTTGCCGCAAAAATGAGAATCGCACACGATTAGTGTCGGGAATTCACGTTCTGCATTTTCAAGCGCCATCTTTAAACATCTGATTTCAGCTCTCTGAGCCGAACAGTTTCTTACTGATTCAGTTTTTGTTAGGTTCGGTCTGAATTTACTGCACAGCCAACGACCTTTAACAATCACACAGGCTGCATCGTAGGATTTGTTCTCTACGTTGAAATGCTGTACAAATCTATCTGTATAGATTATACAGGCGTACTGTGGGAGAGGCAGAAGTTCGATTGGCAGAGGATATTCTTCTTCATAAGTCAATTCATTCAGTTTTTCGAATTGCGGGGCGAAATAGTATTTCACATCTTCCGCTCCAAGAGAATCTACACACTGTATCCATTTCCGATCCAGTGACACTGTAGGCAGGTTTACTGGGCTGAATAGAACCTCGAAGGCGGATTCCGCTGTGAGGATATTGATACTTTCGCCATGTGCTAGTTCTCGTTCATTCGCTAATGCAGTTTCTACTGCTTTCACAGTATTTTCTGTTGGACTGAATGTTTTTTCCGCTTGTGTGTACAAGTGAGATTTAATTGAAATTGGTACCTTTTCTCCCTCATTAGAAGTCAGGTACGTGAATCCGCATCTTCCTGGGATGACTCGGATTACAAGATTGCGTGTGTTGTCACGTGTGTCTAATTTTGTTTTTGCTAACATGTCTGTTTGCAGTGATCTCAAAATTTCTGTGTGTTTTTGAGTCCAGTTGATTTGTTTAAAATCAGGTTTAATTAGCTCGTAGAGAGGTTTAACCCTCTCTGCGTAATTTAGAATGTAAGTTCTACCGAAATTCAGAAAGCCTACAATCGATTGTAAGTTCTTCAGCATTTTCGGTGCTTGGAGTACAGCGCACTTCTCTAAGAAGTTGTCCGCTAGGCATTTTCCTTCACTTGACAGTTCGTATCCTAAAAATAATACTGTCAGATGGGCAATTCGAGACTTTTTAAAGTTGAATTTGTAACCCTCTGCTGCGAACCCAAGTATAATGGTGTTCACTCTTTTCAAGTGAGTCTCCAAGTCGTCGTCTGTGAGATAAATGTCATCTACGTAAGATAATGCCTCATCATCATACATTTGTAGTAACTCTGTTACTCTAGCTGAGAATAGTCCTGGGCTGTTCTTGAATCCCTGTGGGAGCCTACAGAAATATTTCTGAGACCCCATTACTGAGAAAGCGGTCAAGTATCTGCTTTCTGGTGCAATGTTTTGACAAAAGAAACCATTAGATATGTCTAATGTCGTTTTATATTTTTTCCTAACTATGTTATTCATTAGTGCAGCACTATGCGAATTTTGTACTGCAAATGTTTTGCAACATGCGTTAAAGTGTCTGTAGTCCAAAACTAGACGATATGAATTGTCTGGTTTGGAGACAGGAAACAAAGGATTGTTCATTTGAGAGGTGCATGTTTCAATCACCTCCTGATATTCAAGTTGATCTAAAATCTCCCTGACTTGTTTTTTAGCTTCTTGCTTAATGGGATACTGCCTTTATGCAGTCGGTTGACTTTTTAACTGGATTTTGTGAGGAGGAGAGTCCTCATCCCATCCTACATGATTTTTATATAATGCTGGTGCCTGGGCTAATGCCCATTTCCTTGCATAAGTATATTTTTTGTGAATCGGAATATGATTCGAGAAGGCAGGCATAATCATTTCTTCGCCACGAGGGCACTCCCTAACAAACTCTGGGGGCCAATCTTTTTCAACTAACAGAATGTCATAGCCTTTTGAGAGTTTATCCCAAAATAGACCCCTTATTTTCCTAGTCTTATCACCCTCTATACACAATGTTATTTCGTATATCTTATGGGGCTCGCTAATTCTGGTGTCGGCAGTTTCAACCTGAATGTATTCCTTTGTGTCCACTGTCTCCAGATGACTCATCAGGATCTTACGAGCTATACTGATTTCTGCTGCACTGTCTAACATTGTCTGTGCCCACTCCCCGTTTTTCAACTGTGTCTTCAGTATTCTCGGCATGTTCGATTACTCTAATACTGGCTACCTTCTTTTTTGGAAATTGTAACTTTTTACTTTGAGCAGGTTCCTTGTCTTTGGACTTCGTGTGCTCTCCTGGGTCTGACCGTCCTCTTCTTTCCGATTTCTGCGAAAAAGATCGAGAGGGACGTGTATCAATACTTTGATATCTATCAGGCTTCTTCAAATTATCCCTATTTCTAAGGTTATATCTTTTCTCAGAGGGCTCCCCCTGGGGAGACTGGTGTTCTCGAGTCGGAGTTCTTTCCCTCCGTCGAGGAGACCTTCCTCTGGACTGGAAAATGTTTTCCTTGGGAGTGGATTGTTTATTTCCATCCCAGCTCTTTTTAGGAGTGTTTGAATTATTTTTAATAATTCATTTTACTAACTCTCTATATGCCTTTGTTAATTCTCTTATTTTAACTAAGAGTTCTTCACTTGACATTTTATCAATGTCTGGATGTGGTGTGTAGCTGGCTAGAACCGGCCACGTTGCTCCTGGTCTACCTAGTGGACCGAGCCTGGTAATATGATCATTATGTTTTAGGGCGCCTTTAAACCAGAGCAGATGCTCTTGGAATTTTAATGGGATTTCAATCTCCTCGAAAGGAGCGTACTCTTCCGGTGGATCCCCTATTTTGTAATAGTGGAACTCGTGTGTTGCGGTGTTTGCCGCTGGAAATTTTATCCAAGAATAGAATACCTCTGTCTGCCGATATTCGTGTGCCTCTATCACGAAGACGACTGTGCCACCTTGTGTGGTCAGTCCATTTTCAATAAGTTTTGACGTTATAGATTTTCTTATGTTGACCGGGATGATTATTGCACCCGGTTCATTAATACCGGCGTCCCGTTGATTTGCATCTACTGCGGTTTCAACGGTCCCGTTTTCAGTGTCTGACATTTCACTGTCAGAAAGGTTTTGCAGAGCAGGTCTCCAAGAAGGCAAAGATTAGGTGCACAATATTTTGGAACACTGTATCCTTCAACGTTGAATAAACCAAAGCTTTACATAGGAATCTCTTCCTACTAAGGTTGGGCGGATTTTAACCTTTCATCCACTCCAAACGTCTATTGGAGTACTTACGGGAGAAAGGGGTCTGTGTGAAAAATGCACGATTGAGTTACTCTAACGTCTTGCGTTAGTTTTATCGCCTTACCAAACGTTGGGCGCCATGTAGTGTAGTTCCTATTTTCCCAATAGGCCCTGCGCATTGGAATAACATAAACAGTAGTATGGACGTAGAATTGCGGATCTTCCAGGTCTCCACTGACTATGCTAAACTTAATTGGGTTTGTTACCAACTAGCTCAGAGGTCACTGGAAACTTTCTTGACTGAATAGGAAGTGATCAGCTTCCCTGGTACAGACAAGAAGGGATTCCGTTTTCCAACAACCGCATAAACATGACAACTTTGCTCCTTAGAATAAGAGTCAATCTCTAGAGTCGTGTGAAACAATAGACAGTTATTTTACTCAGTCAGTTTTGTGCAGATTACTTTCACCAATATGCAGAGAATAGAGAGACGGGCGTTTTCAATAAAAAGGTATTATTTATTGAACAGTCTTTCTTCTCATACAAGAGAAATGAATTGCCACAATTGCAAGACTAGTTATTATAAAAAGTGCGTACAGTAAAATGAGGATTGCGAAATAATACTGTAAAAGCATTGATATGGTTTCTTAGCCATGCAATGGTTTAAAATGAATAAAACATATATACATTCATATATACATTAGGCTAACATACTCAACTGGTGCTTCTAACTACGCCTACCCCAGTGTACCTGACCTAAGCCTAATACGTGGGAGGGAGTAAGTAAGTAGCAGTTTTAGTTAAGTTGGTTTTGCCAAGGTTTGCTTCAAGAATTCTCTCTAAGGTTTTAGTCAACACCATACCTCTGGAATAGAATGTTGGAGGTCTTGTATCTCTTTCCAGGACTCGATATCCCAGTCACTCGCAAGAGTGGGCTGGAAACGCCGGAGCTGGATTTTCTCGGCAGGAGAAAAGACAGCGTCTCTCTCAGCGCGTCGAGGAAGAGGAGGAGGGGCAGCGTCCGTGGGCAGCTTGAATCTGTGGGCTCTGCAGGGGACAGCTGTTCTGCTCCTATGTTCAGCATAACTCAGTGCTCATTAGAGTTCTATTACTAATCAAAACATAGCAACCGGGGCTTTCCCAGGTTGCTGAGTTTTTATCTTGTTGAAGAACTTGGAGTGTAATCTAGGAATCTTAGATAGTGGCTTCTGCTGTGTCATTTGCTCTAATGAGCTGCAGAGGAAGCTGCAGAGGAAGAGATTCTGAAATGTGGCTCTGATCGTGTGAGGCCGGAGACGAGTTTCTGAATATTGCATTTGATCGTTTATGCCAATATAGGGGTACAAAGGGATTATAGCCGTATAGAGGCATAAGGTCACAGTATTGATCGGGGTCCTAGATTAGAACGCGACAATACATGTCCCGGGTTTTTGGATATCGCCCAAGACAAGGCTGGGGTTTCGGGATAACTTCCCTCATCAGTAGAGAAAATAGTTTGGGGTGGAAGAGAAGGCCGCCAAGCAACCGTCAAAGGCCTCGATGCCCGAACCGGCATGCAGGTGCATCATCCAGGAGCTCGTCAGCTCAAAGGAGCCAATTTCTTAGAAACAATCGCAATGGACCGCACACCGCTAGCCCCTCCTCCGGATCGCCCCTAAGGACTCTGGTACATGGAGTTCTTGAGTGGTTCATCCGAGTGGGTGCAAGTACGTACTTGTTGAACTGATGATCTCTAGACCCGATACATTTCCCGGGTTTTTGGATATCGCCCGAGACATGGCTCGGGTTTCGGGATAACTTCCCTCATCAGTAGAGAAAATAGTTATGGGTGGAAGAGAAGGGCGCCAAACAACCGTCAAAGGCTTCGTTGCCCGAACCGGAACGCAGGTGCGTCGTCCAGGAGATCTTCAGGTCCAAACTCAAGGGAGCCAATTTGTAGAAACAATCGCAATGGACCGCACACCGCTAGCCCCTCCTCCGGATCGCCCCTAACTATTTTCTCTACTGATGAAGGAAGTTATCCCGAAACCCGAGCCATGTCTCGGGCGATATCCAAAAACCCGGGACATGTATCGGATCTAGAGATCATCAGTTCAACAAGTACCTACTTGCACCCACTGGGGTGAACTACTCAAGAACTCCATGTACCAGAGTCCCTAGGGGCGATCCGGAGGAGGGGCTAGCGTTGTGTGGTCCATTGCGATAGTTTCTCCAAAAACATTAAGGCATTACAACGAGAGGTGAGGGCAGGGCTCAGGGCAATACAAGGCGAACTGAGGGATGCCATGCATGCGCTTTGGTGTGAGCTGCGCGCAGAACGTGCTGCTAGGTGCCGAGAGCTGGATCGCATGGACCGATATACACGGGCCATCAACCGATTGGCCTCTGCCACTACCATCCAGACCAGGCGCAGCATTGTAATGCAGCAGGAGTTTTCACATGGCATTCAGGACATAGCTACAGCAGTTGTGCAGGCAACATCTGCTCTTGACGAGCTGCGGGCAGTCCGTACTACAGGCCCTGGAGTACTAACTCCCAGTGAAGAGGACGCACAGTCAGTGCGGAGCAGCAACACCCCCCCCACCCATCATGGAGAGGCGCCATAGTGGCAGGAACAATAGGCCTGCTACGTACAATTAGAATTACGCGGTGCAACAACCAGCAGGGGCCTTAGCTCGGCTGCGCCTCATATGAGGGGGTTCATTTTGATGGCATTGGGATAGGTCAACCTCAAGACTTGACTTTGCAATCACTCCTGTTTAATTGTAGCACTGCGAGTTAAACATGCGCATGATGTTAGGAGTGTGACTAGTTAGCATGAAGGACGTGTGGCATTGTTTCTCCTGCAATTAAGGAATTAAAACACAGTCACACACATAAGATTTGTCATTGTGTCATTATTTCTTACCCAGAAGTAGTTGCGCGTAATCTCATCAAAGCCCAGCTGCAGCACCAGCTGCCATGCATCCAGGTCCAGGCCCCTCCACGTCAGAGGATTCAGATTCGCTCAACTCCACTGGCGTGGCTTTCCTGGTGGCGATGTTGTGCAGCATGGCACATGCTACCACTATTTTACAACATGTTTCTGGGATGTATTGGAGTGCTCCTCCACTTTTATGTATGCAGCGGAATCTGCTCTTCAGTATGCCAAAAGTGCATTCAATGGTGCCTCTTGTAGAAATGTGTGCTCGGTTATATCGCCGCTCCCCAGCATTAGCAGGATTGAGGTAGGGTGTCATGATGAAATCCCGGACTGCATAAGCACTGTCACCTGTGGGTTGGAATGTCAATGGTTAGTGACTGAAATGCACATGGTAGTGAGTAGAAATGTGCCCTATGTTTAAATGCATTCACCTAGTAGGTATCCCTCGCCAAAATCACCTCTTGAGAGTCTACGGTATAGCCCACTGTGACAGAAGATGAAAGCGTCATGTGTGCTGCCTGGATACTTTGCTACTATGTCTGTGATGATGTTTTTGGCATCACACACCACCTGTATGTTTAGTGAATGGTAGCATTTCTGGTTCCTGAATACGTACTCATTGTTTGAGGGAGGGATATTGCAACATGTGTCCCATCTATGCATCCTTTGATGTGGGGGAATTGGGCAATATCGTAAAAGTCCTGCTTGGTCTGGGCTAGTTCCTGTGGGGTGCTGGGGAAGTGAATGTGGTGTTGCATCCTCTGTGCCATGGCATCGAGGAACGCATGGAAAAAGCGCGACAGGGCACTTTGTGACACCCCTCCTGCTGTGGCTATCAGCCCCTGAAAACTACCTGAGGCCAGCAGGTGTAGTGAACACAGGACCTGGATGTGAGTGGGGATGGCTTGTGTCCTGCGTGTGGGGTGTTCAAGATAGGGTCTGCGTTCTTCAATTAAATCTAGTATACTGTCTTCCTCCAGTCTGTAGTGGGTGTAGATGTCTTCCTCAGTGCGCTGGTAGATGGTGTTGCGCGCACGGAATATCCTCTCCTGGCGTCTCCTCCTCTGCACAGCAGCTCTCAGTCTTCGCCTCCTCGCTATCACGTAGAGCCCAGACATTGTGGGAAAAAGTCTGTTGCATTGTGGGCTTCCTTAAATACTTTGCAACTGGTTACCACCTGCTCCCACTTGGTGGTAATTGCGATTCTCAAAATTGCGAATTTCGTGGATTTGCAAATTGCGATTTTTTTATACATTCTATAGCGAATCCTTATTTGAGATTTCCAGATTTGCGATTATCACTAACTGGGATGATCGCAAATTAAGGAATCGCTATGGAAATAGCAGAATTCTGGCTCACGCAATGTAAAGAATCGCTATTTTAGCGATTCCTTATTTTGCGATTCATTTTTGCTTCATACATTGGGATTTGCTAATTTGTAATCGCAAACGCTGTTTTTTGCGATTCACAGCGTTTGCGACAGAAAATTAGCTTGATACATATGGCCCTTAGTCAGGTAGTCTTTATTAACCCCAACACACCTATTCGGAACTCTTTAGACTGTGTGGGTTGGGGTTGGGGTCAGGGAGAGGGTTGTGAACGATGGGAGGCCTATATAGTAGTTGTTGTAGATCCTTAGGATGGCGCAGTATTGGTACCGTACCCTATCAACCTATCTCCACCTGATGATACCTCTGCATACCAGGCAGAAATTCAGAGTGCTGTGTGACCTCATCAGGTTAAGCATCATACTGTGTAGGAAGAGGACAACTTTTTAGTTGAAAGCTTGTCCTAACCCGAAAGGCCAGTACACTACCTCCCAAAGTTTAAGGGCATGTTGAAGTCTGCCACAGAAAATTTTAAGGACCCAGTTAAGGCTAGGTTGGTCATGCCAAGAGTGGAATGATACAAAGGCTCGAGATACACAGCGTACATTCATCAAGTCTCCTCTTTACCATCTTTAGATTTGACAGGATGCGATAACCTGCTTTTTAAATTGAATACTGACCTAGGATCATTACTTGTGATCCTTCTATACCGTCCCCCTCAAATTTCGCCCACATTCATCACATCCTTTGCTGAAGAGCTTGCATCCCTGACCATCTCCCATGGCAAAATTGTATTATTAGGAGACTTTAATCTATGGTTGGACTCTATTGAGTCTGATCCTCAGGCAGCCAGTCTTAAAGAATTGTTATTGGATATGAATTTTATTCAACACATCCATCTTCCTACCCATGATAAAGGGCATAGCTTAGACCAAATCTGGTCCCAAAACATTCCTCTTGCTATTAATTCCATCATGCCCTGCATTTGGTCGGACCATTACCTGATTAACTTTACCATCACCATAGTAAGCAGCAGAAGGTCCCAACCTCAGCCAGGAGGTAAAACTAGACTGTGGAAAAATGTCAACATTCCCACCTTTATTGAATCCTTATCTTCCTCCCCTCCCTCATTCGACCAGGGCATTGATAAAATGGAAGAAGCTTTTTCAGGTTGGTTACTTCAGGCAGCTGATGCTCATGCTCCCTGCACCAACTTTCTTCGCTCCCGCCCCAACGACGCACACAAGTGGTTTACACCTACTTTGAAAAACCTTAAGCTTGAGGTCCGTCAATTGGAGCGAAAATGGCGCACTGCCTATTTAGAGCAAGACAAGGATAATTACCGTAAAGCTCGCAGGGACTATCACAAGCTTATCCTGAAACACAAAACTGAACATTTCTCTGAAAAAATACTCAAAGCTAATAATAAATCCAGAGAACTATTCAATATAGTGGAAAATCTTAGTACCAGTGATAGAACCTCCCTTCCGATAACTCCCACTCAGGAACTTTGCAATTCACTCAATTCTTTCTTTTTTGACAAAATCTGCACCATCAAACAGAGCATCTCCACCACTCAGCCGTCTCTTTTGTTCTCCGATGTTTCTCACAATCCTGCCACCTTGATTTCATACCCTCTTATTGATAATGTTACCTTATCCAAGCTTCTTACCAAAGTTAAATCAGGATCCCCTGACGACATCTGTCCTCCTTTCATTCTGAAAGAAGTAGGCACCCTCATTCCTGAGGGTCTACTTCCCTTGCTGAACGGATCACTCACCCAAGGGAAAGTTCCAAGTAACTTTAAAAAAGCCCTACTCATTCCCCTTTTGAAAAAGATAGGAGCCAACCCATCAGACCCACTTAACTATAGGCCCATTTCTCTGTTGCCTTACTGCGCCAAACTTCTGGAATCCCATGTCTGTGATAGTATCTCCGCTTTCTTGGAGAAATCTGAGTACCTTGCACCCAACCAGGCCGGCTTCCGCCCTTGCCACTCAACCGAAGCAGTTATTCTTTCGGTGCAGAATTCTTTGAGACGGAATGCGGACGAGGGGATCCACCAGGCCTTGGTGCTATTGGATCTTTCCGCTGCGTTCGACGCGGTCGACTACACCATCTTGGTCGACCGTGTCGAGCAGGCTGGCCTCAGAGGTCCAGCTCTGAGTTGGATCCGCTCGTTCATTTCTGGCCGAACTCAATCGGTCAGACTGGGTACCTTTACGGCCCCCACCATATCCACCAACTGCGGAGTGCCTCAAGGCTCTTCGCTGTCCCCCCTACTTTTTAATTTATACCTGCGTCCTCTTCTGTTTTCTCTTAGAAACGCCAAGGTAACCATTTTCAACTATGCCGATGATTTGCAGCTCATCTTCCCCCTTAACACCAAGGACTCAGTGGTAGAATTTCAAAACACCATGTCCCACATTCTGAGTTGGATGAGCTGCAATCATTTAAAACTCAACCCAGGAAAGACCGAATTGGTCTTGCCTGGACAGAGTATACATAGTTGGAATCCCAGCTTCTGGCCCTCCTGTATGGGTGCCCCTCCGTCTAAGTCATCTTCGGTAAAAAGTTTGGGCATCCACATCAGTGAAGATCTCTCCCTGAAGAAACAGGTGGGAACAGTCGTTTCCTCCAGCTTTTTTCAGCTGAAATTTTTTTTAAAAATTGCACGCTTTTTTTCCTTTTCCGCCCTTACTCAGATCGTCATCTCTTTGGTTTTATCCAGACTGGATTTTTCCAATAGTCTTTACCTTGGGCTCCCAAAAGGAGAGCTTAAATGCCTCCAGCTGGTTCAGAATCAAGCAGCCAGACTTCTTCTGAACATCCCCAGAAGGCAATCAGTTAGATCTGTCCTGAAACAACTACATTGGTTGCCGGTGGAACAACGTGTAGCCTTCAAGGCGGGCTGCATTTTATTCAAATCCCTGCACGACACTGGCCCCCAATTCAATAGGAACCTAGTCCATAAATACAATCCTTCCCGACATCTCCGGTCCACCCATAAATCTCTGTTGACTGTGCCGTCGTACAAGAGGAAACGTCTCGGAGGCAGCTGCTTTGACCATCTTGCAGCTGCCTTCTGGAACTCCCTCCCCCTTCACCTAAAACTAAGCGACAATCTCCTCAGTTTTAGACATCTTCTGAAGACCTGGCTCTTTTCTCAGGCACACCCTTGAGCTGCCTCTTTTTTATCAAATGACTGTCGCGCCCTGTTCCTTCCTATAGCGCCATGAAGCCTCCGGGCGTACGAGCGCTCAATAAATACCAGTTAACATTAACATTAACATTGGAAAACAGATTTTTTGGGACTTGATGTTGGTCCATTCGACCTGTAAGACCGCTTTCACTCAAGCTGCCGGAGAGGTTCGCCTAGCCTCATAAGGATTCCAGGAAAATTGGTGCGGCTGGAAACGGGTAGAGTTCGGGGCAGCATCACATTGGTGTAGTTCCAACTCAATGGTCTCTCCAGGTATGATAGTTTTCACTGGGAGGAGAGAGAGGAGCTGCTAAAGCACCTACCAGAGGCTAACTGGCAGAGCATACAGTAATTGGGGACATAGGGTGAGATCATTAACAATGCGAACTATGACATGTGCGACTTCATGAAAAGTTCTGGATTTGAAAGATTCCTACTCTCATATCCCAGTATCCTCTGCGCTCGAACAATGCCTGCAGTTTGTGGTAAGGTGAAAACATTCAACGTGTATGTCAAGTAAATCTATACCGAGTACCTACGTACATCAAAAAAAGTATTTAACTTTTAATATTTAAACATTATATACATGTTTTCACTCTTTTTTTCTTCTTCAAAACAAATCTTTATATCATTTTACTGATTTTCCATTCGTTATGTTTTTTTTTTTTATATATATATACAGAGGCCCCTGATGAAGGGACAAAATGTCCCGAAATGCACTGGGCAACGCAAGAACAAAGTGGATTACTTAGAACAAGAAAAATTGTATTTTCACTTGTAATGATGTCTGAGAATTAGTTATGTAAATAATTTTTTAATGGTGTAGAACACACACCAACACACACCAAAGATTGGGAAATCAGTAAAATTGTACAAAGATTTGTTTTGAAAGAAAGAGTGAAAACGCTTATGTGTATAATGTTTGCTGTGCGTGTAGGTAGTCTGGTATAGATTTACTTGACATACACGTTGAGATTAGACTACGGAAGACAGACCGCTTTCTGGTGCAATGCAGCTCGCTTACACTTGTCAAATACTCAAATAGGTCAAAAATTGAATATACCAAGTATAGTTAGGAGTGCGCAAGTTCCATTCTTTTTTACTTAATACAAGTGGAAAACACTACCAGTTCAAAGTGGTTCCCTACGAAGTCACTACAGCTCCCTTGGTAGTCACAAAGTGTTTGGCTATGGTAGAGGCCCACCTGCACAGAAATGACGTTCATGGCTTTCCCTAGCAAGATAATTGTCTGATCACGAGCAACCGCAAGAGACAATACCTAGAACACACTCAGGAAGCAGTCTCTGCACCACAGTTTAAGTTTCACCATCAATATGAAGATATTGTATGTACAGCCCAATCATATTTGGCCTTTTCTAGGGCCAGTACTCAATACTCTCATCAGGCAAGGCAACAGGCAGCCAGAGGGTGATGGCATTCCAGCTGCTGCTGCTTTTCCCCCCAGACACTCCTAATATTTTTTGAACTTTCATGAAATAGTTGGAAATTATGGCCTTATGCATAGCAATTGGGCTGTGTGCTGCATTGCACATGCGTCCCCTCCAGGAATATCTAGTGGTGCAATGGGCACAAGTGCATTGGGAGGATCTAGGTTTGGCAACTGCCAAGGCTGTGCATTCTATGACTTAGTGAAACAGCAAAAATCTGCTGTTCGACAGATCCGTCATAGACCACTTGTGCAACTAACCATCGCCGCGAACGTGACTCTAGTGGAGTGGGGAGCGCACTTCCAAGAGTGACCGCCCAGGTGGACTCCACAGCAACAAAAAGAGTCACATAAACTTCTCGGAGTTGCATGGTATCAGATTAGCTCTAAATTACTTCTTTCCACTCATCAAAGGAAAGATAGTGTTGTTGAAAGCAGACAACGTGTCAGCCATGTTCTACATACAGAAACAGCGGGGCACACATTTCAACCATCTGTGTGAGTTAACACAGCACATTTGGCAATTCACTTGTTGGCAGAGCATTTTCCAGAGGTGAAAAATGATCTTGAAGACCTGCTCAGCAGGTCTCACCAACAGGAAAGCTATATATTTCTGAAAAGACAAAATTCCAAATTTAGCAAGGGTTCATATGTGTACGTCCCTCAAGGTTTTCCCAAATAAACTAATTGTTGAAATATTGAAATGATTGAGTGGGAAAAAAAACAATATTTTCATTTGTTATCTTTTGGATCAAGGGCAGGTTTACAAAAGCAACGTACCACTATGTTTGCTAGACCCTTTTGGTTGGGGGAATCTACAGGATGTGTAGGTTCTCCAAGAACTTGAGATACCCAGAGCTAACAACTGAACTGCACTGTACAGTGTTTTTTTTTCATTGTGTACTGAGTAAAGTCCAAATCATATGGTGGAATATGCAGAGCGAAAAATAGGTATTAAGGTGTAGGTGTAGGAAAAATAGGTATTAAGGTAACTTATGTACTTCTGAAATGGGCACACGATATGTAGTTTAGGTGCAGTGGTTATTTGTTCATCATTCAATATTTGTAGGTATTCATACAAGCATATGATTTAGAGGATATTTTTCTTAAGTTCTTCTTTCTTACACAGTGGCTTACATTTGGAAGGTTCAAATGCAGCCAAATCAAATTGGTGATAACAAATAGCTTACTATTCTATGCTCCCTAATATATCCTGATAACATTTTTACCTCAATTGTGTAGGTAGGCCTTGTGCCTGTGACAGGAACCTGCCCAAAACGCAACATGGATACATAATTTTTCTGCTCAAAACTGACCATTTTTTTTGCAAAGTGGGTAGCTGTGGATTGTGAGTCTTAGGTTTGCTAGCACATAGGAAAACCTAGCCAACCTACACATTTTCAAAAACAAGACACCTGGGGGAATCCAGGGTGGGCTGACGTGTGTGGCTCTCACCAAGTTGTTTTACCCAGAATCCCTTGCAAACCTCCAACCTTGACCAAAAAAAAACAAATTTTCTCACAATTTGGTGTTGGATAGCTCTGGATTCTATGGGGAGCTACAACCTTCCTATCACCTTTCATTCTCCTAAGATTTCTGATACAAATGGTATCTCTCTTGTGTGGATAGGTCCAAATCGCAACATGCGTCCATCACGTTTTTTCACTTAAATCTAAGTCGTTTTTTTGCGAAGTGGGTAGTTGTGGATTTTGGGTCTTAGCTCAGGCGACACAGAGGAAACCTGCACATTTTTTGAAACTGCAAAACGAGGGAAGTCTAGGGTGGTATGCCTTGCGCGGATCCCTTGAGGTTTTTGTTACCCACAACGCTATGCAAACTTTGCTTGAAATCACACATTTTCCTTACATGTCTGTGATGGAAAGGTCAGGAAGTATGCAAATTCCGTACAAACAACAGGATTCTATCAATATGTACAAGTGAATAAATTTAATACTAGTGATGATGGTCTAAAATGTGAGACGCGGCCCTTTCTTGTGATGACAAGATGAGGACACTTTTTTTTCTTTTTTTTTTAAATATTGACCAGGTAGTAAGCAACTTGCTCTACCCACAACCCCCCCTTTTTTAACGTTCCCAGCCAGAGAACTTAATAAATTCCATTTTTTCTACTAGCCAGGAAATTTTTAATATTTTTTGCATTCACATATATAGGTCCCTACATTTCACTGATATCACCTTCACTGCACCACACATAGCCGATCGTCACACCAACTAGTGCTCCCACGTAGCTCGTAGGTCGTAGCACGCCCCGCCCCGTAGAGGGACGGGAAGACCCCATGATGAAGCATGATACTAAAGGGTTCCTTAGTGTGTGAGGGGTATTTTAAAAGCACACAGGCCCACATGCATCAATCTCGGCTTTTGCGATTTCTAAATTGCGATAAATAGGGATTCGCAATTTTGAAATCGCAAAAGCCTATGCATGATTATTTTTTCCATTTTTATGCAATTCGGTAGAAATCGCTATTTTTACCGAATCGCATAAAAAAGGCAATTTTCAAATTGCGAATTCGCAATTTGAAAATCGCAATTCCTCAATCCATTTCAAGGGTGGAGAGGGGGGTCAAAATGACCCCCCCATGCACCCCTGAAATGTATTTTTCGCATCATGTTGCACACACACATGTCCTAAGGACATGTGTGTCCGTAACATGAATGTTTTAAAAATGCATTTTCTGCATTATTTACAGTTTTTGCAAATTTACCGAGTAGTTCAACTACTCGGTAAATTTGTGCCTCTAATTGCGAATTCGCAATTTAAAAAGTATTCATGCATTGCTTTTAAGAAATCGCAAATCTGCGATTTCTTAAAAGCAATCGCATTTTTAGAAATCGCAAAAATGTTGCGATTTCTAAAAATGCTTGATGCATTCCAAAATGCATTTTTGGAATCGCAAACGGCCGATTTTAAGGAATCGCACCGTTTGCGACTCCAAAAATGCTTGATGCATGTGGGCCACAGTGCCCTCATCTTGTCATCACAAGAAAGGGCCGCGTCTCACATTTTAGACCATCATCACTAGTATTACATTTATTCACTTGTACACATTGATAGAATCCTGTTGTTTGTACAGATCAGTTAGGAGGGTGATTCTATCATTACCTCTACACTTCCTCTACTGTTGTTTTGGTGTATGCAAATTCCTGCAGATTCCAACCTCCCTGCATTGCCCCACTTGTGCCAATAAAAATGCTGTGCCTAATGCCTGCAACAGAAACAAATCTTACCAAGGTTAATGGAAGCCCTTGCTTAGAGACTCCCATTGACCTCCGTTTGGTCAGTTTCTATTGTGGACGCTAGGCCCAACCTCACAAGTGGCACAGTGTTTTTATCAGCACAAGTGGGGCAATGCTGGTGTTAGGAATTTTGTGGATTGTGGAAGTTTCCATTTCCGAAATGTAATGAAAATGTGTAATTTCAGACAAAGATTGAGGTTTGCAGGGCATTTTGGGTAAGAAAATATTGTGGGATTTACGCAAGGCACACAAGCCAAAAATCCCCTGGTTGTCTACTCTTCAAAAATGTCTGTGGTTGGTAGGTTTCCATGGATGGCGGCCGAGCATGGCCCCAAATCCCGTAGCTAGTCCTATTGCTGATCTCTCCACCTAGCACTTTAGGGACTTTTGTGTTACAGTCTCACCTGCACAAGTGAGGTAGCATTGTTAGCGGGAGACTTGGGGGAATGTTGTGAGGTAGCAAATTTGTGGTTCCCCGCAGATTCCAGAGCTTTTCCTCACAGAAATGTCAGGAAAATGTATTTTTGTCAGATTTGTAGGGCATTGTGGGTAAGAAAATGGTGTGGAATGCATGCAAAGCACACCACCCCTGGAATCCCTGGATATCTAGTTTTATGACATGACTGGGCCTAGTATATTTTTCAAGGTGGCAGCCTACCCAAACCCAAAAAGTGCAGCCGTTCATCATTGCAAGTTGGATGCTATTCAGAGTTAGCCACACTCGCCTGGCAATATGTTAAAACAACACTGTTAGAATTGGGGGTCTCTAGTTGTCAGAGGCAGGTGCCTTTGACCAAATAAGGACCCTTGCGTCTAGTCAGGATAAGGGGCTACATTCCTAAAATAACCCCTGCTCACCCCCTTGGTAGCTTGGCACGAGCAGACCGGCTTATCTCAGAGGCAGTGTGTAAATCATTTGTGAACACATGCAGTAACCCAGTGACAATTCCACAGATGGACACCACACCAGTTGTAGTATAAAAATAAGTATTTTTATATAGACTTAACACAAGACTACAAACAACAAAAATCCACAATACTGTACTTTAAAAATGTTAGAAATAGCTTAGTTCTCTTTAGATGTAAAATGCAACACTGTGAGTTCAATGCACCTATGGATGTGTAACGCTATACAATGAAAGTGTTGCAGGGAAGGTGATGCATCGGTTCCTTACACGCAAGAACTGTGATGCTTTGGGTCACTTCTGCTGCGTAGGGGATGAGTCGGTTCTCCTCCGCATGGGGAGGTGATGCGCCGGTTTATTAGCGCTTCCGTGGCGATGTGACCAGCATCGCCGTGATGCGATAAAGATCCGGTGCAATTAAACAAAATGGCATCTTCTTGATGCAACAACAATGCGTGCACTCCCGATGGCCGTGCGGCGACTCAATGATTCTTCTGAGCCACGACAGGCCCGGCGACATGCTTCTCCGGGGATGCGACGGCATCTGCTGCAACGGCGACACTCTTCTCCAGTGATGCAAGGCGCTTCGGGTGATGCGATTGCGGCAGTGGAGGTACGCTTTTCCGGTGATGCGACGGCGTCTGCTGCGACGGTGACACACTTCTCTGGTGATGCAGCGACAACTGCTGCGGCGGCAACACTCTTCTTCGTCTGGAGTTGCGCTTCCAGCTCCCAACAACACACAGTCTCCTAGAAGGCCCAGCTTAACAGCAGGAATGTTAATTCCCAGCAAGGGAAGGCAGGGGAACTGGTTGGTGAAGTCTGTTGTCCCTGAGACTTCAGCAGGAGGCAAGCTCTATCTCAAGCCCTTGGAGATCCTTTACAAGTTGATTATAAAGTAGCACAAAGTCCTTTCTCCTTTCTTTGGTAGTCATGCAACCACTGCAGGCAAGTCCCCCAAACAGCACTCGGCTTAGGGGATAGTTTGCTCCTCCGTTTCTCTGGTTCCTCTCCTCTGCAAAGGTTCTTCTTGTTTCCCAAAAGTGATCTGAAGGTCTTGGGTATGGGTCCCCTCTTTTATACTAATTTTCCATTTTTTCTCTGAAGGGAGAGAGCCCTTTGCCTTGTCCAAACCAGTTCTGGTCAGTCCTGCAGCACTTTGTTGACAAGACTCCTTCTTTCCTTTCACAGTGTAGGCCAAGGACATCAGACTCACCACAGGAGGGGCAGCCAGCATTATGGAGGGAAGGCACAGCTCTATTCAGGTCCCAGGTGCAACTCCTCCCTCCCATCGACATGCAGATCTCTCTATTCAGCCCTGTGCTGACTCACCCTGTCTCCTGGAATCCCCCAGCCCCTGTCACTCAAACTCCAGACAAGGAATACACAACCTAGCAAAGGCAGGATTAGATAGTTAGGCTGGAAAATACCTACTTTCTAAAAGTGTTTTTTTCAAACACAGAATCTTAAAACGAACTTCACTAAAAGATGTATTTTATCATTCTGAGTTCAGGCATACTAAACTCGAATTTCTACCTAGTTTACCGAGTCAGTTAGGATTATAAGATGTTATTATCAAACTGCCCATTTTGGCCTATGGGGGAACAGGTAGCCTTGCAATAGTGAAAAACGAAAATGGCTGTAATTAACTATTAGGATATGCCACACACATCAGGGCATGTCCTACCTTTTAACTACAGTGCACCCTGCCATTGGGCCTACCATAGGGGTGACGAATATGCAGAAACGGGGAAGGTTTAGGGACTGGCAAATGGGTGCACTTGCCCAGTCAACATGGCAGTACCAGACTGCACACAGGCTCTGCGATGGCAGACCTGAGACACACTATTCAGGCTGCTTCTGTGGGTGGCACAACCAGTGCTGCAAGCCCACCAGCAGCATTTGATTTACAAGCCCTTGGCACACACAGTGCACTGTACTAGGGTCTGACCAGTAAACCAAATAAGCCAATCATGGAGTCACTAATCCGTACATCGATTTACAATAGGGAGAGCATATGCACTTTAGCACTGATCAGCAGTGATAAAGTGCCCAGAGTCATAATACAGCCAACAACAGGTGAGAAAAAATGCAGGAGGAAGGCAAAAATTTCAGGGATGACCCTACAAAAAGGGCCAAGTCCAACAAACACCCATAGGAATCAAATGTCCTCTGGCTTGCTATTTCGATGGGATGCTTTAGTCCCTAGGAAAGCAGAAAGACTGTTGAGGTTTTATGGGTGAGGGTGGGGCCTGATGTTAGGCTGGGTAGAAGTGTTGGAGGCATGTGTGCTGTAGATGCACATGCTTTGCATGCTCCTGCCATCTAGTGTTGTGTCTGGATGCTTGCAAGTTGTTTTTCTTAAAAGAAGTCTTTCCAGTCACAAGTTATTGTGACTCCTTCTTTCGGTGATAGTGCGCATGGGCATCGTCTCCATGGTTAGATAGTTTTTTTTCCACAGTCGGGTTCGGACCTGTATTGCTGTGCTCTGGTTCGAACCTGTTCTTCGGGTTTCCCTCGGTGCGCAATCCACTCTACCCTCAATGGTATTGTTTCTGTATGTATTTCCTTGTTCTCCGCATATCGAATCTCTCAACAAATTCTCCAGTTTCGATCGAAAAACTTGTGGACGGCCGTCGGTCCAGCTTTTTGCCGATGGAACTGTTCCATTCCAATTCGATTTTCGGTGCTGCGCCAAATACCCTCGCACCCCCCTACATCAAGTGTGTAACTTGTGCCTCTCTCCGAGCTCAATGAGGAAGACTGCAACACTTGTAAATCGTTCGGTCCTAGAAGACTCTAGGCGATCGTCGGGCTCGATGATAACAGATGCAACGTCAAAGGATCCAACACACTCCTGATATCGTAGGTGTAGAATACGAGCAGGAGGCAATCGAAGTGTCCGCTGCAGAAGAAGAAGAGGCCTTCTCCGTTCCACGGTCCGATGCCGAGCTCGAGATCGATCTGGAGTCCGAAGATGTGACTCCGGTACAAGGTGCTGTGAGTACGATGCCGAAATCTAAGGACAGTGTCTCCAGTCCCAGTTTCTAGATGTTCTTAAGGCCAAATTGTATCCTAAACAGAAAAATATTTATATTAATCCTGATACTTTAAATATTTCTGCTAAAACACCAGCAAAACTCCTGAGGCTTGAGCCGGGAGCTAGCTGCTGTACTCTGTGTTTGCTGCTCTAATTTTGCACAATTTTAATGTTTTGATTTGGGGGGAGTGTTTTTAATATTGTGATCCTTCTTTTTGTGATTTTGCACATTAACGCTGCTGACACTATTTGAGGGCACTTATTCTTTTAACTGCCTCATAATCTCTCTTTTACCTGTCTTTATCGCTCTGGACCGCTGGACAACCGTGGAGCGCTCACGTAGGCTCCTTTGGGTCTCGGGGGCTCCAGTGTGGTGATTACAGCGGGGCCGCCATCTTGGAGATAGCGTTGGTGAGCAGTCTAGTCTTCCCACTCACCATGCTATATCTTGGGCTTATGACGCGTGCGCGCAGCAGATGTGTGCAGCGGGCGCGCTAAAGGCAAGCCCGTCTGCGCCCAGATCGCGCCTGTATCAAATATGGCAGAGGAAACTACGGATCTTTACTACTCCAGGTCAGTACTGTTAAGCCTGAATGAAGGGGTAACAGGAGTAAAGTGTATCTGTATCTGTATCTGTATGGCCTTAAACGCTACTTCACAGCCGTTGGAGTGTCCTTGTTGTAAAACATCTTTACCAGAAATTAAATACTTACAGATAAATAAACTGAGATTGAGTTTAATCAAAACTCCTAAAAATAAAGGGGAAGTCGTTAAGTGCACTTTGTTGAATGCGAGATCTTTGGTTAAACACAGTTTTGAATGTGCTAGATTTATCAAAGATAATGATATTCAATTAACATTTATTATCGAGTCCTGGACGGATGAAGCCTCAGAACCGGACTTGATACAGGCCACCCCGTTAGGATTCTCATGCCACACTTTGCATAGGCAGGGAAAAAAAGGGGGGGCCTTGCAGTAATATACCCCAGCACTATGAAGACTGCCTTTTATACAGTACAAAATGCGGAATGTGAAGCACTATATTTTAATTTTAATCTCTCACATCACCATTCTTTTAAAGGTATTCTTGTCTATAGACCACCTAACATTAGACACCCTTTTGTTGAGGTTGTGGGCAACTTACTTTAAGATGGTATCTGCCTAGAAACTTTTACTATCATGGGCAATTTTAACTTTAATTTAGAAGCCATTTCCAATCCAGATACGGTTGCCCTCATTGATATAATGGGTAGTGTGAACCTTGGGCAACGGGTAACGGATTCCACACATGTAGCTGGACATACCTTGGATGGTATCTTTACCAATCATCCAGATCTCCGATATACAGGAGTAATGCCGCTGGTTTGGACAGATCATGCAGCAGTTCAGTTTGAAGTATCCATTGCAAGCCAAAAGATGGTTAATACACCGGGCAAAAAAATAATTAATATCCGATCCTGGAATAAATTGGACGGAGAGGAGTTGCGGGGACTTCTTAGGGTAACATCTAAACAAACATATCTAGGTGTGGAGGAGGAGACAAGCACCTATACAGATTGGTTGGATAGTGCCTGCAAGAAACTAGCCCCTACCATTAGCATTAGACCCAGAAGATTAGCTCCTTCTGCTCCCTGGTTCTCAGAGGATCTGAAAAATCAAAAATCCAGGTGTAAACATTTAGAGCAAACCTGGAGAAAGGAATATAAGGAGGTAGACGAGAAGGCTTATAGAACTGAGCTCAATAATTATAAGAAACTGCTGTTCAGTACTAAGCAAGAATTTCATGTTAGTAAAATTGACTCAGCTAAGAACTCGGCCAAAGATCTATTTAAGGCTGTTGCGGATTTGGCATCTCCGCGCCCAAGTTTTATCCAGCCAAACCAGGATCTCTGCGATAATATTGCCGAATTCTTTTTGGATAAAGTAGAGGCTATTTTTACCACTCTTAAGGATTCCGTTGATAGGGAGGTTAAGACCCCCCTGTAGAACCATGGAGAACTCTGGATAACTTTGAGGCACCATCTCTTCTCGAAGCAGATAAATCAGGGTCTCCATATGATTCCTGTCCAGTGGCTGTTGCCAAACTGGTAATGGAACCCATTACCTGGGCGCTCACATCAATTTTCAATAATATGATCGAAACTGGCATTTTTCCGAAACCTTGGAAAGTGGCATCTATTCTACCCCTTTTAAAAAAGCCAACATTGGATCCTAATAACTTCCGCCCTATTTCCAGACTTCCCCTGCCAGCAAAACTAATAGAGAGGGAGTTAAATACTCAACTTGGTATTTTTCTGGCTCAGACCCAAGCTCTGGACGCATCCCAATTTGGCTTCAGGAGTGGTCATAGTACCGAATCAGCACTCATAAAGACCACCGATGAGATCAGGAAAGCAGTGGACCAGGGCGGTAATGCCACCTTGATCCTACTGGACTTATCTGCGGCCTTTGATACGGTCCATTATGATTTGTTGATGGACCGTCTAAGGGCATGTGGATTATGCAATAAGGCGTGGGAGCTTGTACAGTCCTTTCTAAATGATAGGGTACAAGTGGTCTCCATGGGTGAATTTCAATCTAAGCCGTTTGTGTTGCCCTGTGGTGTTCCACAGGGATCATCATTGAGCCCAACCTTATTTAATGTGTACGTCTCCTCATTGGCGCCGATTATTAACAATAGGGGCTTTGACCTCACGTCTTATGCAGACGACACACAGATTGTAGTGTCCCTTCTGCCAGGACAGGAAGCAGGCATGAACTGGCGCTTTCGTAATTGTATGGAAGTGGTCGGGGATTGGATGGCAAAAAACTGTCTGAGGTTGAACTCTAATAAAACGAAGGTCATTCTCTTCGGGAATAATACTAAATTCTGGAGTCCAACCTGGTGGCCACCAAAATTGGGGACCCTTCCCATACCAGTGGAAAAAGTAAAGAATCTTGGCGTCATATTAGAGGTATACAACGTTTAGCACACGTTTTTTACAACGCACTACCATTACAACGCAGGCATTACCACGCATACCATTACAACGCATTGCGCTTGCGGGGCGCTCTAGGATAGGGAATACGTTTAATTTTATATCCAACACCTTCCCTAGTGTCCACGGGGACTGGAGTTGGAATATAAAATTATACTTACCACTATCCAGCACCTCAAAGCGCTATGCGTTGTAACGGTATTCGTTGTAAATACCGCGTTGTAAAGGTATGCATGGTAATAGTATGCGTGCTAACGTCATACATCCTATATTAGATGACAAACTAAATATGAGGGCTCAAGTTAATGCGGTATCATCTTCTATGGCATTTGTTTTAAAAATAGTAAAAAAAATATTTCAATATCTACCATCTGGAAGTAGGAAAACAGTGGTTACTGCCCTTGCAATGTCAAAGATTGATTACTGCAATGGCTTGTACCTGAATATGCAGGAAAGATGTATAAATAAATTGCAAAGATTACAAAATGCAGCAGCCCGACTTCTGACTGGGGTGCCCAAATTTACATAGGTTACAAATGGTTTAAGGAAATTACACTGGCTCCCTGTAAAGAAGCGAGTACTGTTCAAAGCCTTATGTATAGTGCATAAGGCACTGCAATTCAAAGGACCTGAATTCTTTCAAAAACACTTTTCGTGGTACTCACCTAGTAGAAACCTACGCTCATCAGGTGCCAAACTGGTTGTTGTTCCATCTACAAAAAAAGTCTCTTGGGGTGGACGGAGATTCATCTATGGAGCAGCCAAGGCTTGGAATAATCTCCCTCTATATCTTAGAGGGACCACTGATCTGTTGGCTTTTAGAAAGGCCTTGAAAACATGGTTGTTTTCAAATTAGACGGCATTTTAGCAGACTCAGGCTGTGGCTGTAAGGAGAAATAACGAGCGCCAGGACACCTCAGGGTAACCGTTTGCGCTTTATAAATGATTTAACATTAACATAACAGTAACAAAACACAAACTTCCTCCAAAGGACACTGCCAATAGCATTCCTCTAAAGAAAAAGGAGGACATGGCTACCAGCCCTTTATATCTTGCCACACAACCCTCTCCGTCGCCACCATCCTCTGCACAGTTAATAATTGAAGAGCCCTTACACATAACACCTCAAGGGATCTCCACATACAGATCCAGATGGGGATGATGATGATGATGATGATGATGATGATGATGATGATGATGATGATGATGATGTTGATGATACTCATTTACCTGTAGGTCCATGGAATGATTACACAATAGACCCTCCAGTAGATAATGACCCAGATCTTTATCCTGCAAAGGCATCACCACCAGATGATTATATGGCTTACCAACAGCTCATTGCTAGAGCAGCAGAGTATCCTGGGTGGCTTTAAATAAAGAAACAATCTTTTTATTTGAAACACTGGAGTAAACACACGGGTCAAGTCAAACACTCCCTATGCTTAAAGGCATGATGAGGTATGCAGATGATCCCTTGAAAGACACTGTCCGAGTACGTATTTTAACTCCCGAGAGTAGATAAAGAAATATAAACCCTTGCCATCAGATCCTGTTGTTTATCAAAGGACAATTACCTCTGGACTCCCTAGTACTGTCCAATGCTCTCAAAAGAGCTAACTACAAACCTCTGGGGATGCACCTCCCCCTGATAAAGAATCAAAACTTATAGATGCCTCAGGAAAACGAGTGGCTGTTCAAGCCGCTAACCACTGGCGCATCGCAAACACACAAGGCCTACTAGCTAGGTATGGCAGGGCACACTGGGATGAAATGGAGCAACCGCTCAAATATCTACCAGTAGGGTTACCAGTTGGCATGGGTGCAGATTCAGGACAGTGAGTGTAAAAATTCAGGACAAAGGGTCAAAGTTCAGGACCAAAATTCAGGACAGAAGGTCAGAATTCAGGATAATAATTCGGGACAAAAAGAAAATTTTGCAGACACATCAGAGGAGGTTGCGCAATAATATATAAGTAAATAGACAACCAACACAAGCACAAGTCAAAAAAAGTTTATATTAGGTTGAGATAACCTTGCACTGCATCTGTTGTGTGCGCAAGTAAAGCAAACACCTGCGCTAGCATATTCCAAAAAAATAAAAATATCAAAGCTGAAGGCTTCTCAGATCCTACATGCCCCCTCGCCCCCACTGAAAAAATCCACCTGATCTGATCAATCATCCCAAGGGAATGTGATGTGTAAAAGCTAAGGGGGCTCTGGGGCCAGGGTAAATATGAAAATAACCGCACATAAGCAGAAACTTTGCATTATTGGAGAAAAAGAAATAGATAACAAAGGGCAATTGTATTTCTACCATTATCACTGCTTATGTGACAGTTTAAGGGGCGAACAGTGAATGTACCAGGTAATGCGCCAAAATGAAACCTTCACCTCCCCAGAGCTTGGACCCTGGTGAGGTGACAGGAGCATATAAACAAACGCAGTTTGTCATGCCCTGGGCTCTGGCAGAAGGAGGTCCAGCAAATGCTGTCACTGCGCAGAGGCCCATTATCATTCTGCATGTGATAATTAGGCTGACATACAGAATGATAATGGGCCCTGTTAGACGGGACCTGGAGGGTCGGCCGAGGACAAGGGGAGAGGCCTCCGGGGAGAGCCGTCTCCAGCGATCGTACAGACAAGTAACTTCCCCCCCACAGATAGACACCACACAAGGATAAGATTTAACGTTCTTTATAAGCAATCTTGAGGTACGGTAGACTGGTACAAGGAGGTCTGGACTCAGGGGTCCCCTCGATTCTAGTCTCTTGGATGGGAATGGGGGTAGCGGGACAGTCTTATTACCAATCTGGTAGTTGCGATGAGATGATGGGTAGCTCACAATCCTCGAGCTCGGCGTTCTAGGAGGACGGGCCGCGGCAGCGCCAGCAGGTCCCGTGATGATCGTAGGTAGCAACGGTCCGCGGCAGCGCCAGCAGGTCCCGACGAAGGTGGTAGTTACAACGGTCCGCGGCAGCGCCAGCAGGTCCCGACGAGGATGAGGGTTGCAGAAGGCTGCGGCAAAGCCAGCAGGCAGGACGACAGTTCACAAGGCATGGCTGCGGCAGCGCCAGCAGTCCGTCAAGGATGAGTTCTTCACGGTGTCTCTCGACTCCAGGATACAACTGCCTTCCTGCTCTGGAGCTGCCCCAGTTATAGGTCTGGCGGCCTTTGATGTCCGGACCCTCGCACTTGGAGGTCGGGAGGTCCGGGATGAGGGAGTCCAGACACCCAGCAGGGGGGTGGAGCCAGCGCCCGGGGAGGCTGGAGGCGATCGGCACCTGGCGGGGGAGAGCCATCGAAACTCCTCTCTCCCATTGACCTGCCAAGTGGTCCGTTCACCTCCTGGGTGGATGGTGGTGCCGGGATGTCGGGGCCGGGCCAGGCCCAGGGTTGGGGTCGAGCTGAGGCCGTGCGGCCTCGTGGTGCAGTGTCCAAGATGGCGGCCGGGCTGGGCAATGGTGCTGACAGTGGCCCGGGCCCGGGATACAGAGATGTCCGGGAGTAGGAGTCCCGTAGGGGACGGGGTGTGGGTTGCTTCTGTGGGTAGCACCTGGAGAGCTGATGTCCGGGCTCTGTCATGCGGGGAGGGAGCGAGCCCTTCATGTGGCCTGTCCAACATGCGTCCCCCCCAGCTGAAGGCGGGGAGAGTCACCCATCTTCTTGGGGACTCTCCTCGTCGAGGCGGAAAAATCGTGACAGGCCATCTGCGTTGGCGTGATCCTGGCCAGGGCGATGTTCCACAGTGAAGTCCATCCCTTGCAGGGATATGGACCATCGCAAGAGCTTGGGATTCTCCCCCCGCATCTGCATCAGCCACTGCAGGGGGCGATGATCTGTTTGCACCCGAAAGTGGGTGCCGAAGAGGTAGGGCCGGAGCTTCTTGAGGGCCCATACCACTGCGAAGGCCTCCCTCTCGATGGTGCTCCAGCGCTGTTCTCGGGCCAACAGACGTCGGCTGATGAAGGCCACTGGTTGGTCGACTCCCTCGGTGTTCAGTTGGGAGAGGACGGCCCCAATGCCATGGTCGGAGGCATCAGTCTGGACGATGAACTCCTGGCTGTAGTCGGGAGCCTGGAGTACCGGGGCGGTGCACATGGCGACCTTCAGCTTCTCGAAGGCCGCTTGACAATCGGGAGTCCAGTCGACTCTTTTTGGCTGGTTCTTAGATGTGAGTGCCGTGAGGGGCCCCACAATGCTGCCATAGTCCTTCACAAACCGCCGGTAGTATCCGGTGAGCCCCAAGAAGGCCCGGACCTCGGTTTGCGTTTCGGGTGGTTGCCAGGACTGGATGGCAGCGATCTTGAGTTGGAGGGGGGCCACCAGACCGCTCCCCACTTGGTGTCCGAGGTAGGTCACGGACCCCTGGCCAATCTGGCATTTGCTGGCCTTGATTGTGAGGCCGGCCTGTTGGAGGGCCTGCAGGACCTCTCGGAGGTGGTGGAGGTGGTCTGACCAGTGGCGGCTGTAAACCGCGATATCGTCCAGGTAGGCGGCGCTGAACTCTTCGAGGCCCGCCAATACCTGGTTCACCAGGCGTTGAAAGGTTGCTGGAGCGTTTTTCATGCCGAATGGCATCACTTTGAAATGGTAGTGGCCATCCGGGGTGGAGAAAGCGGACCGTTCTTGCGCCCTGGGGGTGAGGCCGATCTGCCAGTAGCCCGCTGTTAGGTCGAAGATGCTGAGGTAGCGGGCAGCCCCCATGCGGTCGATCAGTTCATCGGCTCGGGGAATGGGGTGAGCGTCGGTCCGGGTGACAGCGTTCAGGCCCCGATAGTCAACGCAGAATCGGAGCTCAGGGGTGGTGCCGGGGGCAGCAGCTTTGGGGACCAGTACGACTGGGCTGGCCCAGGGGCTGTCCGAGGGTTCGATGACCCCGAGTGTGAGCATCTTGGAGACTTCTTCTTGGATGCAGGCACGTACCCGATCTGGCACGCGGTACGCCCGATGTCTGATGGGGGGGACTGTCCCCAGTGCCCACGTCGTGCAGGCACCAGGGGGTGACCCCTGGGGTGAGGGAAAATAGGGCTGCGAACTGCAGCAGGAGAGCCCGACAGTCTTGGCGCTGCTCTGCGGTCAGGGCATCTGACAGTCGGACCCCGTCTACCGAACCATCTTTTTCACGGGTCCTCAGTAAGTCAGGGAGGGGCTCGGAGTCTTCTTCCGCTCCACTGTCTGTAGCCATCAGTAGGCTGAGCTCCGAGCGCACAAAGTGGGGTTTGAGTCTGTTGGCGTGGAGGACCCGGAGGGGATTCCGGGAAGATTCCATGTTGATGAGATAGATGACGGGGCTCTTGCGCTCGATCACCTTGAAGTGCCCCGTCCACTTATCTTGCAGGGCACAAGGTTCGGTGGGGGACATCACCCATACTTGCTGGCCAGGTACGAACTCTATGGAGGAGGCGTTCTGATCATACCATTTCTTCATGTCCTCCTGACTGGCTTCAAGATTGGCTTTGGCGATTTCTCGGAACCGCCTGGTCTGATTGCGGAGGGTCAGGAGGTACTTGTAGACGTCTGGAGGGGTTTTCAGGGGGGCCATCTCCCAACCTTCCTTGACTAGGCTGAGGGGCCCTCGAACAGGGTGCCCGTACAAGAGTTCGAAGGGGCTGAAGCCGAGGGACTTCTGAGGGACTTCTCGGTAGGCGAAGAGGAGGCACGGGAGGAGCACATCCCACTGGCGGCGGAGGGGCTCTTCCAACCCCATAATCATTCCCTTGAGTGTACGGTTGAACCGCTCAACCAGTCCGTTTCCTTGTGGGTGATAGGGGGTTGTGAATCGGTAGGTGACCCCGCACTGCTGCCAGAGGGATTTCATGTATTTTGAAATAAAGTTCGTGCCTCGGTCGCTGACGACTTCCCGGGGGAAGTCCACCCGGGAGAAGATCCCCATTAAGGCTCGGCCGACCACCGGTGCTGTTACAGTTCGAAGGGGGATGGCCTCGGGATAGCGGGTGGCATGGTCCACCAGTACCAGGATGAAACGATGCCCTTGTGCTGTTCGAGGGTCCAGGGGCCCCACAATGTCTATTCCCACTTTTTCGAACGGGGTGGTGACCACCGGAAAGGGCTGCAGGGGCGCCTTGAGTTTGCGGCCGCTCTTCCCGCTGGCCTGACAAGTGGGACAAGACCGGCAGTGGTTGAGTACGTCATTTCTCATTTTGGGCCAGTAAAAGTGGGTCACCAGGCGGTTGTAGGTTTTGTCCTAACCCAAGTGTCCTGCCAGGGGCACGTCGTGGGCCAAGTTCAGCAGGAAGTCTCGAAAACGGAGGGGCACTACCAACACTCGACTGGCCCCCAACTCGGCGATTCTTTGTTCGCTGTACAATAGATCATTGTCCCAATAGATCCAGTGGGCCCCGGCGGTATCTCCCGCGCTCTGGGCGAGGGCTTGTTGTCGTAGCCCCTCGAGGGAGGGACATGTCTTTTGCTCTTGACGGAATTGTTCCTGGGTGGGTCCCCCTTCTTGACGCCACTGAGCCAGGTCTGGGAGATCCTGGGGCTGAGCGGGTTCTTCTTGGGTTTGTTCCGGGAGGTCGGCGGTGTCGGTGTCCCCAACTGGAGTGATCGGGGGAGGAGGTGCTGGCCATTCGGGTTCTTCTGGTCGGGGGATGGCGCGGGCCGCCATGGACCGGGTGGTTACGCACGCCCAGTCCGGGAGGCCCAACATCCCCAGGTGCTCTCTTCTTTCCACGGCGGCCCACGGGGAACTCTCGAGATCGTTTCCCAGGAGACAGTCCACGGGGGCATCATCGCGGACCGTCACCTTCAGCATGCCGGATACTCCTCCCCACTCGAAGGGGACGCAGGCCATCCGACACATGCTATCCGAATTGTCGGCTGAACGGACGGGGCAGAGAACGTTCGGTATTATCTGCTCGGGGGTCACCAGGTGACAGCGGACGGCCGTCACACTGGCCCCCGTGTCACGTAGGGCTTCGGCCTTGCGCCCATTTATGCTCACCCACTGACTGTACTTTCTGGTGTTGGCGGGTAGGGGAGCCCGCGGGACCATGTCTCCCCCCCCCAGGCACGCGAGGACCATGGCTGCCGGTTCCCACTCTTGTTGCTCTTGTTCGTATTCTTCCTGCTCCTCGGAGACTTGCTCTTCTCCTAGGGGGGCGGCAGCTACCTGGCGGGCCTCGGAGTCTGGTTCTGTGGGCAGTTCGGGTCATTGGCGTAGTGACCGACTCGCTGGCACCGATGACACGTGACATTGGCTCTGAACCCCGGGCGCATCGGGGGGTTGCCCCTGCTGGCCGGGGGCGGGGTGCTGGTAGCGGGAGTGGCCGGGACGGTGTCTTTCCCCCGGCCCTGGCCTCCTCCTCCTCCTCGGGGACGGTGATGACCTTGGTTGTTCCGGTTCTGCTCGTTCGGGCCACCCCGGCCCACTCGGGTGCTTTCCCATCGGTCAGCCTCGGCGGCGAGCTGCCGTGGATCAGTCAATTTACTGTCGAGGAGGTGCTGCCTGAGCTCGACAAAGCAGTTGTTGGAGAGGTGCTCCCACACAACAAGGTTAAAAAGGCTGCTCGTAGGTCGTTACGTTGCTCCCCTTGATCCATCCCTCAAGGGCTCGGCTGAAATAGTTCACATATTCCACCCAAGTTGTACCCGGGATTCGGGTGCATTCGCGGAACCTCTGGCGGTACATTTCGGGTGTCAGCCCATATCGAGTGAGGAGGGCGGCCTTCATGTGATCATAGGACGTCATTTGGTGATCCGGGAGCTGTAACAGGGCATCACGGCCTTCATTGACGAACCTCCCCCATAGACCGGCTCCCCAGTCACTTCGATCGATCCGGTGAGAGGACATGGCGATCTCATAGGCCTTGAACCACTGCTGTATGTCGTCGTTTCGGTAGAACTCTCGGACGACATCTTTGGGAATGTGGACCTTTGGTTCTGAAGTTCCTGGGGTGCGTGGTTGCTCGGGCACCCCCAGGTCCTTGCCTTGCTTACGTAGTTCTATTTCTGCTAGTTTGCGCTCGTGTTCATATGCCAGTCTTTTTTCTTCAAGCTCTCTTTGTCTTTGTTTTTCCTCCCGCTCTTCTCGGAGCCGTAAGTGTTCTAGGTTCAATTTTTGTTCCGCCAGTTTTAGTTCTCCATCCATTTTGAGCCGTGCCAACTCTAGTTCATGCAGTCTGTTTTTCTCTCGCTCTTGGATCTCTTCCCGGGAGAGACCCGTTCTCCTTTCCTCGGAAGGAGCGGGGTTGGTTTCCGGTGCTTCGACGCGTTGGTCCCGGGGACCAGCGGGGTTTGCCTCTGCCCATGATTCTAGGGCGTGTTTAAAGTCATCTTTTGTGCTCAGACCGGTGGTAGCAATGCCCAGTTCCATACAAAATAGTTTTAATTCTCGATGGTTGTACTCCTCCAGCTTGTCCATTTGGAATTTCTCTGTAGACCCGCTCTCTTGGGCCGGCATTGTGGTTTAGTCGTAGGGTGAGTTGCTTTCTGTACGATTACGCGTTGGTTCGGATCGCGCCGCTGGCCACCAATGTTAGACGGGACCTGGAGGGTCGGCCGAGGACAAGGGGAGAGGCCTCCGGGGAGAGCCGTCTCCAGCGATCGTACAGACAAGTAACTTCCCCCCCACAGATAGACACCACACAAGGATAAGATTTAACGTTCTTTATAAGCAATCTTGAGGTACAGTAGAATGGTACAAGGAGGTCTGGACTCAGGGGTCCCCTCGATTCTAGTCTCTTGGATGGGAATGGGGGTAGCGGGACAGTCTTATTACCAATCTGGTAGTTGCGATGAGATGATGGGTAGCTCACAATCCTCGAGCTCGGCGTTCTAGGAGGACGGGCCGCGGCAGCGCCAGCAGGTCCCGTGATGATCGTAGGTAGCAACGGTCCGCGGCAGCGCCAGCAGGTCCCGACGAAGGTGGTAGTTACAACGGTCCGCGGCAGCGCCAGCAGGTCCCGACGAGGATGAGGGTTGCAGAAGGCTGCGGCAGCGCCAGCAGGCAGGACGACAGTTCACAAGGCAGGGCTGCGGCAGCGCCAGCAGTCCGTCAAGGATGAGTTCTTCACGGTGTCTCTCGACTCCAGGATACAACTGCCTTCCTGCTCTGGAGCTGCCCCAGTTATAGGTCTGGCGGCCTTTGATGTCCGGACCCTCGCACTTGGAGGTCGGGAGGTCCGGGATGAGGGAGTCCAGACACCCAGCAGGGGGGTGGAGCCAGCGCCCGGGGAGGCTGGAGGCGATCGGCACCTGGCGGGGGAGAGCCATCGAAACTCCTCTCTCCCATTGACCTGCCAAGTGGTCCGTTCACCTCCTGGGTGGATGGTGGTGCCGGGATGTCGGGGCCGGGCCAGGCCCAGGGTTGGGGTCGAGCTGAGGCCGTGCGGCCTCGTGGTGCAGTGTCCAAGATGGCGGCCGGGCTGGGCAATGGTGCTGACGGTGGCCCGGGCCCGGGATACAGAGATGTCCGGGAGTAGGAGTCCCGTAGGGGACGGGGTGTGGGTTGCTTCTGTGGGTAGCACCTGGAGAGCTGATGTCCGGGCTCTGTCATGCGGGGAGGGAGCGAGCCCTTCATGTGGCCTGTCCAACAGGCCCTATAGCAGTCTGTGCCAGATCGGGGATGGGCTGCTACAGGCCCTTGATCACAGCAGGAGCAAGCGCTGGCCCCTGCAGTGAGAGTCATAGAACTCTGGCTGCTTGCAGGGAGCAGCTCGCACCAGTGCCTGACATTACAGGCAAAATGCGTCCTTGGAAGAAACCCTCACGGACAAGAGGTCCAAATTACAGGCCATCCGTGAAATTTATGGACGGTTTGTGATACTATCTACAAGACAAACACAAAACTAAGTCACAGCAGTTAGTTGAAGAGGGAAATCTCATCTCTATTTCCTCTATCAGGTGTACTTTAGATGCAGCTGACACCATAGCTAGAGAGATCAATACAAACATTCTCCCTGGAAGGAATGCATGGCTCAGGATCGTAGGGTTTAAGCCTGAAGGTCAACTGTCCATTTTTCACCCACTTTGACAAGGAGCATCTGTTTGGTCCTGTAGTCGACCAGTCTTTAGAAAAGATGAAAAAGGACACAGAAGTTGCAAAGTCCATTGGAGTGCTCCAGTCCCCATCCAATAGAAGCTCCTTTTGCCACGCATTTTACAGAGCAGGGTCCAAAACAACATCCTCAGGCCCAAATGCTTCCTCCTATACAGGCGACAATCAATCTTTTCCCTCTAGAGGTTTCTATAGAGGAGGACATAGAGGAAACAATTCAAAAGGTAGGGGTAAAGGCGCCACCCCGCATAACAACCCTTCCCCTAACAAACAGTGACTTGCCCACACTCACAACCCCCCCAATCACTTAATACCTGTCAGGGGAAGACTTCCAACAGGTTCTCCCCATTTGGCAATCTATATCAACCAACAAATTGGTGCTCGATCTTATCCAACATGGTTATTGCCTGGAACTCGCCACCAAACATTCCACCTCACGTTCACAAAATGTTGTAAGACATTTACATTTATTCATACAAGAGGTGCAATCTAATAGAAAATGGAGCCATAGAACGAGTTCTCTTTCAGTACCAAGGCTCAGGGGTTTACTCTCTTTATTTTCTAATCCCCAAAAAGGATGGCTCTTTATGACCAATTTTGAATCTCAGAGAGTTAAACCAGTACATACTGTCCGAAAATTTCCACCTTGTAACACTTCAACAGGTTCTTCCTCTTCTAAAGCAAGGCGATTTTATGTCCACACTGAACTTGGACTCATATTTTCAGATTCCCATTCATACAGCTCATCGTAAATATGTCAGATTTGTGGTAGCAAACAAACACTATCAGTTCAAAGTACTTCCATTCGGAGTAACTACTGCTCTTAGAGTGTTTAGAAAATGTCTAGCAGTAGTGGCAGCTCATCACGGAAGACAACAAATTCATGTCTTCCCGTACCAAGACCATTGGCTCGTCAAAGCCTGCACACACCAAAAGTGTCTAGAACACACTTAGACCATGCTACACCTACTTCACCAATTGGGTTTCACGGTCAACATTCAAAAGTCTTACCTACAGTCTTCACATATATAATCTTATCTAGGAGCCACTCTCACACAGCTCTAGCCTCCCCCAATGTAGCCAGAATTTCCAATATTCGAACTCTATTACTGCAGTTCCAAACCAAACAAACCTTGCCAGCCTTTCATGTGGCTGCTGGTTATTATGGCGTCATGCATTGCAAAGGTGCCTCATGCAAGACTACACATGTGCCCAGTTCAAGAATGCTTAGCACATCAGTGGAATCAGTCACAGATTCAATTAACAGATCTAGTGCTGGTGGTCAGCTCCACCCATCACCCTCTGCAGTGGTGGAACCCACAAAATTTATCAAAAGGGCGGCCTTTCATCGACCCCGTTCAACAAGTTGTGCTAACAGCAAACACTTCTCTCACGGGTTGGGGTGCACATCTCCATCATTACACAATTCAGGGTCTCTTGGATGACAAACACAAACGTTTACACATCAACTATCTAGAGCTTCTAGCAGTATTTCTAGCGCTGAAAGCTTTTCAGTCTCATCTTAAAGGCAAAGTTGTCGTAGTCCTCACCGACCACATGGCAGCACGGTACAAAAAGAAGGGGGAGACATACTCTGTACACACTCTGTAAGTATCACGACTGTCTCAGACTGTCTCAGACAATTCGGAATTGCAAATCCATCACAAGATTCACTTCTTACATAACACCTCCCAAGAGTGAACAATCAAATTGCCAACCTCCTCAGCAGAAGGAGACGGCAAATACACAAGTGGGAACTTCATCCCCAAGTTCATCTTCCTTACTTTCAACAATGAGGATACCCACAATTAGATCTGTTCGCCACAGCAGCCAATGCACAACGCCTAAACTTTGCCTCCAGGTTCCCACACCCTCTATCCAAAGGCAATGCCCTATGGATAAATTGCCCGGAGATATTTGCTTACACTTTTCCGCCTCTCCCACTCCTTCTGTTTCTTGTTCGAAAACTCAGGCAAAAATCACTCACACTAATTCTGGTAGCTCCCACATGGCCCGTAAACCCTGGTACTCTCAGTAGTTCCACATCAAAAGCTAAATCTCCCCTCCAGTCTCCTCACTCAGAACCATGGAGAAATCAAGCAACCAAATCCCAAGAAGCTCAACTTAGCAATTTGGCTACTGAAGTCATAGAGTTTGGATATTTAAATTTGCCACCGACTGTATGACTATTCTGAAGGAAGCAAGAAAACCTACTACCAGAGCTTGCTATGCAGCAAAATGGAAACATCTGATAGAGACGTCTAGCAGCAGATTCCTTAACTTAGAATATCCCCAGGCGTCAGACTGGATCCGGAAAACTATCAGCAGCAGCACCTCTGCTATGACGTCGTCCACAGACATGACATCAGCGGAGCCATATATGCCCCTCCCGGCGCGTTGACGTCAGTGATTCTTCTTTTCCGCATCTGAGCACGGATCCTGGAAAACCAGCATTTCCTTGGCCTGATTTTTGGGCCTTCTCAACACCCTCAGTGTTGTAGGAACAGTGTGCAATGCCTTCCGGCTTTAAAGCTTGTGAAGCCTGCGCGCGTCAGATGTCTGGCACTGACCCGCACCTCACATGTATATGGGGCCTAGGCGTGCACCACGACTCCAAAGAGTACGACGCCTGTCAGAGGATGAAACCAAAGTCCTTGAGGGAGCGTCGTATGAAACTGCTGGCTGCACGGGTGTCCAGTCCAGCTTCTTCCGGTGGCCACTCTTCCTCTCGGGATCGGGCTTGTTCCCGAGGTTGCTCCCACGACCACCATGCAAAAACAGGTAAGCGCAAGCACAGGCGTCGCTTGCGGAGGTCTTCCTCAGATGTCCATGCCGCTGCGTCCCTCATTCCTCTTGTACTGCCAGGTAAAGGCACACGACATCCCCATCCTCCGTATCCACCCTTTCCTGGAGTTGGTGCAATGCGTGCCCAAATGGAGGCTTATTCTAAGGCACTCCAGGCTTGCTTTGAGTCACCCCCTCTCCCTGGTGCGCCTTCGGGTCCCACAGAGGTAGCAGACACTCATGCCGGGTCCTGGTCTGCGCTTGTTTCCCCGGCAGCGGCTGTGTGCGTCGACTCAGATACCGGAGCCAGCGTGACTACAACAAGCCAGGGCCCAGAACACAGCACGCCCCATCAGTCAGCGCATAGCCCTGAACGGCTTACTGCGCTGACTGAGGCGGCGCGGCGAAGCCCGGTTTCAAGCCGGGTACTACCCCAGGCTCAACGCCGGGCCTAGCACCTCATGCTTCCTCCAGGCAGTTTACAGATGTCGATAGGCGTCCCGGTTGAGTCCCCTGTGGAGGTCGTAGAAGTCCAGGCAATTCTGACGCAGCATCGATCAATGCCGGTACTGACATTGATGCCTCTTCTCTTGGTTGAGGTTGTTGCTCCTCTCGACTCACCGGGGAGATAGGCCTCCTACGCTGCGTCAGTCGACGCCAGTACTAGTGATTACGCCTCCTCCTTTACAACATGACGCTTCCCTGGACTCCCCAGATCAAGGCCCATGGTGCAAGTACCCAGTGTTGCCTGGCCTTTCGGGTCAGTCTCCGGCTCCTTCACTCCTAATGTCTAGTGGCAGGATTAGTCTTCAACCCTCTCCTACTGACGGTTTGTTATCATCTACACGGATGGCAACTGAATCTAGTGCGGTCTTCGCGCACGCTATTCATGGGGCGGCTGCTGTACTCAGCTTTCAGCCTCCTGTAGTGCCTCTACTTTCCAATCCTTTAATGGATCTGCTCCACATGGAGCCTATTGAGGTAGATCCTTTGCTGCCCTTTGGGGGCTCTATATTCGACATCCTGCGTGGCACATGGACAAGACCCCCTTCTGGTGATCCTGTTGATCAGGCTATTGCTCGTAGGCACCGCCCTGCTCCTTGTGATCCTCTTTGCCTGTCTCTTCACCCAACAGCTCGGGGCCTAATTGTTCAGGCGGCTTTTAATTTACAGACTTCACCCACGTTGCAGTTGTTACCTCCCACCAGGGAGTCTAGGTGACTGGACGATTGTGGTGCCGTTTTTTCGCCTCTGCCAGCGCGGGCGTCTGGGCATTAAATACGGCCTGTGTATTTGCACATGCATCCTCGGCTCTTTGGGACTCCGTTGAGAACCTTCTCCCTTCTGTTCTAGAAGGGCCTCAGGCAGAATTGCTTTGTCTTCTGCTGCATGGCAGGGAAATAGCACAATTCTCCATTAGGTCTTCCCTTGATGCAACTGACTCTATCGGACAGGTTCTTGCTCGCGCTGTGGCTTTATGCCGCTATGCTTGGCTGCGCGACAGTCGCTTCCCAGATCATATTCGGGATCCCTTCAGAGATCTGTCGTTCAATGCGGTGGATCTCTTTGACCGTTATGCGGATTCGGCGGTCTCCCGTCTCTTGTCCGGGCTGCAGTGAATCTTGGTGCCTTTTTTTTACGGCGCCAACCTCTGCACGGGTTGGTTATAGTGCTCGGTTAGTGTTCATGGCTGGTTAGCCATCTCTATGTCCGTTCAGTACAGATGTTTGGCTGATTCTCTTGTTTTTAAGTCCTCTGACTCTATGCTTAGCCCAAGAGGACACCCCTACAGGGGATTAGCCTTACCCTATGTGGGGTATTTGCTGGCATTGAGTTCTGTCTTTGCCTTGGGACGCTCCTATGCAGTTTTTCTCAGTACATCCTGCTGGGAGTCACTTGTCTGTTTCTACAATGCTCCTTGTGTAGCGTTGCTCTATTGCCTGTCTGGGTTGGTCTATCTGCACTGCATCAGAGCCTAGCATGGGTTCCGTGCTGTGCCATGTCTATCCAGCAGGCTTGGCAAAACACTTTGTTGTCGCATGTTTTTTCTCAGCTGACACCCTATTTGCCACTGTGCGGCCTGCTTATTATTGTTTTTTTATTGATACAGATTTGGACGTGCTGCCCTTTCTGGGTTTGTCTTCCAAGGCAGTGGTTTAGCAGGTGTTCTCTGCTGTGTGTGGTCGTGGCCTCCTACTGGCCGTTTATCCTACCACAATTTCCATATTCCCTGCTGTTTCCATACGGGTGTTTACACGCTTTGCCTTACATTATCACGGTGCATTCTCAAGGGATGTGTTTTTCTTTACAATACTTGCTTCTTGGGGTCCGGGACTTTTCCGTTTGTCCTTACTATTTCCACTGTCATTTGGAATTCTTCTAGCTTGCAGGGGTTGTCGTTCCTCCCAGGCAAGGGGCAATTGTTACTTACTGCCCTATGTGTTGTCCTATCCAGTTCCAAGTGCCTGCGGGTAATTTCAACGTACCCTAGACTCTTGTTGTGTTCCACTTCCTTTTTCAGTGTTTTTCTTCCTGCTCAGTGTCTGTTCTGTGTTCTTGCCAGCAGATCCGTGCAGGCTTTTCCTTCATGCGGTGTCCGTGGTCTCTGGCCCGGTCTGCTAGTGTCACCTGCTGTTATGTGGTGCCCGGCTTTATTGGTGCCCTTTTTGGGCCTTGGCCTTCTAGCTGTTGTGCGCACCTGAACTGTTCATTCTGGTCTACATGAGGTATGTGCTTACTTCGTATGGTTCCAGTGTCCACACGGTATTCTTAGGTACCTTATGGTATGCTATAGTGCCTTCCGGTCTTCGCTCTTGTTTTTTGGCGCTTGACTACTTGTCAGACGGTCTGTCACAACATGTGAAAGAGCCGATAAGTCCTGGTGTGTCTTGAGCTTTCGTACTACTAACACCTTCTGGCCGTAGATTGGCATCCTGTCAATACTGTCTCTTGTGTCTTGCTGCTACAAGTTTCAACATGGTTTCTTTTTGCTGTTGTACATATTGGGCTGGTGTGTGAAGTTCTCTGTCATACCACTTGCTGTCTCTTGAGACTTTGCTGCAATCGGCACACTGCATTCGCCGGATCTCTCAAACCCTCAGTTCAGCTCCGCTTCTTGCAAACTCATATCCTTCCTTTTTACTCCAGCATATCTAGTGTATGGTTTCTTCTACATGCTGACGTTTGCTGGGTGAGGGTCAGCCTCTTGTCACTCCTGCTCCACCTGCCTTGCAGGTGCAGGTTCCAAAGTTCTTTTTTCCACGGTTCTGTTTGGTCAACCGTGATTGCTTTTGCTTTCTGTTGCCACCTTGGATCTGGCTGATTCCCCGGACCCTGGGTCGGTTCATCTTCTTCTTTTCTCAAGTTATGGACTCTCACTTCGCCACGGACATTCTGGCTCTGTATTTTCCTTTTACTGACCCCGTATACACAAAGTTTTTTTTTCAAGCTGTTCTTGACAGCTTCTGGTGCCTTTGCCTTCCATTGTTTTCCACTTTCCTCAGAGCTTCATTGTCTGCTGGTTAACTACGCTCCCATTACTGTCCTCAATATGATTCGTCCCCTGTCCACAGTAATGTTTTATTCACCCTCTGGACGACTAAGTTCTCTCGGGAACTTAGTGGGGTTCCATCACAGACCCGCCTACTCCATGGGAATGGCTTTGGTATCTATTCTAAGTTAAGGAATCTGCGCTAGACATCTCCATCAGATGGACGAGTTACTTACCTTCAGTAATGATGTATCTGGTAGAGACATAGTCTAGCCGCAGATTCCTTAACTCCAGCTCGTCCTCCCCGTTCTGCGAGGACCTTTTCGGGTTGAGGCTTTCTATACTCGCCTCCCTTAGGGTGGCTTGCCCTTTTTGCGGGGTAACATTCTCACTTCACTCCAACACAGACTGCTTCGTTCTGTTTCTCTGCTCCATTCTGCCCATGTTAATAGATCATGTGTTCTTTCCAGTCCTCAGCCTGGATACTATGGTGTGAAATCTATTCACGTTCCCCCCCCCCCCCGGCCCCCCTCCCCCCTTCTCCATTGCCTTGTGTTTTTTGCCATCCCTGCGGCCTTTTACTTCAGATCTATTGGCTCTGTACATTTATGGGTCTTTTTTTGGGGGTTGCAACGTCTTTCTGGTGACGTCTTGTGGTGAGCTGTCCTTAAATCTATTGTTCCAGACTTGTTCTCCTTCACGGTTTTACTTTCTGGATGCAGACTTTATGTCCTCTGCCAGGCTGTTTTTCCACATCCTTGTCTCCCTTAACGTTGACTTAGCCTTTGCGGGATTGCTTTTTAGAGCACTGCTCTGTCTCACCCGTTAATTTCTTTCATTCAAATTTTTCATCATTATTGCACACTGTTCTCACTGTTCTCATATTCTCACAGTGTTTTGGTGGTGGTTCCGCGTTCTGTCACGGAAAAGTTTCTCCGACGAAAACAGACATCAGTACGTGGGAGGGGCACATATGGCTCCGCTGACGTCATGTCCATGGATGACGTCCGGGCAGAGCAGCCCTCCCGGCACTGCTGCGGAAAGTTTTCCGGATCCAGACTGATGTCGCGGGATATTCTAAGTTAAGGAATCTGCGGCTAGATCATGTCTCTACCAGATACATCGTTACCGAAGGTAAGTAACTCGTCCGATTTGTTGTCTACTGTAATAACCAAATTCTACCTCTAGATACTTCTGTTCAGAACATTGTCTGTTACCTTCTGCACCTACAGCAATGTGGGCTATCTTACACATCCATTCAATTGCACCTTGCAGTAGCTGCATATTTGCAAAACAGACACCATTTGTCTTTTTCAAAGTTCCTGTCATTAGAGCCTGTATGGAGTTCTTAAAGAGAGTTATACTTTCAAGAATTACCCCTGCACCAGTTAAGAATCTTAATGTTGTTCTTACAAGACTTATGGTTCCACCTTTTGAACCACAACACAAGGGTCCTTTACAGTTTCTCTCATGGAAGGTTGCATTCCTCATTGCAATCACTTCATTAAGGATAGTTGGTGAGCTACAGAAGAAACCTTCTTTCTCCTCTATTAAGCTAGAGTAGTTCTTCGCACCAATCGCAGATTCCTTCCCAAAGTGGTTTCTGCTTTCTATATTAGCCAATCGGTTGAGTTACCTGTGTTCTTTCCTCAACCTGGTTCAGTAGCAGAACGGGCTCCTCACACACTTGATGTTAGAGGAGCTTTATTGTATTATATCGAAGGAACAATAGATTTTTGTGAAACAAAGCAACTTGCTTCTTTTACACCACCTCACAAAGGCAATACTATTTCTAAATCTGGCGTTTCATGATGGATTGTTAAGTACATTCAAACTTGCTACGCAAAAGCTAAAAGAACTTTATCTATACTCCCTACAGCGCATTCCACTCGCAAAATAGGGGCATCTATGGCCTTTTGCGGAAACATCCCCATAGCTGACGTCTGTAAAGAAGCAACATGGTCTACACCACACACATTTACCAAACACTATTGTGTGGATGAATTAGCACGCCAACAAGCCAATGTAGTGGAAGCCGTGCTAAGGACGCTTTTTCAGACAATTGCAACATCTACTGGTTAGCCACCACTTTGGGTCAATATTGCTATATAGTCTATGTAAAGCATGTTTATCTACAGCACACATCCCTCAGACGGGTTATGTTACTTACCCAGCACGCATCTGTTCTTGACATGTAGAGCTGTAGATTCACATGCACCCTTCCACCTCCCCGGGCACCTGTAGTTGTTGCAGTTCTCATTATTTATATTATTTACGCATGGGCATCTCTTTATACACTCCCTTACTCCATTCTCACCCTCTTGTGGGAAAACAATCTAACAATGGAGTTGATGCCCATGCACACAATCACTGAAAGGAGGAGTCACCTTACCTTGTGACTGGAAAGACTTCTTCGAAGAAAAACAACTTGCAAACATCCGGACCCAACACTAGATTGCAGTAGTATGCAAAGCATGTCAATCTACAGCTCTGCATTCCAAGAACAGATGCTTACTGTATAAGTAACATAATCCTTCCCTGGCATCTAGTGGGCTTTCTGCCGCCCCAGGGGCAGATTGGGGGTAATTATACCATCTGCCCCCAGTGGACAATACAAATATTGTCAAGGGGAGCACACGCCCTTGCCCAAGGGGCCACACCCTCTATACATGGTGACTAGTGGTTGGATTTCTGCTTGGGATCGCTCTCCTGTGGTGATCCCCAAGCAGATATCCACTGGCTAGAGGTACCTTTGGTAAGGAGAGATTTTCTCCTTTCCATGCCGAATGTCATTGCAGTAAGAAGAAAAAAACAATCAGATGCTGAGCAGCCTGATGAAAAATAAAAAATAAAGGACTACCTCTGGTGCAGAGAACCAGAGCGGCCTTTATAACCTTCCCCACTGTTAGCCAATGGCTGACACCCGCGCTGCAGAGGTAGTGTGGCCATTGGCCAACGGCCGAACCTAAGAAGTTAAGAACACTCAAGCATCTGCATCATCTACTCCCTCACCACTGCTTTGGAGAGGGACTGCACATAGTCAATGTAGAGCATGTAGCATGTGTATCTACAGCCAAACATGCTATGAACAGAAAAGGTTACCCCATAGCTATCGGTTTACTGTAGGATCACATGTGCCCACCCTCTTACCCAGAAGGGAAAGATGATCACAGATAGTATGTTTTTTCTAGTGTATATGTACAATTCACCATAATATGCACATCACACGGTCTTTGACCTTGCACTCCACGTACACTACTTGCTCATTAGCTGGAAAATAATGAGGTGGAGCCAGTATGCTGATGCATTTGTGGACTTAGGGGGAAGTCATAACAGAGCTTGTGACTCAAACTTCTGTGAAGAAAAACAAGTTGTAAACATCCAGGCCAAACACTAGATGCCAGGAGTATGCAGAGCGTGTGATACTACAATACTACACTCTACGAACAGATGGTTACAGAGTAACATTTCTCTGCCATACCTGGATGCTGAAGGCAGGCTTGCCCCATTCTGTTGTGAGCCACATACAGATGATGACTTTGTTGATATCCACCATGGAGCTTTCCCATCATTGAGTCTGGAATCCCATCCTCTGTGAGGACAGAGGATTCTCTTTATCAGAACCAATCTGGGGACTGTGGCTTTGAAGGCGTTTTGGCCTCTGCAATGAGTCTGGGAGATTCAGGCTGTGATACTGATATTTTGGGCTTGTGCCTGATTCCTGCCCAGAAGGTTCTAAGGCTTTTTAGTCTCTTGGCCTCATACATCCTGCTGGAAACCCCTACCTGTGGTGTATTCTGGCTCTTTAATGGAACCTTCGCCTTCAGTGGGCTCAACAATGGTGGTGCCTTTTAGACAGCATCCACATCTCGGGCGCAGCAGCCCAGAATTTTCAATGATGGATCAGGAATGCTAACCTGACTTGCAGCAGACCATTTTCCTTTAACCTCAAGAGCGCATGCTGATAACGGAAGTTTCATATTTGTACTGGGAGTTAAGCTGGGTGAGGAACTGCAGTGGGACCTTAATTTTGTTTTAACCTTTTTGATGTGCACACTTTTGAGTCCATGCACAGTTGTACCCTGAGATTACTGACTTAAACTCTTCATTGGTATGATTAATTTGGTGTGGCTTGTTCCGTGCGCTATACGCTTTGTGCATCCACTGTATATTACCTTCTTTTCGGACAGATTGGTGCTTAGGACAACGGCATTCTATTAAACCTGGCATCTCTAGTATGTTTTTCCTGTCTTTTTTTTTTACTTCTGACTTCCTGTTTTTGACTGGTTCTGAATTTCATTTTTGCTGGTTTTTTAACTCTGGGCAGTTTACCACTGCTGATCAGTTTTAAAGTGCAATTGCTCCCTGTGTCAATTATGATTGTGATTGATTATCCATGAATAGCATATTTCATTTTCTGGTAAGACCCTAGTAAAGTGCACTGTGTGCGCCCAGGGTCTGCAGCACTAATTGTGCCACCCACATGAGTAGCCCTACAACCATGTCTCGGACCTGCCACTGCAGTGTCTGAGTGTGCAATTTTAAACTGCCATGTCAACCTGGTAAGTGCCCCCACTTGCCAGGCCCCACACCATCCCTTTTCTACATGTAAGGCACCCCTAGGGTAGGCCCAAGGTAGCCCCATGGGCAGGGTGCAATTTATGTGAAAGGAAGGACATGTACTAGTGTGTTTTATATGTCCTAATATTGAAATACTGCCAATTGTTTTTTACACTATTGCACGGACTTCGTCTCCCATGGTTGTCACTGGAACTTGGTTGTACCCTCTTGCAAGTGTAACTTTAAATTGGAAGAAATAGACATTTGGAGTTTGGGTTCCTTGACGTCAGAATTTAAAAATGCATCTTTTAGAGAAGGTTTTTTTTTTAACCGTGTTTAAAAATGCCACTTTTAGAAAATGTACCTTTTCTTGCTTTGCCATTCTGTGTCTGCGTACCTGTAGAATCCATGTCTGGTTTAGACTGACAGTTGGGCTGTTTGTGCATTCACTCTAGACAGTCATACAAAGTGAGGAGCTGAGAGCTGAGGTGCACCCTGCATATCCTGATGTCCCATCACCAGGCTGATGGACCTTCCTGAGCTAGAGTGGTGGGAGGAGTCGTCGCTAATTCCTGAGTAGGGCTGTACCTGTTCTCACACAAAGCTGTCTCCACTTCCCTGTAGTGTGTCTGGAGCCCAAAGGGAAAGGCAGGGGCTTGTTCACTTCAAAGACTTTCCTTTGAAGTTTGCCTACCTAAAAGACAGAAACTGGTATAATTACTGGAGCTTGACACTGGAACACTTCTGGACTAAGAGCAGATTCTGCTAAGGAGAGAGCTGGAGAAGCTGTAGGAGGGGAACTGCTGCTCTGCTTGTTGCTCTTTTGGGTGGGCCTGCTGCTTGCTACTTCTTCATCAGCCTGGTTGTCAAGGTTCTTGATGTAAATGAAGATACCTCTTATCTTCATTTACATCACATAGAGAATACAACAGTTCTCCAAGAGCTTGTGTGTGCTTGCTTCCTATTACAAAGTCTCAGGGCCATGAACGGCTTCATCTACAACCCCTGAACTCCTCTGCTAGGAGTTCTTACCTGCCAAGTGGTGCCAATTCCAGTTCTGGGACCTTGGAGATGCCTTCTGGTGCAAAAAGAGAATAAAATCCACACAATGACCTTCAGCGCCTGTTTTTCTCGCCACAGTCTCGCCGTGTGGTTGAAAAGCCAACACTTCCCTGCGGTGTGGTCGAAGAATTGGCACAGAGCCTATTGTGTGGCCAGAAAATTGCCACAGACCGAGTCTTGAGTACTGTGTCTCCGACGTCTGAGGCACCTGCTCCGATTCCAGCCCTGCTGTGCGGCTAAAGTTTTGACACATCACCAGCATCAAGGCTGGGAAACCAATGCAGGACCGGTTTTGCCGCCATGGTATTGACTGAGAGCGACCAGATTTTCCACACATATCACCTGTGCTCCAAGCCTTCATCATTGCCCAGCAGAAAGGAACCGAGACTGCATGTCCAAAACTAAGCATCACCGGCCCTTGCAGAAGGGAACTGATGCATCACCTCTCCTGACTGCAAAGAATCAACGCATCACCTCCTCTGCAACACAGAAAGGAATTGATGCATCACATCCAATTAGCACAATTTCCAGAGTGAAAAACAATCAGGTCTCAATCTGTTCAAGGAAGTTTAGAAGAGTCACCTCCTCTAAACTCAGAGACCCATCCCCTGCAAAGCACATCAAAATCTCCGAATCAAATCTCAGCCTGTACACTCAAATGCACCATCCAGATCTGCCCTGACCCAAGGCAGAGGCTTTGACACACTTGTAAACATCCTGCATACCACCAGGATACAACAATATCACCCTCAATAGAAAAAGAATATCACAGTTTGGTTTCCTTTTTCCACAAGCACCCCATTAACTGCTAACAAATTACCTCAATCACCTCTATCTTGGTCCAATGTCTTACTTGGATATTACAAATCTGACACATAACCATGGAGAATATCTTACACTGTCCACCTGACAACAAAATGAGCACTGATCAATCCAACTCGTTTTGTGATAAGGTTTTTGTTGGGATCCCCTTCACAATCTTCCATATAGAATCCTCTTGTGCATCTGTTCCCTGCGTGGAACATGGAATGTGTTGGTCTGGCAGTTGCACTCACAGTTTGCATCATAAAGATATTACTGTGTTTATGTGAATTCATGTTATCCTTGCAATTTTTATAATTGTGTGGGCAGCAACTCACCCACGCACAGTCTAAGTATGGATCACGTGCCAGCTCCACCACCCTTCCTACAATCTCCTGGTTCTCCTCCCATTATATGGCAACAATGGAAGGATACATTTGAGAGTTATCTGGAAGCCATCCATGGTGATACATTTACCACAAAAAAGAAGAAAGCACTTCTTATGTATAATCTTGGTGCGGAGAGTAGAACCATTTTGAAAACTTTGACTCTTGAAATCGTCAGCACTCTTGTGAGTGGTGGTAGCGACGGTGATTCTTTGCTCATTGATGACTATGCATCACCGATCAAAACTTTGGACAAAAGGTTCAATCCCAAAAAGAATGTTGTAGTTGAGCGTCACAAGTTTCTACAACGTGCCGAGGTTCCTAGTGAATCCATTGACAATGTTGTGTCTGGGCTCAGAAACCTAGCTATCACCTGTAACTGCAGAGAATTTAGGGATGAAATCATACATGATCAACTAATTGAGCGCATATGTAACAAGAAGATTCACGAGAAGCTTCTGTCATCTGACGACCCCGACCTCGAAACAGCTATAACTCTTGCGAAAAGCATTGAACATTCTCAATTGTGCATGAAGGAAATGTGTAATCCTTCTCAACCCACTGAAGTTAAACTGTTTTCATCAAAGCATAGTGTTAAGTCTACCAAAGTTCCCATTGAAAATACGACACAGAATTCTCTTGTTTTCGTTGTGGAAGCAAAAATCATTTAGGTAATGCAAAGTTCTGTTTTGTTTTGAACCAGACTTGTTTCAAATGCGGAAAAAAAGGTAAACTGGCATGTCTTTGTAAAGCCATGGGGTTCAACAAAGGAAACACACAAATTGTTAAGTCCATTGAAGAAGACTTTATTGACTCTAGTGAAGAAAATGATAATATGCTATTAATGCTGTCTTCTTCATCGTTACAATCTGAGAGTGTTGTTGAAATTGCGTCCACGGGTGGTTTGTGTAAAAGAAAATCCCCTCATGCGTTATTTGTGTGAATGGTAAAAAAAAAAATTCTTGGCTGATTCCAGTTCCCCATTTACTCTTATCAATGCTAAGGATTTTGGAGGGTTAGAAGACATTCAGTTGCACCAGTCAAACATTAGAATGTTTGCCTATGGTGGTAAAAGAGTGGAAGTTCTTGGGAAATTTGAAGCAAATTTGGAATTCTGTGGGGATCTTGCCACAGGAACTGTATACATTGTAGAGGATGGTGCAAATTTATTGGGATGGAAGGAGCAAGGAGAACTCTGTATCATTCTCGATCCTAATCATCCTGACCTGGTTTTGTCTAGGCGTGAAGCACGCAAATGTTATACTCCTTCCTCATCTTCCAATCTACCTAATGCATTAATGCGTTGGTTGTGGGACATTTGTCAGAGGATGAGTGGATTCAGAAGTATCCCAAAGTTTTTTGTGACAAACTTGGGAAGCTAAAGGGTTTTCAGCACCGCATCATCCTGAAAGGTGGTGCAAAGGCTATTGCACACAAGGTGCGCAAGGTGCCACTGAGCTTGCTTGTGGAATTGAAGTATGAACTTGAACGTTTATGTACCATGGATGTGATTGAAGCCATTGAAGGATCTGAGTGGTTGGCCCCCATAGTTCTTGCACGAAAAGCTGATGAGTCTCATAGGATGTGTGTTGATTTGTGCGATCTAAATGCTAATATTTCGATCGACCGCCAGCCTTTGCCAATTATAAATGAAATGCTAGCGACATTAGCTGGAGCCAAGTATTTTTCATCTTTTGATATTTCCTCAGCTTGCCACCAGGTTGAGTTAAGCAAGAACTCCAGACATCTCACCTCTTTCATAACACCGGAAGGAGCTTTCCGTTACAAACAAATGCCTTTTGGTCTGGCATCGGCTTCCGCTGTGCTTCAGTGAATTTGTTCAAAAACACAGTGGGAGTCGTGTTTTTCCAAGATGATATTCTTGTGTATACACAAACTGAGGTAGAGCATGACAGCAGAGTTAAACATGTATTGGATACTGTGAAACTTCAAGGGCTAACCTTAAGGAAGGACACATGTAAATTTTTTCTGGAAGGTGTGGATTATTTGGGTCACCACATTTCCGGTAAAGAAATTGAACACAAAATAAATTTTTCGATGCCATACAAAATGTACCTTCACCCACTAATAAAGACCAACTTTGTTCCTTCCTGAGTCTTGTGGAGTACTATGCCAAATTTGTGGGGAATTTTGCTGATAAGACCTCCTGTTTACGTGAATTACTGAAGAAGAATGTTAAGTTTGTGTGGTGCGACAAATGTGTGGACCAATTTGATCTTCTCAAAAAGGAAATTGTGCAAGCATGCCCTTTGAAATTGTTCAATATCAATGACAAATGCATTGTCTCTACCGATGCCAGCAACATAGGATTGGGCGCTCTTCTAATGCAAAAGAGAAGTGATGGTCGTGAAGAGATCATTGCGTTTGCCTCCAGGACTCTTGGTGGTGCTGAGAGTTCGTACTCCACCATTATGGTGGGGTGTCCAGTACTTTCGGAATTTCCTGTGGGGAAATAAATTCATCATCAGGACCGATCACAAACCTTTGGTTGATCTCTTTACCACCGAAAGGTGGTGGTCGCGCCACTCCACGGATTGCTAAATGGCAATACAGGCAATACAGACTTCAGGAGTTCAATTATTGTTTGGTGTATGTTGGTGTAAAAAAAAAACCCATTGCTGATTGTCTATCCTGTTAACTCCTTGTCAAAGACATCAGCGAATCTTCTGAGGAGTTTCTTGACATTGTGTGTACCGTTGGTGCTGTTGTTGACATTTTGAAAGGAGCACTATCTGAGCGTGATTCGTTGCACTCTCTATCAGAGGACTGTGAAATCAAGATGGTTGTTGACTTTTTGGCTCATGGTCCGCCTATCAAGGATTTGTCTCCTGAGTTAATTCCTTTCAAAAGAGTTTGTGATGAGTTAACCTTGGTGGATGGTGCATGGGTGGTCTTTTGATCGTTCCAACATGCATGCAAAAAAAAGTTTTATATCTTGCTCACAAAGGTCACCTGGGTATTCGTGCTATGAAAAGCAGAATCCGTGAGGACTTTTGGTGGCCTGGAGTGGATAGGTCCATCGAGCATTATGTCAGGGACTGTTGTGCATGTTTTCTCAGCGATAAGACTCAGGTGATTCATCCCTCTCCCAATGATACTGTGGTTGTTAAGTATCTACCCTGTTGCAAATTAGCTTTCGATGTTGCTGGTCCTTTTGGGATTTCTGGTGGTTCTCCTTTGTATGCTCTGGTCTTAGTGGACTATATGTCCAAGTGGCCAGAAATTAAGTTTGTGGAGTGTGTGAATTCTTTGTCATCAATTTCTTGAAAGAAGTGTTTCTCTGGGAGGGATTTCCTGAGGAACTAGTGACAGATAATGGGACCCTATTGGTGTCTCCAGAAATGCAAAATGTCCTCAAAGTACATGGCATATCAGACATGTTTTAACCTCACTTTATCATCCTCTCATCAATGGATTAGTTGAACGCTTTAATCGCGTTATCAAAGATCAACTGCAACTGGCTTTGGTGAATGGTTTACCCTGGCAAGTGGCAGTTGCAGACATGTTGTGGGCAATCAGAACTACTCCTCATATTCGTACTTGGATGTCTCCTTTCACTCTGCTTAGGGGAAGAGATGCTGGTTCTACGTTGAACAAAGATTGGATGTCTAGGAAAGAAATTGACCATGCTAGACGTAGCAAGGCAGCGGGTGTGAGAACTGTAGTTCAATCAAAAGTACACCACTGTTTCTGAAAGAGTTTCTCCTGTGTGTGTTGGAGATTGGGTGAGAATCAAGAAGCCTGTCTTAATTCGTATGGGTACTTCTCGGTTTCTCCTGCTAAGGTGAGAGAAGTAAGTGACTGTGTGGTGGTGGAGAATGGCAAGATTTGGAATAAGTATGTCTTTTCTGTTGTTCCTCAATCCAAAATTGTGGACGTCGGTGGGAAGATGGGTGTTCATTTTGATCCTACTAGTGTAACTCCTGTTCTTCCAAGTTGCTCCTCTTCTAATGCAGTTCCTTCTAATAGGAATGCTTTTTCGAACTGTTCTTCTTTCAAAAGGTTTTCTTCCAGGATGAGATATACTTCTGTTAAGTTTCAAGACTATGTTATGTATTAGTGATACCATGTTTTTCTTCCAGGGTGAGAGCTCCTCCAGTTAGATGTCAAGGCATGTCATGCATTGTTGATATCTTGTTTTTACAGTTGTTTGATTTTTGCTCTATTATTTATCCTACTATTCTGTTGGATATTTCTCTCCACTTTCTTCTCTTTCTTTTATTGTGTGGGAAGGGAGGTGTGTTGGGATCTCCTTCACATTCTTCCTTACAGAATCCTCTTGTGATCCTGTTCCCTGCGTAGAACATAGAATGTGTTTGCCTGGCAATTGCTGCCTGGGAGCTGCCAAGACGGGACATGAATAAACGAAGTACTCACCAAACCTGAAGTTGTACTTCTTTTTCAGTTTTCCTTGGTGATTTCTAGCTGCATCGTGAAGACTCCAACACACCTCTGCTCCATTCCTTTCTATAAGACAACCTATTAAAAAATTAGACCTTTCCTAGCCACTACAAGGGCACCACATGCAAATTTTTCACCCTGTCAAATTGAAGTGGTCAGACCTCTTCTTCACTCTTGTCAAAATCCTGACCCTAATTCACTCGCCTCATGATAACCCGGTAAGGAAAATGGCAAAATCTAGGAACCTGACACACGCGAACAAGTTTGCTAAAGGCAATACGTTTGCTTTAATGTGCGAAAGCATACAAAAACGTGCACAGCCTATTTTAGGATGGCATCTCTGCACCCTATTAGTTGTGATCCTCCCGATGTCTGCGCCAAGCTTTTATTCCTTAAGCTTGCAGTTCAGATGCTCTTTATTACTTAAGCTTAGAGTGCCGGTGCAATGCATATCCACAAGCTCTGGGGAATAATAAATAGGGCTCCACAGAGAAAGGGTGACACTTAGTGAAATAAAGTATTCTGTCCGCATTTGTACATGCCTATGTTTGCCCATTAAAGGCAGACCTACTAACTTTAATAGTGCTTTTTTGTTGAAGGGAGTAGTGTTCAGCACAGATTTTTTTTTTTGACTGGGACTTCCTGATTGGGTATGTACTCAAACACTACTGTTTCTTTTTTATTTTTATATAGAGCAAACTTGACTCGTAGGTATTGGGTATCAGAGCGCTTTACATAGCACCAGTTGCCTTACATGAGGACATATTCATTTTTGTTAGGCACGGGGAGACTAAGTGATTTTCCCAGAATCACAGGATGTTCTGCGTCATTGCCGAGACTCAAACCTGGTTTCCCAGATTCAAGGTCGACGACCCTAGCCATTAGGCCAACTCCTCTCACCAACCTGCTTCCTTTTTAGGTCTTACCTGAGATAGCTCGCATGCGCTGCTCTGCGAGGCTTTTAGTTAGGTCTTTTAAACTCTAAACACACGCTCATGAGTGTGCTTTTATTTTTTATCACCCGCAATTGGCCTTTGCATGAGTCTTTCTAAGAAAGACAGCACGCAATTGGTCCAAGGCGGATGCATGTCCCGCCTTCTCTGTCCCCTGGCCTAGGGTGCTCGGGAGCGAGCAGCAGCACCATCTGTTTCCAATTATCGCGCCTGCGTCTCTCTGTCGCGTTAGTCGGAAGCAGATGGCTGTCAGCGCTGGTCGCGCTGGTTATCTTTTTCTTAGACAAACCGTTTTTTATGGAGTTCACTAAAAGAGACATTTGACCCCAGTCACGGCTTTCAAGTTAGTCCGTTCTTGCAGACAAATTGGGCTTTTGTTTGAATTAATGTGCTCACTACAATATACATATAACTCCAGTCACAGCTTCCCGTGTCCCCCCGTCCCATCCTGCAGTCCCTGACTTCTTGGCCCCCTGCAACCCCTTCCGTTCATGCCTTTTTTGCCCGCCTGCAGTCCAGCAAAAATTTGCATGCTCTCCCGCTCTTTATAAACGCCCTCTAATGGCAGCCCAAGCGCAAAGTGGCTCTATGCGTGCTAGGTGCCCCTTGACGCGATAACTGAAAGTTGTGAACCCCATTCCGAAAGTAATACGTAAGGCTACATTCTCCTTCAGGAACAACAAAAATGAATTAAACTAACAGTTAATTTTCCAGTACTCTGTCTGGTGTTGACTATTGCATATTTACTAGAGGTACGGACAGTTCTTTTAGCCGGCGCCAGTAATCGGACCACCAGAGAGATTATATTTCCAAAACTCACATAGTCCATGAAAACAGTAATAAGTACTCTTCTACTACACATACAGCCTTGAATCACTGAACTACAGGTTCTCATGCGCCTGGAACATTTGTTTCTGCAATAGCGGATGCAATCACTTCTGAGTTGACTGGGCTGTCTTTTCACTCTATTGGCAGTTAGAAAGCTACAACTCTCGCAATACCAACAACACTTCTGCGGTTGCACCCACTTGCCCTTCAGAGCATTCAGAAACAACTCTCTGCGTGTGAAGTTTTAGTGGCTACAACTGAAAAAACGCCACAAGAATGGGGTCCCATTCGGGTGTAAGAGGTAGGCGATTTTGTCACCCTTCCTTCCACTTGACGATTCATTGCACCTGTCTCGGAAACACCCTAAGGCTTGTTTTCCATGGGTTGGGCATTTCAGAAGTTATAACTTAATGCATTGATTGATGCATCTAAACCTAACAAGGGTTGTGTTAGAATGCTTGAGTCTTACTTTATAAAGTTTGCGGAAAAGTGGGTGAGTACTAGTCTCTTTCTAATGTAAATGTGGTACTCGTACTGAAACATATTTTGGGACCCAAGGTCAGGTGTTACTGAGAAAAGAGGATAGAGTCTTGAAAAGGGGGCCCGGCAGTTAACGTATACATTTATTAAAACTGTTGTAAAGAAATTAGCAACTAGGACAATTGTGACAAAGTGTGTTCTGGCTTACTTGTTTGGTAACAAAGAGGCTGCATTTTTTAAATATCTTATGCGAATAAGAAACCTGCTGCAGCGATCCTGGTGTGCCCAGTTATTTGTCAATGGCTAACAATAACAGTAAGGTAATTCTCGTGGTTAATGCACCTTCTGGAGTGATCTGTGTATTGGGTAGGTACAGTTTGCCTCCTAAAGGAACATAGAGAATTAATGTGCTGCTGCAGAGCACATCAAGTAACATGCTAATCACCGATTTACATTTTATGTAGATAAATGCGTTAGTGCTTTTGATACACATCATTTTGTTAGTTGTAGTTCATAAATTGTAATCCTTCTAACCGGGGCCTAGTCCTTAAAAAAGAAATGAGGGGACTAACCAAACTGGGCATTATGCAAATGACATCACAGCGCATGACATCACATGTAGCATCACAGGAAGAGACATCACAACCCTTGACCTCACAGGAATTGACATCCGATCCGAGCAGCTAAATGTGGGTTAATATTAGGTTTTGTTTAATTGTGGCAGCAGCGTTATTTCTATTGAATCTTCTTTGCTTTTTCATTTTGCGCCCAGAAAACAGATACTTTAAAAATATTAGACTCTGTATAAATACTAAATTGTATAGCTTTTGCAAATTTTAGGAACACTTACGTATTATCTTTGAGAAAATCGTTCCACAAATAGCTGTGATTTTTATGGGGGCTGGGGGCTATTTTATGTTTTACCCCAGCACCTGCATCATTTTTAATAAATAAATACGCTTTAGCAACCGCACAGTTATTTTATTTGGAAATATTTGATAAACAATATCTACGTTTTCTCAGTAGAGTGCTACATTTTTAGGTCTCGCCTGAGCCAGCGCATGTGCTGCACTGCCAAGCTTTTGGACCTTATACAAAAAACTTGATTTATATGTTATGTATATGTAATGGTGCTTGTCTGATATTTATGTACAGTCAAATTTTTACAGAAATCGCTGCTTTTGCCTTAAAAGCCCTGTTTTGTCTCTTGTTAACCTTCTGTACTGATCTGATTGTGTCTGGGTACAGGCTTGTGCCCCATACTGGTGATTTGTTGAAGGTATCCTTTTTGTATATAACTTTCAATTGAGTAAAAATTGAAGACCTCTGTCCGGCTGGACATGTCGCTCCAAATATAGAATTGATTTTGTCTATATTCATTGCTTCCCATATATTTCTTATGCATGGGACCATTGTTGTTTTATAAAGGCTTTTTGTAAGGGCGTCTGTAAGGGCTTCCAACGCTCATGCATGTGTTTTTTGTGTGCTCATTTTGCTCAAGCGCTATTGGCCTTTGCGTGCATCTTTCTAAGAAAGACAGCATGCAATTGGCCAAAGGTGGGTGCATGTCCCACCTTCTCAGTAGATGTTCACTCCCACGGCGTACAGCTGTCAGGAGTAAGCATTTCCACCATCTGTTGTGGATCAGGTTACTACTTTGTCTGGGGAAGCCTGCCCCGGAAGTCATTACACGTCACATAATTACACTCTACTCAATGCAACATAAATACACCCCACATACCACTCAGTACCACATAATTACAAGCCACAAAATTACACTATACTCAATGCAACATAAATACACTCCATATAATACCACTCAGTGCCATAGAATTACACACCACATAATTACACTCTACTCAATGCAACATAAATACACGCCATATAATACCACTCAGTGCCACATAATTACACGTCACAAAATTACACTCTACTCAATGCAACATAAATACACCCCACATACTACTCAGTACCACATAATAACAAGCCACAAAATTACACTCTACTCAATGCAACATAAATACACTCCATATAATACCACTCAGTGCCATAGAATTGCACACCACATAATTACACTCTACTCAATGCAACATAAATACACGCCATATACTACCACTCAGTGCCACATAATTACACGCCACATATTTACACTCTACTCAATGCAACATAAATGCACTCAACATAATACCACTCAGTACCACATAATTATACGTAACATAATTACATTGTACTCAATGCAACATAAATATACTCCACTTAATTCCACTGTGCCACATAATTACATGCCATATAATTACATGACACATAATTACACTGTACTCAATGCAACATAAATACACTCCACATAATACCACTGTGCCACATACCACCAATCAACATAAATGCACTCCGCACCATGACACAATTTCACTAAGCATAATTTCACTCAACACCACAGTTTCAGGCCATACAATTCAACTTCACACATTTCCAATACACACCACATAATTACACACAAAACAACATATTTCAACTCTACAGCTCCACAATCCACAAAATACCTCCAATTCACACCTAATAGTGGCACCACCTGAGCACCAAACATCACTCACCACCACAATTTTGCATCAGCGCAACACCTAAGCATCACCTAACCATCACCTAAGCATCACGTCACTCTGCCCCCAGAATCTGGCATCTGTTGATTCTCCCCTAGTGTCAGCCCCCTGCTCGTGTTCTAATAAATGACTGTTTTCCAACCTCCACTCCCCTGTTATTTATGTCCCGCTCCCCCATAACAAAAACATTATAACAAACCAGCATGATAACAGGCAGGAAGAAGGTGCCTGCATTGCAAGTACAAAAAACTAGAAGATATTTTTTATGTTAAAATCTTTTTTTTAATCAAGTTGTTTAATTGTATATATTGTCGTCTTGGCTTGTATTAGGTAACAAAAATGCTTAACACTTTTTATTATAACTTTTCAACATGATGCACAGCAGCCACAATGCTTTACAACAGTAGTTCCCAAACTTTTGACTCCTGAAGACCCCCATTGAGTCACCACTAGAAGCCGGGGACCCCCAAACAATTTGCATTATTTTCAAATATTAAAACAGTAATTCGAAAACAATAAACACACATGTGCACACAAAACAAATACTCACATTTCTAAGGATTTTAGTATTTTATATTGAAAGAATTTTAATTTTTTTTTAACATTTTAATGGGAAGGTTGGTGCTGCATCTCTGTGACTAACTTTTAAATGGTTGGTTTTATTTCGTAGTAAAAGGCTCCTGCTCCTGTCAGGGCCAGACTGAAAACCCAAAGCAGCCTTGGAAAATGTTTTCAGACCAGTCCCTATTCGGTGCACACCAAGTGCATTGAGTGAGCCTGACCACTACAAAGGGGGCTTTGGGAGGCTCTCCCCCCAACAATGCTGCATTCTACAACACATTTATCATTATATATATTGTTTTAGCTTTTAAGGAATAGTAAATGACGACCTTACTTTGCACCAGAATCCAACAATCTTTGTTGGGGTTCTTCAATGATTCCCTTATTATCACCCTCCAACAGTGGCTCTCATTTCTCCATAGCCCCTCTGTAAATGTGTTTGTATTTATATAGCGCCTTCTACCCAGAGGTCTTGTAGCGCTGTGTTCATACCGCTGTGGAACCCTTTCTGGCTTTCCTGTGAGATGTCCACTCCTGGGCACCCCCAAGGTGAAGCCAGGCATCCAAGCGCTGCTGGGGCCGTTGTGGAGATTAAGCAAGCTATTGCCCAGAGTCACAGAGTGAGACCCATGATTAGACTAGGCACCGAGGCGAGAATTATCAGGTCCGGGTAGATTGAGTCCAAGAGCCGCCGAGGCGGGAATTGAACCCTGGTCCCGGGCCAGACCTCTGCATCAGGGTCTGCCGCTCTAACCATTGAGCCACGCTTCTCCACATGTATTTAATTTGTTTCATAGCATCTCTCATACCATTGTAGGATGTCTGAGCACTTTACATCACACAAATATAGAAACAATGAAACATACGTGTAAATCATTGTATAGAAAATGTTACATAAGGCAAAGGCATCTACAAGGTGTAGGATTCACAAGTCATTCATACTGGTAGGCTTTTTTGAAGAGTGCTTGGTATGGAGAAGCATAAACTCAGAATTCAGAACATAACACAGTGGTTAGCATTGACTTTAACAATAAAAATGTATTTCCACCCAAATAAACCTTTGCAGCAGCATCAGGATACTAAAAGAGTGGGGAAAAACAGGTTACTAACTTGTACCATGCAGTTTACAAGCAGCTTCATGATAACAGTTTATAGCTCACTGTGCTAGAGTACGATTGTCACTTATGAACTGCACAGTAACAAAAGATTATCTGTGACAAAAGCAGTAACTCACTGACCTATGCACAAACAATACTGTTTTTTTCTTAAAATACACAGTACACGTACTTTGCAGTAGGCATATTAACCCTCTGTGCTACATTAGATAAGTCAAATCTGCCACTGGACAAAACGCTCATCTCTCCCCAGCATGTACATTAATCCCTGTTGTTATCTTGACACTTTTATTGTTGCTCGAAAAGAGCTAATTATACAAGGAACTTTGAATTGCTTTTAAAACTGCTGCCTGAGGACCCCCTGGGAATGTGTCACGGACCCCTGGGGTTCCACGGACCCCAGTTTGGTAAACACTGCTCTACAACATAGCCAAAAGTTCTGGCTAAACACATAACGTCCCAAAGGTGAGACCTATTGGCTATGCCAATGCTTGTTGAATAGGTCTGCCACAAAGGTTCGCAGCGGTGTGGGTTTGCATGATCCTGCCGTGACGGATTGGGTTGTGGCGGTCAGTGTCACCACGTGGCTGTGGACAGCAGGTAGTTGGACGTGTCAGCTCAGATATAAATACACCGGTTCGTCCTTGTCTCTGAGAACTGACATCAGGGCTGATCCCTTGGGCTAATGAGATAATTAGCAACGGGCTTCCTTACAAGCATAGATAATCCCCGGCTTAACCTGCGCTGGCCCTGTCCAGAGATACACTGAGACGGCCACAGAATGACGCATGTCGGAGCCATGTGCATAGACTGAAAGACCAGGGCAGCTAACCTACTTCCAGTGCGACCACTCGAGATAGAAGGGTTCCTACTACTGGGAGCAACGAAGGAGCTGCCCACATTCTACATAACCCCTTACCTGTGATGTGTACAGTAGTCACAAAACATCCATTTGCTGGCATTTGCCGCCTCTTTTAGTACACATATATTATTGCTCTTGCATTCTCTGCAGTCTTAACCTACTCTGAGGACTTTACCTACTCTGAGGTCATAGGACACTCCAAGAGGTTCAAGAAGGAGGGAATCGTGTACGGTTGTACTGCTGCTTCCCTGATGGTGGCTGGTGGTGGTATTGGGGGAGGGGAGGGAGGGGTGGGGTGGACGGAAATGCAGGGAGAGAAAAACGGTGGAGAAACTATTACCCTGAATGACTGACTGAGAAAGCGTGCTGTGCTGATAAACAAGGATTTCCAGTTAATAGTTAGTAATTGTCCAGAGACAGGGAGGGAGAGACATGTTGAATAGGTTGTTAAAGCATATTTGAGAGCGAGAGAGAGAGAGAGAGAGAGAGAGAGAGAGCGAGAGAGAGTGCTAGTGTTATATTTTCCTGCTCTCCATGAATTTCATGGACTGTGAGTTAAAGAAGCTTGTTAAAACCCTTTCACTGTACAAATGCCACAACTATTGGCTTTGTGCATATTTGTTTAAACACCTAGTTGGTGCTGAGGCATCTGTGTGCTGCCCCTAGATAGCCAGGCCAATATTCTGGAGATGTATGCTTCGACGTGCACCAAGTTTGGGGCCTGCTCACCAAAGAATGAAGTAACTGACATTTACTTTCTTCAAAGCAGTCATACAGGTTTCAGCTCTTTGGTTCAGCTTTCAGTCACTCACTTGTGGGCGTGAGACACATTTTTCTACATAACACCACTTGGTGGGCGACCTGAAAAACCTTTTATTAAAGAGTTCGGCCTGGATCGGGTGTCAGCACTGGGAAACGTGCACCTTGCCTGTCTGTTTGTAGGGGCTAGGGGGTGGGTGGGTCTAGAGAGATGTGTTGAGTCATTCAGTAACCAGGAGATAAAGGATTCCAACTTTATTTGTTTTCAAAAAGTAATACAGATGGTTTCTAAAGAAAATGTGTGTGATGATACCAGAAGAAATAGGCCAGACGCCGGTAGCAAGAAACGTTGCATCTTTTCTTGAATACAGGTAAGGAAAAGAAGTGTATTCATAGAACTTGATATATATTACAATCTGCCACGTGTATACTGATCTGTAGAGGCCTCAACATAAAAATATTATTAATAATGTCCATCCATGTATTATAAAGTACAAGCTACATTGCTTTTGACATGCAATGTTAGGTGTTAACTGCTACCAAACTCTTATGTAGTCATTTTATTGACCTCCAAAGAATAGATGATAGTTAGCCTTCTAACGATTCCGTTCAATTCAGATGCGAATGCTAATAAAATATTACATGACTAATAAATACATTTGCAATAATACTTTCAGTAAAAACAATTATATGATGCTTACTAAAGATAAACAGTAAATTAAAGGACGTTACTCAGCACTCCGTGTGTGTTCTTAATAACAATGTCCTGTATTTTCGATCAATGAATAATCTTGGTGAAGAGCACACTCTATTTTTGAAATTATTCTGTATAGTGCTGTATGTGTGCTGTGTTGGTGATATGCCTGCTGAGCATATGAATAAGACACCATGAAAGTGGACTAGCCCCAAGTGGCGGCTAGGACTCCAACACGCACTACTAATTCAAAAATTCAAACATTCAATACACATTTTTCATAAGAATCTATTTTTTATAATTCAAATCTGTCACATAGGGTTGACTTGTGTTTCCATGTGTTTTTTTCACATAAAAAAAACAATCTTACATCAGATTTAAAATGCAAAAACAACTTCTTGTATGCAAAACAATTGCAAAAACCCAATGCATTTCGGGACAATTAGTCCCTTCGTCAGGGGAATTTCTCCATTCACAGCTCTATGCTGTGATTAAATAGTTAATTTCACTACTGGAGATTTCAGAACTATTAGACGTCAAACACCTTGTTGATGCTATGCAGAACTCCCAATGTTGAAGTGACCTTGAGAATTATTTCAAGGAAACTCCAGAACGTTCCAATGTTGCCACTGTATACACATATGTGAATACACGCTCTCAATGCCACCATTCACAGCCTTGGCACCACCGTCGAAAGACTCCAGCCCGACCAACTTCCTCGCCTTTCAAAACAGCGCGATTCCGATTGTTTTTGATGTGAAAAAAACCACATAGAAACACAAGTAAACCCTATGTGACAAAATTGAATTATAAAGAATTGATTCTTATAAAAAATTTGTATTGAATGTTTGAATTTTTGAATTAGTGCGTGTTGGAGTCCTAGCCGCCACTTGGGGCTAGGCCACTTTCATGCTGTATTTTAGATCCCCACATGTGAAGAAACCACTTTTTATTGTACAAACTTCCACGTTCATTCTCGCTTGGTATATTCAAAAATGGTGTATAACATGATTTATATCTAAGGCTTCCTTTTTTCAGTTTTTACTGATTTCCACAGATAAAATACAGACAAAAAAACAATGTTTCATGCCTGTATTCATTTTTAAAAGCAGGAAAATACTAAACATGGTGCTTCTGCTGAGGGTCCCCCCCATGCTCTATTTCATACATTCCAGGCAAAAGCTGATCAGATAGACAGCATGGAAAGTTAAAAAAACAGGATGAGATTTCCTTAAGTACAGGCATATATTAACATATATTTGTAGTATAACGCATTTATGTACCTGTGAGTGTAAAGTTTTGCTATACATTGCTGCATAATTTGCTGGAATGTGAAGGCATCCATGTACGAGTGCACGTCCACGAGTTTAATAAACCTGTAAATATACAATTTTACAGCTCCATTTATTCTCAAAACTCAAAATAAATATGGATAAATACCAAGAAGGTGGCCAAAAAAGAAATATGGATAAATACAAACGGAAATGTAAAAAAAAAATACCATAAAACCGGGAGCCTACTTATATCCAATCTTTTATTCAATCTTCATATGAATAAAATGTAAATGTAGCCAAAATATCAGTCAACACATTTCATTCTTTAAGAAGAGAGATACAAAATACACGTTAACAAACATTGAGTATATTCATACTTCATAAAAGACGCTTATACACAGATTAAAACCAATTAACTAAATCTCATTCAGAGATTTTGAAATGCACTCATGGGCCACTGGGCAGTGATCAGACCAGGGTTCCTGGTGCTGAGTGCGATCCAGGCGCAGACGGGCACAGATGGGATTGCCTTTGGCATGCCAGTGGTGCCTCCGCTGCGCGTCCATGATGCAGCTGTCATTAAGTAGGTCCTGGGAGGGGGGGAAGTCCAGGGTTCCATGATGTTATTTTCTGGGCCGATGGGCAATGGGTAATGAAGTCCTTTGGCTTGGATTTAAAAAAAATCGTTTTAGTAGGAAAACCAGTAATGTCCCTTCCTGTATAGATGGTTGATGGGAAATTCAGTGATGTCATATTCTGTGCAGATGGATGATGGGCAATCCAGTGATGTCACTTCCTGCACTGATGGGTGATGGGCACCATACTGCCATAATGGAAAGGGGCGACCACTCGGTCCCCCCGAACGTATGGTAGGGGGCCCGGTTCACCCCGGGAAACCATTTTGGGCGGGGGGCGTGTCTCGGCTGGTATGCCCGAAGCGGCGTAGCCGGGGCGCGCCTTTTCTCGCCCAAGAAGGGTTGTCCTAGACACCTACACCGTTGGCCACGCCCCGTAGGCGTACCGGAGGAGGGTACACGCCCTCCCGAAGAGGAATAAAAGGAGCAACAATCCGAAGAAGCATCCTCTTGTTCCTGTGCTTGGAAGCTGCACCCTCTCGTTGCACGTGAGCCCTCGACGGAACAAGGAGCAATTTTGAGAACTTGTAATTTTTGTTCTTCTCTTTCAGCGTCTCCCACCTTTGGATCCAGGACCTCGTTGCGCAGCGAGGACCGAATATCCCACAACGATGCCTGGCAAGAGGCCCGGAAAGAAGGCAGGGACTGAACAGATGCTTCGCATGTTGATGAAGGATATGGCGAGCATGAAAAAACAGATGGTGGCAATGAATAATACGGGCAGACCGAAGAAAGTCATCGGGCCAGCATTGCCGGGAGTAGTCCCCGCGGGGAGAGGTAAAAGGGCTAGGAATAGGGCGGCAGGGGGGGAGGCCCCGATTCCCGAGTCACCCCCGACGAGCCCGGTTAGTCCGATGGAGGCCCGGTCCCGATGCCGGACGCGGGCCAACCGATCCCTGTTGTAGTTACGCCCACTAATGGGGAGGACATGCCTCCAGAATTGGCCGCCCAGTTAGCCGCATGGCTCGGCAAAAGTACCGAGGGTACGACGGCGCCAGGAGACACGGCCGAGGAGGCCAGGCTACTAATGAAGCAGTTGCGGCAATCGCGAGATGCCGCAAAGGCGAATCTCCCTCTTGTCCCCTCACAGGTTCCTCCAGAACGACCGGCGTCTGGCGTTGGAAAAACAGCAGGACCAGCGGTGGATTCGGGTAAGCAGCCATTGCCAATGGCAGGGGAAGGGGTGTTGCCTTCAAGAAGGGAAAAAGTGGTCCAACATATTCCGCTGGCCACGAAGGAATTGATTTGGGCTGATAAGTATGTGAATATGCTTTCTCTCCTGACTGATCCTCACGAGGTGGAGTATGTTAAATCTCAGAAGGATTTATGGCACCCGAGTGTGTGGCGTGCGAAAATGGCGGGTTTCAGGGTTGATGAGACAATCTCAAATTGGGCCAGGGCATTTGCAATGTTTACTGCGGTCATGGGGGAACGTAGGCCCGAGGTTTTGTCGGAATTAGCCTGCTATCAGACACGTATAATGGAGTTCTATGACACGTTTGAGGGTGATGTATGGGTGGGTTATGATAGTAAGTTTCGTAAGGCCAAGGAGCACGATTCATCTCTAACGTGGGATTGTCTCGACTCCATATCTTGGCAGAAGCAGCTCATGCCGAGCGCGACGAAGTCGTCTTCGCTTGGCGGGAATGGGTCGGCGCCCTCCCGCCATCAATCGGCGGCGCCCTTTCGGACAGGCCCCGCAGTTGACCACCAACCGAGGAACGGTGGGAATGGGGGTAGAAAAGGGGTTTGTTGGAACTTTAATAGAGGCAAGTGCACGAGGCCACAAGGGACATGTAAGTTCAGGCATGAGTGTGCGGGGTGCGGACACTCTTCACACCCCGAGACTTTGTGTAGAGCCAAAAATGGTGATACAGGGGGTAAGGGAGGGGCCAAACAGGTCTAATGTCGACCACGGGGCTTCGCTACCTACCCCCGTAGATATCATGGCAATGATCCCCTGGCTAAATGAATACCCTGATCATGTCTCCGCCGGGGTGTTGCGGGACGGTTTCTCGTATGGTTTCCACATCCCGGTGGGGGATTTTCGGGGGGAAGCACTGTGTAAAAACCAACTGTCGGTCCAGCAGAATACGGCCGTGGTGGAAACTAAGATTGCAAAGGAGGTTGCCCGTGGCCGGGTGGCCGGCCCATATAGGCAACCGCCAGTTGCTAATTTTGTATGTTCACCGTTGGGAGTAGTCCCCAAGAAGGACCCGGGTGAGTTTAGGTTAATTCACAACTTGTCGGCTCCTAGGGGTCTATCGGTGAACAATGCGATTGACCCAGGAGTTTGTTCGGTGCGGTACGCATCCTTTGATGAGGCCGTCGCCATGTTGAATCGCCTGGGGCCCGGAGCGCTGATGGCTAAATCAGATATTGAATCAGCGTTCCGGTTGCTCCCGGTACACCCTCAGGATCAGTGTCTGTTAGGTTTTATGTTCCAAGGACGCTACTATATGGATAGATGTATGCCAATGGGTTGCTCCATCTCTTGTGCGTATTTTGAGAAATTCAGTTGTTTTCTGCAATGGGCGTTTACCAGAGCTACGGGCTATACACAGGTTATGCATTACCTAGATGATTTTTTGTTCTTGGGGCCAGCCGGTGACACGGAATGTGCACAGGCTTTGTTGGAATTTTGCAATCTCATGAAACGGTTCGGCGTGCCATTGGCACCAGGGAAAACGGTGGGACCATCTACCTCACTCGAGTTTCTTGGAATTGAGCTCGATTCAGTGGAGGGATGCTTCCGTTTGCCCAGGGACAAAGTAATGAAATTCAGGGCTTCTCTGGAATTGTGCATTAGCAAAGAAAAAGTAACTCTCCATCAGTTGCAACAAGCAGTGGGCCAGCTTAACTTTGCCCTTAGAGTAATACCAATGGCCAGCCCCTTTTTCCCGCTCTATTGCCCAAGCCATGGTCGGTCTCAAAGAAGGACACCATCGCACGAGACTGTCTGCAGAGGTTCGCCAGGATATGCGCATATGGTTGGCATTTCTGGCGGATTTCAACGGTCGAGTGGTGTGGAGCAAGCCACCAGCATCCTCGGACGAGCTGGGTTTGTGGACCGATTCGGCGGGAGCGTTGGATTTGGCGCCATTTTTGGTAATCGATGGTCGGCGCAAACATGGCCGGCGTGGTGGCACACCAGTGGGCTCACAGGTAACATTGGGTTTCTTGAGTTGTTCCCCATTTTTGTGGCTTTGAAGGCATGGCCGGATGAGTTTCGTGATCGCTCGGTGGTGTTTTGGTCCGACAACATGACCGTAGTTGAATGCATAAATAACCAGGCAGCACGCTGCAAGTGGATATTGAGATTATTGAAGGAAATTGTACTACTTTGCATGAGACTGAACTTGCAGTTTAGGGCGAGGCACGTGCCGGGTGTGCTGAATCATGCGGCTGATGCGCTCTCTCGTTCCCACATGCAGGCCTTCAGGGGTTATCTACCCTCCGCGGACCTAGTGGCGGCAACCATTCCCCCAAGCTCTCTTGTTGCTCGGTGCCCCGGATCACAGGACCTCGTGGGAGCAAGCCTAGCCCCCAGGACAAGGAAAGCGTACGAAGGAGCGTTTCGTTCCTATTGTGCATTTTTGGGTCCAGCAGGAGGGGATAACTGGGGTCAGGAGGAGTATGTCCTGAAGTTTTTAGTAGCACTCCATAAGGCGGGCCGATCAGCAGCGACGGCTAATACGCACCGGGCCGCCATTGCATTCATGGCGCAGGCGCATGGCATCAAGGACCCCACATCGTCCTTTTTAGTAAAAAAGGCACTGCGTGGGTGGCAACGCCTCGAGGGTCATAGAGTAGACGAAAGGCGCCCTATTGGGTTAAAAATGTTGTCCCTGTTGATGTCGGTACTCCCCGCGATATGTTCCTCCCAGTCCGAGGCAGTGCTATTTCGGGCCGCTTTCGCATTAGCATTCCATGGGGCTATGCGGGTGAGCGAGCTGGTAGCAAAAAATAAGAAGGATATGGGGGGAGGTCTGTGTCGAGAACACATCCTGATCAAGGGTGATTCAATGGTGATCACGATAGCCAGGTCTAAAACCGATCAGGGTGCGATGGGGGACAGTATTGTTGTTCAGCGCATGCGAGGGTGCCCCATGTGCCCAGTACAATGCGTTGAGGAATATTTAGCGCAAAGGGCAGTAGCATGGGGGGGAAGCTTGCTGAGACACACTGACGCCACCCCACTGACAAGGTTTCAGTTTCAGCGGGTGTTAACTATGGCAATCGCGGCAGCGGGTTTGGACCCGGGCGATTTTGGGACCCATTCCTTTAGGATAGGGGCTGCTACAGAAGCTACAGCCAGGGGTCAGAGTGTGGAAATGGTGAAACAATTGGGACGATGGTCCTCGAACTGTTATAAAAGGTATGTCCGGTTGCACATGTTGTGAAGCCAATGTCATGCACTCACGCTTCTTGTTTTTGTTTGGTTTACAGTTTCGCGAGCATGTGCAGTCGACCCGACACCTGGGGATCAGCGGTCAAAGACCAACGGCTGAGGAGAGAGTGGTGTGGGTCGTGGGCCACTCATAGGTGAGGCGTGCCGGGGACGTATTCAAAGCAGGTGACATGATTCACGCAGCTGGGGAATACGGGTACAGGGTGACCTTCCACGGAAGGGGCGAGCTCTGTATTGACCAGTTTCAATGTTTTGTGGAGGGACTGTTAGGGCGGACAAGGTCACCGCCGTCTATAATCATAGTACACCTGGGAGGCAATGATTTGGTGACGCTCGGTCGGCGGGTACTCCTCGAGCAGGTTCTATCCACTGTTAGCTGGTTGGCGAGAAGGATCCCGGGGTGCACGATAGCATGGTCGCACATTATTCCCAGAAAGGTGTGGCGGGGGCCCTCTCTGTGTCAGCTTTGAATCATTCAGTAAAGAAAGTCAATAACAAGCTTGGTAGGTTGTTTCGTTCGGAACAGTTGCACAGTATTCCGCATGGATGTATTCGGGGGGATCACATGTATCTCAAAGATGGGGTCCATTTGTCCCGGGAGGGGAATGTCTTACTCATAGGAGACTTCATAGCATGGTTAAGCCGGTCAACTATCCGGCCTGTGGCGGTAAGTTCATGATCAGTGAGCAGTAATTTCAAGGTCCCTAGAGGAGGGGCGCCACCCATTATGGATGGGAGCGCCCGGGGGGAGGCGGCCATTGGCCCCTCACACGGGGAGGCGGCACCCACTAAGTATGGGGTCGCCGAAGGGAAGGCGGTCATAGGCCCCTCCCAGGGGAGGAGGCGGCTCGATGCCCCTCCTAGGAATTTCCCGGGGCCAGGATATCCGCGACGGCGGATGTGATGAACAGTGTGGGGTGGGAGGGGGGTCCACGCTACCTTCTAGACACCTCACACGAGTCCTCGGACGACCACTAAGATGGCGTCGAGTTAAATAAAGGGCCCCCGCTAAGACAAGGGAAATTGGAAGTTGGCACAGAGGTACAGTCCTCTGTGCGCCCGCCCCTCACACCGTGAGGGGGGAGTTCTGGTAGTAGGGATCTGACACCGGTTAAGACCTTGCCGTTGGCCCGTAATGTTAGGATGTACAATTTTTATTTAGAAAGTATGCATTTGCAGGATGTTTAGACTCGGCTAGGAGAACCTTTGTATTAGAGATTTGTTAAGGTTAGCCAATAAACGTGTCTGCATCGGAATGTTATAAATGAAAAATTGTACATGATATGAAACGTTTATTTTAATGTTTTAATTTTGTTTCATATTTTAATAAATACGGCCGGGAGGGTAACTCCCTCCCGCCTTCCAAAAGTTCAGAACTGCGTCCGTCTTCCCATCCTTGGGGATTGTGTTGGGAGGGGGTGACAGGCATCCCGGCCATATGGAAAGGGGCGACCACTCGGTCCCCCCGAACGTATGGTAGGGGGCCCGGATCCCCCCGGGAAACCATTTTGGGCTGGGGCGTGTCTCGGCTGGTATGCCCGAAGCGGCGTAGCCGGGGCGCGCCTTTTCCCACCCAAGAAGGGTTGTCCTAGACACCTACACCGTTGGCCACGCCCCGTAGGCGTACCGGAGTAGGGTACACGCCCTCCCGAAGAGGAATAAAAGGAGCAACAATCCGAAGAAGCATCCTCTTGTTCCTGTGCTTGGAAGCTGCACCCTCTCATTGCACGTGAGCCCTCGACGGAACAAGGAGCAATTTTCACCCACCCACCAGCCCCTCATGGCAACGTTAGTAGTGCAATAAAAAATTGATTTGCTTTGATAGTATCCTTTTTGGTTGTAGTGGTTATTAAAGATGTTGCTGTTTTATTGCAATAAAAGGATTTGCTTCATAACATTTTCTCCCCCAGTGCAGCGGAGTATCATAATCTAATTGAGAAATGTGTTGAATAAATATTAGAATGTTAAGTTATTCGCTTTTCTTCAATAGGTTCATAATACGTCGTATTTATTTTGGTCGGGCGGTAAGGTCATGATCGGTGAGCAGTAATTTCAAGGTCCCTAGAGGAGGGGCGCCACCCATTATGGATGGGAGCGCCCGGGGGGAGGCGGCCATTGGCCCCTCACACGGGGAGGCGGCACCCACTAAGTATGGGGTCGCCGAAGGGAAGGCGGTCATAGGCCCCTCCCAGGGGAGGAGGCGGTTCGATGCCCTTCCTAGGAATTTCCCGGGGCCAGGATATCCGCGACGGCGGATGTGATGAACAGTGTGGGGTGGGAGGGGGGTCCACGCTACCTTCTAGACACCTCACACGAGTCCTCGGACGACCACTAAGATGGCGTCGAGTTAAATAAAGGGCCCCCGCTAAGACAAGGGAAATTGGAAGTTGGCACAGAGGTACAGTCCTCTGTGCGCCCGCCCCTCACACCGTGAGGGGGGAGTTCTGGTAGTAGGGATCTGACACCAGTTAAGACCTTGCCGTTGGCCCGTAATGTTAGGATGTACAATTTTTATTTAGAAAGTATGCATTTGCAGGATGTTTAGACTCGGCTAGGAGAACCTTTGTATTAGAGATTTGTTAAGGTTAGCCAATAAACGTGTCTGCATTGGAATGTTATAAATGAAAAATTGTACATGATATGAAACGTTTATTTTAATGTTTTAATTTTGTTTCATATTTTAATAAATACGGCCTGGAGGGTAACTCCCTCCCGCCTTCCAAAAGTTCAGAACTGCGTCCGTCTTCCCATCCTTGGGGATTGTGTTGGGAGGGGGTGACAGGCACCCCGGCCATACCATAATTGTGTCACAGATGTTTGCAGTATACTAGGAATTACCACCACTGTGCCAGTGCGAATACTGTGCCAGGGTTAGACACTGTGTGTAGTGGTATCCACAACATTCCCAAAATTACCAACATACAGCAGGTATGCTGTTATACCATGGGCGGCTGCCATAACTCCAAGAATGCCCACAATATGTCAGGAATTACCACCATTATGGTAGGGTTAGCAATATTTTAAGTGAAACCTAAAATGTAAAATATTGGGAAGGGGAGGCGGTACTTAATATTTCTGCGTGGAGATCATACTAGGCACCCACAGCACCAAAGAAAATTGCCAGTAGTGTAAAGAAGGGCAGTATTGGTTTGACACTTCGCAGTTACAGACTGTATACAACTCAAGAATAGCATCAATGAAGCATTTAGCTTTGAGCATCGCTAACTGCCCAATACATATTTTTTTACTTTTGAGGTTTTATAATAGGATGTAACATGATCTCACAAAAGTTACAGGCATATTAAGGGAATTTATGCAGTTGATTAGGAGCTAACATCGTTATCTAGGCAAAATGTCAAGAAATGTACCAATTACAGTAAGTAATGTTAAAATTGCTATGTGTATCTCCAACCCTGTTTTACCTCTGTCCATCAACCACAACCATCCAACTCTATTTCTCTCCCTCTGCCTTTACAGCTATCCCTCTCTACCCTTATAATTCTACCTTTTCCTCTCTACTACTACATAATACTTCTACCTTACTAGCCTACCCCGATTACTAACCCTACCACAAGTCAGCTAATGTTTTACATTGGTACCCGTCTACCTGTATGCCTATTGCCTTCTTCTTTTACACCTCTGTTGCTCCCCTTTTAATTCTTCTCTTCTATCCCTCTAACTCCTACTCTCTAACTCTCCCTCCACAACTCTACTCCAAATTCCCTCAATTTCTACCTGCTAGACTTTCTTCCACTTTAGCATTGCCCTTATTCTTTTAACAATATACCTTTAACCCTGTAATCTATACCTTAACCAATTTACTTCAGCCCAACTGTATCTACCCATCTTTCTCTACCTGTACATTCCCTAATGTATGTGTAATTTCGTAACATTCTAGAAACGTGTTCACTAACCAGCACCAGGTCCCCCTTAACATGCCCTTCCTTGCATGGGAGGAACAGGCTGCCAAGACCCACGATTTGGTAGCAAATATTGTTTCAATACAAAATAAATGTCTCAATTCATCGCAAAAATGACTGACTTTGTCATTCCTTGGTTCCCTGGTGCAACATTCATTAAAATAGAGGCCCAAACTTTAATCGGTGCACAAAAGTAAAAGTTATATCCCTTTTTCCTTCCGTTCTCTAGGATGAATAATTTGTACCTCTCATATCTCTGCAGCTACTACCCACATTCATATAGCGGCTAATTCCATAAGGTCTCTAGCCTCTGGGAGGACGGTAATGTCATTGTTATTTACTTCCATTTTCCGGTGTCACCAGACTGGTCACGGTTTGTGGTTGGCTTCTGACGCAGTTTTAGGGAATACTTCTGCCAATGACATTTCCTTTTCTTTTGGCAGAGTTTAGCTTGAAAGTATGATTGACATCGGAGCTAGCTGGGCAACGCTACAAGGTTTATTTTTATGTCTCGCTTAGGCAGCGCTTGCACTGTCTCTCAGAGTCAAGCTGTATTCAGGATGTGGACATAACGTTCCACCCATCTTTTTAATTGACTCCTGTCCCTGTCCTTTGTAAATGGTGGCTTTTCATTGGTCAATAGGCTTAGTAGTCCCTCTTTAGTACTGCCTTGTCTCTTCTTGTAACCATCCCTGAGAACACCTCCTGTTACATGTGTTGTTACTCCCTAAGTTTTAACTACAGCCTCAAGGCACTCATTTCCTAAGAGGCTTCAGACAGGGCACTCACTTGCTCCCAAACTAGGCTGGCAGTGGTTATTTTACTCACTAGCACAGCTCACATTTATATGAGACCTTCTAGAAATTTCCCTTCATCAGCCCCACTCAGAGTACAACCGTACCCGGAATGAATATAATAATTCTTTTGTCACATTTCAAAGCTACTTATTGTTCATATGAACATAGCTATTTGAATGTACTTGTGGTGCTATTTTGCGTTGCAATGCAATACGGATAGGGTTGATTTACCATATCTTCTGCAGGGTGCAGTACCATATGTGGCCAAAAGGGGACCTCTTTTGGCCACATATAGTACTGCACCCTGCAACATGGCTAGGTTAAAAACATTGGCATTTATAATGGCAACAACTCCAACTCCAACAAATGCAAGACTGTTGGCATTGAAAATGACAATGTGTTTTACGTTTGCTTTTTTATTCGTTTGAGCTATGCAAATATAATAACTCCACTACAAATAATACAAAAAAAACTTTCTGACCATCTTTTTAAATGGCTTCTGTCGCAGCCCATTGCATATGGTGGCTTTTCATTGGTCAATAGGCTTGGTAGTCCCTCCTTAGTACCACCATGTCTCTTCTTGTAACCTCCCATGAAGACACCCTCTATTACATGTGTTGTTACTCCCTAGGTTTTAATTACAGCCCTCAGAACACTATTTTCTTAAAGGGCTTCGAAAGGACACTTGCTTGGTCCTATACAAGGCTGACATTGGTGAGTTTACTCACTAGCACATCTCACATTTATATGAGACCTCCTATAAATTTCCCTTCATGAACTCCACATGGAGTACACCCTACTCCAAAATTAATATAATAATTATTTTGCCACATTTCAAAGCTACAAATTGTATATATGGACATAGCTATTTGAATGTACTTGTGGTACTGTCTTGCATGCAATACATTATGGGTAGGGTGGATTTACCATAATTCTGCAGGGTGCAGTACGGTATGTGACCAAAAGGGATCCCATGGGACCTCTTTTGGCCACATACGGTACTGCACCCTGAAACATGGCTAGGTAAAAAACATTGGCATTTATAATGCCAATAACTCCAACTTTGCAGGGTGCAGTACCATATGTGGCCAGAAGAGGTTCCATGGGACCTCTTTTGGCCACATATGGTACTTCACCCTGCAACATGGCTAGGTAAAAAAATTGCCATTTATAATGCCAATAACTCCAACTTTGCAGGGTGAAGTACCATAGGTCGCCAAAAGAGGTCCCATGGAACCTCTTTTTGCCAGATATGGTACTTCACCCTGCATAATTATGGTAAATCCACCCTACCCATAATGTATTGCATGCACTAGGGTGTACATCATGGTCATGGAATGTTAGCTGTGTCTAGCAGTGCGGGTGCCAAGCTAGTTGCTAGGCATGCCTAGGGTTCTAGGAATGTTGGGATTCGGCAGTTGGAGCTGACCACATGAAAGGCGAGTTGTGTTGTGCTGGTTAAGGTGAAAATATTTACTTAATAAAGTGCTTGGATGGAAACTTACCGGTGCGTCATGTCTTTGTTTCCACACAACCTAGTTGGTGGCATGCTTCATCTTTGGGTTCCCAGCTGGGCAGCCAAATGCTACCCAGCTGTGCTTCGACGCCTGAATTACAGCGGACCTTTTTTTTGTGTGTGTGTGTATGGTGCTCAAAAAAGTGGTGAGGTTAAAAATGCCTCTGGAATTGTTTGCTGACAACTTTTTTGTTCACAGCGGCCTAGGACATATTAAAAAGAAAACAGAGGGACAACCTGAATCCCCGAGGCATTTTTAACCTCAACCACATGTTTGAGCACCATAAACACAAAAAATATAAAAACCCGCTGTGCCGTAATTCAGGTGTTGAAGCACAGCTGGGTAGCATTCGGCTGCCCAGCTGGGAACCCAATGATAAATTATGCCACCAACTAGGTTGGTGGGTGAGGGTTCTTCTTAAAAACCCATGTGGTTCCTAGCATTCAAAAACTTGCAGCACAGTCGTCCTTTTTTAGGGATTCACCATTGGGTCCGTCAACGTTGTTTTGTAGTACTAAGAATCATTTTCCCATAACGCAAAGACCTACTGTTTCAATATCAACAAGTTACATGTTTTACATTAGACCCCTGTAAGAGGGCTAATATACTGCACTCTCAAATGGACAACTCTATGGTCGCATAGCATAGTGACTGATCTACTTCAAGGAAAGCTCTTGATAGTATATTGAAGAAATGAAATGTGATTCCACATTCTTGTTTAAGAAAAATACTCAAGCAATGTTGAAAGACTGCGCCCAGAAGGGTATTCTTTAAATTCAGTCTAAGAATCGATGTAAAATACAAGTTTTTGCTTGTAGTCTTAGACTATGAGTCAATGTTCATTACATCTCTACCTTGAAAGTTTGTGAAGCATTCTTTATTGCTTTACCTGCAAAATACAATTTTCTCCCATAGAATGTGCATAAGGTGGACTCTGCTTAGAAACCTCTACCTGCTCTAATGCTGCCTGCTTTAATACAGCATCCACCAAGACTCTGTAAATTCTAATGATTAACCCTCACAAATCCACATATTTACAAGAGTGCCAGAAGCTTACATAATGCTAAAGGCAATGGAACACAGCTGCAACCCCGTAGCCTCTCATTTGTCCTTGCACCAAGCACAAGAGCAAAACAAGCAATTGCAATGCAATAGGTCTCGCATTTGCTGGAGTTTAAGCTATTGGCTTTGTAAATGACAATGCCTTTTATTTATATGATTTGATAAATCACACATTAATAAAAGGCATTGTCATGTACAATGCCAATGGCTCAAACTCTTGTAAAGACCTATTCAAAGAAGCGGCCGCAAATGTTGCAGGAAAGCATGTTGTTCCTGCAGTAGGATAAACTATTTAAAGAAAATAGTGCTTACAGACTAAAAAAGACTCACCGTGTAACAACTGAAGTAAAAGTGCCAGTCCTCATGGGATGTTACGAATGAAGACAAGGCGATACTAAGGAGGGACTAACAAGCCTATGAACGAATCAGAAACCAGCCTTTACGAAGGACAGTAACACAAGCCAATAACAAATATGAGCAGAGAGTGGGTGGGGCTACTATTCCATGCTCCAATACAGCATGGCTAGCAGGGCAGTGCATGCGCTGCTCAGGCGCTGCTCAGGCTCGACCTACAAAAGCCCTAGTGACAAGAATGTCACTGGAACAGTGAAGGGATTTGGGAGACAGGGGTTGCTTCCCTGAAATACGAAGACCTAAATATATGAAGAATCAAGGTTTACAAAAAGCACCAACTTGCATGAATATAGGCACACTATAATATGGTAAAATGTTAATGGGATTACTTCACTTGATCCATAAGGTGACAGTGGACCAGGAAGTGAGTGTGCCCAGACAGCAGCAGACATTAAGAATAGCACACTACAAGGGCGCTCTCAATATCTTCCTTCAAAAAGCTCTTAACCCTTTCGATGCTGATGACGAGCTCAGCTCGTCATGATGCACAGTTGAGCTGTGCTGATGACGAGCTGAGCTCGTCATGAATACAGCCTAAGTGCAGTTTCCAGCACAGGGGGGGAAAAACACCTAGCAGCCAAGGTGTTAAAATAGCCCTTCTCAATAATCCTTCAAATCGGGCTTAGCACCTCCTTTATTCGCAGCTCTTTTTTCGGTGGTCCTATAATTGCCCTGACTTATAGGAAGGCTCTTCTCTGATCTAGATTTTTATTTTACCCATGTAAATTCTCTGCCGAAATCTCTAAACTACAGGGCATATTTACAAGAAAAGTGACGGAGCGCGGCGCGAACCTTCTTGGCTTAGCTAAGCTTTCCGCCACTTTTGAAACGAAAGGTCTACACCATATGTACAATAATACATGCATTTCCCCCTGTGCTGGTACTAATTACAGCTGCCTAGCGCCAACACAGGCACCCTTGCACAATAGTGCAAGGATGCCTGCATTGTTGGAATGATTGTTTATGTGCAGGAAGGTGTCCCTTCCTACACATAAACAATCAATAATGATGAATTGCAACTCCTATGTGTGCTTGTTTGTACAGTACACATGGAAGTTGCAACTCGTCCTTTTTTAAATGATTGTTTACGTGCAGGAAGGGACACCTTCCCAGACTTAAACAATCCTGCATAGTGTTTTTCCGTTTTTATGTGTGTTGCACAATGCAGCACACAGAAACAGCAAAAACTAGGAGAAATAAAGCATATCTCCTCGTTGCGCCATCTTAAGACCAGGTTTTCTTTGGTCTTCATTTTGGCACTGCCCCATATTTATGCCACCCTTGTGACTACGGGGCAGCGTCAAAATCAATGCGTTTTGCGGCGGGAGGTACCTTATTTACACAGCAGAGTTAAGCCACGTTAAATTTTAAAAAATGATGTTCCTGTGGCGATAGGGGCTTGTAAATATGGCCCTAAGTGTTTTGCCTGTTCACATTCTTTTTTGAATGAAGACAATAATTGTGATCTAATATGTATGTATATCTACTATGTAAAGCGCTCAAACCCTATGTCAGGATTTAAATGCACTATATCAAACCCAAAATGAATAAAGTATGACACCCAAGTAGACACTTATAAGACCTACCTTGCAGATTTTCATGCTCAAGAAGTGAACAAGGAGCAGCAAACTAGTTAAACTCTGTCCGACCAACTTGTTGAATCTCTTCTCTCAGTCAGATGGCCTCTAGCTGCAGGAACATAGACTTGACTCTGTCCAGGTAAGTGGATAAACCCTTCAAGCGCATGGCCCCTCGTGACATGAAAGAACTCTTTGGCTGCTGTCTCATCTGTTATGTCTGTTATTGAGCTTCTCTCTCTGAACTGTTGTCAGGGTGTTATTCGAAACTCCTCCCACCTTTGTTCTCAAGCTGTTGACACATTTCCACCCAAATAAGGAAATATTTCAACAAACATATTTTCCACAGCTGCACAACCTTATTGCTTCATTATGCATTATTATTATTATCTAGACAGAACTAAAGCTCTGCATTCTACAAATTAGGGGCTATATTTACGTAGGGGTTGCTTCTCTTTTGCACCATGCAATGTGGTGCATGGCTTCGCAACCCCAAAATGAGATTTATCAAGCCATGTAAGGCCACTTTTCGTGGCCCTGATGCTTGATAAATTAAAAGTAATGCAAAGAGAAATAAAGCACTGCAAACCGTTGTGTTGCTTTACTCTGTTCCAGGGAGGAGTTGCATGGGTGTTCCCCACCATCACTCTGGATAGTTTTAGGATGACTACTGGATGAAAGAGGTAGAAGAGGTGTGGCGCTGCGGCTTGGGCGACTGACTCCGGAATCTGGGGATCATGGTTCGATCCCCGGCACCGGCGGCAGATTAGTCCAGCACCATGTGACTCTGGGCAATAGCTTCCGTAATCTTCCCGACGGCCCCCAGCGCCTCGAGACCCTTACGGGTGATTGTGCGCTTTACAATCATGGTTTATTATTATGAAAATCTTAACAGAGCACCGCAACTCAGGTAGCACAATTGTAAGAAAATGGGGTTTTGATTGGAGGGGGAGTTGAATACCCTTTCCAAGCAACAACCACTAATCTTGTCAGGGTGAACGACAAAAGTCACTAAATTAACCTGTGCTTAACTGCCTGGTAGCTTGGCACAAAAGCAATCAGGCTTACCTTACATGGAATGTGTAAAGTATTTATGTAGCACCCACACAGTAAAAAAGTGAAAACATAACACAAGAGATATCCCACACCAATTTAGACAAAATAGAGTAGAATTCAATAAATAGGATGAGACGTATATGACAAGCGTTCAATCAGTAGAACCAGCAATATACCATTTTAAAGGTTTAAGTACAAATAGAAGCAGATTGCACTAACTGTGAGCATCTGGTCACGCTAGACCAGGACAAAGTCACATGTTCAGGCTGACCGCGATGGAAGTGTGGGCTGGAAACAGGGGCCAGTTTAGTTCTGCTGCTAAAGTTACCTTCTAAAAGTCCGGCACACAGAGTTCAAAACTTCAGGTTTTCACAGGCAAAACTCAACTGATGCCAGCCAAGGCTCCATGACCTGGGGGGCACTTCTTGGGGAACAGGAACTCACTTCAGCAGAGGCCAGCATGGCTCAGGCAAGTATAGTTGGAGACCCAGGAAAAGACAGTTGCGGCAGATCAACTGAGCATTTGTAGGGCGGCCTCGAAAGCTTCTTGTGTCTCCATAGCTAAGGTGTAAAATCTAACGAAACTGATGTACATAGACAGCACTCATTTCCCTTCCTTTCCCACTCCTCTCCCTGTGGGCTCCATAGATACTGTAAATTATTGATCGTATCACCCTGTCAGTAAGAACCCGTACCCTTACGCATATGTACAGCCATTCCAGGCACCATGGCCTCCCTACCCACTAGAATCCCCAGCTTCCCTCCTGCGCGTATCTTGCACCCCCTCTCCCATGCATAGACCACGAAACCCTTTCCCTTTGCGCGATCCTGATGTGAAAAGGTAACCCTCCTGCTTGACCCAGGCCTTCCCCATTTCCTTCTCGAAGAAGCATCCTTCGCCTCAGCTGACATAGCCCCCCCCCCCAGTTGTATCTGACTGCCCCTGTTCTCTCATGTACAGGTCATAAGATCTCTCTCTCTCTCTCTCTCTCTCTCTCTGCGCGACTCCGGCCCTGCACGCACCCTGACCCCCCTCCTTCTCCTCATATGAGCAAGTCATAAACCCTCTTCTTCCGCAAAGCCCTGTCCTTGAGAAGTCACGGCCGCGCCTGACCAGCACCTCCTTCCCTTCCCTGAATGCCCCTCTATTGACAAACCCTCCCTCCGCGCTCGATTGTCCACGTAGGCATGAATACCACTCCTTTGATGACCCCTTCCCCCGAGTTCGGCTGACCACACATGTCCGAGGCCATCGCCTAAGCCAGGAGATACCATTTACTGCCCTTATTGTATGCCTAGCCACCCCACCCCCTGGGCCATGATCAGGTGCACACATCCTACGACACACTCAGCTGCATGATTGCCCTCCCCTCTTATCAGCAGGTCAAGGGTCCCCATTGTGAATGTATGTGGAATAGGATCATCACGAGGATTATAGGAATGTTTTCCTTTTGCGACATACTGACCTGATTGTATCATCAAATGTTCTGCAATGTATAAAAGCAAGAGTCTCAAGCTCACTTGTTAGAGCACCTCCCGAAAGACACTGTGTTTCGTGTCCGAAATGACTGGCTCTCCTCATGAGAAATAAACTCTGTTCTTGATTCCTGCTTCCAGCGCCCGTCTCTTTATTTTGGTAACTATTCAGAATGAGAACTAAGAGGCGGTTTGCGCCAGCAGCCTGGGCATCGATAGAATTATGGGCTCACTTTCAACAATTGGCGCCCAACGTGGGGCCCATCAGTGACATAGGGTTCGGTAAGAGAGATCCAAACGAAGAAGTGAACGTCTAAAATGATCGGAGTATACCTGCCTTGAGAGGGCCCTAGCCCGGCTGCCGATCGACAGAACTTCACCAATTCTGAACGGACCTCTCTTGAGTGACCTATTGTCCTGACTGGAATCCCACAGGAATGCTACATGGAGTAAGAGAACGATCGGGCGCTGGAGGAGGGAGTCGAAGAACTGTCCGTATGGTCCGGTCCGGGTAAGATTAAGTAGGGTGTTTTTACGCCTGATTGGTAGGGTGGTTCTATCCACCTGATTGATTGATTGATTGTATTGAAATCGGTATTTGTATACTGATATTGTATTGGTTGGTATTGGTTCATTTAGCTTTGAGGGCTACTTGACATATTGGTTCTCTTTTGAGAACGAGACATTCTCTGTTTGCAAACAGCGGCGAATAGGAACGTCGTCCCTCTTTGCAGATAGAGAAGGGTAGGTAATGCAGACTTTTGTCCCCGTTGTAATCCGTCATGCCTACTTTTCTCCCCACTGATTGTTTGAAGTCGATTAATAATCGATTGTTGCTCTTTGAGATCTTCCCTGTCTACAAACTGAGACGAGTAGAAATATTCTGTCTTCCTTTTTGGATAGCGAAGGGCAGGTAATGCAGACATTTGTCCCCGTTGTAATCCGTCATGCCTGTTTTTCTCCCCACTGATTGGTTGGTTGCCTGGACATTGTTGTTCCAGGAATTGTTTCGTTTGAGGTATTTTTTATTTGCAAACAACGTGAAATAGAAACACTCTGTCTAGTCTTTGCAAGTAGAAAAGGGTAGGTTATGCCCCTTTGTGAATTCGTCAGTCCTACCCACTCCCCACTGGTTGGTTATTGTGGGGTAGCTCGCATGGTCCGCCCAGGAGACTACTCTTATGGAGGACATATGCTCTCTACTCATGGGCCATTTAATAGAAATAGACCGACTGGTCCGTCCAGGAGGCTACCCTAGTAAGTGGAAGTACATCGCTCGGTCTGTCCAGGATGATACCCTAATGAAGGAATATATGTTCCCCTTTTGATCGATAATCTTGTTCCACCCCGGACCATTTATTAGAGGGGACTCGTCTGGTCCGTCCAGATGTACCCCCCTAGTGAAAAGGACACATAAAAATATGAAGTGATCACCGTTCCCTACTAACAGAAAGCTTTAGCTCGAAACACGCTAAGGAAGAGAAAGAAAAATAAAAAGAAATCAGGCTAAGTCAGTAACCCCCTGATGAGCTTTTGACTTCACCAAAAATAAGAAACATTAGAAATAATTCGTAATAAGAAATGTAAAATGGCGAAAGGATTCGATAGCAGAACATAGCCACGAGGTAGCTAGGCTTCATTGCCTGTTCCTGTTCCCAACATGTCTGCCTCATTGCCCGCCCCGCCCAAATAACGGCCACATGAAATAGAAACAACTCAATAGGTACCTACCCCCGTTCCGGAAGCTCCCGAAGTGCAACAGGTCCGCGGTTACGCCCATCCGGAAGGCGAGGCCTGGAGGCACGAGGGACTCGCCTGGCCACGGTCAGGAGGAAATGACGTTGGGCAGGCGGTCCAAAGGATGACAAGGACCTCTCCGTCTTCTCCCTTCTGCCGCCCTGCAGGCCGCGGGGAGAGAGGGGGCTGTCTTGCCTCGGCCACCGACCACCCCTCTCTCTCACCCGATCCGGCTTTTGCCGAAGGCCGACGCCAAGGCGAGAACGGCGGCGAATCAAGTAGTCCCGCCACATTTCAAATTCGCCGCATGCCATCGCCTGCTGGTCTGGAGCCGAAGCCAAGGCAAGAACGGCGGCAAATCAAGTAGTCCCGCCACATGCCAAATTCGCCGCCTGCCGCCGCCTGCATAGGTGCAGGCAGTCCCGCCACATGTCGCCAAGGGAAGGGGGGGGGCTGTCTTGCCTCAGCCGCCGACCACCCCCCCCCCATCATCAATGGCTGGCACGGCCAATGTCGAAAACGATGGAGCCGGAGAACGGCGCGGGGTCGCTGGAAGGGGGAGGTGGCGCGAACGACCCTCCCCCACCTCCCTCCAGGTGGAGGCTTCCAGCGACACCCCAACACTCTTTGCTTAAAGAGGGTCAACATCAAAAAGAGGTCTTCTGCCCAGGACGGGCACCCGCTCCATATCGCCTCTCCTCGACCTTGAAGATTCTATAAGAGTCGGGGGGCCCCCGACCCTCTGCATGGGTGCCCCCACCCCCTTCGCTGGGAACCACGACATCGGTGCTACTCCTGCCGGCACCAGACTCGGATCGGAAATGGCTAAGATGCCGCCACGGCACAGGCTTGTTCAGTTCCGGAGGAACACCAGAATGACCCGGTAGGAAAATTGTTGCCGCCCTTCCCACTCTTTGACTCATGGTCCATATTTGTTAGATTGTTAACCACATTGCACGAGACTTTCTGAACTGCCAATGGAAAGTTCTGGGCCAACCTTGCGAGACTAGAGACACTCTGACTGTGCTAGAACTTGCCTGACCCCACCCAAAATGGCGCCGACCCAAAATGAGACGTTTTTAATGAACTTTGTTGCACCCTGATTGCGCAAGCTTTTTACCCCGAGATATATAACGTTTGGATAATGAAAGTAGATATGAAGGATATTGAGTATGTGCTTGGACAATGAATTGACTTAAGGGTGGGTACCGATTATGAGTTGAAAAATGAATTGGTGTAATTTAAGGTAATGAATGAACATTGGATAATGTATTTATGAATTTATTAAAGATGAATTACTGATATGCATCATGCTTGCTCTGTAGGGGAATTTAATAGGATTTTATTGCACTGCCGCACTTTATGCAATAAACTGCCACCAGCTTCGTTCTTCCCATGTACAGTTACAACCTGCTCCGTGGCTAGTCCACCGGGTTGTAGGCCTGTATTTATGTGTCAACACTTTTTATTAAAAGGTATTTTGAAAACGAAAGCATAGTTGTAGCGGTTGCATTAATGAATTTTGAATGTATTACTACTATGAGCAACGAGAAAGTATGATGAAGGTAAGGGGTTAAAAAGGACCCGATATTCAGCAGCCACACTATGTGTCACAGGCAGCCGGAAAAGTGCTTTAGAAGCCCTAAAACGACACCACAGGAATGCCACCTGACCGCCACCCTTGTACCCGATGGAAAGGGGTTACGACCAAGTAGCTCATGTCGCACAGATCGTCAATGATTATCTGTCTGACCTTTCTGGTCCATCTGGGCTTAAACGCCGTGATGGTAGGGAAATGCACTACGTGGAAATAAGTCGAGTATGTGGTAGGTAAAGCATTTCCGGATTACTGCACATTGAAGAGGTTTTGAATGTTGCCCCCCCCACCCCTTCTTTCTCCTCCCTTCTGCAGGTCACGTCGGAACACTGGCTGATGTATGGATGGACGACGACCGAACCGCCGATGAGAGGGGGAAAAAGGGAATATGAGCATGGTCCTTAGGACAAATAAAGGTTTTTAAAAGACGTAGGCTTAAACATGACTGTTCCTCCTTAGAGCATAGCAACGGGAGGATGGACTGACATAGAGACTGGACAAGTACTGAATGACAAAAATAAAATTGACTAGAAACGACGCGTTAAATGAAATGACTGGACGTTTTGACTAGGTAGGGAAAGGACAAAGAAAAATTGTACGGGTAAGGGTTGCCACGGCACCACCCGCCTAGGAAGTTAGAAAATGTTGCCGATGTTCAAAATGCACTGCCCCCTTTCTCACACTCTTGCAGATATAGCCAAGCTGTCCGACTGTTTTCCTGATCAATACTTGCCGTTGCCTCAGCCTGGAGAACTTTCCACCAAAGGAAGGAACTGAAAAATGGTTTAAGATCCAACCATGGGTAACTAGCGCAACCAGGTTAATTTCTGATCGACCAACCGAGGTGTGAGTATTGGTAATTGGGAACGCTCGCAGGCATGACACGCGAGAAGGGAAAGGGGGGAAGGGCAGAAAGAGCTAAGCACGTAGATAAATAGGATAGTAACGACATGTAGAGAATATAAAAACAGATCTTGTAGACTAACACTTGTTTCCTGTCTTGTCATGAATGTCTCGTACATGCGTAATATATGTGCTGTCTTCCCTGTCTGAGTTTGTGTGTATGTAACGTACGAATTTATGTCTCCCCTCTGTCTGTATCCATAGGTCACCTGACCTTTGCCGTTCTGTGTTGTGAGCGCACTAAATGACCTATTTTCGTACACGTCTCTCTCTCTCTCTCCCTATCTCTCTCTCTCTCTCTCTCTCCGCTCCTTTTTTTCTCTTTCTCTATCTCTCTCTGTCTCTCCTTACATGTCATACGTGTACCAAATGGCTCGTTTAGATTGCGGACGACTCTCGCTCTCTATGAGAGTCTCCCTATTTGTTTCCCCCCTCTTTTGGTAAAATTGTGCCCCACCGGCACCAGTCTGATTTGATACATATTTGAACGCAAAGGTGTTCAGCGAAATTGACCGAAACTAAAATGAACATCTCTCGCCATGTTACTGCCTCTCCTTTCTGTAAAATGAATGAACTTGAATTGGCCGAGATAGAAAGGACAGGTAAGACGACTAAAGTCCCCCAAATCTGGCCATTTATAGGGGAACTGTATGTCAATGGCATCCTATGTCTGTTCTTCAGAAACGAGCGCCAACGTCTAGACTGACACCCAATACCCAGATTGTCCCACCCCCTTTGCACCCAAGCGCAAGCGCCCGAAGCATCCCTGCCCCATTTTTGATAGAACAACTTCTGCTGTCCCGGGTATAAACATAATGACCATGAGTAGCTGTTGACCCTTGAGGAAATGTTGTTTTGCCCGACTCTCGATGATAGCACCCGCCCTGTCTGAAAATATGATTGTTCCTGAAAGGAAATGCTCTGTAATATTGAATATGATGTGACGCACAGTTGATGGAAATGTCATTTATCCTCATGTGAGTTATAAATAGGACAATGAATAAACCTGCCATAAACTCAGTAGGAATGCTGATACATGCACTACTTGGTAATAGACCTCTGACTGTGACCGATGAGCATAAGAACTCAAATGCGGAGGATTGAGGGAGGAATTCATATGCGTAGATGTCTTCTTCTGCCATTTCTCTAAAACCTTGTCTTGTACCCATTCAAAGATTCACAATCACCGGAGGAGATGGGTCAGATGTGACGTTCAGCCTGACTGCAGACCTTGGGACACGTATGACATCGACCAGAAGTGGAGCTGCAGAGCGACAAGGCACGGGACGAGACCGCAATTTCAACGTGGAAAATGAAAAATGACGGGCCGCCTCGAAGCCCTCCAACTGCTAACCCACGTGTGCCTGGAGTCTCCGTCTGCCTTCTTTGGGCCCGATTGATGGGCCTGCCTGCTTGTTATCCTTTGCTCCCTTGGTCCCTTTTGTGTGTCCCAGGAACTCTGACCCAACTCCGCTCGCTCTTTCTCCTATTGACTATTTGAACCACATCCACCCACCTTCCCACGTGACTTTCTGCCAAAGGAAAAAGCTGCAATTATATGGGAAGAGGGTGTTGCCACAGAACTATAGGTGCCGAGCATAAGGCGCCGCCAACGGACTGTTTAGGGAACAGGACTGTGGTCTAACAGCAGAGGACTGACCGCACCCTGCAACACGTAAGGATCGAACCGAGCTGGACCTATAGCTCCACCGCCGGTGCTCAACAGTGCCAACGAAAGTACCCGGATTAGAGCCTACCAGTGATGGCTCCCTGATAAAAGACACTGTGACGAAGAGATCTTGTGTATTGAACTGAATTCCGCTCTCAACTATCTGGTCAAAACTGTACATTGGTCACATTTTTTTTTTAAGTCAGAAAGATTTATGCTATGTAGTGCGTTTAATTGCCCGGAACACAACGAAAAAGTAATTTCCTATGTACTGTATTCTTCCCATCACCTTGATTGTCTATGATTGTACGTCACATGTTAGTATCGACAAAGTGCTAATTCATCAACGATGCTTGTCTACCTGTAATGCCATCAGCTGCGAAAATGATTGCTGCTATGTAAAAAGGGGCGACTGTAAAATCTAACGAAACTGATGTACATAGACAGCACTCATTTCCCTTCCTTTCCCACTCCTCTCCCTGTGGGCTCCATAGATACTGTAAATTATTGATCGTATCACCCTGTCAGTAAGAACCCGTACCCTTACGCATATGTACAGCCATTCCAGGCACCATGGCCTCCCTACCCACTAGAATCCCCAGCTTCCCTCCTGCGCGTATCTTGCACCCCCTCTCCCATGCATAGACCACGAAACCCTTTCCCTTTACGCGATCCTGATGTGAAAAGGTAACCCTCCTGCTTGACCCAGGCCTTCCCCATTTCCTTCTCGAAGAAGCATCCTTCGCCTCAGCTGACATAGCCCCCCCCCAGTTGTATCTGACTGCCCCTGTTCTCTCATGTACAGGTCATAAGATCTCTCTCTCTCTCTCTCTCTCTCTCTGCGCGACTCCGGCCCTGCACGCACCCTGACCCCCCTCCTTCTCCTCATATGAGCAAGTCATAAACCCTCTTCTTCCGCAAAGCCCTGTCCTTGAGAAGTCACGGCCGCGCCTGACCAGCACCTCCTTCCCTTCCCTGAATGCCCCTCTATTGACAAACCCTCCCTCCGCGCTCGATTGTCCACGTAGGCATGAATACCACTCCTTTGATGACCCCTTCCCCCGAGTTCGGCTGACCACACATGTCCGAGGCCATCGCCTAAGCCAGGAGATACCATTTACTGCCCTTATTGTATGCCTAGCCACCCCACCCCCTGGGCCATGATCAGGCGCACACATCCTACGACACACTCAGCTGCATGATTGCCCTCCCCTCTTATCAGCAGGTCAAGGGTCCCCATTGTGAATGTATGTGGAATAGGATCATCACGAGGATTATAGGAATGTTTTCCTTTTGCGACATACTGACCTGATTGTATCATCAAATGTTCTGCAATGTATAAAAGCAAGAGTCTCAAGCTCACTTGTTAGAGCACCTCCCGAAAGACACTGTGTTTCGTGTCCGAAATGACTGGCTCTCCTCATGAGAAATAAACTCTGTTCTTGATTCCTGCTTCCAGCGCCCGTCTCTTTATTTTGGTAACTATTCAGAATGAGAACTAAGAGGCGGTTTGCGCCAGCAGCCTGGGCATCGATAGAATTATGGGCTCACTTTCAACAAAGGAGAGGTCAGTCAACTGACCCTTAGAGTCACTCTGGTAATCCTGGGTTCAAGGAGATGGTTCTCTCTCCTTCAAACAGAAAGGCAGGCCTTGAGTAGCAGGGTGGTCCTCTTAAGAGAAAGGCAGGCCCCAAGCAGCATGGCAACCCTTTGAAGTACAGGGTAGACATCAAGCAACAGGGTGGTGATCTGAGAACAAGGCAGGCTTCAAGCAGCAGGGCAGTCCTCTGGTAGCAGCAGGGCAGTCCACTGAGAAACAAAGCCGGCTCGAGCAATAGATCAGTCCTCTGCGAAGCACAGCAGACCTCAAGCAGCAGGACAGGCTTCTGTAAGACATGGCAGTCCTTGTTTAGCCTTCCAACGGTACAGGAGTGTACTGAAGAGTGGGTCTGAGGATCCCATTTTTATACATGGTACAAGTTTTGAAATGATAGACTTCTAGAGCTTCCCCCTCTTCATATGATTCTGGAATCCTCCCTGCCGTGGCTCCAAAGGATCTTGGATGACAATAAACTTGGGTCAAGTTCTGAGTGTGCAGTAGGCAGCCTTAGATACGTAGTGGGGTAGGGAACAACTCAGCCCCTCCCATTGTGGCAGATTGACCCTATCCAAGCTACATCCAGCGACTGTTATTTCGTGTCTGGATCCAATAGCATTCCTGATGAGGTGCGCAATGAACAATTACAGGCAGTTGGTAACTGCTAGAAGGCCTCCGAAATTTAGAGGAGGAAAATGGCAACTTTCTAAAAGTTGCATTTTCAAAACTGTAATCTAAAACCCGGCTTTACTATTAAAGATTTTAAATTACAATTCATTTAAATTCAAACATGATATTTCCACCTGTTCCCAATCAAAAGTTAGCCCTTTAATAGGGAACACAATGTTATTCTATGGGAGAGGTAGGCCTCACTACCAGGAAATATAAAACCTAAAAGTACATGTTTAACTTTTTAGTACAATGCACCTTGTCCTATGTGCTGTTTAGGGACTACCAGTGCTTGTGCTCTCCTCATAGGACATCATTAGCAAGCTACAGGGGCTTGACACAATTCACATGCCAAACATGTGGCTAACAAACAAACATTACATGTGCAAAAGAAAAGAACAACAAAAACAAAGTAATGTGTCCCGCATAGTAACCCAGCGTTTCAACCGCTGGGTTACTATGCGGTCATCATCAGGACAGAAGATTACTTGAGCGTTGCATTACTTTATGCAAGACTGGCCAATCGTAAATTGGATGGCTGTTGCAAAAATTCGAACTTCGAGAAGGCCAATTATTCAAAAACCCCAAGGAATGTCCAAACAGAGTACATTCAGTAATTGGTGTGTAAATAGTAACCCAGCGGTTGAAACGCCGTCGACGCTTTTGTGTGGCCGTAATCTGTGAAGGACACATTACTTTGTTTTTGTTGTTCTTTTCTTTTGCACATTTAATGTTTGTTTGTTAGCCACATGTTTGGTATGTGAATTGTTTGTCTTGGTTTTGCCAACACTTTATCTTGAGTGCAATTGTTCTTTCTTGAACTTTAAAAAGATATATATAATAAATTATAATTGTTTTTGAAATTTGTTCATGTATATATAGGCTTCTTCTTTCTCCTTTTGCTTTCTAGTTTTGACTGTACATTTGAAGTTTGATTTTTTTATTTATATATTTCAATCTTTATTTCGGCCGATTTGACCATCAAAGATCTACAATAAGAACACATTACAAACATTATAAAATCATCAAGAATAAACAACAGATTTTTTTATTTGACTTCTTCACTTGAACCTTTTGTTAGGTGTTATAGTCATTTGTCCCTGGTTCAGGGTTGTTGGACAGCCCCTGTAGCTTGCTAATGATGTCCTAGGAGGAGAGCACAAGCACTGGTAAGCAGTGGTAAAGTGCACAGAGTCCTAAAAACCAACAAAAGCTGGTGCAGTAAACAGGAGGGGTGAAGACAAAACATTTGGGGGTGACCTTGCAGGGAGGACGAAGTCCAACAACAATCCTTCAGCTCATGAAAAGGTAAGTAATGACCCAAGCGAATTTGCACATTTCCAAGCATATATCCTCCTACCCTTACGAGTGTACCCAGGCCCTGGATTTGGGGCACGAGGCACCATTCACATTTGCTGGTCCCAATCTGATCGTCTAAACATCACATACGTTTCCCTATAATAAGTAACTACATCAATAATTTTTTAGAAGTGTTTTTGAGTGCTATACACCCAACTGGGCTGATGTCAATCAATTATTTTGTATAATTGTGCCATGAGATGTGAAAGGCCAATTGTTAGCTAGAGCTAACTAGGCACAACAAGCTGAAGCTGGTTCTAATGCAGCACTATGCAATGCTGTTGTTAATGTATGTCCTGTTAAACATTACTAATTGCAAACACAACTAAGGAGAAACCACTGCTGATACTCTTCATCACTTGAAGTATGTTTTAACTGGTATTCTGGCATTTATAATGCCACAGAACTGCTCTAGAAGCTGTGGAAGTGGCATTCTTTCTAAGGATATGGCCTACGGTACAGTAAACTAATAGTAATAGTAAATATAGGTTAGCAAACTAAAGGCCTTTCAGAAGCTGATCATTCTGTGCAAGAAGGAAAGTAAGAAGCCTCTAAATCTAAACTGATGCCTATACAAATGTAATCCTTCCAGCAAATAGAGGGAGGGGCGGGAGAAATGGGAAGACAGAAACAATGGTCAAAGTAGAGAGGATCAGGAGCACAATGGGAAGAAGCAAGGGACAGGGAAGAGGAGAGTCTGCTCCGCCTGGTGATACTAAATGTTTAAATTGTGGTCATGTTAGGACATTGGAAATGTGATTGAACAGCCAGAACAAAATGATTTTCCGTCTGCCCCTTCACACCGATACCCCATTCTCTAGGACAGCCAAAGGGGAGCAAACTGCTCTGTGATTACTTTAAACTTTGTAGATCAAAATGGGTTGTATCTCCAAAATGTAATTAACAGAAACCACAACCACAACATGAGCCTTGTGCCTGGTGCTGCTAGATCAACATTGAAAACCTCAGAAAATCTAATTCATAACAGTTTGCTGTTGTTCGTGTGACTAGTGTCCTGCCAGCTCGAGATGACATAGCATAGAGGGGGCAGAATCAACATTCATGTAGTGGAGCTTAGATGCTAAGGCAATATGACGTTTTATAAAGCTGTGCTCCAATTTGCTAAGAATGTAATTCTTTTGCTCACACTACAATGATTCTGCAGAATTTTATGATTTTCTATAGAACAAAATAGTACATAAACTCCTGATTTTGGAGGTGAGCCAGAGCTTTCCTGAATACTACTAAGGATGCTAAATGCTTCCCTGTTGATTTCGCTGCTCACTTGAGACTTAAAATGTTTCTGATTTGACCAATATTCTGTAATGCCCTATTCTGAGAACCTTCAAGGCATTATGTTCCTGAATTTTTAATCTTCGTGCTGCACTTTTTGAGTTTTTGTTATAAATGTTTAACATTTTATCCATGATCTCATCTCATGAAATTGATTTTTAAGTCCGTCTCAGTTTCATCAATCCGTGGGTGAGTAATTGAGGTATTATTTTGGGGTGCACAACTGTATGGTTTCCCCGTGCACACAGTCTCTATTTTCTCTCCACAAGAACTACCTCTTAGCCTGTGAAAAATGCAAGACTAAGGATTATGCCATCAAAGTGCAAAATGGGAGGGGAGAGGGAGGAAGGCAGTGTTCTGGTGTAATGGTTTAATTCAGTAATATCAAGGCCTTCCATGGTACTCTCTAGCACCTATGGGCTACTTCTTTATCCAAACAATCGTACAATAATTCATCAAAAGTCTGCTCAAAGAAGAGACTTACCTAGGAAGGGATTAGTATATGCTGTAACTATCCTCACAGCTACCAGGATAAAGCTTGATAACTGAACAAGATGGTAGACCTCAGGTCAGCTGCATCTTGGTTAGTCAGGGAAATGCCTGTAGTAGGCTTAGCAGTACAACTTTACCACCAAGGATTGTAACTGCAGACATACATCAAGGAAAGGAAAGAGAAACAACTAAAAGACCTTCCTATTTGGACCTAACTACAGAGGGTACTGAAACAACAAAGGTACAAGAATGCCAAAAAGATGCAAATTAGGTTGTAGTATAGTAATATGTCTTGTGAATTGAGCAAATAAAATAGTCTAAGAGGGAGGGATTGTAGAATATAGTTTTCATCAGCATAACTGTAACTCTCTTCCACATGCTTTCTCCTAATGTTAACAAATGCCCAAAGAAGTGCTCCTCTCTACCGTTTCAAATTTCTTTTTCACATCTTTGCTCTCAAGACAGGAATGTGCTAATTAAATTGCTAAGCTGAAATGTTTACATCCTGGTGGCATTTTGAAGGTTGTCCTCTTCCTATCTCATGATCTACCTACAGGCACCTTTTTTTTATCTATCACTGCATACATGACTATACTCTTCTATACATGAGTTTGTTGCTTTTGCTTGTGGAACTTACTCCAACCCAGTTTGCTAGAGGACCCTGAGACTGATGATTCTTTGATTCTAAGACTATTAACTGTAATTTGCTTATAAACACGTTCAGACTTTGATTGCGTGAGTAAATTTTCTTTAACAATGGTGACTATTCTGAAAGGCAGAATGGGGCCAGGTGAAAGTTACATAGTTTTCGTAGTTAAAAATTCCATGAAACTCCTGAAAATTACATCAAAGGTGAAATGCTAAAAACAGCGCATTTTGTATTCTGACATAGAGACCGATAATCTCCAACTAATGAACCTTTTATCTCTGAGTCCAACGGCGTTCCAGACATAAAGTCTTTGAATGCCAAGGCACTTGCCTTTCTGCAAGGATCCAGTCCAATCCAAGCCAGTCAAGAGTAGCTACATTTTGCTTCCCCGAGTTATAAATGCCTTTCTTAAAGGAGAGAAATGAAATTTGTTGATTTAAGGACAGGTGCAACATTGTGGCAGCAAATTTGCTGAAATCCTCAAAATGTAAATCTTGAAAAGCACTCCAAAATAAAGCCCTGGCAAGGATATGGGGCAACTTTTGGCCGGGGATAGTCAAACTGATGGATATGTAGAGACGGAAGAAAGTCTGCATCTTCAAATGGATGGAAGAAAATGATTGCATCATTGTGGGTGTGGTGGTGACTATGTACCTAGGACCCTATACCACAACAAAACATTGAGGCTGAGGTCATCAAGCCTTCCTTGAGCTATTCCCCAGCTGGAACTGAATTCCGTTCCAAACTCCTCACTTTACGTATATTGTGTTGAGACCGGAATGTTCCTTGCATGTGAAGCTGGTATCTTGATTACTCTAGCATGTACCCAGAGGCTTGGGCCTGTCCCTGGTAATGTGAGGTCCAGAACTTCTTCAGTTACCTGGAAGAGTGCACTAAGCGTGCCCTCTTAGTGGACATAGACCTATTATGCATGCCCTGATCAGTCACATAAAGTGCTGGTGGTAGTGGACCCATTTATGGTGAATCTTTGGTGTAGCAGCACAATTTCTTAATAAAAGGTGGGCTGCTGATCCCTCTAATATGACGTTCTGCTGTCATGTGAACCCCAGACCTGTGTGCTGACCTTCCGTGTTCACGGAGAGTGTATGTATGTGCAGTGACTCTGTGACATATAAGTAAGACTGTGCTGGGTGAGAGTCTGAGTACTAGGGCCAGTGGGATCCATTTTGGATGGCCCCTTGCTTAGCATGACACAAGCTTTGGGGGTGTATTGCTTCCCCAGACAGTGGAGGCCTATTGACTGCATTTCTGTGGCTGGAGGGTGGAGACCAAGAAGCTGAAGTGGCGGAGGATGGAGAACACAGCTCTTGTCAGCATAGGGTTGCTCATTAGATCTCCTTGAACTCTGCCGTTTGGTAGATGGTATTGTAATGCTTAGGACTGGAATTTCTGTTAGGACGTTTCTAGGTAGGGCTTGTGCTTTTATCTGTCCTTGCTTACTACTTTAAGAAGGCTAAACACACAAATAAACTCTGAGATGCAATGCAAACTTATTTCTACAAAGTACAGGCACAGTGCCACACAAAGAAATGATGTACAGCGAGAGGATATCTTTTTGACTTCATCAATCTTTAATTCAGAGATGCGTTGCATGAACAGATACAACCAGATAGGTACAGCCAACGTGTTTCACCCGTTATGGGCTTCCTCAGGGCATATAAGCCAAGGGAGTAAGTCCTATGTCCAGTGCAATAAGTCCTACTATCATAGAGATCACAGGAACAATAGCTGATGCTTACTATATTAGTTGGTGGAACAACTAATGGTATAAGCGAATCCAGTATAACCAAAGGAGCTTCAGTTCTTCGCTATGGTGATTGACATCACAGCACACAGCATGTTGTGACATGAATTTGAATGTTTAAAGGCAGATAGCCTGTTCTGGCTTCGGTATAGGCCGGACACCAAAAGAAAATGTGGTAAGGTCCGCCACGCAGGTGATATCACCTGTCTAGTCTTCAAGTGTTGTGGAGTACAGCAACGGTGGCCTCCCGAGAAGAGTCTCAGAATGCTCACTCAAGTGTATCTAATTAATTGTACAGCCCAAGTGTTGTACTTGGGTTCTTTTCAGCTCTTGCTTCTGATCCACCCTCATGGTGTAGCATGCTATATATTTAAACATGTGCTTGAGCACCCCACAACGGGTATGAAGCACTACAACAGTGCCATAGTAGAGTATAATGCAATATAATATGATGGGTACAATTGTATTAGTAGAGTTAGGAATCTGTATCATTAACTTGTAAAGCTTTTAAACCCCATTCAGTGTTGTTAACTATTTTTAGGTTCGTCGTAATTGCATCATTTAACCATTGCTGAAGACCTGTTGCGGACAATACCAATACACTGGGTTTTGGCTCAACCAAGTGCTTATCATTGGTTGGCTTTGTTATCAATCTCATTGCATGGTTCTTCTTCTATGGCTTTAATTCATTTTCTTGGGTTTGTCATTTGCCTGGAGCATGGCTGCTTAACTATCCTTTTGATTTGATGACTTGTAGCTCTCTACAATTCCACAGCAGGAGCTACTTTTTTGGTTAAGCCTGGGCAGCGAATGTGCTGCTCTGTGAGCCATGCTGTATTGGAGTATGTACTTGCAGCCTGCCCATTCACGCCCATATTTGTAATTGGCTTGTGTCATTGTCCTTCATAAATGCTGGCTTCTGATCCGTTATTATCTTGTTAGTTCCACCTTAGTACCGCCTTGTCTTTATTTGCAACTTCCCATGAGGACTGGCCCTTTCACTTTGCTTGTTACAAAGCACGTCTTCTTTAGTTTGTAAGCGCTATTTTCTTTAATGAGTTTCCCTTACTGCAGGAGGGTCTCTCATTCGCAGTTGTGACCACCGGCTTGTTTACGTATCTCGTAGCCAATGGGGAGCTCTTGGGGGACCATGAGAGACAGAAGGGAGCAACTCAGTAATGCCTTCAAACATTTGGAATGCAATAGGTCTCGCTTTTGCGAGAGTTTAAGCTATTGGCATTGTAAATGACAATGCCTTTTATTTATGTTTTAAAAAACAACACATAAATAAAAGGCATTGTCATTTACAATGCCAGCAGCTCAAACTCACGTAAATGGGAACCCTATTGCATTGCAGATGCTTGTTTCTTTTGTTTTCAGCACTTAATGGGAGTACATGGATATTCTTATTCTTGTACAATTTTCTCCTCATTACCGGGGCACCCTTGCTCTCTTTGTTGCTCTCCTCCAAAGCTCATCCATTTCTCCCCCCTGCACATTACTCTCCCTCTTGGCTTTTTGTTTTTTTCATTTAAAAATTCCTCCAACCAATCTCCCCTGTTGCTCCTGCACTGCCCTTGCAGCTCAATAGCATTCACATCTCCTCCCACCCCCTCCACAATTGGTGTCCCCACTTGCTGACGTTTTTTTGTTATTTTCATTTTTTTTGTGGTGCCTCAGCTGCAATTCACATTGGCACGCAACATTTGTTTTCTTGTTGTTGATATAGAACAGCATTGACAATAGCTATTGGCAAAGTCAAAATGTTGGGTAATGTAATTAAATGGCAATATCTATTGGCTTTGCCAGTGCTTGTTTATGTGAGATAACCAATAGACTTTTTTTTCTCTCAAAACAGTCATATACAGCAATGTATACACTCATTTCTGTTTGTTACTGTAAAGGTATTTTCCAACAGTACACAATTACAGTTTTATTTAACTTTTTTTAATTTATATTTTCTAAAATCTCTAAATCCATTTTACTTGGGTTGAAACAATTTTCTTCAATGTTGTGAATAGGAAGTGCTTGTAGGCAGCTCATTACACTGTGCTTTCTTTTGGAATTGCACTGGTATGATTTGCTGTGGACTATTGTCACAGCCCAAACACTGGTCTGATTCTGTTGCCCTACCCATGTGAAAGCAGGGCTCCAATTAACAGGATGTGCTGTAGGGGCAGATTAATCATTAAACGTGTCAGACGAATGTGCAGTTGGCTGGCTGCACCAGAGCCCCCAAGGCTGCTCCTCTCCTGAAGTAGGCCTGCCTCGCTGATGTGGTCTTTACACCTCCCCACGACTGACCACCCCACCCCTCCCCGAACCCGCGAACTCATGCTTTGCAAGCATGACTCAGCACAAACTGCTGCCCCCTCTTTACTACATGCACCCATTCAACCTTTGGAACACAAATACGTTTTTTTCCCTGTGGCAAGCAATTAGGGTAGAGTGGCGTGTGTGGACAGTCATACATGATTGCTTTTATCCTGAATTATTTAAATCCGGAGTCGGGTGCAAACAGTTCTTGCGCCAAATTCCGTAATACGAGTTGGGCATAAATTGTGCTTTTACGCAGGGATTACCTGGAGTTATTTGCACAGGTGAATCAGGTCAAAAGGAGAGAAACCACGCAGTTTTACCATTAGGTAAACCGACCCCAAAAATGCTAGTCACAATTATGCAAACACAAATTTGTAGGTAAACCCGACAGCGTAAATACTGGTACATTCTGTTAACAGCAAATTGCCCGGAGCCTTTTTTTAATCTCCAATAAATCCAATTAATTCTCCAATAAATCCAATTAACCCACAAAGGAGAAGTTGTGTTGACTGCTCCAATTGCATCCTGAGTGGGTCACTACTCCTTGAGCCAGGAGAATCCTCTTAGTCCCTCGCCCTGCTCCACCCTCGATAAAGGCTGGTATTGTTCCCTCACTCCATCTTTAGACATATTTCCACGAACCCATAGGCTTTAAGGAGAGACAGCCTGCACTGCAGACACAGAAGATTATGATTGGTTGACCTCTTTTCTTGTCTTGATGCTGTGAGACCGCCCCAGCTGTGGAAGAAGGCTTGTGCGGGGCTGCAGCAGCGTGGAAACAGAACAGGGGCATGAATGGAAATGTGACACTGGATCTTTCAGACAACTTTTGAAATAAGTGAAAAGGTTACACTTACAACAAATTATTCAGCTCTAAATATTTATAAGGCGCTTATACACAGGTTTATTTAGATTGGGCGGACAGGGCACTTCACCTCAAACGCGGTACAACCATGGTGGTGTGCCCTGTCTACTAGACTGACCTTGCATCCTCCTTATTTAGAGTCGGGCGGACCATCATGTTGCCCCTGGCAAAAACAGCAGACTGACAGCAGGAGGGAGTTAAGGCAATCGATCTAAGAACTTTAGACCATCTGTGCTAATTAGAGCAGATGGTTCAAATACTCATTTTCTGTTTGGGACCGCCACAAAAAACTGATTGGTTGGAAAGAGGGGAAAAAATAACCTGAACCCTTAGGAGAAACCTGCCATGGTATCTGGGCCATTGGTTTTTTTTTCCAAAAACAAAAAAAGTTTGCTGAGCGACTGCATGAAACATGGAGCCCCTTAAGCAAACATACAATAACTTCAAAGAATCTGTCATGGTGGTGGCTCTTACAAAGGGCATAGATGTCCATCAAACAAGGGAACAACTCTAATATGTTGGGCTGTAGTGTGCAAAAGCAGCATAGTACATGCATCCGCTGCCCTGGCGTAATGAAGTACAGCAGCCAAACTCTAAAAGAGGCACATGCTCTGAATAACCTTCCATTCTTGCTTAAAAAAAATGTGCCCATGGCAGTCTTTTTAGGTCGAGCCTAGCGGCAGCGCACATGCACTGCTCACTCTGCGAGACTGCTGTAGTACAGTATGGGAGAAAAGCTGCGCCCACTCTCCTCCCATATTTTTCATTGGCTTGTGTCATTGTCTTTCACAAATACTGCCTTTGTATTAGTTAATAGGCTCGTTAGTCCCTCCTTAGTACAGCCTTGTCTTCATTTGTACCTTCCAATGGCAACTGGCCCTTTAACTTCAGTTGTTACACGGAACCTGTTATTTAGTCTGTAAGCACGATTTACTTTATTGAGTTTCTCTTACTGCAGGTCGGACATGCGCTGCTTTAGCTGAAACCGCTTGTGTTTTTTTAAGCAGCACGGTCGCAATCATAACACGGCGCCTGCTTTCAATCACTTTAACCCAGCATTATCTTGTGTCTGTTTCAACCCCCCCAAGTAACATGGAGTTAGACATGATTAGCAATTCAAGTTATGTGAATTCTATGTAGCACATAATCCTGTGCTAATGGACTGAAGCTGACAACAGCACATCTGTGTTACATGTCATCTGTACTAAAGCCACCTGATGGGTTGTTTTCAAAAGGCTGTTTAATTAACAGTAACACCACCAACAATACCACCACCAGAAATGCCACCAATACCACCACCACCACCATACCACCACCACCAATACCAGCACCAGCAATACCAGCACCACCACCACCACCACCAATACCACCACAATGAATACCACCACAATCAATACCACCACCTCCACCAATACTACCACTACCAATACCACCACCACCGCCAAACCCATCACCACCACAAATACCACCACCATCAACAAAATCAATTCCACCACCAATACCACTACCATCACCACCACCAATAGAACCACAACCAATAACTCCACCACCGCCAATACCACCACCACCAATACCACTACCACCACGAAAACCATCACCACTAATACCACTACCAATACCACCACAAATACCATCACCACCACCAACACCATCACCACCACCAATACCACTACCACCACCATCAATTCCACCACCTCGACCACCAATACCACCACCACCATCATCACCACCTATACCAGTACCACTACCACCACCAATACCACCACCACCAATAACAATACCGCCACCAACATCACCAAGACCACCACCAATACCACAACCAATACCACAACCACCAATGCCACCACCAACACCACCACCAATACCACCACCACCGCCAATACCAATACCACTGCCAATACCAATACCACCACCAATACCACCACCACCAATACCACCACCAACAGTACCACCACCACCACCACTAATACCACAACCTCCAATACCCCCACCAATACCACCGCCTCCACCAACACTACCACCACCAATACCACCACCACCAATACCACCACCACTGCCAATACCAATACCACCACCAATACCAATACCACCACCAATACCACCACCACTAATACCACCACCACCATCAATACCACAACCAATACCACCACCACTACAACCACCAATACCACCACCACCAATACAATCACCTCCACCAATACCAAAACCACCACCACCAAACCCACACCATACCAGCACCACCACCACCACCACTATCAATACCACCACCAATACCACCACCACCAATACCACTACCACCACAACGAATTCCACTAATACCACCACCAGCAATTCCACCACCACCATGAACACCACCACCTCCATCACCCACAATATCACCACCACTACCACCACCACCAATAACACCACCACCAATACCACCACCACCAATATCACCACCACCAATAACACCACCAATCCAATACCATTACCACCAACACCAATACCACCACCAATACCAATACCACCAATAATACACCACCACCACCAATACCACCATCACCATCAATACCACCAATGCAACCACCATCAATACCACCACCACCAAAACCACCACCACCAATACCAATACCACCAATACCACCACCACCACCACCAACAACACCACCACCACCACCAATACCACCACCACCACCAATACCACCACTAATACCACCACTAATACCACTACCAATACCACCACCAATACCACAACCAATACCACCACCATCACCAATACCACCACCAATACCGCCACCACCAATACCACCACCACCACCAATACCACTACCAAAACCACCACCAGTACCAATGCCACCAATACCACCACCACCAATACCAGTACCACCACCAATACCACCAACAATACCACCACCACAACCAATACCACCCCAATACCATCACCAGTACCACCACCACCAATACCACCACCACCAGTACCAGAACCACCACTACCATTACCACCAATACCAACAATGCCACCACCACCAATACCAATACCACCACCTCAGCACCTCTTGCTCACTCCTAATAGCAGGGGTACTGTACGAGGCCGGAGCTGCTGCCAAGACGATCCCTCCCTACTTTCATGCCTGCCATAAAGCACACCACGTCCTGCACCAGGAGGTGAACCAGCGCCCTACTATAGCTGGAGTGTTTTTTATTAGGCCAAAGATAGCAATGACATTACTCAATGCCACATTGCACACTCAAATCACGGAGAAGGCAGTAAATAGCCCTCCGCACTTCCTCCTGAGCCGCGACAGTGTAATGACAGAGTGAAAGGTGTTGCAGCGCTTTGTTAGTGTTTATAGCTCGGATCATATGTAACTCTCACTTCACACTTTGTGTCTGTGTAATTTACAACACTTACACATCTTCTTCACTGCACTATTTATCACTACTTTGAAGACGTTGCAGGCCGGTTTCTTCCTCTGATATTTACAATCTAACAAGCGGTCGAGAAGGCCCTTTATTGCAAGGAAATAGGTCTCGCATTTGCGAGGGTTTTTAGGTATTAGTATTGTAAATGACAATGCCTTTCATTTATGTTTTAAAACCCAAAACATAAATAAAAGGCATTGTCATTTACAATGCCAATAGCTCAAACTTGCGAGAATGCGAGACCTACTGCATTGCAAATGCTTGTTTTTTTCCTTATTGTTAAGTATCATCGGCATAACATACCATACCTAACATGCTAAGGAGACACCGAACATTTCAAGTATATTAGTTCTGGATTACAGAGATTCAAATCATAGTGCACAATGTGTAACAATTAGGGTGGTGTAAGGCTCTCATCTTCATTCAAATGTGCTGGCGGGGTACAAATTTCACCTCAGTACGAGTTCCAAGGCCCCGAAACCTTGTTCAATTTCCTGGGACACCCTCTGGCTATTTAGACTGACTTCTCCCTGAACATGCACCAGTCTAGATCTTCTTTCCATGTTTCTATTCTGAATGGTTGATGGGCTTCCCAATGTCGTGTGATGTTTCTCTTCGCGATCATTTCCGCCAGAGTAGCCCATAGCTTTGTGTAGGAGGTACGGTCCGTTGATTCCCATATGTTCAGGAGGCGCCTGCGCGCCTCCGAATGCAAGTCGATTGTGAGCACCTCACTGAGGGTGCGGTGTATGGTGCGCCAGTAGGGTTGTATTTGCTCACGCTCCCATATGATATGGATAAAGGTGCCGTCTTTCCCACATTTACATCTACACTCCCCACTATCTGCTCTACCCATTAGGACCATGCCCGGTCCCATTATGTAGATTCTGTGGAGAATCTTGAGTTGCACTAAACACAGTCTTGCCTGAATCTCCACCTCCCTCGGGGAGGAAACTGCCTCCTGCCAATCATTCTCGTCAAGCTCAAGTCCATCTCTTATCCATTTTTCTTTGAGAGACTGGAGAGAGTCCTCCATATTATGAATTTGTTTTTTATAAATGAAGGAGATGGCCTTTTTGGGCAGACAGCCGTCCAGTATTCCATCCTCTAAGGGAGAGGCATCCTGGAGGGAAGACCTCCTAATGAGATGGATCTGGAGGACATGACGGATCTGGAGGTATCGAAAGTGTTCAGTGTCTGCTAAATTATGTTGTTGTTGGGGGGAGGCAAATGGTACGATCTCATCCTTAACCCAAAGATCCTTGATCTGGGAGATCCCGATAAGGTCCCACTTATCAAATCCCTTGGTTTTCCACAGGTTCCCCAGTTTTTTTTAATTCTACAAAGGTGTAGCCAGAGTGAGCCTGCGGTCCCAGGCTGATAAGTGTTATTTACGTGGTCTAGAGTAGAGCGCTCTACTGTAGTTTCCTCCTGGGAGGAGCCTTCTCTCCATGGCGTATCCCGGGTCATCGAGACGACCATAGGTCCCCTGGTATATGGCTGCTAGTTGAGTCGCCCAGTAGTATTTTTTAATATCTGGGAGGCTGGTGCCTCCGTCGTACCAGTTGAGGGTGAGTTTAGTTAAGGCGAGTCTGGGTTTTCTATCCCACAGTAGAACTCTCTGGAGGTTCTCTATTTCCTGGAAATACGATTTCGGGACTGGATCTAATGCATTCTGGAGGGCGTACAGGAAGTGGGGCAGCACCATAATTTTAAAGAGGGCAGCTTTACCCAGCAAAGAGAGTGGCAAAGAATTCTAGTTCCCTATGTCTCGTTTCAATCTTTGTATTGGAGGCAAAAGGTTCCGGGCGAAACAGAGCGTGGGATTTAGCAAGAGGAAAATGCCAAGGTATCTAAAGCCCTCTGTTGCTATCTGAATTGGGCAATTCCTCGGCAGGACAGGCGGTTCTCCCCAAAGGACATAAATAATGGATTTGGCCCAGTTTATGGTGAATCCGGAATATCTGCCAAACACTGCCAGAATATCCAAAGTGCATATCAAAGAAGCTTTCGGGGAGGCCAGAAATAACAAAATGTCATCCGCATATAGAGATATCCTATCCTCCCAGGTCGGGGACCAACGCAGACCGCGAATGACCGGTTCCTTGTGGATACATGCTGCTAGGAGCAACAGAGCCAGTGCAAACAGGAGCTGGGACAAGGGACAACCCTGGCGTGTCCCACGGCTTAGTTGAAATACCCCTGATTTACAATTGTTCACCAAAACCTGTGCCATTGGTTTCAAATAAAGTAGTCAAATCCAGCCCATAAAATTGAGCCCAAATCCCATCCTGTCGAGCACTGAGAAGCGGCCATTCCACCATGTCAAATGCCATTGTGGCGTCCAGAGAGACCAGTATCGCGGGCTCCCGGATAGTGGTTGTTCTTCTAAATGCTTGATATTTAATGTACCACTGTAGATTGGGACTGGAGCTGTTAATCCAGCTAAGCTTTTGGGGCCAGTAATTGTTGGTGGAAAAATGAAAGGAAAATGATTTGGCAGTGGCCTATCTCTTCCTGACCTCTGAGGAAACATTGATGCGTGCTCAGTGTTGATCATTCAATGAGGAGTAAACTTAAGCTTTTCCACATGGGTTTCTGGGAACCATTCCTTTTTTTCTTATATTTTTCTATTGACCTTAGCCATCTTTAAGGAAGTGAATATCTATATTTGTCCTTTTTTCTGATAATATATGTGCCTGTCCGCCAAGCGATACTCTGAGCAGAAGTAGATTTCACTAGGATTCTCGCACATTATGAAAGGAGAAGGGGTAATGGGTAAACTTCCCTTTATTGTAATCAGTGTGTACAGAAAGTTAATGTGGAAGTCTAGGAAATCAATCAAGAGTTAGACCTATCCACCTATGGCTTAACTGAAAAAAGACAGGCTCTTGTTTTGGATGTGGTGTCATCACACTTTACAACTGCATAATGTCTGTCAGTAAGTCTTTTGCAAGACTGTGCACATTTGCACCTCATAGCTATTAATAGTCTTTAGACCGAATGGGGGCTCCCACAGGCATGGACGTCGATTCATAAAAATGCCAGGTTTAGCGGACATGACATCATATACTCTTTGACCATAATGATGTCACAGGAAGGAACATCGTATGACCTTTGAACCACCTACATTGTCCCAAGATGTGATGTCACACAACCTTAATCCTGATGACATCACATCAATTAACATTGCGGAAGTTACATAATCGCATAATTAAAAATTAAACTGGTTCAATCCTTTCTGAAGCCCCACTGTATTGAAAGGGATATTCCTCCATCCATAGCACTCTGCGATAGGATCTCTATCTACTTTGACAATAAAATACAGATGGTCTATGACTCCTTTGGCCCCCATAAACCTACGGCCAAGGAGGATAGAGAGAGTGGGGGCCGGCCCCCAGTCTCCTTGAGGAAATTTCTACCTATCCCGCTAGATGAGGCAAGGCAAGAGATAACCCAGTGTAAGTCAGGCTCCCCAGAGGACCCATGTCCACCTAAACTGTGGGCACCTTTAGCGGACGCTATTGCACCTATGCTTCAACACATCTGGAACACATCCATAGACACTGGGGAATTTCAGGAGAGTTGGAAGCATGCGACGCTCCTTCCACTGAAGAAGAAGCCAAACGGGGATGCGGAGGATTTAACTAACCTCCGTCCTATCTCTCTGCTGGCAGCTCCCGGGAAAATGCTGGAAAAACTAATTCATCGCCAGCTGAATGCTCATGTCGAATCTAATAACATCCTTCATGAGACTCAGTCTGGGTTCAGACCCGGCTTCAGCACGGAGACGGCGCTGATTGAGGTGGCTGATTCTTTGAGGTGGTCGTTAGATTCAGGAGACTCGGCTATGCTGATGCTCCTGGATCTCTCGGCCGCGTTTGATACGGTGGATCATGCTAGGATGATCCAACGTCTGGAAGATATTGGTCTACAAGATCAGGCACTCGGTTGGATGCAGTCTTACTTGTCAAACCGAACGCAGAGGGTCACTCTAGGCACTTGTGACTCAAAGCGTAAGCCGCTGAGATGCGGGGTCCCACAAGGATCTGCCCTAAGCCCCCTTTTGTTTAACGTTTATCTTGCCCCTCTTTTCTCTCTCATTGCCAACTGGGGAGTCACCGCAATATCTTATGCCGATGACACCCAGTTGGTTTTTCCCTACTCTGAGGTTTCAGAAGCGGCATTTGCAAACTTTAAGGGGTGCCTTCAGGATGTGGCATCCTGGATGAATACTAATAAGCTGAAACTGAATCCGGGAAAAACTGAAGTGATCTTCTTTGGCAAAGGCAGTCACCCTCCAGCTGAGCTCTGGTGGCCGACTGAGATGGGTACTCCACCTTCCCCCTCCCAGTGGGCTACAAATCTGCGGGTCAAGTGGGACGAAAATCTCTCTTTTGTGCCCCAGATCCATCAGGTCACAGGTTGCTGCCTGAGCAAAATGAGGAATCTCCGCCCAGTCCTGAAACTTTTGCATGAGTCCTGCCGGAAAACCGTGATCCATGCACCATCACTTCGAGATTGGATTATGCTAATGGCCTATATAGCGGTCTCCCGAAATACTTGGTTCAAAGGCTGCAGACGGTGCAAAATGCGGCAGCCAGGTTGCTTAAGCATATTCCTTTTAAAGAGCACATTTCCCCCCATCTTCGGGCCTTACATTGGCTCCCGATTGCCAGTAGAATAAAATGTAAAACTCTTACTCTGGCCTATAAGTCCCTCTACGGCACCTGCCCTAATTATTTGAGAGCCCGTCTGCCCAGATACACACAGACCCGCTCTCTTCCTTCAAATGATCAGGTGCTACTGAGTGTGCCGCGAGTCAAAAGGGCTAGATTGGGCGGCCGGACCTTTTCAGCCAACGTGACCCGTCTCTGGAATTCCTTACCTCCTGAGCTGCGAAAGGCCCAATCAGAAACAAGCTTTAGGAGACAGCTTAAGTCGTGGCTGTTCTCGGCGCCTCTCTAAGCCGCAGACTCCCAGCTAGCTTTCTTGTCAAGCCCTCACAGCGCCGGGACGCCTCCTAGTTGAGGCAGCTGTTCGCGCTTTATAAATACTAGTATTATTATTATTATTATTATATATCTTTCTAGGGGAGAATAAAAGGTGGAGGATTCTCTTCCCTAAAAACATTTTGAAAAAAAATGACTTTACTAGTGCATTTTAGTGAACAATTTTCACATAAATTTGCCAAGAAGCCACAGGCTCTAAAAAAACAGTCACTAAATATTCAAGTCCAAGGTACTGAAACCTGACAGTCCCCATGAGTTCATCCAGTTATGTTTTTAAAATGTCCTATGGGTGCCACCTTATGTCAAAAATGACATCTATTGCGAGGACAAGCATTTTGCCACAGTGGCTTCTTCTCCCCAAACATTACATACAATATACCAGTGCCAGAGTTTTCCTAATACTGATTCTTTTGAGCTATGGAAGTGCCTTATGTAAAAGAATATGTCAAGGACCATATTTTGTCATGAATGACCACTTGACCGTGCCACAGTTGTCTTCCCATATGGCAAAAAATTCCCCCAATCTGTCATCACAAGCAATTTGCCACAGGTGGCAACTATTCCAAGAATTTCCTCCAGGAAGCCAGTGCAGGTCTTTTTTTCTCGGGTGCTCTATGCCACAATATACCTATAGAGTGCCACCAGTAGCATTTTCCGAGGGTATCCCATATGCAAGTATTGCCTCCAGTATTCCATGGACAACATTTTGTCAAGGGTGCTTCTATAAGCCAAGAAGCATGCCAGGTCCAACAGCGTAAGTAAGCAGATATACCATTCTAGCGTCAGTTCCAATAGACTTATGCTCCAAGTCATGGTAATGGTATCTTGTGGTAATCATCTTAATATGAATTTGAGAATATTTATTCGAACTAAGCCTCGTCTCACTCAATAAATCAATCAATCAATCAATTAATAATTTGTAAAGTGCACTACATACCCGCAAGGGTTTCAAGTCTCTGAAGGGAGGGGAGAAAGGGGGTGCTGTTGCTACTGGTCGAACAGCCAGGTCTTGAGTTGTCTCCTGAAGGTTAGAAGATCTTCGGTTTGTCGTAGGATGAGGGGGAGGGTGTTCCAGGTCTTGGCGGCGCGGTGGGAGCAGGATTTGCCTCCGCCTGTGGTTTTGCGGATGCATGTGACGGTAGCCAGGGAGAGGTCTGCAGAGCGGAGTTTCCTGTTGGGTATGTAGCAGGAGAGTCAGCTGTTGAGATAGGCTGGGCCGGTCTTGTGGAGTGCCTTATGTGCATGGATCAGGAGTTAAAGGAGATTCTTTTGTTGACAGGGAGCCAGTGCAGGTACCTCAGGTGGGGGGTGATGTGGTCGCGACGTGGGACGTCGAGGATCAGGCGTGCAGAGGCATTCTGGATTCTTTGCAGTCTGTTGATGAGCTTGGTCGGGGCTCCGGCATAGAGGGCGTTTCCATAGTTGAGTCTGCTGCTGACTAGTGCCTGGGGGACTGTTTTCCTTGTGTCTGTCTGGATCCATCTGTAGATCTTGCGGAACATACGGAGGGTGTTGAAACAGTTGGAGAAGACAGTGTTGACTTGTTTGGTCATGGTGAGATTTGAGTCGAGGATGACTCCCAGGTTGCATGCGGGGGGTGTCCCCAGTGATGCGGGCCACCAGGAGTCATCCCATGCTGAGGGGTTGGGCCCGGGGATGAAGATCTCTGTCTTGTCTGTGTTCAGTTTGAGGCGGCTATGCTTCATCCATTCGGTGACGGTCTTTATTCCCTGGTGGAGGTTGAATTTGGCGGTGAGGGGGTCCTTGGTGAGGGAGAGTATCAGTTGTGTGTCGTCAGCGTAGGAGATTATGTTGAGGTTGTGATGTTGGGCGATGCGTGAGAGAGGTGCCATGTAGACGTTGAACAGCGTCGGGCTGAGGTGGGGGACGCCGCAGATGATCTCGGATGCATCGGATCGGAACGAGGGAGGCGGACTCTCTGGGTTCTGCCAGAGAGGAAAGAGGAGGTCCAGTCCAGGGTCTTGTCTTGGATCCCTGCGTCGTGGAGTTGTGTGCGGTGGCAGACGGTGGAGAGGTCCAGAAGGATGAGGGCCACCGTCTCGCTGTTGTCCAACAGGATCCTGATGTCATCTGTGGCGGTGATGAGGGCTGTCTCGGTGCTGTGGTTGCTGCGGTAACCTGACTGGGAGGGGTCCAGGATGCTGTTGTCTTTGAGGTAGTGGGTGAGCTGGATGTTGACTATCTTCTCGATGACCTTAGCTGGGGACGGAAGCAGGGAGATGGGCCGGAAGTTTTTCCGCTCGCGCGGGTCCGCCTTGGGTTTCTTCAGTAGAGCATTGATCTCGGTGTGTTTCCAGCTCTCAGGGAAGGTCGCGGTCTCGAAGGAGAGATTGAGGATGTTGCGTAGGTGGGGTGCGATGGAGCTGCCGGCTTTGTTGAAGATGTGGTGTGTAAAAGGGTCAGACGGTGAGCCGGAGTGGATTGTGCCCATGGTCTTGATTGCGTCTTCGATGCTCATGTTGGCCCAGATTGTCAGGGGGGTCGTAGTTGGTGGGGTGTGGTGGTTCCTGCATGTTGGGGGCTGTAGGGGTCGTCCGGGGGTTGAAGCTGTTGTGTATGTCGGCGATCTTGCAGTGGAAGAAGGTGGCAAGGGAGTCGCACAGGGCTTGCGGCAGCGGGATGTTGTTGGCGTCAGAGCTGGGGTTGGAGAGTTCCTTCACGACATTGAAGAGCTCCTTGCTGTTGTGTGCGTTGTTGTTAAGGCGGTCTTTGAAGGAGGTCCTCTTGGCGGAGGTGGTGATGGCTGCGGATGGCGTCTTTGTGGGCTGCATGGCTGCCAAGCGACTTCTCGCTGTGCCATATGTTCTCCACCTTCCGGCAGGTGTGCTTAGATGCTAGGAGTTCCGGGGTGAACCAGTTGGCTCTCTTGCTGGTGTCTTTGAGGGTTTGTGTTTTCAGTGGGGCTAAGATGTTGGCGTAGTCGTCCATCCATCGTCTGAGGGTGGGCGCGCCATCGTCAGGGTTGGTCGGTGGTTTGTATGCGAGGTTTGTCTGTAGCTCTACTTCTGTGATTTTGCCCCAGCAGCGACGGGGGATCTTTAGGGTGTGGTGATGTGCGACTGGTTTCCGGAAGGTGAAGTAGATGCAGTGGTGGTCGGTCCAGGTGGGTTCGGAGACGTGGGTGACGGAGACGTGTGGGCTTGAGGAGAAGATGGCGTCGAGCGTGTGTCCGGCGATGTGGGTCGGCGTCGTGACGAGCTGTTCCAGTCCGAGTTACTAAATGTTTTTCAGACAATATTTATAACTAATCGTTTTTGAAACTTAATGTATTGTATGTTTAGCCTTATGCAAGATGGGACTCGCTTGTGCTATGCCACTGTCATGGATAAAATACTTTAAAAAACAGCTACATGAGGCTGAGCATATCTTTGCATACATATCCATTGTTATTTTATTTCTTGCCATTTAAACAGACAAATACCTAATCTTTGCTTATTAACTGTTAGTTTTTTCACACTTAATGTATCTTTTAGAGTTTTAAACAATGTGCTCATTGTCAGAAATTGAGGTTTCTGGTTGGTAGAGTAAACACCTGTCCAAGCTGGAGCCACAATTCTAGTCAGGAAAAGTGAGATACAAACCTAAATTAACCTGTGCTCACCCTCTGGTTGCTTGGCACAGAGCAGACAGGCTTTAATGACAGTAGTACAGTGAAAAAACAACAAAAAGACTCCACAACAGTTTAGAAAAATAGAGAATATTTATTTGAGTAAAACAAGGACAAAATAACAAACATCCAATATGTTGAGAGATTAAGTTTTAAATTAATAAAATAAAAATAAATAAATAAATTAAATACATTAAATAAAAAAAACTGTACATAGAAGTCAATAGCGATAAAAGGCTACTTGAGGTCACTCTATCTAGACTGGGGTAAATCCAAAGTTCAAGCCGACTGTGATGGAGGGCTGCAGGGCCCACTGAAAAAGTACATTTGTATAGAGCAAGCGTCGATGTTGAAGACTCGTAGCGTTGTTTCCGATTCACGCAGTCAGGGCACTGCGTGGAGGTTGAGCTGCGCAGCCGGTGTGGAAGGATCAGCACTGCATCAAAGTTAAGCCTCACAGTGGCGTCTCCAGATCAGCAATGAGTAATCATTAAACCTCGCAGTCAAGACCTGTGTTGTCATCAAGTCCGCACTGCGTCGGAGGACCCTACATCGGTCCCGATCAGTGCAAAGTGGTCACAGCGTTGACTTTTGCAGAAAATAGCTACCACAAGCAGCGGTAGGCCTTACAAATGTCAGCATCTATCAGAACCAGCAGAGTTGCAAGAAGTATTTTGTGACCCTGAGATGTCAGAGAATAGAAGGCATGCCAACAAGACCTTGGTAGAACTTGCGTAAAATGACTAGGAAAACAGGTACAATCCTTCCCACTCCCAGGCAAAATGCAGCAGGCCAACACAACAGAGCAGGTAGCAAAATGGCCGTCTCTTGTACAGCATAGCAATCAGCAGGCGGCAGACCAACACAGCAATGCAGGTAGCAAAGTGGCAGTCCCTCCTGTAGCACGATTGAGAAAAGGGGGTGGTGATGAACAGAGTGTCTGAATTAAGCAGACCACTCTTACCCAATCCAAAGATCAGGGCTTGATCCATCACCGTTATTTATCTCACTGCACCATCCCAGCTCAGAACCTGGCTATATGTAAATCAGTCTGTCCCTGGCCCAGTGCATCATGGGAACAGGGCAGACTAAACTACCAAGCCAATTCTTCACCAGAAAGGAGACAAGCTAACGGGGACCGGTTTCTGGCATTTCAGCCGTCTTCGGCCCGGCTTGCTTGAATCCTGATGGTGCAGTGAGAAAGGGACTCATGTCTGAGTATACCCTGCCACACCTATAGTGGCCAAAAACGATTCAGAAAAGGGGGTGGTGATGAACAGAGTGTCTGAATTAAGCAGACCACTCTTACCCAGTCCAAAGATCAGGGCTTGATCCATCACAGTTATTTATCTCACTGCACCATCCCAGCTCACAACCTGGCTATATGCAAATCAGTCTGTCCCTGGCCCAGTGCATCATGGGAACAGGGCAGACTAAACTACCAAGTCAATTCTTCACCAGAAAGGAGACAAGCTACCGGGGACCGGTTTCTGGCATTTCAGCCGTCTTCGGCCCGGCTTGCTTGAATCCTGATGGTGCAGTGAGAAAGGGACTCATGTCTGAGTATACCCTGATACACCTATAGTGGCCAAAAACGATTCAGAAAAGGGGGTGGTGATGAACAGAGTGTCTGAATTAAGCAGACCACTCTTACCAAGTCCAAAGATCAGGGCTTGATCCATCACCGTTATTTATCTCACTGCACCATCCCAGCTCAGAACCTGGCTATATGCAAATCAGTCTGTCCCTGGCCCAGTGCATCATGGGAACAGGGCAGACTAAACTACCAAGCCAATTCTTCACCAGAAAGGAGACAAGCTACCGGGGACCGGTTTCTGGCATTTCAGCCGTCTTTGGCCCGGCTTGCTTGAATCCTGATGGTGCAGTGAGAAAGGGACTCATGTCTGAGTATACCCTGCCACACCTATAGTGGCCAAAAACGATTCAGAAAAGGGGCCCACTGAAAAAGTACATTTGTATAGAGCAAGCGTCGATGTTGAAGACTCGTAGCGTTGTTTCCGATTCACGCAGTCAGGGCACTGCGTGGAAGTTGAGCTGCGCAGCCGGTGTGGAAGGATCAGCACTGCATCAAAGTTAAGCCTCGCAGTGGCGTCTCCAAATCAGCAATGAGTAATCATTAAACCTCGCAGTCAAGACCTGTGTTGTCATCAAGTCCGCACTGCGTCGGAGGACCCTACATCGGTCCCGATCAGTGCAAAGTGGTCACAGCGTTGACTTTTGCAGAAAATAGCTACCACAAGCAGCGGTAGGGCTGACAAATGTCAGCATCTATCAGAACCAGCAGAGTTGCAAGAAGTATTTTGTGACCCTGAGATGTCAGAGAATAGAAGGCATGCCTAAAAGACCTTGGTAAAACTTGTGTAAAATGACTAGGAAAACAGTTACAATCCTTCCCACTCCCAGGCAAAATGCAGCAGGCCAACACAACAGAGCAGGTAGCAAAATGGCCGTCTCTTGTCCAGCATAGCAATCAGCAGGCGGCAGACCAACACAGCAATGCAGGTAGCAAAGTGGCAGTCCCTCCTGTAGCACAGCAGCTCTTCTTCCAGGCAGACTGTCTTTGGGTCCAGCAAAGTTCTGATTTGGTGGTGTCAGGGGTCCATGACTTATACTCGAATGTGCCTTTGAAGTGGGGGAGACTTCAAAGTGGCCTTTGAAGAACACAAGGTCCCTGCTTTTCCTTCACTGGCTCCAGACTTACTAAGGGGGTAAGCATATCTTTGTGTAAGGATAGGCACAGGGTAATCACCCAATACTACAGAGGCTTTACTCCGCATACCATTACTTTACAAGCGTTACAAAGCATGCGATGTAACAATGCGTAGCCTTTATTACGTAAGTTGTTACATCGCATGCGTTTTCACTACGCATGCGTTGTAATGGATAAACAATGTAGCACAGGAAGCAACTCTGCAAAGGCTGACCTGGATGAGCGCACACAGGAAACCACCACCCACCCTTGATTCAAGGCCTGTTCTGTTAGTTTCAGCTCTGACGCAACATCCGACGTCTTGACACCAGCCCTGACATCACCTTTTGTCAGAAAAGGATCCAATAGTTTTATCTGTCTTCAGCCTCATGCTTACAATGATAATGATTATGGCCATGCTAACTGCATGGAAGCGGAGCAGGGGGAGGTGACAGGGAGCTGCGGCTCAGAGATAGGGAGAGCAGCCCCCGTCGTCATGGAGTGAGGGTTCATGGGGCCCGAGGTCATCAGGAGAGGTAAGCTGGGGGCATTATCCTAGGGGAGGGACGTGTAGGGGGTAGTACTTAGGTTTTAGGGTAGGGTAGTTGTGTTTGTGTAGTGTAGAGTAGTGTATTTAGGTTTAGGGTAGTGTCGGGGGTTGTGAAGGGTAGTGTTTGGGAGTAGGGACAGGACTGGGGATAGGGACAGGGTAGTGCTGGGGGTAGTGTTGTGGTATTTGTGTAGTGTTGGGTTGTATTTTAGGGTTTAGAGTAGTGTCGGAGTGGCATGAAGGGTACTGTTTCAGTGTAGGGAACGGACTGGGGTAGGGGCAGTGTCATGCTGGGGGTAGTGTTTTAGGGTTTAGGGTAGTGTTGGGGTGTCGTGCAGGGTAGTGTTTGGATGTAGGAACAGGACTGGGGGTCGGGAGGGTTGTGCAGGGGGTAGTGTTTTAGGGTTTAGGGTAGTGTTATGGTGTTGTATAGTGTAGGGTAGTGTTTTAGGGTCTAGGGTAGTGTTGGGGAGTCGTGCAGGGTAGTAATTGAGTGTAGGAAGCGGGCTTGGAGGAGGGGGTGGGTCGTGCAGGGGGTAGTGATTTAGGGTTTAGGGTAGTGTTGTTGTGCTTGTGTAGTGTAGTGTAGTGTAGTGTTTGGGGGTTTGGGTTGTTTTTTAGAGTTTGATATGTGTAGGGTAGTGTATTTGTATTTAGTGCAGTTTTGGGGTAAATGCCTGTTTTATTTACTAAACAAGTTTTTAGTTTGCATACATTAACACTTGCAAAGTAAAGGTATGCAAACTAAAAACTTGCGTGGTAACGGTAATTGCTAAGTAAAAACTTCGTAGTAAAAAGCTGCGAAGTAATGGTATGCAAAATAACGAGTAATATTCTAGGCACAGCCCTATTCAGGTGCAAGTGTCAGCTTCTCCCTCACAATCTATCTCAGAAAGGCCCATCAGCCTGGTGATGGGCCATCAGAATGCAAATGTAATAAGCCAGCTCCCTTTGTGTCACTCTCTAGAGGGAATGCACAAAACCTAGCTGTCACGCAATCCAGAAGCATATTCAGAGACAGCCAGAGGCACCGAATCGTTAAAATAAGAAAATGTCAACTTTCTAAAAGTCACATTTTCATACTTACTAATTAAAATACAACTTCATTGTGGTGATCCACATCAGATACCTTCCTGTGGACGCTGGTGCTGACCCAGCGGTTCGCCTCCTTAGTAAGCTCTCTGGGGTCAGTGAGCTTACTATCAACAAGGTGTTGGCGCAGATCTGAAAAGCAAAGTCTGAACATATGCTCTGTTGCAAACAAATTATATAGCCCCCGGTAATCTTTTACCTCACTGCCCTTCACCCAACCATCCAGTACCTTGCAAAAAGAATCAACATAATCCACCCAGGTCTGTTGGGAAATCTTCTGACTATCCCTGCATTTTTGTCTATATTTCTCTGGCATCAGACCAAACTTCCTGGTTTGGGCCCCAGCTGGGGCAGCCCTGCGCTATATAAGATCCCATAACATTAACATTCTTAGGGGATATTTCACCCTGTCACCCTCTTCTAGGACCAGCAGAGTGTTCGTTCCCTCCCTGGAAATATGTCTCCAAAGACTAGCCCCCCAATCTGACTCAGGGACATTGTGCATTTGGGGTGCAATTTCATAGGCCTTAAACCATCTGTCTATGTCATCTGCCCCTACAAAATCAAACACCAGACCCTTGGGTATGTGGACACTCCTGGCAGAGGGCACGGAAGAAATGCTGCCACCATCACTGCTGGACTCCACCTGCCTGGCCTTGATGTCCAGCTCTCTCAGGCTCAACTCCTCAGCTAGCATCATTTTCTTCTCCTCTATAGCCAATCTCTTTCAGCTCTGCTCCATCTCCATAGATATCCTTTTCTCCCCCAAGGTCTGTATCTTCTCTTCCAAGGCTTCGCCTTCTATAATTTGAGCTTAGCCAGCTCCAGTTTTAAATTCATCTCCTCCCTCATGTCCTCCAGCTCCTCTGGGGACAGGCCTTTGGATGGCACACTGCTTCCTGCCCTGGAGGAATACACCACTCCTGGAAGTAATGCCCTACTCCTCCACAGACAGCAGCCCAAGGCCTCCTCTTAGATCCTGGTCCAAACCACCCTCTTTATTCAGCTCTTCCCACAGCCTCATCCTCCTCTGAGATCTTATTAAATGCAAATATAAACAACAGGAGAGAAAGGGTTAGTATGCAACTCTTATACCCCTTATTACTAATATGTCAGAAACAACAAAAGAGTACCTGTTATAATACAATAATCAATAAAAAAAGGAAGGTGAACTCACAGTGGCCACCACCACAAGCTTAATAATAAGCAAGAAAGTAGGAAAACGAAGTGAGTTAAACCCATTAAGTGGACAGAAAAAAGAACCCTCAGGCACCAACTAAAGTCGGTTGCCAGTTGTCTTCATTGGGTCCTTTATAAGAAATACGTGAAATAACTATGTAGCAAGTGGAAAGTGCATATTAAAAAGAGTGTTGACTATTCCCCAAACAGAAATTTAATGTGGGGGTAGTTCTAACTCTATTAAAAACAATTGTGCATGAGAAAGACATATAAATGGTTGAGTTAGTTTGAACCATGCGTCTTAATCTGGGGTCGACATGTTTCTGCTTACAAAGGCTAATAGTTGGCTTAGCATTCATCAGGACCATACATACCTTCGCCAATAGGAGGCGGGAAAAAAAGGAAAGGTGTTACAAACTTGGTTATCATACAAAGCACAGGGACTTCCTCGTGCTGCCCCTCCAACAGGTAGGGGCTGTAGAATCTGGAAATACAAACACAGAAAAAAAAAATTCTAACAGTTCAGTAAGTATTTCCTCTTAAAAAAGATCTCATAGAGATATAGATGTCAGTCTAATAGAACCCACCTCGTGATTTCGTTTTTTTATTTACCGCGTATTTGCGACATCTGGATATAGTCAGGCCTTTATAGATAAGGTGCTCTGACAAAATTATTGTTACCAATGTCATTCCATTAGCGGTTAAAGAAGGCGTTGTGCTTAACTTCATAATTTAATTGTCGACGAATTTCGCCTGTATTGGTAACTATCAGCGGGAGCCAAAAAGCCTCCATTCTGTTTTAATGGCGTCCTCGATATTTAGCTTTTTTCTTTAAAGAGAAGTTGCCCGTTTATGATTGAAAAGTGCGATTAAAAATTCACCCTTGTTAGTAAATAGAGCAGGAAATATTGATAGAAAATGTTGACTCAGATTAGGGTAAAGTACCCCTTGGGCCAATGGCAGGGGAAAACCTTCACGCCAGAATGTACTGTGAAAATATAAGCCGTACAACTCATCTTAGATTCTCATTCAAAAAGACATAACAAAGGCTGTTTTACCATAGCCATACATTCAGAGATCCAAATCAAAAACGAAAGGGACTTACTTTCGTCCTTGCGACTCCCCGCCGTTGGTGGATTTCGCCAAGGTTTAGGCACCGTGGAACAGAGCTTGAACCTGAGTCTCATAATGGGAAAATATACCCAGGCAAAAAAAGGGAGTCTCATTTCATGTGCTTTGCTGACCTGAGCTCGGCGTTCGATTGCATCAACCACCAGAAACATTGGCGCATATTAGAGGATATGGGGTGGAAATACAATTAATCAGTTTTAAACAGTCCTACCTGGAGGCTCGGGCCAGGATCCGTTATGGTAGAACTGGTGAGCTTAGCGATAGCTTTTCTGTCAGAAAGGGCGTAAGGCAGGGGTGTGTCTTGGCCCCCCTTTTCTTTACCCTCTACCTAAACAGTCTTGGCGACACTCTATCTAGGGAATGCTCAGATTTACCTAGGGTGGGTACAAGGCCAATTGGTACACTGTTATATACCGATGATGTGGTCCTGTTAGCCCGCACCCCGATTGGCCTACAAAAAATCGTGACTAGCTTTGCCTCTTATATGTTAAGTCTCGACCTCAACGTTAACATTTCCATAACCTTTATTATGAAATGTAGCAAGCCCAGCGTCAAGTGTCGCAATATTTTTATAAGCAATGAAAAAGTAGAATTCACTGATCACTTCTCATACCTGGGAATTGTCTTTCATAAAAGGGGTTCTTGGGCAAAAGAAAGTTTCTCTTCGCTAAAGCCATTGGTCCTTTTGATTAATTTTGCCAGGAAATTGGGAAAGCACCCTATAAACGACCTGCTGGTAATTTGCAAAGCTAAATGTATCCCAGTTGTTTTGTATGGAGCCGGCATCTGGGGCAATGTAAATGTCAGCAAGTTGAGAACGTGTTCCTGAGTTATCTGCTAGCTGTCCCAAATAGCACGGCTACGTACATTTGTCAAGCTGAACTGGGGCTGTCGTAACTGTCTGACTTCATTAAAATCCAGCCAATTTTGTTGTGGTACAAGGTATGGACAGGTGCAACCGCTGGTTTCAATTGGGACGTTATCAGGGATTGTTTGAACCTGCAACAGGAAAAATGCATTCCCTGGCTTGCATACATTAAACATTTTGTGCACGATTTAGATCACCCTGCGTTTTTTGATAACCCTGATAGGCTGTCTCTCATTACGAGGAGCGATCTAAAGGTATTAAGCATAAACCACCTGGAGTCGATTAGGCTATCCTCTAATATCATGAAAACGTCGGTCAGAGCTAACCAATCGCTCTTGACTCAGACAGGGATGCAACCCTATTTACTATTTACCCTTGACAGGTTTTTATTGACGCGCTTACGTTTAGGCAACTTCCATAACCTGGTCACTTTACCCCAAATAAACGATTGGTCACGTTCTCTCTGTCCTTGTCCTTGCGATGATATATCTGTACAGTCAACAATCCACATTATATTTTTTTGTAAGCTTGACATTTAACTGAGGAAAAGGTTGATATTGCCCTATCTGAAATTGCAAGGCCTGAGACTTTATCGACCTGCCTTTATTAAGTTGCAATTCCTGGATGATGAAATTGTTACTGATCACATTGTGAAATATCTGAAAGGGGTTGTTAGAACAAGGAAAACGATGCAAGGTCTGACCCCTGTTTAAATGATAACAATTTTTACCTAAGCTTGGGCTGTGTAATGACATGACACTATGGTTTTGATTGTAATTTTTAACATATGCTACTTTTAAGATTTGTCTGTAATTTTTTAATTGTTGTTACTGAATTTTAATTCTTACGTTTATTCTTATGTTTGTACACGTTTTTCTTGATATATATTGTGCTTTTATGATTTGATATTTTAAATCGAATAAAGCATATCCTGACTAGATATCAAACACCCCTGACAAGTCCAGGATTAACATGGCTGGGGTTCCCCTTGTCTAGAGCTAGCTTGATTGTGTCAGTTACTTCCGTTAACGCTGATTTCGTGCTATGTGGCGCACGGAAACCCGACTGAGAGGGGTCTAGCAGTTTATTCAATTCTAAATAGTCTGTCAATTGGTTATTCACTAGTGCTTCTATGATTTTGGCGAAGAAGGGAAGTAGTGATATTAGTCTGTAATTCTGCAGATCCTGAGGTCGGCCCAAGATTTTTTAAGATTCAGTCCGATTCGAGCAGTCTTCTATTTCCGCGGAAGAGTAGCCGTCTTTTAAAGAGAGGCTACAGATATCTGTAATAGATGCAGTTAGGACCGAGATGTAATAACATATGGGTGGGCCAGATCCAGAGGGGAGCCTGCTTTAATCCTAGTAGGGCCTGCACTTGGTCAGGAGTAATTGATTTAAAAGATTCTAATGAGAAGAGGATGGGATCTGAATTGACTGCAAAAGAAACTGAGGGGCTGGATGACACGTTGTTACGGAATGAACTATAGATTGTATTAATCTTCTGTTGGAAATGGTCTGCAAGATCATCACAAAGCTTTTCAGATGATGAAGTGGAGGACGGTTTACCCTAGGGTTAGTGAATTATTTTAGAATCTTAAACAGCTCTTTTGAGGCGTTGTTTGCTGCACTAATCATGTCCCCTAAGTGGTATCTTCTAGCAGTATTAAAATTTTTTAAATATGTTCTGAATGCGGTTTTATAGGTTTGTTTATATTCTTCCAGTTTAGATTTCCTCCATTCCGTTCCCATTTTCTGCAAGTGGATTTTTCTTTCTTAAGGGTTTTGGTGTACCGTGGTGCCGGAGCATTTTTTAAATGAATCTTACATACTATTAGAGGAGCAATGCTGTCAAAGACCTTTACGAGTTAATCTTCCAGTGCAACTAAGGCTGGCTCGCTATCCATGAAGTAATGTAATGTAATGTAGTGTAATGTAATTGCCCATTTATATTGCGCAGCAATCGCTCCAAGGAGCATCTAGGCGCCCATGTATGGCCAACCGGTGTAATGTTGCCTTACTGCAGAGGTCTTCAAACTTTTTGATGCCGAGACCCCCTTGTAAAACCTTTTTAATCTTAAGGACCCCTTTCCAACAAAAGTTTCTAGAAACTGGTACTCCTCAACATCAACAACTATCGACAACCATAAATGCGCCTGTTAGACCTCATCACATCCATCCATCATTCATCCACCCACACTTTCACACATCCATCCACACTTTCACACATCCATCCATCCATCCTTCATCCATCCATCCATCTACCCTTTCATCCTTTCAACCATACATCCATCCTTCATCCATCCACCCTTTCATCCTTACATCCATCCTTTACCAATCCACCCTTCCTTCCATCCATCCATCCATCATTCATCCACCCACCTTTTCACACATCCATCCATCATTCATCCATGCAACATTTTATCCATCCATCCATCCATACATCTATCCTTCATCCACCCACCCTTTCATCCATACATCCATCCTTTCATCCATACATCCACCCTTTCATCCTTCCATCCATAGATCCACCCTTCATCCATCCACCCTTTAATCCATACATCCATCCCTCATTCACCCACCGTTTCATCCATCCATCCACCCATCATTCATCCACCCACACTTTCACACATCCGTCCATCCATCCTTCATCTATCCATCCACCCTTTCATCCTTCCAACCATACATCCATCCTTCATCCACCCACCCTTTCATCCTTCCATCCATACATCCATCCTTCATCCATACATCCATCCACCCTTTCATCCTTCCATCCATACATCCACCCTTCATCCATCCACCCTTTCATCCATACATCCATCCCTCATTCACCCACCGTTTCATCCATCCATCCACCCATCATTCATCCACCCACCTTTTCACATCCATCCATCCATCCATCCATCATGATCCATCCAACCTTTTATCTATCCATACATCCATCCTTCATCCATCTACCGTTTCATCCTTCCATCCATACATACATCCTTCATCTATCCACCCTTTCATCCACCCATTCATCCATCATTCATCCATGCAACCTTTTATCCATCCATACATCCATCCTTCCTCCATCTACCATTTCATCCTTCCATCCATCCTTCATCCATCCACCCTTTCATCCATCCATCCTTCATCCATCCACCCTTTCATCTATCCATCCATCATTCATCCACTCACTTTTTCCACACATACATACATCCATCATTCATCCATGCAACTTTTTATCCATCCATACATCCATCCTTCATCCATCTACCGTTTCATCCTTCCTTCCTTCCATCCATCCTTCATCCATACACCTTTTCATCCATTCATCCTTCGTCCATCCATCCATTCACCCTTCATTCATCCACCCACCTTTTCACCCATCCCTCCATCCATCATGATCCATGCAACCTTTTATCCATCCATACATCCATCCTTTATCCATCCACCCTTTCATCCATTCATCCACTCACCTTTTCTGTGCCTCTCTCATGAGGGAAGGGCGTGGGGGGTCAGTATCTCTCTATGTCTTCTTCCCTCTTCCTCTCTCATGGGAGGGCATCTCTGTGCCTCCTTGCTGGGGGCGGGGGTGGGCGGACAGGCTGTAACAACATCTCACCTAAAGAACAGACTCTCAGGCACATTTCTCACGCACAGGCGCCAAGTATGAGGGGTTGTGCTTTGTGCTTTACAGCCTCCTCCCCCAGCCACCCTCCCCTGCCCGCCATCCCTTCCCCTCCTCGGCTTAAACACCTTCAGGGACACACACAAACCCGCACCCTTACTTCACAGGTCTTTAATAGACCTTTTACTTTTAATGAGGCTTTGTTGTTTTTCACAGCTGGGTGTGAATTAGGCCTGCCGTGAGCACCATCAATCAGCCCGACGCCACTAAGGCAAACTGACAATCTGCGACCCCCTTCCCAGGACTCCACGACCCCCCTGGGGGTCGCGCCCCACAGATTGAAGACCCCTGCCTTACTGCTTGACATTTACTTGACCAGATCAGGAATCACACTAGATCTCTGGCAATTGTGTCTTGAAGTTTGAAAATCCAGGTTTTTAGTTGTTTACGGAACTCTGTTTCCCTGTCCAATGCTCTCAGATGTGAGGGGAGAGTATTCCACGCTTTTGCACCTAGTACCGCCAGGGACTTACCCCCTCGAGTTTTGAGTCTGAACCCTGGAACGGTCAGCAGATTAGCATTTGAAGATCGTAGGGCTCGTGTTGGACAGTATCTCACAAATTTTTTCCTTAGGTATAGTGGGCCTAAGTTGTGGACAGCTCGAAAAGTAATTATCAACACTCTGAACAGAACCCTTTTTGTTATAGGTAGCCAGTGTAGTGTGTTAAGGGCCTTGGTTGCTGATGATCTTCTCGGCCATTTTAGAACCAGCCTTGCTGCTGCATGTTGCACCATCTGGAGTTTATGGGTGACCACTTTATTGGTGCCAGCATATAGGCTGTTACAATAGTCGATACGTGATGTCACCAGTGCAACCATGACCGTTTTCCTTGCCTCAATAGGTAACAAGTCAAAGAACTTCCTCAGCCCCTTTATCACCCCAAAACATGTGCCTGCCACTTTTGACGCCTGTTGTTTAAAGGACAGATCAGCGTCGAAGTTTACCCCAAGGTTGCGGGACGAGATGGTAGTGTGAGGCGGTATTTCTGCCTTCTCTGGCCACCATAATCTGGGAATAAACTCGTTTTTAGGGCCTATTGGCATGATCTCAGTTTTGCCTGTGTTGCATTTCAGATGGTGTCTCCGCATCCAGTCAAATGTGGCCGTTAGTCAACATTTGAGCTTTTCCTCCCATACCTGGTTTTCTTTATCCATTACCAGGATCAGTTGCGTGTCGTCGGCATATGCTATTACATCCATGCCAAATGACGATATCAACTTTAGCAGGGGTGCGGTGTGGACATTAAACAATGTCGGGCTCAGGCTGGAAACCTGAGGTACTCCCGTCAACAGTGGTTTCTCACTGGAACAGAATTCCCCCAGGGCCACCACTTGCCTTCTGTTACTCAAAAAGTTCTTTATCCACTCCAGGACTGTGCCTGTGATGCCAGATGTTGCTAGCCGGTCTATTAAGATGACATGTGAGACCGTGTCGAAGGCCACCAACAGATCTAATAAGATCAGGACGGCCTTCTTACCTTTGTCCAAAGCTGAGCGGATAGTCTCAGTAGTGAACAGGGGAGCCGATTCTGTGGAGTGTTGGGTCCTATATGACCGGTGGATTGAAGGTGTTGTTTGTACAAAGAATACGGGGGCAAATCATCAAGGGCCTTATCTCCGCTTTCTTGGCTTTAAAAGCCAAAAAAGCAGAGATAAAATATTCCCCCCATTTACAAGGCGGTGCTAACATGCATTAGCACGTTAGCAGCCATTTTCCCGATGCCTCATTTTGCATCTCTAATGAGATGCAAAGTAGGCGTTTCCTCCCAAAACAACATGGGAATCATCGCAAACTGCACTTCTCCCTATTATCAAGCTGGCCCAGGATATCAATACCGACATGAAAATCGGATAACCGCGGATTTCGCCGTAAGCTAACGTCTGCAAAAATCCAGACTTAGCTATACATATAATGGGAGGTGTATTCTATGGCTGAATCCACATCTCCCTATCATGAAGGTTTTCCCTATCGCTGTAGGATTATCGCTGGATTTTCAGCCATATTCCTGCTTTTCGCCGCTATTGCTGTAATATTTATCGCCTTGGAGATACACATTGTTAATAACGCGCTATTCGGGCGATAAATTCCAGCGATAGGCGGCAATAAATGTAATAGCGCTGAGCACGGTTTGCGATGTTTATCGCCGTTTGTAGTTTATATACCCGGGGTTTTAAAAAAAGGCAGTTTTATGAACATATATTTTAAAGCCCTAAAAGTATTACATTAAGGGCATCGTTATGGGGGCAACTTAATTCCGACAGTAGTCACCAGTCTCACCAGGATTATGGGATCCACTGGAACACTGCCGATCTGTACTTAAAGCCAGAGCTTTCAGCTGCAGAAAACAGACAAAATCTCTGGGTACAAATCTAGGGGAGCATGGATTAATTTATTAGCAGGAAATCAGACCTTGAACTGTCAATCTCCATGGTAAATGTTCATTTTTTACTGGACCCTCAAGGTCAATTCGTACTGAGCTCGATTTTCAATGCACCTGAAGATAACGTTATCCCCAATATCGGTAACTGTAGATGGAGAAATGTAAGCCGTTTTCCTGGACCCCTTGTTATGAAGGACTGAGTGGTATATTATGGGCAGCTGATAAGAAAGGATACACAGGTAACCTTTAGTAAATGAGAATACATCGAATAAGGACAGATAAGTACACAAAGTCACTATGGTGCCAAACATCTCTTGACCAATCTGTTGGAAACCCAAGTAGCTATGGAGAAGTTCTTTCCTTCACTGCTCCTCCTTCTGTTCTATCTTGCACTTGTATAAGTACTCATTCAAACATGCATTCTGTTCAATAAAGTTTACTGCATTCATTGAAGTGTGGAAGATGACGATATGCAAGCATGTTATGCCTATTTGAAAAAACTGATTTCCATATTTAATTTGTCTAACTATTCAAAGTGGTCAGAAATTAACTAGTAAATGATGTTCCCTTTTTGGTACAAATGAACATTTTCTCAATGTTGGCACGAGGGGATGCCCACGACTGGAAAATTCGAGGAAGTCGCTCTGCGTCCAGGTGCTGGATCATGATTGAAGAAATTGTGCTAACCTGGTTAGAGGATGGTAAGGATGTTCCAGTTACAAAGATTAGGAGCAACACCAGTGAAAAACCTTTTCACGCCATGCAACGTGTAAATCATTCATTTTCAGAGACGTCCTTCATGGTAAGACATCTATCCAAAGCTGTTCATTGGTATATTGGGCATACCATTTTGTGATGTCAAGTTCAGCAGCAATGCCCCCTTAAGTTCAGTGCATTCAGGTATTTCAGTATAAACTACCCTCGACTGGGATGAAGTACCAAAGAATGAATCGGCAAATGAATGTATAAATGGATAGCTGGATGGATAAATAGAAAGACGGATACACATTCAGGTGGACTGATGTATAGACAGGCAGATGGACAAAAAGATTGTTGGTTTAAGAATGGATTCAGGTATTTTGTATAGCTGGACTGATTAGTACATCATTTCTTTATGATCACATGGCTACTGAATTCTGCAGATGCTCTAGAATGCTTTCTTAAGTCACAACACAAGTCACACAAAACACACACACAATGCAACTCTTTTCTTCAAAGCATTTAAGGACTTCATGATCCCCCAAATGTACAGCAAGGTGTGAAATATCCACCCAACACACAAAGGAGGATATTTATTATTATTATTTTGGCCAATGCAACAAACATTTACAGAGATATGGAGCATTTCTGCTCACTGTGTGTGCCTAGCGCCAGGGCAGGCACGTTTGCACTATAGTGCAAAGAGGCCTACTTTACAGGTGTTAGGGGATTCCTTTCTGCATAAAAACTATTCTTAGAGGTATAATCATTTTTTAATGTGTGCTGCAGAAGGCAGCACATATGGAAAGAGGAAGAAACTGAGAAAAATAAAGATATTTCTCCTTGGTATGCCTCTATGTAGAAGCGCACCATGTCGGCTTAAGCCCAGGTTTGCGGTCTTTGTAAATCTTAGTTTGCATCAAAATACATAGGTGGATACATGGAAACGCCCATGCTCCACCCATGTAACGCCTAACCAATGCAAAGCAAGCTAAGGCTGCGTTATGTGCTGTGTTACACTGTATTTACTAAACCATGCAAAGTGGCTTTGCATGGCTTAGTAAATGCCAAAAATGATTTTGCGTCAGGGCTGCTCGACAAAAGGATGCAAACCCAATGCAAAATAATAGCAACTGTGGGCCAAAATCTGTAGAAAAAAATCTGAAGCCTAATTTAAATCTCTAGCATTGCATGAACAATTCCTAGTCCAAATCAAGACACATTCATATACCTAAACTATTTGAGAGATTTACAAGACAAATAGATATAACACTGAACTCTCTTGCTGATAAGGTGACAACATAAATAGGATTAACAAAAGACTTGATTTCACTGAGAAAAAACTTTTGAGTTTTAGGGTTTCCTTTTAGAAAGTATTGTTTTTAGATGCGATTAGTGAATTATAGTAGGAGCACCAAATAAGCCAAATATCAAATCAATTGGTCACTTTGTTCCTTTTACTTACTCAAGGACTCCAACTCCAAGAAGCACTGCTTCATTAAATAAAAGTGCAGGACCGGAAATGAGGTGTTCCAGTGAAAAGAAATTCTCCGGCAATATTAACGCTAAACTTAAAAGCACATATCATGGGCCCGACCGGCAGTTCCGGGCACCGGGCAATCCCCCGGTAGCCTGGACGGGGTGGGGGCCGGCTTGGTGACAGAGGGCCGGTTTTGTTTCTGGGGCCAATTTGGACCCTGTCCCTGAGGCGTGACCGTGACCGAGCAAACAACAAGCACAATCTGTGCAGCTGCGGGTGATGGTGGTGCTGCTTGCACCGTCCGGGACCATGTCCGTGATGCCAACCGATTTTATTTTATTTATTAAAAATCCACCTGTGACCTCTGACCTGGGCTGGGTGGCTGCACCGTGAAGCGCCGCGCGCAGTGACATCTACTAAGTCTGCACGCCGCAGTACAGTCATTCACCCTTAAGATGGGGTCTGGAGTCAGCGCAAGCGCATTGGGGGTCACGCAATTAAAAGTGCACGTGACTGCGAGGCAGAGACGACTGAAAGAGAGGCTGGCCTGGAGCGGAGCCTGGAGGCACCCCATAATTTAATTATTTCTCTAGTCTGCCCCAGTGTCAGCCGCCCGGTACCCGCAGCCCCCTGCGTGAGCCTCCACCAGTCATTGAATTCATGGCCATTAGAGGCTTAGGACGGAGCGGGGTGGTACTAACAGGCTGCCTTATGGACTGAAAATGAATAAAAGTTTGAAGCAATGAATATGGGCAGCAAGTACTCTTCCTCCCATTGGTGCCCTGAGTCTTTTTTGTTGTACTTATTGTTAGGTCTTTTTTCCCATCTTGATCAGGGTGGCGTCCTATAGTCTTTGGGGCTCTCTACTAGTTTGTGTGGATTTATATACCACCGTTCATTAAACTCAAGGGGGTCTCTGTAGCTGGTTAGCAATCACAGCAATCTCCTGAATATTGATTTCAAATATATCAGGAAAACATCTCCATCGTATAGAATATCCCAGAGATTGCTTAAAATGGTGTCATGTTATTTAAAATCAACCAAAAGATAGAGAATGCCATTGGCGTTTTGAACTGAAAGACTGCACATTGGACTCAGGAAATTCTGTTTCTGGCATGGATTCTGTGAAACGATTATCTCACATGTTATCCGACTGTACACAGCCGCGGTGCGTCCATTGGGGCATAGGGGCGTATCCCCGCCAGCCACCATGGACCCGCATCGCGGCCGCCGGCAGCAATCCTAGTATCACTATCTTCTAAATAAAATACAGCCGCCGGCGGGAATTGCGCAGGGGGGTGGCCTGCTGCAGCTTGAGTGACAGTCCACACTCAGGCTGCAGCAGACCGTAGTGCGCAGTGACAGTGCCGCTGGGGAAATTACAGTGCGCATGCTTGGGAAAGTTGGCAACTTTCTCAAGCATGCGCACTGTAAGTTCCCCAGCGGGACCCAGGGGTGCCTGTTTGCTACCACAGCCCGGGTTTCCAAAGGGCGACAGGGCGAGCAGCAAATGTGCCCCCCTAGCCAATCCTGGCGCTGCATGCAGCGCCAGGATTGGCTGGTCCACCGCGCAGCATCCATCATTGGATGCAGCGCGTGGTGGGGGTGAGACATCCTGTCAAGGAAGAGCTCTGCCTCTGTCGCGGTCGGAGTCTCTTTCGTGTGCTCCAGACGCGTGTTATAAACAGGTAAGTTCAGAAATACTAACCCAAGTGAACTCGTCACGGTTTAGATTTATATTGTTTCTGCCCCTACTAAATGTAAATATCAACTTTATATTTGCCATTTGATCACATTTAAAGCAGGGATGAGGGTTGGAAATAGCGGCCATGCCGCGTGTGTATCGCCCAGCGCTAATCGCAAGTGTTAACCCCTGCTCAAATGGTGGACGAGGGGCCAACACGTGCCAGGAAAGAAGAGTACGCGAGTCTCAAGGGGAGGTGATCGGAAGAGAGGATGTGACAGTGACGGCCCTGAAAGTGCCAGCCAGGCATTTAACGGAGATCTAAACAGGGTCATGGAATAGAGAGGGATGGACCCGAAAGTATCCAGAGATGGTGCGAGGAGAAGAGGACTCTCGACAGATCAGAGCGAAACAGAAAGAATGAGCCGCGCTCAATGGGGAAACGGCAAGACAGGTCCACAGCGATCCCTGTGAGCCCTCCTCCTGCAGAAATGTGCGTGGGTGCGACCCTCAAGTGGCATGCGTGGGCATCCGCGCAGCCGCCGCAGTGATCTGCCTTTCCTTTTCGTTTCACAAGTTTTGGCCGCCGTATCAAAACTTATCGGGTCAAAGCGCCTGTTGCAATGCCCTAACCTTGAGAAGGCATCGAGATAGCTCGTCGGATTAACCCACCTGCTGCAAAGATCAGATACCTTTTAGGGTAGCTCATGTGGTTGTCGCCCCTGCTGGGGATCTCTTTCGATCTCCTGCAGAGCACAGCGCGGTGGATCGCTGGCACAGCACGTGCTGCAGAGATAGATCCACGTGCAGGACGCACTGCCACGATTGACGGAGTCTAAGAAAGCCAGCCGAGTTCCTGTTGCCATTGCCTGCGTGTAGGCTTCAGGCCAGGGGTTCAGATCCCAGCAAGTTGGTTCAGAAGGTTAGCATAGGTGTAGGTATGGGTAATATCATCAGGTGAAAGGTTACGATCCAGTAAGACAGCTTGGTCTGTTAAAGGTCATGTTGGATAGATCTGGGTCTAGCCTCAGTGTCTCACGTGGGGGCTGCAGATTGCTAGCTGAGCAGGTTAATGAGCCTGCTGTAGAGACCTCCATGTAACTTCCAGGCCCCTGAGATGCCTCGGCTGGGGGAAACATCCGTTACAACGCGGATGTTTCAACGCGGTGCTGTTACGACGCGTCCGTAACAACGCAAGTCGTTACCACGACTTGCGCTGGAGGGCGCTAGAAGATTAAAAATAGTAAATTTACTATTCCAACACCTTCCCTAGTGTCCACGGGGACTGGTGTTAGAATAGTAAATTATACTATTCGATATCCGCGCCCCCAACGCAAGTCGTGGTAACGACTTGCGTTGTAAGGGACGCGTTGTAACAGCACGCGTTGTGACGGTACGCGTTGTACCGTCACCAATCCCTCGGCTGGTAGTGCCTCTTCTCAGACGAGTGACTCGGTCGTAGAACTACAAATTGATGCTTGGGATTACCACATATCTAAGTGCTTGCAATATTGAAAGATAATGAAAAGGGAAGTAAGTATGTAAAGTGGTAAATGTGTTATTGGAAACCGAAAGCCGGTCTCCTCTACCCACAAATCAGTAAGCCCTCTCCACCCCAACTCACACACTGGTTTTCTGACAGTTACTCTTTTTATGAATTAGTGTTTTCTAGTCATGACTATGAAAGAGGGGCGAGTAAAAGAGGGGTAAGGAGTGGAGTTCGAATGGAAAGGGAGCACAGACTGACGGATTACAGCTAACAATGCTTTTTAACAGCCAGATAGCGAGCCTACACTTTGTCTGCAGGATGATTTCAACTACGCAATGTTGTGCTCACTGCACTGCGTCTGCCCTCAGCTGCAGCCCCAGCATACACTGCTCCACTCGCTGCACTCTCTCACCCAGCATCTCATCACTACCTTTGCCCTAACATCGTCACACTGGATTTACCCATACACACTACCCTTGAACCCAAAACACCCTTGCTCCAACCTAATAGCATTGCGTCCTCACCAGTTCATTCACTTACCTATTTATCCATCAGCCCATCCATGCATTTACTCGCACAGTTATCTGTGCATCCATGGGCTACGTTGTCCATCCATGCACTGGATCACCCATCCCTTCGCTGCTCCTGCCCCTTCCATTGCCCCTTCCTACACTGACGCCCTCGTAGTTCTAGCTTTAATACCTCACTCTTTTTTGCCACTATTGCCTTGCCCCTCACATTGCTGTTGCCTCTCGCATTGCTGTTGCCAGCTACACACTGCCCTTCTTTTTAGGCTTTGAAGCACTTGCCCATTCATCTAGCCTTCCATTATGCACTCTCACACCTATTCAATCATTCATTCAATCACTGAAACATTCTTGTATCCACACACTCCACTGCCATCTTAGGCACACAGTTAACGAAGAGGCACTTCTAAGCCGGGTCTAATGGCGCTTTCGGGGTGTACGTTTACACTCTGACAGAGACGAGTTGCATAGCTTTGCTTTGGACTGGGAATGTAAGGAATAGATGACAGGCACTGCTGGAGATGAACCCCTTCCAATGGTGGGAATTAATCCCTATCCACGGTGGAAATTGAGAAGGGGACATCCTCAAAATGTAATAGGAGCATAGGACAGGAGGTTTCTCCTTGTCAAAAAGAAAAGTATTTTAAAGTATAAATGTGTATTTCTAAGCAGTTAGAGCTGCATAGTGAAAGGTACACCTTGCAAATGTATACGTTTAAATGCTTATGCATGCGAGCACCTCTGAAAAGCTGCAATTGCAGCTTTTCTGAAGTACGGCTGGGATTTACCACAGCCCTGCACTACTTTTGCTGCATGTCAAGACTGGGGGTAAACGGCAAAGAACTCCAAACCACGCAACCGGCCTGCCGCCTTACTGCCCACTGAAGGGACCCACCGGCTGTGCCCCTGCCCTGCTGGCACCTCCCTGCTCCGGAGTGTGGGTGAGGCAGGGCTCGGTCATCGGACAGCTGGCACTGGAAGCAGGACTCAGGCTGTCTAACGGCCAGACACCTGGGGTCCCCTCCAACACCACTGCGCTGTTACCCAGTGAAGTATTCTAGGTTACAGCACTGCACACAGGCACATCCCTGCTTCTCAGCAAAGGGAAACTGCTGGAGAGCAGGTGAGGACAGGTGTGTGCAGCCAGAGTAAAGTGACAGCAACCACACAGAGAGAGAGATAGAGAGAGATGACCACCATGCCACCCACGCAGGGACCTGAAGTGCTTGGTTTGTTCTCTCCATCTCCCCGCAGCCCACCCACACATGGACCTGAAGTGCTTGGTTTGTTCTCTCCATCTCCGTGCAGCCCACCCACGCATGGACCTGAAGTGCTTGCTTTGTTCTCTCCATCTCCCAATAGTTGTACCTTTGCAAATGTAGTTGCCATTTCAACAGAAACTGTACTTTCTGTAAATAACAGTGCGCTACCTCTCAAGCGCTCCAAAATGCACTACCAGCTTCATACCACACTCAAAACATTCTCCTGCTGAATGGGCATGGCACATTTGCAACACTTGTTTTTTTGTAGGACACTCGGATTTTTCATAGTTCCTAGCGTGCGGACCGGGGTCATTAAAGCATGGGGGAGACGGGCACAGCATTGGTGGGGGCAGACAAGGTGCTGGGACAGAAGGGATTAACTTAAGGTCATAGATTGAGTGACATTGCACCTGGCGGATATAGAATGAGCGAGGGCACAGAGGGAGTGACGGGACAGGATGTCCTACCGACCTTGGAGCTGGGGAATCAGGTTTGGGTCTCGGCTTTGGCTCAACAACCTGTGATTCTGGACAAATTACTTAATCTCCCCGTGTTTATCGAAAATGATGTGTATTGTGATTGGTGTTCATGTAAAGCGCTGCAATACCTTCTGGTCGAGTTCGTGCTATTTAAAAACTGCAACAACAAAAAAAGCGGATGAAGGCTCGAAGATGGGGTTACAAGTACAAACCGAGTGGTATGCGCATGGGGGAGTGTGACGCAGTGGTAGACGGTGCACAGGGCATGGGTGCCATAGAGTGCAGGAGGGCAGAGAGTCCATCATAGCTCAGTGAAAGTGGGAAACGTCGCAGAGTGGGCGTTTTGTTTTGTTCTGCTTTAGAATATGCTGTAGCACCTTGCATGGTCATTCTGTGGTTATACTGAATAAGCAGCTACCTATGTTATGCCATCTATTAATGTAATAACTGCACTTTCACAATTGCTTTATTAACCTTCCTGCTTTCTCAAATTTGCTTGAAAATGCACGATTTTTCTTCAAAATTTTCTTGGGGGTTTAATCCCCGCAAAGCCCCCTTTTGGGGTTCAGGTTCGCTCGCTCGCTACGGTGCTGTATGCAAATCACTTTGCGCCCCACCACTTTGAAATGTCACCCACCGCCCCTGACTGTACATAGTTACCTTGGATAGTTTATGGCACCTGCTTGTGGTCCTGTGTGTCTGGAACATGATCGACTGAATGCCACAGGGATTTATGAGGCTCCTATGAGATATCTTCCAGTGGGAAGCAGTGGCTAACAGTGCCTGATTTTCTGGCAGATAATCTTGGCTTCTTATTGGGACTATTTCAAAGCAGCGACGGGGCAGCATGTTTGCGTAAGTCTATAAGCAATGCTCAAGCTTGTCGGCTCCCCAGCTCGGAGCCCAGCAGGATACTAACGTGGCTAGGATGAATTGTACCATGAAGAGCATTCAAAAATGCAGGATGAGTCCAAGGGGAGCATGGCAGAGGAGAGGAGAGAATCTGCTAAGAGGGAATGCAGGGCCTGCTGGAGAGAGAGAAATGAGAAGGGAAGCTGTGGTATCCTTCAGGAAGGAGGCAGAGAAAAGGATCACTTGTAGACAGTAGTAAGTTAAAATGGATGAGTTTTAAAGCAGAAGAGTGAGTGCGAAAGTTAGATCTGTCTCGAGAAGTAGCACAGAGGGGAGATGTAAAGAGCTAAACTCAGAGGATGCGAGATATGCTGAGAGAGGAAGGCAGGGTCTTCGCTAGGCAGAGGGCATATCTGACCTTGAGAGAGGCGGGGGAAGTTGGAATCTGTTAAGAGGCAACAAGGGGGATCTTAGATCTTCTGGCAGGATCAGGAAGTAAGTGGGATGAAATGGAGAAAGAGAAGAACTCCTGGTGTCTGTTGTGGAGAGAAGCAAAGGCAAGGTGGCAGGAGGAAAATGCTGACTGGAGGTGGCATCTTTTGGATCAGCTGATAGCAAAGGCAAACTGAAGGCGGATCTGCTGATGTGAAAGGTGGGATGAGAGTGGCATTTGTCAGCTGGAGAAGAAGGGTGAGAGTGGGAACTAAGGAGAGAAAAGGGGCCATTTGCTCAAGGAAGGAAAGGAGATACAAAGCTGCTTTTAGGAGGGTTTCAAGTGAGGAAAGATTATGCGATACATGCAGTATGCAGAGTGCAGTGTATTTAAATGGTTTGGCATATAATTTTAAGTTGTATATGTCCCGGAATAGGCAAGGCTGAATTTTTATCATTGTTCTTTTTGTGATTCTTGAATTTTTCACAATCCCATGACTTCAGTGATGTAACATTGATGGCAGCACCCACACTCTGAAAAGTGTTCATGTGCCACTGGCCTGGGTGCCTTTGTGTGAATTTTTCATGCTTAATGTCTAGGGTGCCATGTGAGACATTTCCAAGCCTTCTGGCAGCCTGGGTGCTTATGTGGGACGTTTCCATGCTTACTGACCTGGGTGCTTATGTGTGCTATTTCCATCGTTTCTGGCCTCAGTGACCTGGAGGCTCTGTAGGAATGTCTGTGATTTATGACCGGGTATCCTGGTGATCCATAAGGTAACCATTTACTATGCTTTAAAAGTTAATACAATCTAATATGTAATGAAAAATGTGTTGAAAAATGCTTTGTTTTGCCTTTCTGTCTCCAATATTTTCTTGGATGGACAACTCCCCAAACTCCCCCTAGTAGTGGTTGCTCACTGCGCTTGCTTGCTACACACCATGTGGGGGCTGGTCTCACTTTTACTTTGTTCTCTCTGATTCACTACTTGTGTCTATGTTTGGTGCTCTCTGAAAGAATGTCAATGGGTACATATAACTGGGTGGGTAACCTGGTGCTCTTTAAGGTCATCATCTATTATTTACTGTGCTTTGAAGTTTGATACAATTGAATATGTAATGAAAAATGTGCTGTAAAATTCACCATTTTGGTCTGTCTTTTTCCAAAATTATCTTGGGCGGAGAACCCCCCCCCCCCCAACCCCATTAGTAGTGTTCGGGCTTGCTCGCTGAGCGGCAGACGGGGGCTCGTCTGGCAAAATTTGCCAGGGCTGCTTTCAGTTCCCAGTCAGGCCCTGCACATATCCCTCAAGTGCGTACATCCTAAGTGTTTATTCTAGTCTAGCTCCGTTTTCCCATATTAAGCACTGGGATCTCCAAGTGCTCAAGACTATAACTAACAGCTTCAGAAGGAGAGGGAAAATGTATCAGCAACTGAGATATACTACTTGATGGGATGCTTTGAGGAGATGACGAAGGATATTGAACTTGGACATGAGAAGTTTGTGATGGGAGGATGGGAGAGGAATCACGTTGTTGAGAGAACAGGCTTCGCTTTCGCATCTGATGTGTAACAAACCCAGAACCCTAAACCTAGAAAGTAAAGCCACCGTCCCCACAATATTCATTTCTACTTCTTGATGCTCCAGTACCCCCTTTACCGTATAAATGCCATACTACAACAGAAACAGTTTCTTCAGTACATCAAGAATATAGTCCCACTTTTAAGTTGAAATTTTGAGCTGTCCAAACAGATACGACTTGCAGAAGAGTCCACACCAACTAGCATGCACCAAAAGATTGTGGGATGGAAGCAATGAAAGAAATGTTCTTCTACTCTGGCTACTGAGCAGACACAGGCCTCTGGTGGTGTTGGCTTTGAGTGTTTACTCCAGTTTACAACGGGTGATCTTTTATCTCACCTTTAGCCATGGACTGTTCTTTTGGGGGAAACATCATTTACCCCGCATCCGAAACAATGCATGCCATTACAACGCGGTAATTACAACGACCGCATTGTTACATTGCATGCCATTACAACGCAAACCGTTACAATGACTTGCTCTAGGGGGCAGGTGTTGGATTTTAAATCCAATACCTTCCCTACTGTTGTACAGACTGGAGTTGCAATAATAAAAATTATACGATTCCAACATCCAGCGCCCCCTACAGCAAGTCATTGTAATGACTTGCACTGTAATGCTATGCGATGTGACAACGCGGTCGTTGTAATGACTGTGTTTTAACGGCATGCGTTCTAAACGCATGCATAATAACGTGGCATATTCTTCTTGTGGGAGCCATTAGGTTTCTGGTGATGGAGGAGATTGCCAGGCAATTGTTGGGGTTATCAATTGAGCGTTTAATGAAGAGTGTCCACACAATCCCCTCAAGACTCCGGGGTTCCCGGAATGCACACTTCTTCAAAGGAATGCTGTAAAGACTTCTGTCCATTGGCTGCTTTAGTTGAGGTTTGGTTTTCTGGAGCATACACTTGTCCTGCAAATCTGCTGATGTCCTTGACCCTGACGATTTGACAACATTAGTAAGTGTGGTGTAACAAGACACAATCCTTCTGGGTTTGTCTGTGTGGGCTTTAAAGAAAACTTGCAGTACCTTCCTGTGAGAAACTGTACTGACATGAAGCAAAAGTCAAAGCTTTTAGGTGCAGGGTTGTGTTGATTTCAATGATGGCGAAGTGTTTGAATTGGTCTCAAATATAAATATTTATATGAGCTTTAGAAAAATACATCCACCAGGTAAGTACGTTTTATTATGGTTCAATAAGGTATCTCATGATCCTGCTTTCGGCCTCGTGGTTTATTATCACGTCCCTAAAACTCCAAGATGACTTTGTTGGACTATTATATACGTTACTCTTTGTGTATGGTTTATATGACACATTGATATTTAAGCTGGTGTGTATGAAAAATATTTTTGTAACTGATAAATGTTTATTGAAAAGAAACATTTAAACACTTACCGCAGATGATTGTCCTTACTGTTTACATTTCATGAGATAAATATGATAAAATAAAGAGTAATATTTAAGCTGAGTTAAAGTGTTAAAGTATTACCATTATTTAAAAGAATTATGTAACTCCAATATATTATGAGTTTGAGATCACTACTCTTTGCGCAATACCCATACCAAAAGGTATATATAATTATGTATAATATTTAATATTATGTAATATTTTGGATATATATATTTGTAGATATCACTTATTTGGATGATGTTTGTGCACAATATGCAGTGATATAAACCCATATTTAAAAAATATGATAGCGTGCTCTGTTACTGCATTTTAGTTTGCGACAGTCCTGAATCATTCTGTAGAGCTTTACCATTGCCCGTTGTTCAATGCACAGTACCCCCAGGTCCCTCCTGTCCTCGTCTCATTCCCAAACATATCACTATCTCCGCGACAGAAAAAAAGAACAGGAGCATGCTGGGATACCTGACCCACTCTCTTCCGCTGAGAGTACATAAGCGGTACCAACCCAGCATGTAGCCTGTTCTTTTTTTCTGTCTTCTGACAGAATGGGACGTGTTTGCTGCTTACCTGTTTCTTCTGTGGATGTCTCGTCGGGGTCTGTCCTCGTCATCCTGTTCCGCTTCTCCTGGCCTGCCGGGCTTGCTGGGAGTCGCGTTGATGGGCGCCCGGCACTTTGAGGATGGGGCGCTGCTCCTCCGGATTCCTTCCGGGTTTCAGCACGCTATTTCCTACGGGTTGGCCAGTATAGAAGATGCGCAGAAGAAGCTGTTTTGGGGGCCCAGGGGCTAAGTTGGGTGGTGCTCCTGGTCCCCCTACCTGGCTTGATGGGTGCTGCTGGCCTTATTTCCTCTCTGTCGCCCCTGCTGTTCGTGGTGTCAATGCAGGGGCGGGCCTTGTAGATGGTCGGTCTTGGAACGGTGGCTACAGTCCTCTTCCCCGCCCGGCGCTGGTGTCCTGGAAGGTGCCTGGGCTGGCTCTTGGGGACATGACGCTTGGAGTCCTTCTTGCACCTGTGGTGAGTCCTGCATAGCGGTTCCTCTTTTCTTCCCAGTTGCCTCGCACTTACATGTTCCTCTGGCCTTATGTTTTGTGCTTTGCCTGGATGGGTCTGGCTGTGCGCAGTGGGGCTTCCTCTGTGGTCTTGACTGGGAGTCCTGCTCTGCAGCTTCGGGGGCTTTTCTCTGGCTTATGGCGCTCCCTGTCCCTGCGCTGGGTTGGGGCTTTGGGTGGCTTTTTGCGCTATGTCTCTTCCTATCTTCCCAGTGCTGCGCTAATCTTCCTCCACAGGTTTTGGGTTATCAGGCCTCCTGGCTTTCTGCTTGATTGGCGCTTGTTGCTGGATGGCGTCTGGGCGAGGGGGTTGGGGGACGGTCTATATTTGGTGGTGTTGGCCTGTCGCCCTGGTGAGTTGCGCTTTGCGGGTTTCTTCTTCCCTGTACTGTGCTCTTCGCCTGCGGCCTTGTCTCCCTGCTTTCCACTGCTTGGTATGTGCTGGGGCTGGCGGGTGCTGTGGGCTTCCGCCCGTTCCCCTGTGCCGGCGTCTGCTCTCGTGGGCTTTTCATTTTGTGGCGGTGTTTCGGCCTGGTTCGGTCCTCTGGCCTCGGGGCTTCCTGCCTTCCTAATCCGCATGCTTCTATTCCCCCTGGCTGACATTGGTGCCTGGTGGGGTGTCCACCTTGGTTGCCTGTTTCCCGGCTACTTCCACCTCCTTTCTGTCTGCCCTGTTGGTTCCTGCCTGTGCTTGTGGGTTCAGGCCGGGTGCGTTCCTGTCTGGGTGCCTGCCTGTGGCTCCTAGTGCTGGGCGCTCCTTGCGTCCTTCCGGGGGTGTTAGCTTGGCCCGTGCTCGGGGTGCCTTGTTTCTTCTTGCCTCCCGGTGCATGGCCGGTGCTCTGGTTTTCGCTGTGTGGGGTTTCCTGGCCTGTGGCCTTTTTCTTCCTGCTGGCACTTGGTAGTGCCTGGGTGTGACGGCTGGGCCCTCCGCTGCCCTTGCGTTCGCTTCTCTCCTCCTGCGTGCCCTCCTGCCCGGGCTGGTGTTTTTTCCCCCCTGTGGATTTCCTGTGTGTGGGGTTCTTGCTGGATGAGGGTCGTGGAGGTGGGCGTGCTGCCCCCGTTCCACCCTGTGTTCAGGTGTGGCACATCTGCTTTTGAGCTTGGCCCCTGCTTGGGTTTAGCTGGGTCACTTCGTGCATCCTGCTTCTGGGTCCTTGGTGCTTCCGGACTCCCTGTTTCTTGAGTTCCGTTATTTCTTTCCAGGGCAGGGGGGCTGTTCTGCCCCCCCCCTCGGTCCCAGTGGGCCTTGGTTGGCTGTTGCTCCAGGACTGTCCTGCTGGGGCCCCTGGTTGGCTTTCTGGCTATGGTTGCAGCTTGCCTCTTGCCTGGTGCTGTGTTGTGTTGCACTTGGTTGGCTGGTAGGGTTTGGTTTCCTGTTGTGGTTTCCTTTTTCCCCTCTTGTGGCTCTTTTTGTGGCTTGGTGCACTTTGGGGTCATTTTTTTTCGCTGCCGCTCCCTTTGCCGCCTGTGTTGGCTGGGTGTTGTGGGTCTTCCTTGGCTTCTGCCTGGGTGGCTCCTTGGTTTCTTGGGTGCACTGCTTCTGTGCCCCTCCGTGTTTCAGGGTTCGGGCTGCCCTGTTCCGGGTATCCTCCTCCCCATGCCTTCTCTTGGTCTTGGCAGGTGGGTTTGTTGGTGGGGTTGCCGGTTTTGGACTGGTGTCAGACTCCCCTGGTGTGTTGGTCGCATGGCTCCTTCCCCGCTCCCCCTTTTTTGGCCTTCCTGGGCCCTGGTGCTGTGACGTTCCCCCCCCTATGGGCCTGTGCATTTTTGCCTCCTGTGTGGCCTGCTTTCGGCCTGTGGTGTCTCTGGCCATTGCTTTTGCTGTTTCTGCGGGGTTTGTTCTTCCCCTTTTGGGTCTGTTCCCGCGCCCCTGGGGGGTGTGCGCTTTTTGGTCACTCATGGCTCCTCTCCTGTGGTTTGGGGTTGCCTAGGGTGTTCCTGGGTTCTGTAGGGATTCGGCTCTGCCTCTGTTGGGTTTGTTCACTTGCGGTCCCTGTTCTTGGCCTCCCTTTGTATGGTACCTGCCTGGGTCCTTCCCTGTCCGCTCGTTCTCTGGTGCTTTTGGGACTCTTTTTGCGGCCTCTTGGTGTCCAGTGGTTCTGTCCCTGTTGGTCTAGGTATTGGGTTGGGATTGTGTCCTTTCCTGTGCCGCTCCTTTGCGCCTGGCTGGTAAGCTGGGCCCTTTGTGTTGGTTGACGGTTGTGGCTTCCCGGCCTCCCTCTCTGTCTTTCTGCTGTTTCTCCTCTCTTGTTGGCGTGGCGGGCTTTGGTGCGATTCCCTGGCCCCTTCTTGATTGAAAGTTTTTGGAGTTGGGTCGCTTGGCCCTCTGACTCTCCGTTCGTGTTGAGGTCCTCCCGGCTGGCTGGCCTGTCGGTTGTCCGGTTGGCTTCTTGGGTCTTTCTGGGCCTCCTGCGTTGTTGGGCTCTTGGCCTTCTTGTTGGTCCTTCATGTTTTGCCCTTCTTGGAGTTTGCCTTGGGTGGTTCCTTGGGGACCTCCTGGCCTCTGGGTCGGCTCTTGGTTGTTGGCGGTTCCTCCTTCCAGTTTCTGGGGTTGGTTTCCCCGGTTCCGTGTTCGGCCTTGGTTTTTCTCTTTTGGCTGTGCCCTAGCCGTTTGTGGAGTCTGCTTTGGGTGACGTTTTTGCTCTCCCTGGCCTCGATTGGGTGGGTTCCTGGGTTCGTGTCCCTGTGTCTCCTGCTTTTGGTTGCCTCGGGCCTGGCCGCTGGCTGGTTCCTGTGCCCTAGGTTTTCTTCTCTCGGTGTGGCGACCTTGGCTGCGGCCGTCCGGTGTCTCTGCTGGGGTTGGCTGCTTGTCTTTCCTGCCTTTGGCCTGGGCCTTCTGTGGGTTTTCTGTGCCTCCAGTTCCCTTCTGCAGCGGTTGTCGGCTGTTGGTGGGGGCCTTGCCTGGGTTCCTTGGCCCTCTTCTTCCTGGTTGTTGCTCTGGGTCGGTACCAGTTTTCTTGTCTGGTTCCTCCCTCTTTGGTCTTGGTGGCTCTGCTGGTGGCTTCCCCTGGTGTGTTGGGGTTGGGCCCTGTGGTTGGTCAAGTTTGTTGTTCTCTTGTTTTGGCGGGTCTCTTCGGTCTCGTCTTCCTTCCGCTGGCCTTTTGGTGTGGTCGTTTGTGGGTTGCCCCGGCTGTGGGTCACTTTCTTCCCTGCTTTGGGGGGGGGGGCGTTTGCTCTCAGTCTTGCCCCTGCTGGTTCCTTTCTGGGCCTTGGCGGTGCCCTCCTGTGCAGTCTGCTCTTGTGCGCTCTCAGGCGTTCGCCCAGGTTGGCCTGTTTTGTCCCTGGTGTGGTGGCTGCTCGGCGGTGCCAGGGGCTGTGGGTTTCTCCCTTGGTAGTTTTTTCTCCCTGGTCTTTTGTACTTCCTGGCTGCGATGCTCCGTTGGGGTGCTTCCGCTTTTGAATTGAATTGAATTGAATTGAAAATTCCATTTATATAGCGCATAACCACCCGAAGGCCTCGCAGCGCTTTTCCGGGGCTTCCTTCCCCCTGTAGTTCGGGGGGGTGGGGGGGGTTCTTTCTGCACCGCTGGGTGCCCCCTTGGGGCTTGGCTCTGGGTGCATGGCCTTTTTCGGGCTTGTCTTGGGGGTCCTTGTGCTTGTTTGCGGTCCTTTCTGGGTCGTCCCGCACTTGTTTTGAGGTCTTGGCTCTGTGGCTTAGTTTGGGGCTAGGCTGGTTGTGCTCCTGCCTGAGTTTGTGGGCTCCCTTCTGCTTCGGTTGGGTGCCATTTTGTTTATCGGTCTGGTGCCCCCGGCTTTGGTGGGTGTCCAGAAGGCAGGGTTGTTTGCTTTGGTATTCTCTACTATGTTTAGGAATGGGACGAGGACAGGAGGGACCTGGGGGTAATGTTCTATTACTTACTGGTAATCTTCATTACTCCTGGTCCCGTTGTCCTCGTCCCATTCCTAACACCCCTCCCTCCCTCCCTGGCGGCCGGCCTTCCGGTTGTTGGCTTGGTATTTTCAGGCTGCATGCTGGGTTGGTACCGCTTATGTACTCCCAGCGGGAGGGAGTGGGTTAGGTATCCCAGAAAGCTCCTGTTCTTTTTTTCTGTCGCTGAGATAGTGATCTCCACTATGTTTAGGAATGGGATGAGGACAACGGGACCAGGAGTAATGAAGATTACCGATAAGTAAAAGGACATTTTGTTCACAAAGATAAACAAAACCTGACCTTTCTAATGCCAGTCACTGACCATTGTTAACTACATCTTGCAATACACAGGTAAGCACGGTAAACTGTGTTTTTTTCTAAAGTGCTACATTCTCAGCTACATAATTAAGTATGTAGACCAAGTATTTATGCCTTCTTTTTGCTGCAACCGATGAGGCAATAAACGCCAGTATTTCGCTTAGGGTTTTCAACAAACATTTGCAATAAAACAAACATATTTTTTCAATCTCACTGCCAAAAAACTAAACATATAAGAGTTACTTAACTGGTAACTTGTAATATTGTTCATTTTATTGTGTTACTATCTTGGGGTTCTGGGGACGTTTTCAAACGCCGTGTTGCTCGGTCTCTTGTTTATCTATGTCACCAACACGCCTTGATAGCTTTCTAGCTATATATATCACATATTTACTAGACCACCAAGATAGAAATAAACCATAGTCTCTACATTTTGCAAAAGCTGATATTTTTGAATTACACAACTGAGTTGACAAAGAAGCTTTAAAAGTGAGGCAAAAAACAGAACAATATTCTTCATGTTACCCATTTAGAAGGGGAATAGAACAGACAAAGCATAAGAAAGGAAAGAGAGAGAATTTCTGGTTCCATGGAGGCAGTTGAATAAGTCATGAGAAAAAAAATTCTGCCTCTGGATCCTGAGAGGTAGCCATCAACCATGGACGTGATCCTCATGTCAATGGCAAGAGTTGAAAGGAAGTTTTGTAGCTCCTCCATGAGGCTCCATGGAGGTCTCAGTCCATTCAATGATATCACCGGTGGCGTGGCTGGCACAGGTGGCCAATTCAAATATCTCGCTCGGCGTCAGGGCGTGACTCCACATGTTGAAGTCTGACATTTCGCCAACATAGGCTTGAGTGGCATCAAATCTTCCTCCAAGAGTATCCTGGTGAAAATCAGACAAAGTTAGAACTGGAAATATCAAGTGGCAAGAAACAGCCAAACACAACTGCCAGCCAGTTGCAAGACATGCCGTACAGTTTATTGTGCTGGAAATTTTATTTGCATTACCCTAATTGCAAAGGCTTTTTGGAAAGCAAGCATTGGTGCAATAATTCAATAATTCAACCTGACTAAGCAAAGTAAACTTTTCTATAAAAACGCTTTGGGCATCAGTTAGAATTTAGAAAAATTTAGAGACACCAGTTATTGTGGAGGGAGTCACTTTGGATTAAAAAAGATTTTTTGTGGCATAGGTCAGCCATGCTGTGGTAACACGTATCAACTGTTGTCATAAATATTGGCAATGAACCTCTTTGCAGGGATGCACTTACAGAATCAACATGAATATTACTCGAGTCCTTGGCATGCTGGGAATTTTCTCTATTTTAAACTATTTCTCAGTGGGAGCTCCGTAAGTTGAATTGGTTTTCAGCGCAAAAGTGACACCGCTCATCCTTAATTGGACATCATGACTGACGCCAATTTCAATGTCTTTAAGTTTACCAAATGTGTATTCCTGAAAGTGGAGCTGATGACTTCTGCCAATGCCAATACAATATTTTGCTGCCTTCCAAAGGAGGTGGGAATGATAAGGGGCAGACAGGCCATTTGTTTTATTTTGACATATGCCTTACTGTACCATCAGCTCTTTAGTTCCACACAAGCATAGTTCTTTTAAATTTTGGACTTTTCTTTCACCAATAGGTCTGTACACTTGCTATAAAGCCATTTATTTATGATCTAAACAATTGTAGCCTCTAACATCTTTGACAGTGAATTTTTAAAGAAACTTATTCCTGAAAAAAACTGAAAGCTTATCTCTAAGAAACCCTAATCTGGAGGTCGAGCCTTCTCATACACCGCTCTTAAAGCGTAGACAACCTCCCACTACACATAAGAGCCTCCTCTTCTGCCTGAATTCTACAGGAAGCTGAATACCTGGCTTTTCAAGTAGTCTTATAAGTCGCAAGGTTTGGTTAGGCTAACAGCAGCCCAGCACCAGGATACCCTCCGGGGAGATGGTGTGCTCTTCTACAAATCCGCATAACGTATCATTGTTCAAAGATGATTTGTAATTAGTCTCAAAGTCCTGTGTTTCACACTGTCTGCATGCATTAAGATGTCACAACTCAATGGTAATAACTTTTTACAACAGATTGGTGATGCAGTTTTTTACCCTGTAATAAGAAAATTAGAGACCTAATTTTATAAAGTTATTGCAGGGTGTAAACCAGATTTGCCCCCCACTGTGGCACACCCGCCACCCAACCGGCCTACAAATGGCCTAAGTATGGATGTAGGATCTTAGCAGTCTGTTGTAGTTTAAGCTAAGTTATAGTGTTCGAGGCTTGGAATATTTATGTATGTCTGCCTGTGGCATTCTACTGTATGCACTGGACTGGTTCTCCAGACCAGGCATGACACTGCGCAGAGAAATGTGCCGATTCTTGGAGGTGGAAGTTGGCGTACTTATAGTATTTCATCTCTTTTTCTGGAGTTAGACCAAAAGCTTATTTGAGTCTCATGCTGAGTAGGGTGTCAACTTTGCGTGGCATAAGGCTGAACAGAAGGCGCTTGAGTCAGTGAAGCAAGCGATAGCTCAAGCAGCTATCATGGCCCCTTTTGATGTTAATAAATAAACTGTGGTTACTGTGGATCCCAGTGCATTGGGAACTGGGGTTGTACTCTCTCAGCGGCATGGTGGCAAGGGGAAGAATGTTGACTCCGCCTTTCATCCTCTATCCGCCCATGATAGGAACTATTCTTTTAATGAGCTGGGGGCAAGTGTGTAGCATGTGGCACAGAATACTTCAGACCTTTTATTTGGGGGCCAAGAATGTTCTAGACACTCATCACAAAACACTTAGGTTTTTGAAGCCAGATGGCACATGCAAAGGTTCTTACAGGTTAGTGAGATTTGCAATAAGGCTTCATGAAATTGTATACATAGTTGGAATAATTGTTTGGTGGATTGCCTCTCTTGCTTATTGGATTCAAAGAAAGTGAGGAGGATTTTGAGACTGAGAAAGTAGTTGTCAGATTTTATAGGAGGATTGTAGGAAGCTTTGTTTAGAGATGAGTGGGTTGCTTGCATAAACAAAGATGATGTGTTGAAGGTCATTGTGGAGTTGCTTAAGAAAGGAGTTAGAAATAAGAGCTGCATACCATGGCATTCTAGGCCATATTTTAAAGTAATGGATGAACTTAAAATTTGTGACATCTAGGTGTCGATGCAAGCTGAGAGTGTTGTGTTACCCAAAGATATGAGCAAAAGGTTAAATAGTCTGGCCCATAAGTGCCATTTAGGCCAAAAAATGACAACATAAAATGTCTCAATGAAAGGTTTTGGTGGCTAAGCATAAAGACACAGGTAAGAAGAGGGCAGCAAATGAAAAAAGAGGGAGACGAGCCTGAAAGTTGTGGCATTGCCAGCATGTTATGACCCAGGTGCACCATGGGTCAAGGTTTGTTTAATAGTGCAGAAGAGGAGCAGATTGGGTAAAATACACAACACGCTCTAAAATTCTCTTAAATTCCACTCCAAATACACATTTTAGGCCAGGAACTAATAAGATGCCTTCATTCGTGGGCACGTGTGAATGGATTCTCAAACTTCGTAATGCTTATTTTAACACCAGAACTCCATGGACATTAGATGACCTGTGTCAAGTAAGCATTCAGTTTCGTTACCAAGGTCGCTTCTTGAATATACCATTCATGGATCCCTTGTAGATTCAGAAATGCTACACTCTCAGCTGATCATGTGATTCAGCTAGGCGACCTGATTTAAATTGTCATTATTATCACCCAAACCTGACTTTTTGCCACAAATAATGCTACCCTAGATTCTGTAGGTTCCACACATGATGCCATTGTGTGCCTTGTCGGCGATGGCTGGCTTGGGTCACTATTATCCATACGAAATGACCGTATTTTAGGGTAGCTAGTCTTTTCAACTTGGCATAGGTTCTAGAAGTGCCACTGCAAGGCAGCTCACTCCTAACCATTCACTTAAATACCTTCCTTTCAAACTCCTGAAAACAATAGTATATTTGTTGATAGCTTTTACAATAAAATCACGATAATGTGCTCTTTAGTCAAAACACAGCATAATATAATTTTCTGCACTTTCACCTTCCTGTAATTTGTTGAATCCTCAGACAGACACAACTAAAGATTTTTGGTTAATAAAAAAGCTTTTCTCACTAAAGTCCTCTAAAATCCCTAAGTCCCTTCACCTTCTCAGGTGCACTGTAACTGGGTGACTGCTTTTTAAGAGTATGGCCGGAATAATTGGCAGTATATAAGAGACAGATAAACCTGGCATGCGCTGCAATGCTTCTTCTTCTAGCCATAATGGTATAAATACACTGAGTACAGGATCCGACCATGAAATGACATCTGTTGATTTGCCGCCTACCTTCGCTTTCACCTTGACATTGAAGGATCATACTGCTTGTAAGTGAGTCAGGTGAAAAGAAGAGATCTAAGTTATGTCCACTCTTCTTTTGGGTGTTCCACTGAGTCCCTGGCCTCCTATGTCTACCATTATCAATCAGACTTTTCCAGAAGGAGCTGTTATTAGATCTTTGAACAGTTTATAGTGTCTCACCTTCTTAAAAACTCCCACTTGGACACAATAGTCCCTGGCAAATACAGAACTATTGTTTGGCGTCTTGCAATCAGTAAGTTCCTTGAAAAAGGGACTATGCTATAGCTTAAGGACGTTTTGGTATAATGTTAAGTTCCATGTTGGAACTATCGTTAATGTTATCTGTTAGAACGTTGGGTGGAATCCCAAGCAGTTAAGACATTTGTTGGCCAGGGAAAAAATGTCACTGTTAAATAAAGGAATTTCTACCTAACCCTGTTGTCTGGTGCGAACACTTTTTGGCGATGAGTTGGCCAGCCTTCAGGATGAACAACTACATAGTGATGGCTATGGTCCACAGCCTTTGAGCCTTTGCTTGATTGACACTTTTCAGAGCAACTTCACCAGACCCGTGACTGCAGCCTATATTTTTGGTGGAATAACCTGGGGATAATTAACTTTGATCTTGGGCTGCGGTGCGTTATCTACGGACTTGTGTTAGGCCCAAGCAACTGTCTCTTAAAGCTTGTGATGGAAAAAAGAGGCACAAAATCAGTAAATTTAGCGGGCTGTATGTACACAGTATCTCTATATCACGTACCTAGCCGAAAGGCACCAAAGTGGCTTTACATAGCCAGAGGCATACATAAGGTCAATGAGTAATATAAGAGTGTGCTAGATAGTGGATGGATGAGGCACTGTGTTCTAGTTCTTCAGAGGTGAATCCAACTCTTTCCTAAAATGAAGCAGCATGTGGGCCTTATTAATGGATCGAGATCTTGTCCAGATCCTGGGTGCGTAGATGGAAAGGGCCTGCTGTCTTGTTTTTTCTTTTTTACACTTCATAGCCTGAAGTCTGATGGCTGTGGGTGTACAGAGAACTGGCAGAGATTGTGAGCGTATTTGCAAGATAAGCAGGGATGCTCGTCATAATGACAATGTAAATCAAGAGGCTGGTTTTGGAGATGGAGATGGCTTGCTGGCAAGGAAAGCCAATGAAGTTCCATCAGGATGGGGGTGATGTGATCATGTTTCCTCAAGCTTTGGATGAGATGTGCTTCAGAGAGTAGGGTGCCCTTAAGGGTTACCAGTGTGGAGTCTGGGAAGTCATGGTGCATTACCAACACCAAGATGCAAGAGTATGAAGGTTTGAAGCTGCTTTCTGGTGACACTGTTTAACTTTCTTTAGAAGAGAGACCAGGCACCATTTGTTTTCCCTCCGCAGAAGTTTTGGAAGTGGGCCTACAAGGCTGCCTACTCCTAAACATTTTGGCAGAGTGTTCCTTGATGGTGAGGGTGGTGTCCAGGGTGAATCCAAATGACTTGGCATTTGGTGAAAGTTGGAGTTCAAAGCTGTCATGGGTGAGAGATTTTGTACTGTATCTTGTTTGTTGTTCTTAACAGGAGTTGTGTCTTGGTTGGGTTGAGCTTCAGATAGACACTGGACATCCAGATCAGAATTATATGCAAGCAGTGTTTGAGGTGTTGGATATCTGAAGCAGAGGAGATTTTCAAGTAGAGTTGTCTTTCATCTGCATGTTTGTGAACCGTGATGCTGTTATCTGTGAGTAGAGAAAGGGATCTTTTGTGACTTGAAGATGTCCATGTAAATACATTGGTGTCTGTTGGAAAGGTAGGAGGGAAACCAGTAAAGACATTGCCAGTAAATTCCATTCTAGACTCCAGGGTGCCTATGAGGGTGGAATGGTTGACTGGATCAAAGACAACTGTGTAGTCCAGCAATTTCAGGTGGTATGCAACATCTTCATCTGTGGTCCAAAGGACATCATCTACAATGTGTAAAGTAGTGATTTCAGTGCTTCAGCATGATCTGAAGCCATGTGAGAGATGTTTAGCATTGATGTGATTTTGGAGCTGAACATGGACTACTTGTTCAATGATCTTGCTGATGAAGGGTAGGAAAGTGATGGACTGCAGTTGTCAAGGTCATTGGAGTCTAGTGTGGGTTTCTTTAGAAGTGGGAGGATCTGGTGTATCTTTATTTATTCAGTTAACGTATAAAGCGCACTATCACCAAAAAGGCATCCTGATGCTGTTCTTGAGAGTTTGTGGGAAAATACCTTGAGTGAGGGATGTTGTTTTACATTGCCAAGATTTGCATAGTATGCACAGTAGTTGTGATCAATATATTTTTATGTTGCATTTCATGACCTGATATTGTATGTCAAGTTCGTGTCTTATCAGGATAATGCATACTGATTCGGGATTCGGATAGAGTGCACAGTGTTCATGAGTCATTACATTTTGGTCTATGTTTTACGCACATTATACTCTATATATATATTTCTATAAAACTTGTGTGGAATCTCTGTTGTGGTCTATTAATTGATTCACAGGTGTGAGTGTGTTGCACAAATGCTTTATACATTGCCTCAGGGTATAAGCCTTACTGCTCTGTGCCCATCTACCGGTGGTGAGTACAGGTTATCTTTGGTGTGTAACTTACTTACCCTGACTAGACCGGTGGGCTCTGTCTGGCTTAGGTGCAGACCCTAGCCAAACAGATACCCCATATATAACATTAGGGGTGAATTATTTAATATTTAAAAGAAGAGTTTTCTCCTGACAACGAATGCTATTTTGACTGGTTCACCTGCAGGTTTAAAAAGCTGCAGGAGCCAAGCTAAACAGGTAAGCCTAAAGCCATTTTTCCTTTGTCACTCTACAGAATGGCACAATTGGTGGACATTTAAGTTTCCATGCCACTGGTGTATTTTCCGGCACTATATACCATGACCTTACTTTAAATACATTGATTTAGTCAATTTTCCCATGTTTTATGGGACAGCAGTGCCTCAGTGTGCAGAGCTTAAAAAACAGTGATACTTTAAGCAAATGAAATGGGGGTGGCTACTCAAAAAGAGGAGTTTTCTCATGATTATTTTCCTGCTGCACTCTCCTTTAGGTTAACCTACAACTTTGGAAACTGCCTTATTAGGCCTTAAACTAAGACCTATGACTCTTCCGCCTTCACTATCTTCTGGGAGTAACACCAGCCAATCTGAGGATCTGGCTAATAGGCTTTCCCTGCACCACTGTACTGACTTCAGCAGAAAGAGCCTTTGTCGAATGCTGCAGTTCACCTAGGAGTTGTGCCTGAATGCATACACATTTCAAAGACCTCAGCCATGTGAGAAAATGGCTTAGGTAAGTGGAATATCAGGGAGACTTGAGTGTCAAGGTGTAACAGCAGGACAATATTCTGTCCAAATGGAGTCTGGAAGACAGATGTAGGAGCAAACCTAGGGTGAAGAAGGAATGGAGAGTAGTATACATGTATTGCTTCAGACATAGGTAGGCTAATAACATCCTGGTGGACTACACATACTCCAATGGATCACCATATTGCTATGATATTCTTTTTTTAATTATAAATAAGAAAATAATTCCCATCATTGATTGAAAGAGCTCAAATTCGTCTACAACAAGATTGCCACCTTGTATGGGAGCTGGTAACTATTTGTTCTCTCACACAAACTGTAGATGATTTTACGAGAACAGTTTACAATGACACTTTTGAAATAGTGTGCACAGGAGGAGTTTACCTCAGCATTTAAATTTACCCCATACAATCATTGTTAAAATTAAAAGTATGAAGCAGCTCCAGTGCAAGAATGTTAAAAGCTGTGGGCAAAGTAGCATTTTGCTGTTTGGGTGCTATCACTCCTATAGAAACAAGGCCAAGCTGTAGGCCCACTTGTAGCCTTTTGTGATGGTGAAGTAAAGCTGCAGCCTGGAGACACCTTAACATAGTGGCTGAGCTGCTAAGAAGGCAGTTATATTGTTTGGCTTTTTTAGCTTCCAAGCTCTTGTTGCTAGTACAGCTTGGCCTTCAATCTGTGGTTTGCACTGAGTGTGATATTTGCACTATGAGCCGGTGAGCAAGGAAAAGATTATAACATAGCCCTACTCCCATGCCCCCCAATTTCACAATCGTTTATTAGGATTTAGCTACAGGGGCGCTCTCACATTCACTACAATTCATGTGCAGTTTAGATTGTGAAAAAAAGATACAGTTTTCCCCGCGAGACACAAGATTTCAAAGGTAAACAGGTAACCCTTATAAGGGTGCTGCGCATCAGAAAGTAGTGAAGGTGCTTACAACTAACTTTCCCAGTATTTTTTGGCAGATGCAGACTGGTAGTCGAACTGCCAGAATCAAGCATGCAGATCAGAATGCTTATAATTAATACTAATAACCAGGAGTGTGGTTGGTGATCAACAGACAGGGCCAGAGGGCCAGAGGCAAGGACCTGGACTCTACACAGCAACCAGTCAATACACTACGGGCCATGCAGCCTTTCCTTTGTTTGACTTTTCTGGTTGTCATTCCTATGTACGCTTTCTCACATGTGCAAGTGATCAAGTAAACCACATTACTGCTATTGCAGTTGGTATGTGATTGTTGTTTCCAAATTTTCCCTTCTTCTAGGTTTAAGGTCTTTGTGTTTTCGGTGAGATGGCATATGCCTTGAGAAAAGTCAAACAAAGGATCTGTGAGCATCGCAGTACTATACGCTGCAAGAAGAATGCAACCAGACTAACAGACCACTTTTTGGAAGCCAACCACACCCCAAATGTATGTGTTTTTTTGTAATGTATGTGTTTTTGTAAAGCGCACTGCTGCCCTGAGGCATCGTGGCGCTGTAGACCGCTGGGGAACCCGTCCTGGCTATCCCTGTGAGATGGTCCCTACTGGGTATCTCCAAGGTGAAACCAGGCATCCCCGGCGAATGTGGGGGGCCGTTGTAGAGATGAGGCAAGCTAATGCCCAGAGTTGCCGAGTGTGATCCCTGGTTAGAGTAGGCACCGAGGCGAGAATTATCGAGTCCGCTGACCCTGGTCCACGACCCTGCCGCGTCGGGAATTGAACCCTGGTCCCAGGCCGTCCTCTGCTCTCGGGTCTGCTACCTCTAACCAGTGAGCCACACCACTCCACTAATGACATGAGATGGTCTGTGATTGAACAGATGAAGGCTGGGCCAAATCTACAAAAAAGACTATTTGAAAAGGAGCAACGGTGGATCTATAGATTATCCACACATATTACAGGGCTTAATGATAACATCCCCTGGGGCACTGTCCTCCAAAGATAACCTTTCAATCCATGTGTATAAGTTTCCACAAAAACATTGATTTTTTTCAACCCATGGATTTTTTGATTTTCCTTTTAGATGCTGAATTATTCCCAGTGCTATACATGGGCTCCTATTTGACAGGATAATTTTCCCCCTGCACAGGTCCATTGCTCCTGTTCATTTGGGCGCTCTAAATTATGCTCCATTAGTCCCAGTGTTTCTGTTGACGCTGCTATTATGCCCCTTGAACAGGTCCTCTGTTCTCATTTTTTCTTTTATTTTTCTTTTCCTCCCCTCTTGAGTTTCCCACATAGGCCCCATTGAGCGCAGACGATAGCTCCAAATAACGGGTCTACTGACTTATTTATTTGCCAAGCAGACCAGCTCCCCCAGGCACACTGGGTCCTTTATCTATTGCTTGCGTGTTTACCAAATATCCACTACTATGAAGACTAATGCTGGCAGTTAGCTTAGTGGCACCGCTCGACCACCGTAGTTGACCGGCGAGCGGTTGCCTAGCAATGTTGCTTCCTCACGCCCCACGTGACCCTACGTGACCCCGCCCAACCCGGTAGCCACCGCTAGTAAATCCTCCCGCCAGCGGCTCCACTTTGCAACGGGGACACGTTAGAGGCGTGTAGGTATCCGGACCTCGGATGACAACAAAACTGTAATTTTTTGCTGATAGGCACACGCTGCTGCTACACCGCCATGCGGCAGCGGCGTCAACGAGCTCGTTCACAAGCCGTTCTTCAGCCTTGCCTCCATATTGACAGCACTTTCCGCTTTTCCTTCACCAGATTAGGTTTCGTTTAAGCCTCCCTCTGCCCCCCGGAGCAATTGAGAACCTTGAATAGAGTAAGAAATGTCCCCTCCCCCCTAACAGCTTTCGCCAATAACTTTGATACATTGATATATGCATGCATGTAATCTTCAACTCACCTATTTTTGAGTGGGTTTTCAATAGTCACGCTACAAATAATTTTCAGTTTGCGAGTGACACCATGTTAATGTTATTTTCCTGCCACCACCACACGTTTATTGATCAGTGTGTATGTGTGAGCATTGACTGATAGCTATATTCATAGCACCACCATTTATTGTTATATGGCCAGCTAATGCACCAGGTACCAGCAATCATCCACGCTCGTACTCCACGTCCCTGGCACATTATTTTACTACGTTCTAATTACAAATGGGATTCACATGAAGCATGTAGAACTATGAGAACCTACACTACGTTACAGGCATGTATACCATCTGTTTGTGATTGTTTCCATTTTCCTTCCACAGGTTTCTCTGTTTCTTCCTCACCTATTTAGGTTCTGAGGCTGCCTGCTGCACAATTTTGCAGTCAGGTATTAGGAATTTAGGGCTGGGTACACGTTAGTGTGTGTACACCACCCATTTTCCTACTTGGTCCTGACGAAAACCTGGGATTACCATTACAGGTTGAAACATGTAGACCGATCTTTTTATATAAAACACACACATAGATACTACTGGTCATTATAACCTACCAGTATCTACACCCTGTTTTTATTTATTGTCCAGTAGCTTATAATTAAAGTTTTTTCTACAAGTCATACCAGGACAATTTTTAACACCACTTTTTTTGCACTTCACACAAAAAACCAGCTCCATTGTAGTCAGGTGTCGCAGCACACCCGGATGGCACTCGACCATCCGGGTGTGCTCACTCACCGACCTGGTTGGTGACATGAAGCATGTCACCAACCAGGTTGGTGAGTGAGGGGTTTCTTAACAAAAGGAGAATGCCTTTTTTTGACATCCCATTTAGAACCTCCCATGGTCATTTTGGTGATACTCCTCTTTTGTTTATACTAGATTCTAAGAAACATACCAGAAATCTTTAGTATTTTTACTAGATAGGATGTTCTATCATTTTAACATCCACAGAGAACTGCAAAAAGGCATAAGTGAATGAAAAAACATGAATATATGTACATGCGTGAATGCATCCAAACAGGCTTAGCGCCTCCCCATTTTCAAGGTGTTGATATGGCATCTGAGGACAGAGGGCTTTGCAGTATCTGCCACTGTGTATTTTGTAAGCACTGTTTTTTATTACCCCCACAAGGCTTTCAGCACTTACCTGCTCCTGTCCCAGGATGAAAATCCCTCCGGGTTTAATAGGATGCCAGGGCGCCAGATTCTCCCCGCTGCCCTTCCTCACACCATCCTGGTAGGCCTCCCAGGTTCCGTCTCGGGTAGACCAAGTGATGCAGAGGTGATGCCACTTGGCATCCTTGATGGTAAATGGAAGGGTGGCAGCCTGTGAGAGTTAAAGACAACATTTGGTAGGTCAGGGGTCAGCGTTCGAGTTTGGCCTTTATGCCTGGTATGGCAAAACATTCAAAGATGGCTCCCACTCCTTGTCCTGGTCTTTCACTGGAGAGCCTGGGGATCGGATCTTGCCGTAGAAGAGTAATAAATGTTTAGTCAATGCATATAAATTACAGTAAATACAAGAAATACTACATGATTGACTAGAAACTATTCACGCCTGGAAGGAGTTCTTATAGGAGCCAGTGCCGGCCCGTGCAGGTAAGAGTGGTAGGGGCGATTTCAAGGGAAAATGACGCGGGAAAATTAATTATTACCTGAACGGGCCGCGGCTGATATGAGCCAACTAATTTTTGTTGTAGTAGTAATAAAACCACTAATAATAATAACAATAGCAAAAACAACTCTAACAATAATGATACCAATTGAAGTAGTGCATGCTATATAGCTATATAATGACTGTTATTTCTGTCTTTATTATTTGGTGTCACCTAAACCCTAATCAACAAGACATGCTTGCTAGTTCTATTCTTTTACACTGCTATCAAATTGCAAATATGTTTTACACAGTGGCGGTGGCCACTGTGAAGTTATGGATCAGATACTCTTTCCGTTGAAAGGGCATTATTTTGATTTAGCTATAACTTTTTGAACGCATATTGTCAAATAACTAGCTTAGTCGGCTACACTTCAGCATCCCAAGTTTCATGAAGATTAAAATGGGTAAAAAAGTTAAAGGGGGAAGGGTTGGTTTTAAATGAAGTGTTTTCCCATTTTAGATCCTATAGAAAATGTTGCTCACACTTATAGCATCAACTGCTGAAAGGATTTCCATCCAACCTGGTATGAAAAGAGAACTTCACTCCAAAAGCGTGTTTTTGTTGTTTTGGTGTAAAGAATTTCAGTCGTTTTTGAGATTCTAGCATTTAAAAAATGTGCTTAGCGGGCATAGCGAGTTCGGAAGTAAAACAACAAATGATAATCTCATTGGATGAGGGAGCTTTTTATCCTGCCAGCCTTTTCGGATCCACAGTGATTGACCTGGGACTCACTGACCCACTTATTTCATTACCAAGTTCTATTTGACCAAGGAATGCGATGCTCTGCATGGTACTCAAAAGACTGCTGGGCAACCAGAGCTAGTAGATGACTGACAGATAGCTTCCCAGAAGTGAGGGGTATCCCCTGAAGTCTAGCCCTTGCTACAAGGGTTAAATACCTGTCCTGAGCACCTAGACGCCAGCATGTCAGTGAAGGAGCATGTCAACCCTACAGGAGGAGTGACAATCAAGGAGGAGTGAGGTGAAGTGGATCTGTAGAAGTGGAGAATTACAGAGAAAGGTGTATGTGGGCTGCAGATTCTCCAGCAGTTTTGATTAGAATTGTGTGCATCTGATGTTGTCTGAAGTAGCGTTTAGTGAGCCAGCGTGCCAAGGAAATGAGCGCGGTGTGGCCGGAGCTGCTGTGCCAAGTGATCGAGTGCAGTGTGAACTGAGCATCTGTGCCAAGATGTACATGACTGAAGCATGACCTGAGTTGTGGACACCCGACTTACCTAGTGAGGTCTACTCATTATCTTACCAGCTGTCAAGGATCCTGCTGACCCATAGCACCAACCTTCTGACCTACACAGCCAGGCGGGGCTGCAGCATACACTGCAAGGGCTGTGGAGACTCAGGGCCTCCTGAGAAGCCTTCGGCCAACTGGGCAGCCGCAGACGTGACTGCACGGAAGGCCCAACTGGGACAAATGGTTCATGCTCAGCCTCAGGACTAGGAGAGTTGAAAGACCAGCCGACGGCAGGGAGGCTATAAGGAATCGGCACGATTAGCAGCTTTGCATGTTTTTGGGTGATGAACTGAAGAAAGATTGAACAATTATGCGCTATTAAGAGTGTTGGTGGTAAAACTGTACTTGAGCTAGTCCTTGCTACATTGTACCCAAAGTGAGAGGGTGATCCACCTGAAACCCAGGGGGTGCCAGGATCACAGGGGTGTGAGGCACAAACAGACCTTTGTTCGAGGAAACTAACTCGAATCCTGAAGATATCTGTGTGCGGTATTTAGTCTTCGAGTGTAATTAACAAAAAACTTTCTTTTCGAAAGTACTGGTTGGACAATCTTTTATTATTTGAATGTGTGTACGTTGAGTGCTGAGCTTGATCACCCCCAATCTACTTCTCTGAGAAGGTTGTGACTGTACTCCATCGCTGCCACTGAGAATCACATGCTGAAGCGGTTGTACTTGGCCCGGTTTGCAGAGCAGAGCCATAGTAGGCCACCCCCGGGACATCAGAGGCAAAAAAAAACTCAACCCCCATGGTTGGGACCAAGTAGCCCCTTCTTGCTTTGTGTAACCTCAAGCAGATGTGTATAAACACACACACCCAAAACCACATACACACCACTTTACAATGGAAAATGTCTTAGCAGCTCAATGTAACACCATTAATAGGATACACTGGAGGAGTACTGCGACTTTAATGGGTATTCTGTATCTCAAGTTGAATGAATCTAAAAGCAAGACTTGTATGTTTACCTTATAACAGAGGTACCTTGAGGTACTCAAACTATATAAAAGTTAAAAATTCTTTAGTAAATGTTGTTAGTGAGATCTATGATAAGAATACGATGTCCCAATAGGTGCTGGGAGTTTCTATGCCTCAGATGTTATCAGTAAGAAGAAAAATACAGCATTGAAAGAAAGAATATTTGTGTGAGCATTGCCATTCAGATCTTCACTCCTCGAGTATCTCAGCTAGGACCAGAGTTGTGCACCCCTGCTATTAGGCATTTCTTATTTCACTTTTAGGGCTTATCTACAATTGCCCTGAGGCACTTTTGAACTAATGGAGCATCACTTTTGTTATGCCACAGAGACGCAGTGTGCCAGGCCATATTTACAAGGCCACACAAAGCTATCCTGCGTGGCTTTTCATGGCATTGTAAATATGGAGTAAGGCAATGCCTTACTCTGCATGGAAGGAGCATTCCATGGGTGTTGCTGTGGGTGTTCCCATGCAAAACTCAAGGTTTTTGACACTGCTCTAGATTTACAACGTAGCATTAATCTGGGGCAGCACTAAAAATTAACGCCTTTCTCCTCGTTTTTAGGTCTCGCCTAGGCAGCCCGCATGCGCTGCTCTAGTAGGGCCTTTAGCCATAGAGAATGCTATTGTATGCTGGAGAAACAGAAACCACTCCCAAAGACACCTCAATATTTCGCTGTCAACATACAGCTACAGGACTTCAGAAAACCATTTTGAGTGCAGACGATCTACAACTCCTAATTTTCATGAAAGTGCGCTTAATACAACTGCCGACCCTTTGCGCAGGCATTCTCGTAATTATACAGTGTACATGGACTCCTGAAGCGGGGAGACACCACATGAGAACTAGTTATCCACTGCTTGTAGCTCTTACTGCTTTATTTCCACCTTTGGCTTTTAATGGAAAACGCTAAAGCTGAACCTAGAAACACGTTCCTTTAGTTAGTTCTACTACCAGCCAGTAGATGAAGTAGAATGGCAACCAAACCAAAATCATTAATAAAACAATAAAAAAGGATAGCAAAAGGTGTCTAAATGGCGGTGAAAGGCGACACATTCTTGCAGTCCAAGACTTAATAAAGAAAAATCAAAATATAACTACCAAATGCTCTGCTTTTCTCTCTGTTAGCTTGCGTGTTTGATTCAGCGGCTCGGTATAATAGGACGTGAGTGTGAAAAGAAGGATCGATGCAAGAAGAGTATCTTGATAAAAAAGTTTATTGAAGATCAACTCCACCTATCACACGGAGCGTGCTCGGTGCACAGAATCTGATTGCCGTAAAGTTGCACTGAATTAGATAGCAAGCGTCCCAATTAAAGATGGCACCAAGTAGCTTAATAAAGTCAGCGCATTGATAGACGATGAATGTGCTCGACACAGAGAAATCGCCGCGAGGCGGGAGCGCCAACTGGGTGCTCCATGTAACAGAAATAAAGTTCACGTACCTCTGCAGAATCTCACCCTTATTATGATCGAAGAGCTTGATCCGCCAGAAGAACTTCACGGATAGCCGCTAGGTCTGATATTGAAGATAATTATCAGGCAAGATGGTAAAATGACAGGAAATCCTTTGCGTGGGTATGTGGGTGGAGTGTTTCTTCCTCGCCGCCAAATGAAAAGATGGATCGATGCAAGAAGAGTATCTTGATAAAGAAGTTTATTGAAGATCAACTTCACCCATCACATGGAGTGTCCTTCCAGGTAGGTGTACGAACGGCAACTGGCAAAGCTGCATTCGAACCACAACCGAGTGGACACTCCATGCATGAGCCACATATTTAAAAGTACACACCATACATTCCTGAAGCATTGCGCGAGTAGCACGCGATGTTTAACATACTAACCATTACAGCGAGGCTACTGGCTGAAACGGCTGACCAGGGAAACAGATGCCTGCCTTCACAAACATCATCAGATAGCAAAAAGAGAGTCAATTTTTCAGCAATACTGAATTGTTCAGTAGAGCTTTCCCTCGTACTCAATGTTCTCCATACAGCACGTTTTGTTTATGATTTTACATGTTGGCGCACATAGCATCTATCTAGTGGATACAGTTACAATTCAGCCAGATGCAGATTCTTGTTGCTTGGGGGAGGCGTTCGGGGAAGCAGGCAGTGATCACAAGGGAATGTCGGGCAGGATAGGCATTAAGTGCCTCCAGGAGCAGGGCTGATGCTGCAGTGAGAGCTTGCAGCTCTAAAGCACGGAGGACAGTTGTTCATGGAGCCCGGTCGGAAGCGCTCTGCAAAGGCAGCATGGGAATGGGCGGGGCAGGATAGAAGGGCTGCTAGAAGTCCCCCATTGCAGCTCTAAAGCACGGAGGACAGTTGTTCATGGAGCCCGGTCGGAAGCGCTCTGCAAAGGCAGCATGGGAAAGGGCGGGGCAGGATAGAAGGGCTGCTAGAAGTCTCCCATTCCTCACCACGGCTGTCTGCGCCTTAAACAATAACATAGTATTTCACAGGTGGCATGGTGAGCTCATTATGAGTTTTACATCTTTACTCTAATGGTATTAAATTGTATTGTGTTTCATGAGTGACATGTTTTCACGAAAGCTGTAAAGAAAAGCAGGGGAAGCAGGGGCATAAACGTACACAGATGACGCGGTTTCTTATTTATCTTGTGCGGGGTAGGGTTGTATTGTAATTAAAGCATACAACAAAATTAATGACGCGTCCGCTATTGTTGAAGGAGTAGCGAGTGCCTATGTGCATGCTGCATATTTTATCACGGAAATACGTTCGAGATAGATGTCCGCCTCCACGCGCCTACATCCAAAATACTAAAAGCACCGCCCAAGTGTTCACATCTTCGGCACCCGGCAATATTTGAAAACTCCACGCTGTAAACCCAGAACAGCTAAGCTTTAAGTACCACGCTGTAACAATAATTATTCATCAAGTCCAGCGTAGTCTTTGAATCTTCAACATTTCGTCGACAAGCATTTATAAGCATTTATAATCCTATTAAAAGCTTGCGTAGGCGATGCCGAAATACTAGGGGTTTAAATCAAGCCCATTGCACCTTGTGGAGGCGACGTAAACTTTTGTTTAATATCAGGCTATTCAACCTATCCATCGTTGTGTTAAAGAGTGAAACATATATAAATATTACTTTAAAATAAGAAATAAAGACCCGCTATATTAGAACTTCATCGACTATGGCACGTGACTCTTTTTCCTCAAGAACTGAATAGAATCTTTAACTCCTGATAACGACCGTTATGACCAGTTGGTTTTAGCTATAGAAAGTTGTACTTTGTCTTGAGAAAGGCGCTGGCCGCCGAAACGCGTCGACACACAACTTATTCCTCATTGTGAAGGAATTATTAATGTTATTTTATATTCATGTTTACCTTTGAGGAATGTAATTTTAATTTTGCTTTGTGATATATGCATTTTTATTTGTTCTATGAAATATATAATAAATTGTTTAATAAAATTAAGTAATTAATTGGAAACTGTTCATTTTTAGTCTTTGTCCTGTTACCATTGTGCAGGCAATCCACTGCTTCCGCCTAGGTTGTTACTTTCACTATGTGCATGCTGTATACATTTCCGGACTATAACCCTGCCAAACAAGAATGTGGCTAGTAATTTTAAACAAAACAAGCATTGACGAGTAACCATTAAAACAAAAAGAGTTCTCCCAAACAACAGCTTAATAAGGAAAGTGCAGGGAAACTGTTCTTCACTGTTGCCTTTAATGGACGTGACGTACAGTCAAAGCCAATGATTTAGGAAGCAGCAAAGAAGTGAGACACTCGACACTCGAGTGAGCCAGTGGTAAGTAGTAGGTGGGAAATGTTATGTATTATTGATGACAGCAGGTCTTGCAGACAGAGCATGCGTGCTGTAGGCTTGACCTAAAAATTATCATAAATTCTTCAAAAAAATGAAGGTGCAACTCTCCAGCAAGAACTAAACCAAATGTATTACTCATACACAAAATGACACATTTTAGGAGAATTAATTTGTTGTAATGATTAAGATTTTGTATTGTTGGTACAGGTGATACTAATGCTTTATGATCAAGAACTTTAAGAAAAATTAATTTTCAGAAACCACTACATAGGCTCTGCCACTTGCCCTCCATTTGTGCTATATTACTCTTTTCAGAGTGAGACTCAACAAGGATTTGCTGTGGTCACTCGTTCTTTCCTGACAGGGTGACCATTGGATTCCAAGCCAGCAAGGTCATCCTGTAACCACAATGGTATTTCGTTTGAACTGAAGGTATGTTTTAAATACCAGATTCGAATAATTTGTTTAAGAAAACTACTGGCTCAATCCTGAGTTCAAATTAACGTTGAAAGATCTAAGTCTGCCTCAATCATGTCTCACTTACCTTGTCATTGATCAGCAGCTCCATTGGATTGTTTCCCCATTCGATGAGCACCACCTCGTTTGCCTGGCCAGGCACTGCGTAGGAGAAGGGGGTGCCCACACCAGGCGAGGAGCTAGGCTTGAGCCACACGGAGATAGTGAAGGAAAAGAGCTCACGGCGGAGTATGCGTTTCACCTTCACAAACAAGTAGTCGGTCCTCATTGGAAATCCAATACGGAAGCCATCCGAAGACTTGGGTACATCACTTCCTGTGGAACAAGGACAGAACAGGAGAATGTGTTCAAGGGATACTATTACAGAGGGAGTGGAAGGTCTTTTCCAAGTTACAAAACCAAAGAGGAACATGGGTGTAGGAAGCACATCTTTATGCTCCATTTTTTCTCTGGGGAAATTTGTTCTCACAACGCAGGGCAGCAAGCAAACGTTGCTGTGGTGTGTAGCGTGAAAGGGAGAAAGCTGAGCAGCACCAGATCAACCAAAATATGGCATACTTCAGCACTCTCCCAGTGCTAGAATACTTTGTTCAACAATTCTTTTTTATTAGTGGGTAAGATAGGCACATACACAATTTGTACAGCACATTTGCTTAGGTTAAACAATATGGGCATGGATAAGGCATTCAGTATGGTTAAATTCAACAATTTTAAGCCTCAACTTAGTTTACAGTTCTTGTTCATTGTCTATTAGGATAGAGTCTTGGGACAGGGCAACAGGAGGTAAACATATTTTACCCCTGAAGAGGTTCCATTTACCCCAAATCTGTTTTGAAAAAAGGTCAAGGTGCACCACTTAAACGTTTTTAAGAAACTATTATCTTCACTAAGGTAAACAGTAATGATCACATCAAAAGTGATATGAGGTGTTTCAATATCTTGTGTTCAAGCCGGCCGGTACTTGACGGAGGGGGACGTCGTTTCTCACGCTATCTTTTCGAGCCACGCAGGAACCAGGGGATGCTGTAGCACGCTTTATCAAGAGTTGCTTGGCAATAGAACTATCTTATATATTCTTCCTCCTTCAAAAAGAAGATATCAGTAGATAATAAACGGAGGTCCCCATTACCCCTCTACTCTGGTTCCACTACTATTGGATTACTATCCTCATTTTTGGATGTGGCTTGAACACAAGATATTGAAACACCTCATATCACTGGTGTGATTCGATTGCAGTTGAATTTTCTAACGCCTTTCATCTAATTGGATAGATGTCTAAAAGACATGATGCCATGTGATCCATAATATAACTACTTGGGTATATTCAAGCATCCTTTAACAACGAGATAAGATCCAGGGACATCATCGCCAGTGACTATCCTGCCCTGAAGAAGTCCCTTGAGGACGAAACGCGTTGGCTGTAGATCCTGTGTATATTTTTTACCATCTGAATTAAATAAAGAACTCTCAAGAACATAAGAAAAAAATTCCTTTGATGTGATCATTACTGTTCACCTTATTGAAGATAATAGTTTCTTAAAGACGTTTAAGTGGTCACCTTGACCTTTTTTCAAATCTTTCCATAGTTCATGTTTTGAACCTACACTGTGACAGTGGGTGTTTTTGAAGTGTGCACACAGACTGCCCCATGCACTAGAGGGTGGGCCCAAAAGAAAGATATTTCTTGGAGAATATTTGACTAGGTGCTGTTCTCTTGGGAATCCTCCACTGTTGTTTTTTCCTCTGAATAAATTACCCCAAATCTGTGTCCATTTCTTAGGACAGCCTCAGCTTTCGTAGATTGTCTTCTCTGTGGTCATACTCCAGTCCATGTCTTGCTCCCGTGTTTGAAGTGACGACACCTCCGAGACTCCCCATGACCTCGCAATATTGTGCTTGGCTGTCATCCAGACCAGGATTGCCCAGGTTCTCTCTTTGTTATTTAGGTCTGTTGCTCCCCATATATTTAAAAGGCACTGTTTAGGGTCCCATTCTATTGTGTTTTCTAGAGTCTCCCCCATAGTGCATGTCAGTATATCTTAATGCGTAGGCACTCCCAAACAATGTGGTAGAAGGTACTCTCTTGTCCACACTGTCTTCTACACTTAGAATCTACCTCTGGAGTAAATTTGGCTAATATTTGACCTGAGTAGTACATTTGGTGTAGTATCTTAAACTGAACTAATTTAAGTCGTGTCGGGGTTGCCAACTCTTTTGGCTAAGACGTGGCCTCCTGCCATTCCTCATCTTCTAGGTTTCCTACATCTTGCACCCAATGTTGTCTAAGCTTGGTAAGGGGATCAGGGGAGTTATTGATTAGTTTTTTGTAAGTCTGGGAGATGGCCACGTGGGCCATAAAGTCAGTGAGAATCCTGTCCTCGAGAAGCGAGGAGTCTGGGAGGCTCCCACCTCCCAGGACTGCACCTAGGAGAGCGTGTTTGATCTGGATGTATCTAAATCATTCAGTCTCTGCTAGTTCGTATTCCTTCTGGAGAGCCTCGAAGGAGACCATCTCCCCCCTCGATCCCACACATCTCCATTTGTCAAAACCCTTGGAGAAACTAAGGGTCCTGAGGCTGTCTGTATCCCGTAGTAGGAAGGCAAGTGTAATTTTGTTATCCCAGCCCAAACATTTTTTGCTGCTTGCCAAACTTTCAGTGTGTGATTTGTTGGGCCCGTTAGTGCTAGTCGACTTAGTGATGTATAGAGTGCTCTCTCATATCTGCCCCAGGCAGGACTTATTTGTCCATCCTAAATGCAGGATCGTCATGGGGTTTGTGCAGCCAATGGTTAATCATCATGAGATGTGAAGCCCAGTAATACCTTTGTATATCGGGGAGTCCCATACCTCCGTCATACAACATCCTCACCAGTTTCTGTGTGACAATTCAAGGAGGGCCCTCCATCCCAAAGGAGCAACCTTTGTTCATTTTCTATGGCTTTAAAGTAAGATGCCGGGACCGGGTAGGGGGTATTTTGTAGTATATTTAAAAATCTTGGGAGAGCCATCCTCTTAATCAGCGCTGATCGGCCCAGCAGCGAGACCAGAAGGGACATCCACTGATGCACATCTCACTTTAATTACTGTAGTGGGCGAAGGAGATTTTTATCGTAGAATTGCGACGGATCATTGGTAACATATATCCCCAAATATCGGAACCCTACTGTGGTCATTGATGCCCCAGATGCCCCTGATATGGGGGGAGGGGCTCCACTGAGCACAGAGACAATGGATTTAGTCCAATTAATGGTAGATCCCAAGTAGCGCTAGCATACTTGACGTGTCTAGCACCAACACAGGCACCCTTGTACCATGCTGAAAGGGTGCCCGCGTTCCGAGCAGGAGGGTTCTTGGGCAAGAGCAGATACATTCCAGCACAAAAAACAACCCAAAGAGGGACTTTTCTCTTTCTATCATGCATAGATAGAAGAAATAATGAGAAGAAAAAAGGATTGTTCTCTTGTTACGCTATCCTCAGAGAGGTGTACCAATTTGAAGCAATCTCAGGTTTACAAACTTATGCATCTGGTATTTCGTCAGATCCATGGGTGGATGCACAGGAATGCACATGCTCCAACTATGGAACGCATCCCAGCTCAAAATGTTGAGTAATACCGTGCGAGCCTCTGCATTGCGCTAAATGTTTTTTAAAAAGTCATGTAAAGCAGCGCAAATTGGTCCTTGCATAGGTTTGTAAATCTGAATTAAGAAATATCTGTCGTAACACTTTCAGTGATGAAAAGAAATATGGGATAATCTTTCACCTCCTATTTTTATTTATTTATTTAACTTTTAAGGTGCACAGCTACCCACACAGGGTTTCCCGGCGCCAAGGGATAGCTTAAAAGACTGACTAGAGAACAAAAAACAAATTATTGCAGAAAAAGCTATGTCTTAAGGCCTTTGCGAATCACTACAACAGGAACTGGATTCTACTGCTACACAACACGAAAGGGGGAAGCCTGTCTTTAATTTTTTTAGAGATCATCACCAATCCTTGAACAGCTTTACCATTTCACTTGCCTTGCTTAATCCATTCCCATAAGAGAACTAACTTCACACAAAAAACAGAGGAACCTCCTTATAGCGGCACTGAAGATTTCCTAAATGCTTGCTAGAGGCCTGGAAAGAGAATTGTCTCCAGCTTTGTCTTGAATTTCTGAAAATAAAAACCAGTTTTTGTCAGTGAAGCCTACTTATCTCTGTGGGGCTTCTCTCCTATGGCTATAGAGGACATAAGGTCCTGATGCAGACGATCCAGTGGAGAAAGGAAGTTGGCATAGTTGCAGAAAAATTCCAAGGACCATTTGGACCTGGGCATTATTTCTGTGTACCTTAACAGGAGCTCTCTGTGAATGGGAACAATAGGTCGCAATACAAGGGAGTCCTTTTGAAAAACTGGACACTTTTATTGAGGTATATTTTAGCGAGAACCTCTTCTTTGGAGTTGGGTTATTCTGCTGCATGTGATCAGACCATTTACATTTTAAATATCTTTCCGTAAAATATGTCTTGTTCTTCTAAACAAGCGGCTAGGGGTAGTTAGTGGTAGCACACATATGCAATACATATAGCACTCTGGGAAAAGCTCTTCTGCTTGAATCAATTTACTAAGGGGGAGCAGGGATTGTTCACAGAAACAGTTTTATATTTGTGGGACAGATTGTTTTAAGTCCAAGGGAGTTGTGTCACAGCTAACATCAAAACTGTGGCCTCTACAGCCCGTAGATTAGCAGTCTGATTCCATATAAGGGTGACTCTCTTCCTTCTAGCCTCACATTGGCTCTTTCAGTGAAAATGTATGAATTCAACCCTACTCAAGTACTCTATGCAATATCTTTAATACTACCGTTACAAATGGTTTTGCAGGCAAGTTGTATTTGATGAGTAGTATTTAATGGTGTGAACTATAACTGAAAAGGAGATGTGGCCTAACTGTATGAGAATAAATTGTGTAGTGGAGAAAGATGTGGTGTGGCAGAGAGAAGATGCTGTCTAGCTATTAGTGTATCAACTGTGAAACAAGGAGCTCTGAGTTCTAATTTCAGCTTTCACGCTTGATCACGTTTGATCCCAAATAAATGTAGTCATTCCCTCTGCACCATTCGATTTTTTTTTAAATGATCACAGCTTAGAAACAGTTTCACTATTTTCTCAATTATTATATAGCATCGATTTACACATTTGCAAATGAAAGAAGATGTGGTATCAATGAATGTTCTGCTCAAGACTACGAAGGTCCAGTGGACAAAGGAAGCTGGTGCAGTTGCAGAGAAATCGCTTCTTCCTTCCAGAATCACATTCCCAGTTCCATGTACATTTCTATGACTTCTACATGCTGTTACATTACTTTACATGGTAACTTTACTACTAATATCACAACCAGTATAGCAGGCAAGGTGTGTCTGATAAGTGAACTATTTCTGCACAGAAGATGTGGTCTAACCTTGAAAGGAAATTGTGAAGTGGTGGACAGATGTGGTGTGGCAGAGAGAGAATGGGGTCTAGCGATCTAACAGTTAAGATATCTGCTGTGAAACCAGGAATCCTGACTTCTAATTTCAGGTACACACCAGAAAATGAATGCATTGCCTCTTCACCATTTCTCATACTTGTGAAAAGTGTGGGTGTTTAGAAACGGTTTCACTACCACTTTCAAGGCCTATGTAAAAATGGATTTATAAATTTGCAATTTAAATAAGAGATGGTATCAATTCAGAAGTCTGTTAATTCTAAGAAATACACAACATTTTATTTTCCTTCTTCAATATGTGAAATTGTATGCCAAGGTTAGGATTTTAGTCACACTTAGCAAAGTGGCATTTGGACTCTCTACTTGTGACAGCCTGATAGATAATGGTCCAATGTGTTATAACCGCACCACTGTTGACTAGAACCCTAGATGTACAGATGTATCATTGTAGTCATTGCGCCTGATTCCTCTGGCAAGGCACGTTTCTGCTGTGCGTCCACTGGATGCCACGTGGGAAGGGAAAGTTGGGGGCAAAGTAGTGAAGGAGCTGTGAGGGAACAGAACAGTCTCACCCTTCTGTTGTATAATACTGACATGGGCCCTTCATCTCAAGAACATATGCTCTTCCCACAAGATGGCTTGGACCCAGGCCTGAATACAGGGAAGTATCTCATGTCCATTTCAATTCCAATCAATGTGTCGTCCCTCAGATCTTTCCTTGAAATTGACAGCTTTTGCACAAGATACTTTGCAGAGTTCGCGTCAATCAGCACACCCCTGAGAGATCTAAGAATGGTCAAGAGTTAGGTGGTCGAAGAGATTTATTTATTTATCTGTTTTATACAGTGTGAATTAGATGTGGAGTTGTCAGAGTGGTTTACATTAAAGGAGGTTTTCCAATCAATTGACAATAATGAGGGTATAGGATAAATGGATGGGTACGTATTTACAGTGTAGTTATAAAAAAATTCAATTGATGAATCCTATTTTTGTTATTAATGTTGTTGGATACGATGCTCTGTGTTGGAGGTTAACAATGCCGTGTCATTCTGGTTGAAGTGTTGTCAGAATAATAATATTTTCAGTTCCGTGTATTACCCTGATATCCAATGCAGATTGAAGAGATGTCAAGCAGCCTTTGAAGAGAACTAGACTTATTTTGAGCCCGTTCAAAGGAATGAATTGACAGAAAACGCCATCCCTGAGGCATTGGATGCCATACTGGGGCAGCATGCCTCTGATTTTGAATCCCATGTCAAGTAATTTCCTATGCTTGTTGCAGCTTGATATGGCATCAGCAGGCATACTCTCAGGCAGCAGGAGAGAGAGTTTAGCCATTGAGTGGGCCTTTAAATATTACCATCTCTACATAGATGGAAAACAGTTCACTGCTTCATGGTTTTAATATTTGGCAATTCAAAAGCTAAGATAACTCCGCCCATCCGTAAGAAGGATCTTCAGGCTACAATGTTACTTATTCACACTCAGACATCTGCTTGGAAAAATATCAGAACCCACCCGACTTTCATTCCTGATTTCAGCTTTCCACTTGTGACCCTACCATGCAAGAAGTCTCTGAACCAATCAACACACAGAGGTGGAGATGTATGGAAAAAACAAAGAGGGCACACTTTGAGGCTGGAGCCTCAGAGATACTTGAGCATTTTGAAGGTTCCATATCACAAAAGAGGGTGGTTTTTGAGGGAACTCATTTAGTAATACCCCCAACTCCCAGAGGCTCCTGAGGGTCACAGGGGTATTTTCACCACCAAGAGGCTCCTTTGACAACATGTATGGTTCTCTTTCCTAGGTGAAATTGTTGAGAGGAGGTTTGGGTCCTTTGATGCCAAATCTTGGTGAAGTTTTCACTCTCCCAGAACCTTGCAAATGTCTAATTTGCCCTCAAGATTCAGAGAAGACGTTGCTTTTGTTTTTTTTAGACTCATCTGAATAACATATGCTGGTTGTGATAGAGGAGTTTTCTTGCTTTCCTGAAGCCATGGAAATCCCAAATACCTTGGTTGAAGTTGTCTTACCTGCAAACTCAACAACATCTTTGGTATCCCAGCTGCTATAAAGTCTGCTAAGGGACCTTCTTTCAACTGTGGGGACTTGCTGCTTGACTGTTGTTTTAGCACCATACAATCAGCCTATTATGACCACAAGCAAATGATATTGTGGAACGATTCATGGCCACTTTGGAAAAACGCTCCTGATTACAAAGTTCACAGAATCTCCTATGACAGAAATATGGTTATACCCTTAGGAATGCCTGAGACACAACACATATAGCACAACTAGTGTATCTCCTGCTCAACGTTTGTTTAGCCAAAAACTCCAAAGATCCCTCAAGTCAGGAAGGATAGCTTACTTATGATTCAAGATGTGAGGCTGGAAGACTACTCATAAGAGAACCATGAAGGTCTACTAAGACGGTAGAAGAAGGGCAAACCTAAGCAGCCAAGGAGATCAGGGGGAATATTTAAAATTCCCCTGCAGCACTTTTACACCACTGGAGCGTCACTTTTGTGATGCGCCGGAGGCGCAGTGTGTGGTCCAATATTTACAAGGCCATTCAAAGCCACCCTACATGGCTTTTCATGCCCTTGTAATATGGAATAAGGCAATGCCTTACTCTGCGTGGAAGGGGCGTTCCATGAGTGTTGTTGTGGGTGTTCCCATGCAACACCAAGGGTTTTTGACACTGCCCAAGATTTACAAAACAGCATAATCTGGGGCAGCGCCAAAACGAATGCCTTCCCAAGTCAGGCATAACGAGGAGAAATATCTATATTTCTCCTAGTCTTTTTCCACTTGTGCTGCATTCTGCAACACTCATAAAACGAGGAAAATGCCTCCTTTGTTTTTGTGCAGGAAGGTGTCCATTTGTGCACAAAAACAATTATGTCAATGACACAGGCGCCCTTGCACAATGGCTGCGTTGGTGCTCGGCTGAGGTTTGTGTGCCAGCAGAAAGGAAAGGAATGCGCTGTTTCTTGTAGATACGCCACATTCCTGCACTTTTCTATTGACGAAGGGCAGCGCAGCTAAAAGGCTTGCAGAGCTGCCCTAAACCAAAATATTGTAAATGTGCCTCCTGGTTCTTATTTGGTCCAAGGGTCTCTGTAAACGCAATCCCACTTTTGGTTCTCAGCCCTGCTTGATAACCAACATAAAAGGGTCCATGATCTCTTATATGCACACCATCACATAAAACATTTCGTATTTTTGCATGCTCAGTGGGGAACTGGTGAACTGTCGTCAGTTGATGAACTTGTTGTTGTTAATGCAGGCCGTGAGGAAGCGGAAGCCTTGCATAAGGTAGAGGCTAAGGACCTACATCTCCGTCCGATTACCATCTAATGGGAATGACTAATTACTAAGTTATCAGACACACACAGTGGGTCCACCTCACCCTTGCTAACGCCCATAGACTCCTCCATCTCCTCCCCACCCCATAGGTCTAGTGGTGTGTCCGACATATGCTTCGGGGCTCTCACACATATAGTACTTGCGGGTTACTTGCGGGTTACAGGTGTGCCCTTCCCCAGTTTTCTATAGGAGCCCTACCCCATGTTCTCCTGCCCAATGTTGGGACATTTCTCTCCATTGCTGGGTCCTGTGGCTCAGGGGCTCTCTACTGGCCTGGTTTATACGAATCGCTGGTTCACTTCCCTCCTTCGGCGTCCCAGAATATTAGTTCCAAATGAAATCCTCTGGTCCCCTTTTCCCTCCCCCCCCCCCCCCCAGTTTTCAAAACTAAACCTTTCTTCCAGAGGCTTGTAGTTTCAAGATATATTCAAATGTTTGTCCTCCATGCTATCTTAAGGTGTCGTGTATCTGGTTAGTATACCCATATGCATGGAGTGTGACAGCGTAATAAGTTTATGATGTAGAAAGATATCAAGTAATGAAAAACTCCTGCTTGTACTCCTTGTTAAATGTGAGATTGAAAACCCAATAATTTTTTTAAATATAGGCCCTAAGGAGCCTTGATCGTGCTTTAGCTGTTGAGGCCTTTAACACCCCTTGCAGGGTATCTCTCCTGTTCTTCCTTCTTTTCCACTTTGTCCCCACCAAAACATCAGACCCTCAGTGAGACTCATTAGTGAAATAGATTGAACTGTGGGGGATGTAAGATGTGTCACTCTCAGTACATCTGAAAAGAAACATTTAGGCTCTGTGCCGAGTGGGTGCACAAGTTGGAATAGGAAAGGGAAGGGCAGAGGCTGTAAACAAACTCCCTGGGAACAACACTAATAGAGATTTTCACTCCAGTCCAACTTCTGTGAAATACTGACAAGTACTATAAATTATTACCTCATACCAGATTGCTTAACCTGCTTGACCAAAGAATGGGCCCTTGTGATCTAGTCCAGTGCAGGTTCTCATTCTACTTCCTTACTCGTGGACAGCTGGTCAGAATACATACCAGTTGTTCCTCAATTAAAAAAGTGTGATGTGTGAGCACCACTACTATTTAATGTATATCTTGAGCTCCTATCAGATATATTATCAGAGTTCAACATATATATACATTGTTATATGGACAACACACAGCTATACACAAAGACATATTTCCTGAAGGATATCTGCACCCTGAAGACTTGACTCCTAAAAATACTAAACTGGATGCCATCCACCTTCCACCTCCTAAACACTGAAAAGAACGAACTCACAGAAACAAAACCAAACTGAACATAACCTTACTTAAAGAACTCTCAACAACTTTCATCCAATCATCTCATTTATTTTTAGAAAACGTGGATTGTAAGCATCCTATAAACAGTTTTCCAACTTTTCAGAAAGACATTTAAGATATTTAGCAACGGTACAGAAACAGTTTCCCCTGCAAATAACTTTAGAACACGGTTTTAGCTGTGCAATTTTTACATTGAAATCAACATTTTTTTTTTAAAAAATCACGATAACCCATTGCGTTCACTGGTGCAGGGTATTGCCACATGAAGTTGATTTTTTCCCCCCGCAAACTATGTGTTGGACCCACCGATTAGGAAGAATTGGTAGATTTTGTCTCATGTAAGGCTCAGAGTTGAAAATTGTGTCATAATAACAGCATGCACTCACACTCACCTTTCTTAATAGTGTCACCGTCTTCTAACTTATGACTGGGTAGGTTGTACTCCTCTGTACTGTTGACCAGCGCAATCTGCTGCTCCAAGACATCTATCTTCTTTTGCAAAGATTCCCGCAGGGAAGCAGAGAACATTGAGCTGTTTCGGCCCAGCTGTGAGAACGACAACCAGGAAATATGTTACATCATGACTACTTTTGAGAAGACACTGCAACCTCTAAAAGCTTCTGATGAAGTCCTGTTTGCCAGCATGTTTGTGGTATGGACTGTTGTGTCCCCAATAATTGGCACACTGTCTTTTCCAATAGCACGCAAGATACGATAACTTGGAATAATCATGACATGAGCAAAAGTAATCGAATTGACCCAACTTCTTAAATATCGCAAGAAGCTGAAGACCTGCCTCTCCTCATGCCCACTCTCACCTACTCAGCACCTGGATATCCTCCTGGGTGACAAGCAGCGCTCTGCAAATGTACCTTACATTACATTACAATTGATTCCTTCCCTAGCAGGGGGATTCCTCTGCTATGGCGGAGGAGCATGGCCACACTGCCTTTCAGCACTGTAAAAAAGGAAAAATAAAATGATAATAACACAAGGTTATTATCATTTTATTTTTCCGTGCTGAGGCATTCATTCATTAAATCTTTATTTCGACATTTTTCAGTCATAAAAGTTTACAGTAAAAACAGTATAGATAAAAAGCATAAAAGTTATTAGATTAAACTGAATTTGTCATGAAATGTACACAGTCACTGTATAAAATCACCCCTGGGTGCCGCTGTAGAGGATCTTTTGGACCACATTGCTAAAAGAAATTTTGAAAGTGCGAAAACTCTATGTGGTGATGTATCTGTCTTAAGAACTCTCAGTGCAACAGAGCATTTATCAAAACCCAAGTTCTTGCATAGGGGTACAAGCCAGTACTTTCTAGTTTTCCTATAGGCAGGGCAAAAGAAGAGCATATGCATTTCATCCTCCTTGGACGCACCACACCCAGGGCAAGATTTGATCATGAAAGACGACCACTTGCTTAAGAATTCCCCTAACGGTAGTGATCCGTGCCTCCATTGAATGTATAGCTTCCTTGCTCCTACTGGGTAGATAACATTCAGGAACTCCTCAAAGGCAAAATAATGTTTGAGTGTTAGAAAGGTTATTGTCAGGGAGCCAGCTTTAGAATCTTGCAACCATTTATTCTGTTTATAGTCCATAAAAGATTTCGCAAGCATTTTGCTGGAGACTCCCCTGCATGCCTGTTCTGGATCATACCAGAGGTCCAGTAGTCCCATTTTTCCCAGTTCGTTTTTCACGAATACAAGCCAGTGGATTTTAGCTGCGCTAGCATGGCTCAGCACATCCTTCAATTCGTGCCGTACTGAGGCAGTTTTGGGGGGTGGGGAGGGGTGTGGTGGCACTCTCTAAGTGCCCATGACTGTTTGGCAGGCCGTCTTGGGCCGGCCAAACTGTCATGCACACTTTGCATATTATCCACACAGGCTGTATTACGGCATCAGACCAATTACAATGCTGTATTATAGCGCTGTGATTGGCTCTAGGGAACCTGGGTGCTTCGTTCTCGCACAGAAGCAGGAAGATGCTGAAGAGGATGCTGGCTGGCAGCTAAGTGTTCTTTTTTCCCTGTCTTTTAAACCTCCCTCTGCGCCCCACTGCTGCTTCACTGGAGCAAACGCTACTGTTTCCTAGATTCCTTTTTGCTGCTGTGTTAAGTAGAGGTGGCCCTTAAACTTTGCATCATTATGAGTTATTACTGCAAGTACACTGTGGAGATAGTTCCAAATGTTAACTTGGTTCTCTTGGTCTTAGAAATAAAACAAAGGCATGGCCCCTATTATGCAATTTCTTTTCATAGCATACATCAACTTCTCAACAGGTAATATTCCCAGACAATTAGATAAAACATGCATAATAATTGCAGAAAAGAGTGGACAAGGAGATATTAATGGTTGTTTGAAAAATACAAGGAGCAGTCTGTATTTAGAAAAATTGAAGACAAAAAACAGTATCAGGACTATTTACATTAAGGGGTCGATTCGGTTACTGGAAAAAGCGCTCCGATTTGCCGTACGGAGCGTTTTTCCCGTATGAATCGTACCCTGCAACATCCCCCGTACGTACGACGAAGTACGATTCGTACCAGGAGCTGGACACCGTACGAATCGTACAGAGACCGTACGAATGAAATCCCTGTACAAGTCACACTCGGAACCCGCTGTACACGACTTCTGTACGGTTTGCGGCTGGTTTATACGACCCGGCAAGTACGATTCGTGTCGGGTACGCACCGTACGACCCTTTTTCTACGGGAGCTGAAAACAGTCGTAAAAGCAGAGTTCGCCTCAAAACAGGTACGGTACGGCCCCCGTGTATGGCGCGTACCCCCATGATCTCTGGGGTACGCTCTTTATACCCAGCATACTTGGGGTCCGCACCGTACCCCTTGCACGCAGGGTGTACGGCACGTATCCCATGTACGCTTGGTGTACGGCGCTACCCCCCATGATCGAAGGGTTACGCGCTGTACCCCTGCGATCATGGGGGGTACGCGCCGTACGGTGTGTATGTGTTTGTGCGCTTTTCCGTACGAATCGCCCTTACCTGACTTGCACCGTACGAATCGCGTCCTGATACCCCGGTCTGGATCGTACTCGTCGGGTCGTACGGCGTGTGTACGAGTCGTACTGAGATGGCTCCGGATGTGAATTGTACGGATGGGAATTTTACCGGATCGGAATCGGGCCCTAAATGTGGGTGTAACCCATGAAATCATGTGCATAAATGTACTTGTGCTAATAAGTGAACGGCACACGTAACAAACGAAGCAAGAACAACAGCGAAAATGGCACAAGGAATTAAACAATCATGTCAGTGTTTGCAGAACTACACAGGTTCTAATGCGTTTGTTATGAAAATTCAAAATGGTTAAATAGTTGGGACACCAAAATCGCGCCAACAGTTACGCTGGGTGGTCGACGGTGTACCAACCTGTGATCAATTCAGGTCATCTTCAGGGCCAGGTTACAAAGAAAGTTTTTGTGCTGTACAAGGGAGAGAATATAAGGGAATAGAATAAGAATAGTGCTAGTCACCGGAGAGGCTAATTAGAAAGGTTGGAGAGAACGAGCAAACAACCTGTATGGGAAACAAGACTAAAATTCAATTGCAGGTGCTTTGGAGCGTGCACCCAAGGTGTGGTGTGCTGGTAATCCAGGTGGATCGTTGGAGGGAAATACACTACTCTCTGGTGTGCCAGGGGGGTTCCTATTGATGGAGCGCGATGGTGCTCTAAAATTGTAGGGGTGCATCATAATCATGGATAGTCCGCATACACATATTCTTGTGTTGTGTTCATTTTGATCAGTTGAATCGTATTGTAATAAACATGTGCAAGTGAATGAACAGAAAGGTATTTTGTGTTATACACAAGAGAAATTAAATGGCATTTGTAATTGAAGCTGTAACCTTTAGTATATTGCAATTGCCTAACGAAAAGCTTATGTGTAATGTAATGCATTTTGTTTTAATGTGCACTATGATGAAAATTGCACAAAGAAATAATGAGTTATTTTTAACATGTAATAATTCTAGATGTTTGCAACGCAAAGCATTGTTAACATGAGTGTATAATTTGATGTGTAAAGGCCTTACTGAAATGCTCACGTTGTGTATATGATAGGCCTATTCGTTTATTCTTATGTTGGCTGAATTGTGTAGGCCTGGAAATGTAATTTCGCCGGTAAGCTCTTGTATTTAGAAGTAGGCAGTGAATTTCATGTGTATGCAAGGATGTTCTGTTCTCACATTTTCAGTTGCAGGTGTAGAAGCAGCCTTTGTTAGAACTAACGCCTTTTGTTTTAGGAGTTAGGCATGGAGGAGAAGTGATACAAAGTAAACAGAAGATTGATAATTGGGAGCCAGTGTTTTTTCTTGTGGAGAAGGCTTGGGAACCAAGGTCATTGGACTACACGTGTGGAAGACGGTGGAAAACTACCTAGGAGAGGTGTCCATTAGCATGAGGTGTTCGGGGGGCGTGTTTTACATCTTTGCATTTTGTATTAGGAAAGTGCCCAGAGGGAAGAGAGACAGAAGGAGAGGGAGAAGGAGACAGGATGAGTTAGGAGAAGGGGTTAGGAGATCGATTTGGAAAAGAGCATCTTAGAAAAAGCTCTGTAGCTTTGGCTAACTGATTTACTCTTAGGAAGTCTTCACGAGCTGACACCTTTAACTGACTTTGCCTGGGAAATGCTATGTAGGGTTATCACCTTAGAGATAGAGTAGGGATAGCTAATGCTTTCTACTTTTCAGCCACAGATGCAGTATGACTTAAATATTGTAGAAATTCTTGCTTGCATTTTATTTTCAGAGCTTTTTATTCTCTTTATGATTCATCCGATTAGACTAATTCGTAGATACGGATTTGTATTAGTTCCCACGTATTTTTACAACCTCGTCTTGAGGTGCTTGTATATTCAGTTATTTTTGGCTTTGTAATAAACCCCTAAATTGAACTTCGGAATTTGTGATCTTTCGAGTCACAGTTATTATTGACTGTTGGATTGACTAAAATGAGTTGTCTCTCCCCTTTACACTTCTCAGCAGGTAACAATGACCCATCGGCCCAGGGTTCCTAATTAAGTTTGGTAGCGGAACCCCAACCTTATCACTAAATTGAAGAAAAGGATGAGCATGAGAATGGGCTAAGGGACTAGAAAGCAGATGTAGGCCAGTCAGTGGCCAACTGGTAAAACGGTGGAAAACAAGCAAAGGTCAAGGGGGCCTTGAGTTAAAAATGGTGCTGGAAGGTAGAGACTGAACGGGTCTAAATTAATTAAAAGCCACATCCGGGGTCAAAAACAGAGAATGCAGAAGGGCAAGACTGGGTAGAGAAACAAGTAAGTTGACATGCACTCTGGGTAAAGTATGCCACAGTGAAAAGAGAGGCAGGCTAATGAACAGTAGCGTGCTGCAGGCCGAGGTGGTCGTGCCCGGGAAAATGAGGTGACTCACCAGTAGATGAAGAGTAAATGGAGCAGGCATGCTGGTCAAGGCGCCTGGAATCCGTATGGTGATGAGGTCAAGGGGCACGCTGTATGGCCAATGCTGGTGTCATGACGAGGACGTCCGGGGGTAGGTAACTAAAGTAAGGAATCCAATTGAAATGTGGGTAAAGGCCGTAGGTTGAAGCAAAGGCAAAATGCTAAATTAAATGGATGAGTGTTGGTGAGAAGTATCACACTATTCGCTCACCTGTGTGGTGAATAATGACAGCACCACAGGATTCAGAGGTTTGCCGAGATTGGGAAAAAACCTCTGAGTTCACAACATTGGCATGAGTGCGAGTCAGAAGAGGCATTGGCTGTGACGGCAATAATAATTTAAGGGGGCAGTTGAGAACACTAGAAGGTAGAGTAGAAAGCGTATGAGAAAGTATCAAGAGTACCCGGGGGGGGGGGGGGGGGAGACTAGAGTCAGAACAAAGGTATAGACAGATAATCATGTATATTTGCAAATGAAAATATTAACAAATTCTTTCATATAACATTCATGTTATACTGACAATATTCAAAAGATTTTTAACAACAAATAGTCAATGGTAATTTTAAAGGCCAGATGAGAACAATAGAGAGGAGAATAGAAAGAATGTGAGAGGGTCTCAGAGAAGCCCCAATGGGACGAAAGCCAGAACGGAGAGTATGACAGATATTTATGTACCTTTGTATTTTGATAAGATCCAAAATAGAAAGATTAACACATTCTTTCATATAACAGCATGAAGAAAGATTACATAAAATAAATAATCATATAGGATGAAATGGAGACTGTGACAAAACTATATGGAGAAGTCATGATTGCTGGGAGTGGGGTGAGTAAACATCTGTATAGAAACAATGGATATCATGGTGGGTTGTATAAACAGGTCTGCACAAAAATGGAGGGGGGGGGTGGGTTGAGATATTTTGGGAGACGGGGCTGCACCGGGTTTTCAGGTTATCTTACTCCTAACAGTGCTCTTGTTTTAATCCTACTTAGACAATATCCACCAAGCTTCACACTTCTCTTTTCACTCGTGGTTGAGTCATAAATGGTTTAAAAAGGTGAAGGTCACCTGTTTGGAGAGACCAAGGGCCACACTGGACAAAGAGAAAGCAGTCAAGATTTACATAATTCCAGTAGCTGCCCCACAACTCATTCTTACCAAGGTGTGCAAACTTACAACTCTATCTCAATGACCCTGGAGCCCACATCTAAGATGGGCCCTGTGATTCAGGGACTCCACCTACAGTTTCACCACAGCAGTGTTTGGATGATATGCCCCTTTTCTACCCCTTATCCTCAGCAGATCTAGTATGGTGACCACTACGCTTGGTTCCCCACGCTCACCTGAATCAGAGAAGTTTCAGCACAGTGAGGCACCTCCTCTGGATCCATTTAGTAGGTGGGTTGCCTAGTCTGTGCTTCTATTTGGCAAGGGGTTGCACAGTGGAAGAAGTATCTGATATCACCTATCACTCTAGGCTGGTCTGATGGTGTTGAAGAGGAGCCTTCCGGGAGACAACTTGCCATTGTCCTTCTGAAGCCACAGAGGTCTGTACTGGTTCAATATCAATAACTCTGAAGGTCTATCAAAGCTGGAGTGTGGCTTTTGCCTGCCCTTCGCTGAGACTCCTTGCACACACAACAAATGGAGAATGATGGAGCCTGACAAACATACCAACACTAACTGCGATATCTGTACTGAAATGGAAGAGCAATTCTATCCTAAAATGAAGCACTTTCCATTTCTGGCAGATGTGTTCCTAGTGCTACTCAAAATGGCCCTCAGTTACCACTACAGAGTGAGAGCTGTTTTTTTCTTTGATGGTCTCCTCAGCTGCCACGCTAATCCTAAATCCTCAAGCTGCCACATTAAAGTCTTTAGACAATAAGTGGAGGGCTTCCAAGGAAAACTCATTCTTTGTAACGGAGATCCCGCCCAGCTCAGTCTATGGTGGTGATGGTGACCTCATCCTCCTACGTAACGTAAGAGAAGAGTAACAGCTGGACAGCAACTGAAACAATATCAGTGTGGTAGTCATTTCCTGACACACGTCAATTCCAACTCTATCATTGCAAGCTACTGTCAGCACACGAGGCACATACTTGCTTGCTAAGCTTACTTGTAACTTAAACAAGTCATTAAAGAGTACAGGCTCATGCTTTCCCTTGACATAGAGATGGCTGAGCAGAAACTGATGATGAGTGCCTGACCACACACAGTTAACCTAGAAATTTTGTACCCATTTTAATTTCTGACTTGCATACATTTCCCTAGAAAATTCAGCTTTTGTACCATAACAATAAATTAAGTTACAAACTGATTATCAGTCACAGCACTATTGAGAGCTTCACTGCCACCACCTGAGATTCAAAAACTGGAAACTGAAGGGACTAAAGCTACCATGTGGTTCCCAACACACTTCTTGCTACTTCACCTAGGAAAGTAGTAGTGGGATCAACTGCTGGACAGTCAATCCAAGTCTGTTCTGGACCACCCATGCTGTATATCATCCAGCAGTGGGACCAAAAGAGGCTTGGGTCTATTTGCTACCTGGCCTAGACCACTCAAATGTATTAAACAACAACAAGATGGCCAGCTAGATTAGTTTGATATCTTATCCCCCACGTAGCCAATAATCCTAAGCGGGCAAAGTTTTTGTTTAGTACTTTTTACTTATTTCATATTTTTGCAAAACATTTCAATATATCCAGACAAAAAGCATACTCAAATAATGACATTCACATATAACACCATAGTACATATAAACATTTCACAGACCGTGTAAATGAAAAACATTCATGTAAACACCATATACAAATAGTGAAAAAGAAAAGATGCCTCTAGTCATTCAATTCATGGGGCACCAGTCCTAATAACAAAAACACAGACAAGCGGCTGATCACTCTTTTCTACAGGCCTGCTTGTTTGGCTATGCTGGAACTTCTTAATTTCAAGGGGCTAATAACAGGGGGACTTTATCCTAATTCTGATCCTGTACCACCCTTTGTAAATCCTGTTCCAGCACAGGGTCAATGCGTTTCGAACCCAGGCTTTGTTTGAGGGTTCTCCTCAGGACATGGACTGGCAGATGGCCTTCACTGTGGGACATACAAATAAATATGTGATTGGTGTGAGGAAAAACTCATAGAATTACACCCATTCTGACTCAAGCACCCTATTGCACAGCCTATATGTACCTGTAATTCTGTAGGTCTTCACAGGGCAGCTGTATGTTTTTGTAGGAAAGCAATAACACTCTGCAATATTGTGTGGAAACAGGGACACTGTCAGTGTGATATTTAAAACACTAACAGTCATGACCGGGTATAAACATCCAATTGCTTCATTCAGCCCCTACCTCGCGATAGCTTACTGCAGCGCGAGGAGTTGTGACTTTAAGGAAGCACGATCCTGCAAATAATGATTTACGATCTGTTAGATAACAAGATCTAAGTGTGAAAAAGCAACAATGCGCAACTGTTCTCGGGATAAGTGTGGCTTCTGTTAGAGAATACCTTCGCTCCTCCGGATATAGTCGATCCGTCCGTGTGTACTCTTAGTTGTATTCCATGGGGCAGCGGTTTTACTTTTACTGCGTGTATCTTAATATGAATGAAAAAATCACTTGTATTAGTTTACTGGACTCGTAGATCAGCTGCCGCTTAGGGTTTTTTGCTCGAGAAACATAAGCGCTTACATGTGGAATCGCTCCTTCGTTCGTACTCTTTCAATCTCCTACCAGCAACACCCATGTTCTTAAACTAAATATGTAGTGTTCACTCTGCCAACCAAAACAGCAGAAATTGATTAAAACAGACTAGGAAATGGGACCTCTCCATGAGCACTTTATGAACGATATCTTACATATCAACCCACATTAACATGTTTGAAATGAAGGCATTCTTCCTGCCCTTAAAAACTTTCCTTTCTGTGGTCATGTCCTAACAATACCGTAGCTCATTTTGTATCACGAAATGGGGAGGCACTCCTTGTCCTCAAATAACTGATTTTGTGGAATTATGGTGGTAGGCCATTTGCAAGAACATCTTTCTCCTGGTGTCCCACATTGTGACACATCTCAAACTTAGGATGAAGAGTCTGAGCAGATCCTTACACACATCTCACTGTCAGTAGCTCTACTAGAAAGTTCTCAACTTTATCGTCAAGACCTGGGTTTGACAAGGCACAGAGGCACTTGTCACCCACAATTACAGCAACTTTGTCTCCTGAACAAGCAGGGGTAGCTGGCACAGCTTGAGGGTGGAAGGGCGGGCGCAGGGTTGTCGCGGGATGCTCTAAAAAAAATCTTACCTTGCTGCCTCCGCCAGGTCCTGCGTCTTCTCTCCTGCTGCCTGTGTCCGACTCCAGGTCGGACCAGGAAGCAGGCAGCCAGGCTCCCACCCGAAGACACGAGTCTGCCTTCCTGCTGCTAAGCTGAGCTCGAGCAGGGGAAGGCTTGATAATAGGTTTCCTGTCACAGAGAGGTGTGACCACTCCCAGACAGGCTTTAGTGTATTGGGGCTGGGTGGGTGCACTCTGAGAGTGCCAGAAAGTCTACACGGGGGGCACATTTGGTGTCCCTGTGCATAGTCCAGCTCAAACCGGTTGCAGGAGTCATTTGCTCCTGGTCTGGCGCGAAACTAGACAAAGGACATGGGTGTAACCACTCCTCTGTCCTGACCCTCCCATAGGTGGGTCCCCAGAGTTTGTCGAACACCTTACTTGCATATAATGTAGGAACCCTGACTACAGGGCTTTAGATTTTACCTGGACTAAACTCTGCAAGCAGAAACCAAGTACTTAGACGACAGAAGAACCTCCCTTAGAGTAAAGGAGTTCCTCCCCTGCTGAAGTAGGCACTTTAAAGCATTTGACGGATTTGCATCTCCCAAGCTCCTGAGGACTATGTAGATTTCTGCAACACAGGAGGTGGGTTCCCGAGCGTCTCTTAGGTCAATCTGCTCTCTCAGCAATTCTGAGACCTGTATCCCTCGTGGGGACCGTGCAACCCGAACCCCTGTGCACTGTGTACTTTTGCAGCAGCATATGCTTTTTGGCGATACCGGAGGCTGTGCTTTGCGCTACCTGTAGTCTTGACCCCGAGCAATATTTCCACCGAAGATTTCCGGCCTCCACTCCACGAGTGCTCCGTGGGCCTGTACTTTGTGATTCAGCTCGAGGTCCCATCGCGATCCCTGGTCCATTGGCCTGTGGGTCCCTGTGAAGGTTACTCTGAATGGAGCGTCGTGATTGGTCTGAGTGCCGTGACACAGCATTCAGCAAGGGGCTGCATGGGTGGGCATGTTCTCCATGTAGGTTGCAATGCAGCCTGCATGGAAAACAGGGGAGTGCGCATAACTGTTTTGGGTGGTTCGAGAGTGCCGAACAAACAGTCATTGCGCACAGGAGTGTCTTCCACTACTCCCCTGCAGCTCCACCCCGCCCCCTCATGCACTGCCGCAGCAGGAGGAAAAAACACAATTATAATAACATTTTGTTATAATTTTATTGGATCACTGACATAATATCGAGGGACATAATATCGACTATCAAAAATATCGTTGACAAAATATCTACAGACAGAATATCGAGTTTGTATCTACAAACAGGTAAGTACAAAAATATTGAGTTAAAAATATCGTTTACAAAAATATAGTTTATAAAAATATCGACTTTATTGAAAACAATGTAAAATTAAATTAATATTAAAAATGAATTACTAAAATATACTTAAATATACTTAAATTAACTTATAATAATTAAATAATTGATGAAAGTTATAAAAAAAATGTACATCATATTTGTTAAAACATATATATATAGTAACATAATATAATTAAATAATATCCAATATTATTACCGTACAATAGCGTAAGTGTAAAAATTACTATTCCCACTCCAGAGACACAGTAGGGAAAGCGTTGGATAGCGTAGGGATAAAAATTACTATTCCCACTCCAAAGAGTACAACAGTAGGGAAAGCGTTGGATAGCGTAGGGGTTAAAATTACTATTCCCACTCCAGTGGGTGCAACAGTAGGGAAAGCGTTGGATAGCGTAGGGGTAAAAATTACTATTCCCACTCCAGTGGGTGCAACAGTAGGGAAAGCGTTGGATAGCGTAGGGGTAAAAATTACTATTCCAACTCCAAAGAGTGCAACAGTAGGGAAAGCGTTGGATAGCGTAGGGGTAAAAATTACTATTCCCACTCCAAATAGTGTAACAGTAGGGAAAGCGTTGGATAGCGTAGGGGTTAAAATTACTATTCCGACTCCAAAGAGTGCAACAGTAGGGAAAGCGTTGGATAACGTAGGGGTAGAAATTACTATTCCCACTGCAGTGGGTGCAACAGTAGGGAAAGCGTTGGATAGCGTAGGGGTAAAAATTACTATTCCTACTCCAGTGAGTGCAACAGTAGGGAAAGCGTTGGATATCGTAGAGGTAAAAATTACTATTCCCACTCCAGTGGGTGCAACAGTAGGGAAAGCGTTGGATAGCCAAAGGGTAAAAATTACTATTCCCACTCCAGTGAGTGCAACAGTAGGGAAAGCGTTGGATAGCATAGGGGTAAACATTACTATTCCCACTCCAGTGAGTGCAACAGTAGGGAAAGCGTTGGATAGCGTAGGGGTAAAAATTACTATTCACACTCCAAAGAGTGCAACAGTAAGGAAAACGTTGGATAGCGTAGGGGTAAAAATTACTATTTCCACTCCAACGAGTGCAACAGTAGGGAAAGCGTTGGATAGCGTAGGGGTTAAAATTACTATTCCCACTCCCGAGAGTGCAACAATATGGAAAGTAAATACCTCATATATTATTTAAAAAAATATAAATTAATATCTGTAAAAAAATAATTAAAAGTAATTACCAATTTAATATAATATAATAACCTATTAAAATTACTAATTAACATTAATTAATACAATTAGTTACCTATCAATACAAATTAATTACAAATTAACAAATAATTATTTAACAATTAAAAATTAATTAACAATTAATTCAAATTAAATACAATTAAATAAATGTAATTATTTAATGAATTATAAATAAATTACTTCCCACCCTATTCCCCTATAAACCCACAACCCACTATAGAAAATAAATTAGTAAAATTAACATAATTAGCAATTATTCAATTAAATTAAATTAATTTGCAATTAAAATTTTATTAATTACACATAAAAACTCAATTAACAATTAATTCTAAATAAATACCAATAATTATTTTTACATATTTAATTAATTATAATTAAATTACTTCCCACCCAATTCCCCTAAAAACCCACAACCCGCTACAGAAAATAAATGAGTAAAATTAACATAATTAGCAATTAATCAATTAATTAAAATTAATCGCCAATTAAAATTTAATTAATTACCAAATATAAATTAAATAACAAGTAATTAAAAAATAATACCAATAAATACATTTACATATTTAATTAATTATAATTAAATTACTTCCCACCCTATTCCCCTATAAACCCACAACCCGCTACAGAATTAAATTACGCAAAAATTAAAAAACACAAAATTCATTATTTTATCATTAATTATAACATAAATACACACTTTTCACACATATAATAACATAAAAAACACTATAAAAAATTCGATATTAAAAATTCGATAATTTTAATAACCTATATTATATACTTCGATATTTTAACTTTCTATATTTTTTTTTCAAAACTGGTTTTATTGAATCGCAGAAATAAACATCCACAGTGCTCCGAACCCCAGAGGGGCTGTGACTACAATCACGGGTCTTGTTGTGCGATACAGTTAATGAAAATACCCTCCACCCTCCACCCCCCCAACTACCCAACCCCCTCCCCCCCCCCGTCCTGCAACACTCCGTCTCCCCACCACTGTTATGGGAAGTATACAATCATACATGGAAATATCTGAGCCTCAAAATGCCCTCTACACCTGCCCTTCCTCGCCCCTTGGCGGCGGTGGGGGCTCCAGCCACAATCCCCTATAATCCGCCCATCTCTTCCATATTTTATAGTGTTTTGTAGGACAGCCTCTGGCCTCGAACACCCGCCGCTCCAGTCCCATGCAAAAGTCCAGGCCTTTCTTCCACCCGGCCACTTTGGGAGCCCCAGGGTCCTTTCAGGCCTGAGCCACATCACGTTTGGCCAGTGTTAGTCCCAGTAGTAACAAGTGCCGCTTGTACACATTCCCGCCCACCCCTTCAAGCACATGGAGCAGGCCCAGTTTCGCCGTGCGAGGGAGCTCCCACCCCAGCACCTCCGACAAACAGTCCCACACACCCTTCCAGTATCTCACCAGGCCACAACATTCCCACACTGTATGCAAAAGGGTGCCCAACTCGTGACCACATCACAAGCACGCCGGGGACTCAATCAGCCCTACCTTCCACAATCTCTCTCTGGTATAATATGCACGGTGCAAGTATTTGAATTGTATTAGGCGTAAACGGACTGCTATTGCTGCTCCCCTGGGGGACTCAAGAGCCTCCCGCCAGTCCTCCTCCTCCAGTTCTCCCACATCCCGCTCCCCGTGATCTCTTAAGGGCTGTAGGTCTGAGGAACAATGTGTCACTAATGTTTGGTATATTTTGGATATTTTACGGTCCTCCAAGTCCCCCATAAAGACTTTGCCTCTATCGGGCTGAATTCGGGTAGTGTAGTCAAGCCCACTAACGCGGGCGCCAAAGCGTGCCTAAGCTGTAGATAGCGAAAGAACTGGGTGCGGGGCATATTGAACTCTGCACTGAGATCTTGAAAGGTTTTAAGCGTGGTGCCTCTGAGGACCTGGCCCAAAGTGGAAATACCTATGAAGTCCCAGCTCCGAAACCCTGGAAGGGACATCAGGGCCGGAAGTTGCCCGTTATGCCAGAGCGGGGTCTCCCCAGTCAGCTTTCCCCACCATCCCATGCGGCGTAGTGCTTGCCGCCATACCTGGAACACCACTTGCGTTGCTCTAGGCAGTCTCTTTCGCAGCTGGGGTGAGTATAAGACCGTATGAAGGGAGTCAGGTTCCATCAGGAATCGTTCTAGGGCATATGCCGGGTCCCCCCGTCACAGTACCACCAGTCATTCAGGACCACCAGATGTGAGGCCTGGTAATACGACAGAATATCTGAGGTCGCCAGTCCCCCACAGTATGTGGATAGAAAGCAGGTTCGCAGCGCTACTCTCGCCGCGCCACTGGCCCACAAAAAGCGACCAAGAGCCGAGTTGACCAGTCGGAACCAATGCGGCGGGACCGGGAACGGGTGGTTTTGTAGTTGATATAGTAATCTGGGAAGGGCAACCATCTTAAAGATGGCCGATCTACCATAAATATTGAGAGGCATGCGGGACCAGCACTTCATTTCCTGCTGCACTTTGTCCCATACAGGAACCACGTTGCGCTCCCAGGCTATCGTCCGCATGGTTGTCAGGAACACTCCCAAATATTTAAGGCCCCCGACCGCTCTCTGCAGTGTCGAGGCCCACAGCCCGACCTCGAAGTGGTCTCCCAAAGTCTATAGGGTGGACTTCTGTGGTTTCAAGCAGAGTCCGGAGACTTCGCTGAAGATTCTCATGATGTCTAGGACCCGCGGCCCGGAACGGTTCACGTTAGTAAGGAAGAACAGGACATCATCTGCATACAGTGCGATTCTGTCCAACGGTCCTGCCTGCCACTCAAACCCTTTCAGCTGTGCATCAATCCGGACCCACGCCGCCAGCGGCTCCATAGCTATAGCGAACAAGTAAGGCGAGAGGGGGCATCCCTGCCGAGTGCCGCGTCCTATCGGGAAGGCTGCCGACACCTCCCCCGCCACCCTCACCGAAGCCGTCAGACCGGTATAAAGAAGCCTGATATAGGACAGAAAGTTGGGCCCTAAGTTAAGGCGGGGAAGGAGGGCAAATAAGTAGGCCAACTCAGGGAATCAAAGGCCCTGTCGATATCAGCTAGTAGCAGTGCCGCCTGATCCCCGGTTTTACTCATCGCCTCCACAGCCACGTGGGCTCGTCTAATATTGTGCCGCGTTGCCCGGCGGGGCATAAATCTGGCTTGATCCGGAAGGACCAAATCCGATATGTAGGGAAGAATGCGATTCGCGAGTGCTTTAGCAAGTATTTTGGCCTCAATGTTTAGAAGAGAAATTGGCCGATAGGACTCGTGGCGGTCCGGGGGCCGACCGGGTTTACAAAAGACAACAATTTCCGCATGCCTCCAGTCCGCCGGCAGTAGGCCCTCCTCTCGTGCTGCCTCCAGGGCGGCTTTGTAGTGCGGCCCCAGTTGTAGGTGGTAGCGTTTAAAAAATTCACTCGGGAAACCGTTGGGCCCGGGGGCCTTACCAGTATTGAGTTCCCCCAGTGCCGTGCCCAATTCATCGGCCGAAAGTGGGGCCTCAAGGAGCTCACGCACATCATCAGGGAGCGCGCGGGCGGGAGATCAGCTATAAATTTATCAATATCAAGTGCCGAGAGAGGGTCCCGCGGGGCGCACTGCGTCGCAAAGTAGCCAGCAAAGCTGTTCGCAAGTTCCTTCGGAGCTGTAATGGAGGCCCCGGTATCGTCTCTAAGGCCCGGCAGGTCCTGTGCCTGGAACACCTTTTGGCAGAGCCTATGAAGCATGGTGCTGGACTTGTCGCACCATTGATAAATCCTGCTTCTGGTCGCCAAAACTTTCTATATTTTTAACATTCAATATTACATTACTTACCTTAAAAACGATATTGTTGATGTCTATATTCTGTCCATTCGATATTTTGTTCAATCTATATTTTAAACTCGATATTATGTCCAATCGATATTTTGGACTCGATATTTTGACTGTTTACCCATTTTATTCTTTCCTGGCAGTGGGGCGACGCTCCTCCGCCTAATAGATATAGAGTAAGACAAGACCGTGCAAATCACAGCGTTGCCATACTCTGCTCCAGGAAGGCGTTCCATGCGCGTTGCGGTAGCTGTTTCCACGCAATACCCATGGATTTTGATGTTTCCGCTGATTAACAAGATCATGTAAACCCTGGGATGCGCCAAAACCTTACCCCTCCCAGGGGAGGTGCAACGAGGAGAAATAACTTTATTTCTCCACATAGTTTTCTCTTTCTACGTGTGCTGTATTGTACACCATGATCTGTGACGCTTCATTTACTTAACGCTTTATTAGGAAAGGAACCCGCAGTACAGTCATCCAATGGGTTGAAGAACAACAACAGTGATACAATATACAAAAATGCTGATTTTGGTGAGAGTTTCCAGTCTCATCTCTTAAAAAATCCAAATGACAAGACAATTCTGAATTTATAGGCCAATGTTGTAATAGGGAGAGTGAGGAGAATCAACATAGCATGCAAATAAGTAGCAGGACAGATGCATATCTCAGGCCTTAGCTATTGTATAATTGTGATGCAGCAACACTGCAGAATAAAACAGGACCCCATCATGTGAAATAAACAATAGGTGCACAGTCCATACATGAATGGAGACGAGGCTCGAGGTGAGTGCAGTTGGAGAGTGTGAGGGGAAGAAGTGAGGGAGGGGAATAGCAGACAAGGGGATTCTGTCATCATCTCAACCCCCTCCAAGGCGCAGCATAATGGTGTATATCATATCATAACATAGAAAAGTCAGAGGGCAGTCCTCTCAGGTCCAATGAAGGAAGACCAAATGTTGGTTGAAGGCCCATCTTGTCCAGAAGATAGTATATGATCCTTTCATAAGGCGTCACCGTATACATTTCTACCATCCATTTGTCAGTTGAAGGCACATACGGGAACCTCCGGTGTCGTAATATGAATATTTTGGCTGTGGTCACATCTGTCGTGAGTAGTTTAAGTTTGTGGCACAGGAGGTCAGGGAGGTCATGCGTATCATGTAACATGATCAGGGTTCTAGGGAGCAGGAGGGACATCTCCAACACAAGGTTAAGCGTCATCTCTATTTGAGACCATCGTTGAGAGATGGCTGGGCAGGTACAGAGGACATGGCTTGTACTGCACTCCTGTGAGCACACTTCCAGTTGGAGGAGGCCCTATGCCGCCAATTTCTGGTCGACTACCAATTCTGTATTGTTTTTAAAACACAGAATTTCATTCTGGCGTCACAAGCTCCTTGATCCAGGTCCTCTATCACCGGCCCCATTCCTCATCTGTGTACTACACTTGCAGAGCAACCTGCCAGTATGTATGGTTGAAGGGCCAATAGGAGATGGGTGTGGCAGTGCTAAACCTGCAGGTATTAGAACCCTGACATGACTCCTCAGTGGGACCCCCAGAGTGTGAGATAATATTTAGTAGGGGAGGTTTGAATATCCCATGGCCTAGCTCCAAGGATGCTGTAGAAGCAGTGTTGTAGTTGCATATATTGCTACAATGATTGTGACTGGGGCAAACAGTATTCTGCCTATAGTGCGACAAATGCTTTCAAGTCCTCTGCTTTAAGGATATCATTCAGGTCAGTATTCCCACCAATTTATAGTCCCTCCACATTTTTGATCCACCACCCACTTGGATGGCGGTGTTATTCCAGAGGGGTGCCTGGAGGTGTAATCAAGCATGACAATTCAATAGTTTATTGGAGTGGTCCCATATATGTACGGTGATCTAAACAATGGGATTATGCCGCAATGCAGAAGGCAAGTTATGATAGAAAGAGAGGTCCAAACTAAGGCTGCTGTGCATGATATCGAGCTCTACGTGCGTCCAAGTGAACCCAGAGAGGTGGATTAGTCGTCCAGGCCCCAAATGGGATAGCTACACAAAGTGTACGGCAGTGAAAAAAAAGTTTAATTCTAGGAACCCACAGGTCGCTGCTTTTCCATTGTGCAGTTAATTTGGAGAAGTTTGCATCCGGCATCATGTCGCCCCATATAACAGATTTGATGCCCTTCTATAGCCTGCAGAATGGGAGTCCAGACTAGAAGAGGCACAATTCCCAGGGAATAAGTAAAGAGGGAGCTACAACCACTTTAATCACTTGTGATAGCCCCCACAGCGACAGATTGAAATGGCCACTCTTCAGGCAGCCTGGATTGGACTTGGCGATTAAAGGGTCAGGATTGTCCAAGACCATGACTTCAAACCCCCTGTTGACAAGGATACCCAGGTATTTGAGTCACTGGAACAAGTATCCCATGATACCAGCCTTTCACGTAATGTGCGAAATGGGCAGTGCTTCACTTTTGTCCCAGTTGATCTTATAACCCGAGACCCCTGAAAAAGGCTGATATTAGGGACAGCAGGGCCAGGAGCGACTTGTCCAGGTCTTTGAGCATAAGCAAGATATCATCTGCATACAGCAACGCTTTTTCTATTGCCACCGGAGTGAGTATGCTTACCATCCGGGAAGACTGCTGAATGGCAGCTGCCAGAGGCTCTTTTGCCAAAGTAATTTGCGCAGCGAGCGGAGTCAACCCTAATGGATGAATTTGTTGACTGAGAAGGGGGCAGATAGGAATCCTATGCAGTTGACCTGGGCTGTGAACGAAGCATACAACCAACAGACTTTCAGGACAAAGTCATCCCCAATCCCATCTGACGAAGAAGCTGACACAGGTATATTCATTCTATGATGTTAAATGCCTTTTTGGCATCTAATAAGAGGGTGATCGTGGCCTTTTGAGAATCTGTAGATAACCATAAGAGAAGTACCAGGCAGCATGGATGGTTACGGAGGAGCCTCCCAAAACAAATCTTACTTGGGTGTAATGAATCAGGCTTGAGACAACCCTTTACAGATGTTTAGCCAGGATACTTGCCAGAATCTTGATGCTTGTATTCAAAAGAGATATTGGCTGATAACTGCTGCAGAGAACTGGATCCTTGTCTGGTTTTGGTAGGACTGTGATCACTGCCTTGTTGGACAGGAACGACAAGGACCCCATATCGTCCGTCTGCTTAAAAGCAGCGCGTAAATAATCCACTATATCGTCCTGGACCCATCAATAGAATTCCACATTACAATATTTCTACTTTATTATATGTAAGGTTTGAAGTGGCTTGTGCCACTTCCTCCTGAGAATTCTCTCACTCTAAAAGTCGTTGAGACTGGCCAGTCGTATGGCAGTGGAGAATGCCTCTACATGTTCCTCAGTGTCTTGGAATTCGGAACTATAGAGGTTCAAGTTCCAATAATAGGCCCCCTAAGGTACTGGCTATGGACAAGGTAGCCTGAGCCATCTCTAATGGCAGGGATAGCCATTGCAGCTTCTGGTTGTCAGTGTTGTGAGGCTAGGAGTTTGTCCGCCTTATTGCCATGCTTATAATGGTGGGATTTCCATTTATAGAGCACGCATCTTACTTGGAGGTGTAACATAGCTAATTTTAGCCTTCTCAAGGGACTCGTCTGGATTTGACAGAGGGTCCGTGACATAGGCTCATGTATGAGGTTGAATAGGCACCTCTGGTGCCGTCTGCCTCTGTGTTAGTTGTTTATTGGCCAACGTAGCATCACTCATAATTTGACCGGGGAGATTGGCCTTACCCACTGCCCCTTGCGTTTGAGCCAAATGGACAGAGTCCACGTTATCTTGCAGAAATGTAGTCATATGGGATTTCAGCTGTGTCTCTTCATGGAGTGTCTAATAGCGTGCCACATTAAGGCGCCAGGGTATCCGGGTGGGTTTCTGCAGGTTCCAGTCTATGTCCAAACAGACTTGGGCACGGTCCGACAAAGAGCCCTCTAAGATGACAGAGTGCAATATCATCAGGGAAACTGGGTGGCAGGTCAGGAAGTAGTCTAAAAAAGAGTGAGTGCCATGTCCTGCTGAGAGGAATGAGTACTCCTTCTCTATTGGGCAAAGGAGCTATCCATCAACCCTCGGTCATCACAAAGGTCTTGTAGGAGGGTTCTGTCCCTGTTTCTGACTCTGTTAAGTGAGAGGGAGTAAGAGAGGGTGGGGTCAGGCAAAGGTAAGAGAGGTAAAGAGAGCATTACAGGAAGAGAGGTGAAACCGAGGACGCAGGGAAATAGAGATAAGGTAGAGAGACGGTGAGGTTTGGAGAGACACGAGGCACAGAGAAAAATGTGAGGTGGCCAGAAAGAAAGATACTGAGAGGAAGGAGGATGAAGTACATAAATAGGAAGAGAGGTAAAGAGATATATAAGATTTATAGTGAGGCACATAAGGTAGAGACTGGGAGAAAGAAATATAGTGAATGGGAGAGGGGTGGGAGATAATAAAGGAAGAGGTTGAGTAGAGAGATGAGGTAAAAAGAGAGGTGAGTTAGTGAAAGTTGGAGGTAGAGAGCTGGCGCAATGAGAGAGTGCAGAGGGATGCAAAGTAGAGACAGCGGTGAAGTAGACAGAAGGTAAAAATTAGACTATGCAAACAAAGACAGATTAGGAAAGAGAAGAGGTATAGAGAAAGTATAGGTGATACATATATAGTAAGAGAGAGTGAGATAGATGTGAGCTAGAGAGAGACAGCGAAAGAGAGAGAGGTAGCAAGAGAAGTGAGGTGCAAAGTTTTAGCTGAAACAGGCAGGGCTGAGGGAGGTGCTGGAGGTAGAGAGGTTGGGACAGAGCAAGAGAAATAAGTAGCATGAATGGTGAGGATGAGAGAGGTTTTAGGAGGGAGAATTGAAACAGGTGAAATATAGTTGATATAGAGAGGGAGTAGAAATGTAGAGAGGAAGAGATGTAAAGAGAAAGGGTGATGTTGCAGAGGTGAGGTCACCTATGTAGAGAGAGAGAGAGGGAGAGAGAGAGAGAGAGGGAGAGAGAGAGAAATATTATTTTTAATGTAATTGCACCAATCACCTGGATGAGTGAGGGTTCAGGGTGGTCAGTCCCAGCCACAAATTAAAACAAGCATTGGCATAGCAATAGATCTCGCTTTTGGGACCTTATACGTATTTAGTTATGCAGCAGAATATCCTTGGTGCAACAACACCATTTGTTGGATGGCTAAACATTTATAAGGTCCCACATGCAAGACCTATTGGCTATGCCAATGCTTGTTTGTTGTTAATTGCGCCCTGCATGAGGTTGTAAGACTAGCACACACTGCTACCTAGAACAGCACTTGGATGTCCGGAGAAAGAGAGATTGGGAAGATAAACAAGGAGGCGGTATCTGCTCCCACTGCAGCTCGGGCCACACTCGGAGGAAGGAAGCTGAAAGCGGTTGTAATTTCTTCCTGAATCCTGAAAAGCATAACTTTTCTATCTTATATTCACCTAAAATATCTCTTATTAGCAACGTTTCTTTAAGTTTTCTTTCACAGCTGTTTATTACTGATATGGCTTAGCGCTTTGATGCACACCTGGGCCACGCCAATTCACATCCCCAAATGAATCAATAAATAGAGACATGAAGGCTGAGAAGGGGCTACAGAAAGCAAGAGATTGATACAAGATATATCGAGGAAAATAGAGAAAGTTTGAAAGAAGAGTGTGAGAAAATGGGAAATAGAACGAGTGAAAAAACCTGAGAGATGCGAAGGGCGAATTGCGGGAGAGGGGAGAGAAAAAGAGCGCATCGAAAGAAGACAGATGAAGGAACAGAGATGGAGAGATAGATAAGAACACATAATGGGTGCATAAATAAGTAGAGGGACAGTAAAGAGAAGAAGAGCGATGGAGTATGACAAACAGGGAGCACGAAAGGAAAAAGGGGGAGTGAGTGAAAGCAGAATTTAGCCATAAAAGAAAGAAACAGTGACCTTGATGTAGAACCATAGGAAGGCAGATTAAGGGGGTCGTAAAGAAGAAAAGAGAGCGGGAGTCGCGGGTGAAGGAAATAGATTGGGAACAATGTGATTAGACATGTCTGGCTATCAAGTGAGAAGAAGAAATGATGAAAGGAGATGGGCGGCAGGTATTGGATCCCTCATCTAATTTCCTGCAGTGAAGCCTCACCCACAATATGATTTGTTAATTGCTTGCATTGTCGCCGTCCTACGCGGCGGAGGGGTCCCGGGTGAAGCCTTCCCATCTGCCTCCTTTGATTTGGAAAAGTTCTCATTAAAAGGAAGAGCAGAGGGAAGTGTCTCGTTGATTTCTTCCCCTCCCAGCTGTGTTTAACACCTGTCACTGGAGAGGCTGGCAGGGCCTTGCCTGCATCTTGAAAGGAGGGCACACAAACAGCTCCCAGCCCTGTCAAGACACTCTTGCGGGGGCGAGATTTTGATCGATCCCTTATCACTCTTGATCTAAAACCCCGTTCTGGTCGACTGAACCTTTATTGCCTGTCATTGAGGGAAGAAAGTGCATCTCTTACCAAGTTAGTTCACCCAATAATGGACTCTGCTCCGAAGGATCACAAACAACTTCTAGCTTTCAAAGGTTTATTATAAAGTTAGGATCAGCTGCAAGTACAGGCATCTCAAGATGAGATTCACAAGATATACGGGCCCAACTACATACATGTGCTCTCTGAAAACCCTCAGACGAGCAAAGAAGACTACGAGTACAAGTTCTAGGAATAACAAAGCTATCAGCATAGACACGTATTGAGATCTCTCCGTCATTTAAGGCTGGAGGGAAAACACAGGTTAGGCTGTCCCTACCCTGCTCTGGATGGTATCCCTACTTAACAAAATCCCAACCTATCAAAAGGTGTCAGCGGTGAGTGACTTCCTAGGGAGGTCACCCACTCTTAGTCTCTTGGTGAAAACCTACAGTTCTCCAGTCATGGCCCCTCTCTGCCTACCCATCCGCTCTCTAAAGGGTCCTCAGGCATCTGCTCTAACTCCACCCAGGGATGCTGTCCCTAATACAAAACAGTCAACAACATTTGAGACGCCCCTCGTAAGACGCCCCTCACGTGGTGTAGCTTCTGGCTTTTTCCATGCTGCTTTGTGTTGGGCCTCGTGCGTTAGAGTTGACCTTGCTTCTCAGACTCTTCTCCGGCCCGCTGATACCCCTTAAAACATTCCGGAACCCTCCTCCATGTCTGTGCCGGCTCCTGAACAACCCTCTATTCATTTCATTTATAATTGAATCCCCCCTTTCTCTTGTAGACAGACACCTGCAGCCAAGATCCCAATTCTCATAGACTTCCAGCCAAAGTTGCAACATTATTCTCAGCACAGACTAAATACGTGTAAATCAGTGGTTTTAAACATTTCAGGCCTACAATATTTCTCATAATGTTTATACCCTTCAAATCTTTCATTAATTAATGGCATGTTAATCTTTGTCTCTATGATTTGGTAAACACATCTATAAAATATATCCTACTATTAGTTACTAAATGACATTAGTGCAATCCATGTCGTGAAAACGAACCCCTCTCCCGTTCCTTTCAGCTCTGACCCTGAGGCCTACCGCGTTCTATGTTTAACCACATATTGTCCTTACATTTTAGCAGCTACACGACATGGATTCGAGATTAATCACGTCTAATAAGGTTATACATCTCACACATTTCTGCATTAGTTCCATTTCTACATAAATCTCTAGATTAGCTACATATCTCAGAATACAGATGCATATAATATCAGCACTCATGGCATTTCTCTTCATGACTTGTGCTTACTACGCGTAAGTGTGATATATTTATACATTCAGGTCAGTTTGCGCTCTCTCACTCTTTTGTTGCACTTCTTGGAATAGAAAACTGGTCGTTCAGGCATGAAACAAAGAGAAAAGCGGAGAAAGAAGGCAAGTGCGAACCAAACAGCATCAGTTGGTATGACAAAGAGAGGCACATGTTGGTTTTTAAATGGAAGAAGTGCCTTCCCATTGGGATATTTTGTTGTCAAATTCTTACTTTCAGATATTGTTAAACAAGCTTTGGAAAGTAAAATTGCTTGCGCGTGTGTGCCCGGCCGACACGGCCGCGAAAGTAAAAGTAATCGCGGGTGTGTGCGTGCGCAAGCATTCAGCTCTTTTTCAAAGCACATACTCGTGCTAGTGGTGCGCCGCTGCGCACTCACCCAAGCTGTATGCCTCCACGAGTATGGCCTTTGAAAAAGAGCTGCACGACGGCTAAAGGTCTCCTAAGCAGTACATGCGCATTGCGTAGGCGAGACCTAAAAATTGTTTTATGCACGCGTTATCACTTTCGCAGGATACCAGATAAACAGCTCTGATCTGGTGACTTTGCGTGCTTTGCCACAGCTGTCCAAGGTTGAAAATTCAATAGTGAAGCAACATTTTGGGCACAACAGCATGGAATGTAGATGAAGGAACCCCTGCCTGAGCATGATTTAGTACTAAGTTTAAGCGAGAGCATCACAGCAAAGTGTTAACAAAAAGAGTAAGACGATGAAGTTTGTGTTCTAAGTGGTGAACCTAAGAGGCATAGAGAGCAAAATACTGCATTGGAGAAATTTTTATACAAAAGGCCTGGATCTGTGTTGCATCTTTAAAAAGTCTGTGTTTGCAGGTCTTTACCTTGTGAACATAAAAAAGCTATAAATACAATAACATGTTATCATTATAGCAATGTAAAACCAATTAAGTTCAAGGTTGATTAGTGAATCGCACAGTGCCCTTCTGGCAACCAAACAGCACATACGTCAAAAACAAAAGAAGCATATATCAGCATTTAAAATGCCATGCATGCCAATATGTCAGCAAACTTAAGAGACTTCCTAATGTCCCACCACTATAACGTAATGGTACTTAATTCGTATGGGGCAAAGTAATTGTCGGCAAAATGGCATGGTCTTAATTGACATCTTTGCAGTGGTTAATTTGTAAAAAGAAATGTGCTGGGGCTCTCGCCAGGAGGCTTCCACCAGACCTTTGCTCCTTTTAGCGCCGCCTATAACAGAACCAACCAAAACCCTACAAATGGGGAGAGGATGTGGCATAAGGGCCAGATCTGCTGACTTTGGAGTTGGAGAACCATGCTCGTGTACTGACGTAAACTCAACATCCTGTGATTCTGGACAAATCACTTAATCTGTGCCGGAAACCACCGGCTCATATTAAGCACTGCAGCTTTCCGAGTAGTCACAAAACATAAGAAAGACATGACAGCCAGTGCCTGAAGGGAGGAGGCCCAACGCCCACTAATGCTGTCGGCAGACAGATTTAATAAGAGCTTATACTTTCCTGTGCCATAGTCCTCATTATGTCTCATTTCCATATTAAGCAGCACTGTAATGCCGAAGAAAAGCTGTAGAAGATCAAAGGGGGGCTAAGTTGTATTTATTTGTTGGTGAAGTACATGCAACATTCATGAAAAGGACAGGTAATCCGTGAAAGGTAGATGATAATTATCTTGTGTGAAAGTTCTACTAGGTGGTAAACCTTGCATTTGAAAAAGTCAAGAAAAATGCTGTCAGGAGACGGAGACTGGTACAAAGAGAGCATATCTCTCCACTGTGGTATTAGCATTTCCAAACTACATTATTCTGCTAAATCTTCTTCAAACAACATTTATGTGCATTGTCTGACAGCAAAATTGCAAAAAAAATGCTCATTGCATGTAAAACAGAATTTTCCGTTTTTGCGTTATTTCATCCATGTAAATATTTGTTTTACTGTGACTGAAGAAGGTGTGGTTGGTGGTCCAAGAAGGCAATGCTAGTTTGCTGCCTTTCTATGATTGGCTGGTCCAGGCACCTATGTCTAAGTCGCTATTTTGAAATATGGGAGTTGGCTAAGTGCTGACGTCAAATATGAGATCTGTGTCATGACCTGACCTGATGTATCTGTCCACTTCAGTCTGCAGAACATTCCACTAAGTTATTTGCATATGTCAGTCTTGCAATTCACAAAAAGTGTTCCATGGTGGGAATACCCTGAAAGTTTAGGCACATATATATATATATATATATATATAAGTACACTTGTTTGTTAGGTGGTCGGAAACAGTTTCCTACTCACTCACAGCCGGGAAATGCTCAGAGATGTAATATTGCCAATAGTAAAAGTACATCTCTTTCCTTGAATGATATAGAAATCTTTCAACTTTTGCAGTGGCAGAGAAGAAGTGTTTCACCATAGGGCAACATCTTTAGCCCGTGAAGAAAATGCAAATGCATACATGGAAACAGTCATGGCCAGCATGATGACTCGGGGGTATGGAGGTGGGAGGGCGTCACAGGGGGAAGGGGGTTTTCATTTAAAATTACAAAAAAAAAAACGTAAATTTACCTTCGCCGGCCCGGTCCTGTGTTGTCTCTGTTCCTCTCCTGCCTCTGGCAGGTACAGGAAGCAGGCAGCCTCCCTCCCCTAACCCAATCACAACACTTCAATGGCAGTGTTGTGATTGGTTGGGACGCCGACCAACCAGGCACCTATGGGGAGGCCATTTTCTCCATGTAGGCGGCATGGAGAAAAGGAAGACTGCGCATGACTGGTTTGGTCAGCTCCAGAGCGCCGGCCAAACAGTCAGCACCCTCAGCAGTGGGCAAGCCACTCCTCCCCTGCCCTATGGCAGTCCCGCCCACCTGCCCGCCCCCAACCAAACACTTTTGCTTTCTCGCAGTGCGAGAACCAGAAACATATAATGATCGTTTTATCATTTTATGTTTCTGCTTCTTGCACTGCGAGAAAGCAGTGGGGCGATGCTCCTCCGCCCTAGTGGAGGAGCCGACCATGCAAGGAAAGAATTTCCCCATGTGCAATTGTACACTAAGGATGAACAGCAAGCAAAGTTGGTGCACTATATTGCGTGAACGGAAGAGAGCTGAAGAGCACCACATCTTTAAAGATACGGTGCGCTTCAGCTCTCTCCCTGCGCTTGTGCAGGCAGTCTTCAATAACGGTCCAAAGATGCCTTTGTTATGGGCAGGATTGGTTTTGTGCAGTAAGAGAAACGTTCCTGCACAAAAGTAATCCTTAGAGACATATTCCTCTTTGTATGCATGCTTCTTTTCCACCAATGTAATGCCTACCTTGCGCATAGTAAGACAAGGCTCGAGTTATGCGCTGGCTTGCGTTACTTTATATTTACTAAACCACGCGATGCTGTGCATATCAACTTTGCTTGGCTTAGTGAATACCAGAAAGTATTTTGCGTCAAGACTTTGCTACAAAGTGACGCAAAATTCTAATAAATCTGGGTCTATATGCATGAGGAAAAACCTCCACGCGGCCACACATAGAAAGAGGAATATGCAATGCATATTGCAGAATAAAATGTCCCACTGTGCTGATTTTTTATCTCCCCATTTTTGCTGAAATAGGGAGAGAGGGAGAATGAGTAACTGTGCCTGTGTAGTGCTTGTACATTTTTTATTATTTCCTTATAAATTACGTATTCACGAATTTTTAGTTATAGAACAAGATCGATTATGAAATATAAAGCAATGGCCCATGTGCATTAGACATACATTGTTCCTTATATCTTTGATATTGTTAGAAAAAAACAAGGGAGCCCAAAGAAGTCAGCAAGGGACCTTGGGAGTCAATATTATTAAGGCAACAGTGGTCCCTTACAAGCATAAATCCTAGATCAATGAATATATTTGGAAATGCTATATTTGGAAATGACGTACCCAGCCGGACAGTGGTCTCAATGTTTACATCAAGTCAATAAAAAAAACAATTCTTACACAATATACAAGGGAGGCACAGTCCTGTACCCAACTTATCACACAGGAGATAGCAAGAAAGGGGAACAGTTACAGGAAAACAAACAAAAGGGCTTATATCTTTGATATGACTGACTTGCATATGGCACATGGCCATGTCTGAACTGGGGTGGCGGTGTTAGCTAAAGAATGATGATGCATTAAACCCAGATCAGGTGACTGGGGGGGGGGTTGCAATGTTCAACACTCCGTTCTTCATCCGCTTTGGTTTTGCTTTTTTCGCCCTAAGTTGGCAGGGTATACCCAGACGTGGATCCCTTGCTATCTTTGCCACTGGATTCAAGGTAGCCTGGCTGATGACGGCTGATTAGCCAGAAACCGGTCCCAGGTTGCTTGTTTACGTCCAGGGAAAACATGGCTAGGTAGTTCGGGCTGGGCTGTTCCCATGAGGCACAGGGTCAGACTGATTTGCATATGGCCGTGTCTGAACTGGGATGGCGTAGTGAGCTGAAGAATGATGATGGGTTAAACCCAGATCAGTTGACTGGGGTGAGTGCTTGCAATGTTCAACACCCTCTTTGGTTTTGCTTTATATCTTTGAAGTGGCTGGATGAAATGTCCCCAAAAATAGTTACCACATGACAGAACGGCTGCAGTGCCATCAATATTTGTTGCCTTTTTGTTCAGGTGTTCGTGAATTTGCGAGGTAGGCTTAACAATGCAGCCATAACTCCCACTAATGCACTCACTGCTAAAAACAACATGCTATGTCAGAGAGGACATCCTAAACATCACAGTTGTCACTGGTGACATCACAAAGCACCTCTCCATTGACATTGATGACATCACTATGAACAGGCAAGGCAATATAATTGTACACTGTACAATAGAAAACGTTGATATCAAACACAGCACCTTTAGGCACTGCAATCCCTGAAGATGAAATGGTAAAGAAACTAGAAATTTGTATTGCAGCTCCGAAAAGACTAATAATAATAATAATAATAATAATAATAATAATAATAATAATAATAATAATAATAATACATTGTCTGCCTTGCAATCTGCTGCTGATTTGGGCCTAGATGAGCCAGGTGTAGGAGCCTATTTTGGTCATTACAAATGGGGATTGGGTAGACTATGCCCAGGACCAGTGATCATCAAGTGCTGCAAATGGCCTCACCGAATTGTTCGGAAAGTGACTCGAGTGCCTGTTAGATTCGCTCAGCAGTATACATCACTGAATTAATTTGAGTTTGGAGGACAAAAGGGAGCATGAATACAAGGCACAAAGTGTTAGTAAAGGCAACGCCTGTGTTCAGTAGTCATTGAGTAATGAGGAAAATGAAATTTTACATGGTCAAAGTGTCCCCTGCTTGTACCCCACGTTTAGTGTATGTGCATGTCACCCATGCATTTCCCCTCTCATGCCTGCAATAATAATGCCTCTGCATTTCCGTCCCACATTAGAATGTCAGTTATCAAGTCCCCCATGAAAGAAACGTTAATTCTTCACTGAGGCCCATGTTGCCAATGTATTTGCATTGTGCACGTTTAACAATCGAGATGAACCCGTTTTGTGGCTCAGCCTGAGCCAGGACCCGGATTGCCTCCAGACACTCTCAAAGCTGCAGCTCAGCTACGAATCCCTGTCCTCTTGCATACTTCTGACTCAGCCGAGAGGGGCCCAGCCCGGCCTGCCAAGACAGTATTTTGCACACAGTTATCTGCTTGCTCCATAGAATCACATTCCTGCCTAGTGAAGAAGGTAAACAGAACCCGTCTGCAGAGATAGGGCCTAGCCTTACTGTCTCTGTTTAAGTGATTTGCAGAGCTCGCATCCATAGAAAGCCCATGGCCCCCACGCAATGCACAAAGAAATATATGCTTACACTGGCTCTTGGTGATGAGCAACCTTTGCTTGAGCGACCTTTACTTCAGACAATACATCCCCCAAACTTAAGATATCAGATAATACCAGACGTGCAGGTCGTCCTGACACTGAAGGCTTCTCTACTAGACCGAAAGTCAGCTCCCCCCAGCTTCCCCCAGTTACACGTTAATTGCACGTCATGACCAAGTTGCGCACACAAGTAGGGTAAAGGTTCCAGCTGACCATGCAGACCCCCTCCATGTATCCACCCACCTATGACTCACCTATGACTCCTCAAGTGAACGCCCACATGTACGCCCCCTTACACGCCTCTTGAACGCCCACATGCTCTTATCTCTCTCTTTCTCTTGCTCTGCCTGAGCGCTCCTCCTTCTCTATGCAATGCAATGTATATTCAATGTATAAATATTGTACTCTGTGAATAAAGTTCAGAAGACCCTTCCTGAACCTTAGTGGTGATGGAACCCGAGTCTCCCTTAACTCGAGTTACTGAAATAAAGCCCTTTTGAATTGGACACCACGGACTCTGCCTCTCGTTATATGCATGACCCATTGTTTAAGTATAGAAATTCTGACAGGGTAATATTTAATTTACCACATAATTCTGGCGCCCGAATAGGGACAAATCCCCTTCCCCACGCGCCGGCGATGTAGGTCCAGCCCTTGCCCCCTTCTACAGCCGTGACGGACTTCACAGTGTACACGCCAGCGGGACTTCCTGCTTACTCCCTCAGGCCCACGGAGGAGACGGAGTGCGACCAGGTATCCACATGAGGCGGTGAGGATCGCGGATCATCCCAACCAGAGCCCAAGCCGTGAGAGAGCAAGGTCCGAGGTTTCCAGAGGCCCACCTGTTCCGAGGCGCATGCACAGTATCAAGTTTCCGAGGCCTTCAAGTTCTGCCTCCCGGTGAGTACCGTTATTGGGAACGTGTGGTAAATAAATTTTACCTCTGCATTTTTCCATATAATTATCAATACAAGACAGCTCATTAAAATGAGAGGCAGAGTCCGTGGTATCTGAGTCATACTGGCTTTAATCTTATGCTTCGAAGCAAGGGATATCGGGTTCCATCACCACGCAGGTTCAGGAAGGGACATTCAACGTTTTATTAACATTACACATTATATATAGTAAATCATTACAATTGAATCAAATACAGTAGGCGTAACAGGTGAAAAGAGAGAGATAAGAACACATGTGCGTAAGAGGAGGCGTGAAAAAGGCGTATACATGGGCGTGCACTGTACATGTCAGAGAAACGTCACAAGATACGTCACATGTGGGTGGATGTAAAGTGAAAAGTTGCAGAATCAGCAGAAACCCTTCGCCTATATGCGCGCGCAACTAGTATGACGTGTAACTGGGGCTTTGACTTTAGCACTAGTGGAGGAGACTGATGTCTGGAGTGTCAGGGCAACCTGTACCTATAGCATATCTGGTATCTGTTGTTTGGAGGATGTAGTGTCTGAAGTAAAAGGTCTCTCGGGCAAGGGCCGTTCAATACCAAATGCTAGTGCATGTATACGTGTCTTGGTGCAATGCGCGGAGCCATGGGCCTACCATGGTAACGGATTCAGTAAATCACTAGCAATGAGGACAGGAAGGCCGGGCCCTTTGCTCTGCAGCCGGGAATATGTTTACCCATTTCACTAGACTGGAATGTGTTTTTCGAGGAGGCCGAGCAGATACCGGTAGGCAAAACATGAATTTGGCAGGCAGTCCAGGCCGAGCCGGGCACCGCTGTGCTGGCAGGAAGTAAGGCAGGGGTCAGGGATGCGTACAGCTTTTGGAGACAGGAGAGATGAGGCAGAGAGGCCTCGTTAAGGGCCTAGCTCGACTGGGCCAGGAAACATGGAGAAAACGTGTGCGTATTTCAGAAGTGCACCATATAAAGACGGTGGCACCGTATGCCTAGGAACATAATTAACAGGATTTCTTGGTATGGTTGGATAGCTAACATGTTAAGGATGGACGCAAATGTATTTGCGTCTCTCTATCATGAACAGAACGGAAGTTACACGACATACAAGGAACATGGGTGCATGGATAGGGTGCGAGTTGGGGGACACATTGGCTACCTGAAAATTTCTATTACCTCATTCCCTCCTTGGACCCTACTACACCCTTCAGGATATAGCTATATTCATGAGACCATCAATCTGTTCATAGAGCATCATTTGTTCATCTTTCTTTATTCAGGAGCGGGAACGTGTACTTGGACGGGGAATACAGACTGTGGCGCACAAGCCGCAAATCGCTGGCCCACATTGCAGACAGAGACAACAACTGAATACTATGGCCAATATTATTCCTAGGAATGACAACAATTTCCATCCCCAGGCAGAAATCACACTCCAGAACCAACCGGACCAAGTCCAGGAGCCTGGATTCTGGTGCATCTGATGGGCTATTTCATGGAGCCGAGTTATGGCCTTATACACGGATGGCGCGTTATCTGGAATGAAAACACAACAACTGGATCCAATGACTCTACAAGCCCCGCCCCTATCAGCCAGGATGACGTCAAGGACAAGGCGATTTTGAAGAACAACAAGTCTCATAGCAGACTGTTCCTCGGTCAGGTTACCTAAAGCAGAAGTAGTCTCGTTCACTACTGCTTCTAATGTTCTGGTCAACTTTCGAATTAGTTTACTATTTGAGACAGTGCCTATAAACGGAAAGAATCCTTTATTGAAGTCTATATATTGTTCTAATGTAGTTTCAGTCTGATCGACAATTGGGATCTTGATCTCCCTTCTATGTCTTACATGAACGAGATGTGGATTTCTGTGATAATCGGGCGGGGCTAGAAAAACAGGTGGCAATAGGAACGCAATATAGCACGTCCCATCCCAATCCAATGGCAGACGTACATAGGCTGTCTGACCACATATGAAATAAGAATGGCGAGAAGCTTTGAAAGTAGACTTTCCTTTATCACTGAATTCGACAACAGTATCACAATCACTGTGTCCTAAATGTACTGAACCATTCTTTCTGACGCATAATTCACCTTTCACTGGTAAAACTGTAATAGACGGCAAGTCCGAATTAGTCTCATACTACACATTCAGAATCATGAGGTTAAGTGTAAAATTACCTAATCCATACACTTCATTTTCTAGATCGGTCCCTGTCCTCTGGGTAAGACCTTCTTGGTCTGGGAAACATATTTTATTCATGACTGTATTCAAGTTCCCCCATATCCAATTGCCTTGGGAAACTTTGGACTTACTATCTAGGGAGGACATTAAAGTAAACCATGCACCACACGAACCATTATGTGTGAACGGGTAAGGAAAGAGAGGCAGAGCTCCCTTGTATTTCTGATAGGGAGGGAGCCGGCCACATACCCAGCAATTAGTGGCATTGCTGGTTTGATGTGAATGATGTAACATACGGATGAATGTATTGTTGCGCATGGCTAAACGATAGGACAGTTCATGCGGGGGCAAATCACTAAAAGTGTGCTCCACAGTGTCATTAGAGGAAGCATGTACATGTGAATCAAGAGGGAAAAAAACGTGTAACATTAGACTAATGCATATAATCGTAAGACTCAGAAGAAACATCGAGATCAAGGCAATTATGCATCCGCTGTGCAAAACTTTACAATGTTTTTTTCTTTTCTCGTTGCGCCTATCTCTCTGACTACTTGGGTCTATTCTATACATGTCAGAAACCTGTCTAACCGCTTCACCCGAGGGGGACTTAAACAATTAAACGCTGTCTGACTTACTAGACCTTAGCTTAGCACGGTACTCCTCTTGGGGAGTTTTCTCTAGCAGGGGGAGTTTAGTATCAGTCTCTGAAAGTGGGCAGTCCTTAATCGGCAAGTCTGGACACAGTCCGTGTACTTTTTTCACATGGCTCGAATGGAGCCATCCCTTTCTCCCCTCTATTTTAACTGCAGTTCTTGTAGATAACAAAACCAATTTGGGCTGCTTCCATCTGGGTTCCAGCGGACTCTTCCGGTCAAAGTTCCTGATCAGGACCAGATCTCCCGGGCGGACTTCATGCGGTTTTACTTGGGTGTTGTCCGGAAAGGCAGCCGCGACCTGTGAACGACAAGATTGTAGTGCAGACATCAAGGAAGCTAGGTAATCTGTCAGCATACAACTGTCAACATCAGTAATTTTACGGGGCATAGGCGTCCCCCACATATTCGGAGGCCTACCGAAGACCACCTCATACGGGGATAGCCCTGTCCTGGAATGAGCTACCATTCGCATGTAAAAGAGTGCAACTGGCAAAGCAACTATCCAATCCACACCTTTCTCGGCACAGATTTTAGCTAGACGTGTTTTCAGAGTCTGATTATGTCTCTCTACGAGACCTGCGGCTTCAGGATGTCGGACACAGTGGAACTTCCATTGGTAACCTAACAGAAGTGAAACCTGTTTCATAAGCTCAGACGAGAATGGCTGTCCATTATCGGAGTACACGACACGGGGCAAGCCGTACCATGGGAAGAATTCACAAACCAGCTGCTTAGCAGTGGTCGGGGCAGTGTAATCTGGGACTGGATATGCCTCTGTCCATCGGGAAAGAGCACATACAACTACGAGGACATACTTGAATCCTCGACAACGGTCCATCTGGATATAATCCATCTGGAGGACTTCAAAAGGATGGTCAGGAGGATGAAATCCACCCTGTTCCACGGGGACCCCTTTACCGGGATTGAACTGACAACAGATCATGCAAGTACGCACTTTCTGTTTTGCGGCTGCTCGTAAATGTTTGTTGTACCAGAGATTCTGTAAACTGTCTAACATGGCTTTCTCTCCTAAGTGTGCTGGACTATGTGCTGTGTTGATTATGACTTGAACCATAGAGTCGGGGAGGAACCATGTGGCCCTTCCCTTCGTCATCCATCCCTAATCTGTTTGGATCCCTCCTTGTTCAGTCCATTTCTTGATTTCATCTGGAGTTGCATGTTTCTGTATGTCGAGTACATCTAGAATGGGATCCTTAACTGTCAGGCAATGTGTCAGTGTAGTCGGATCAGTCTTTGTCATGTCAGTCGGGATGACTGTCTGAGCTGTGAGTTTGGCTGTACGATCTGCCAGGTCGTTACCCTGGGAAATTCTGTCAGTGACTTTGGTATGTGCTTTGCATTTCATAATGGCTATGGCTGTAGGCAAGTGTATTGCTTCTAACAGGGCTTGAATGAGGGGACCATGCTGGATCTTGGTACCGTGAGAAGTTAAGAAACCTCTCTCTTCCCAGAGGACTCCGAAGTCGTGAACGACTCCGAATGCATACTGTGAATCAGTGTATATGTTTACTTTCTTGTTCTTGGCTAATATACATGCTTGGGTCAGAGCAATAAGTTCTGCAGCTTGAGCAGACAGTGTGTCAATGCGATGCGTATCTAATACTTCAGTTTCAGTGGTCACTGCATAGGCGGCCACTAACTCTCCTGTATTTGTTCTCATACATGAACCATCCACGTAAAGTGTCAGGTCTGGATCGGGTAATGCAATGTCTATCAAGTCTTGTCGGGGCTTTGTCACTGTATTGATGACTTCTACACAGTCATGTGGTGTTGGATCTGTTGTACTCGAGGGTAACAATGTGGCAGGATTAAGTATGTTGCAGCGTCTGATTTCTATGTGTGGCTGGAACAGTGTCAGTTCATAACCTGTCAGTCGTGCTATGGTCAAGTGTTGAGTCTGGGTTCGGTTCAGAAGTACTTCCACGGAATGTGGAACCTGTACTGTCAAGGGATGTCCTAACACTATTGAGTCGCTTTGTCTGATAGCTAGAGCTGTTGCTGCAACTGATTTTAAGCACGCAGGCAGAGCCTGGGCTACTGGATCCAATGTACTGGAAAAATAAGCACAAGGCTTATGGTGTCCTGCTTGATCTTGTGTAAGAACGGACAACGCTGTGCCATCGCGTTCTGTGACAAAGAGTGTAAAAGGTTTGCTGTAACATGGTGTAGCTAAAACTGGTGCTTGACATAAAGCTTTCTTCAAGTCATTAAAAGCTTGTGTATGTTCCTGAGTCCATGGGAGGACAGTCGAAGTCGCTGCCTCCTGTGTTGTCAACTGTATAAGTGGCTTGGCTAGAAATGCATATTGGGGAATCCATTGTCTGCAGTACGAAGTGAGGCCAATAAAGGCCCGTACTTCCTTTTGAGTCTTGGGTTGTGGCAGTTGTGCAATTAACTGGATACGATCTGGTGTCAACTGTCTACCCCTCTTGGACAGCAAGTGCCCAAGGTATACCACTTGCTGGGCACAGAATTGGAGCTTCGAAGGGGACACCTTGTGCCCCTTTTCGGCAAGAAAAAACAAGACTGTCAGTGACGCGCTCTCGCAGTCACGTTCGGTCCGTGCTGTGATCAGTAGATCATCAACATACTGTAGTAGAGCAGTCTCAGTAGGCATGTGAATACTGTCTAGTTGTCGCTTCAGGGCTTGGCTGTAAATACTAGGACTTTCCGTGAACCCTTGAGGTGCACGTGCAAATTTAAAACTTCGGCCATTTAATGAGAATCCGAACAAATATTGGCTTTCCGGGTGTATGGGAACACTAAAGAAAGCGTTCTTAAGATCAATTACAGTGAAGAACGCAGCTTCGGAATCAATGGCAGTCAGTAGTGACAAAATATCTGGGACCACTGGGTACTGTGGTACAATGCATTTGTTGAGTTCTCGAAGATCGATCACCAGTCGATAGACTGGAGGTGCATTTGGGTCAGTTCGTTAAAGAATCGGAATAATTGGAGAATTACATATATTGGAGTCAGTTTCTACAACTACTCCTTGGGCAATGAGTTCGTCAATAATGTTCAGTAAGGCTGCTACAGCCTCGGGGGGCAATTTGTATTGTCGGATACGGGGCAGTACAACACCTTGCTTGAGCGTGACACGATAGGGAGTAATGTGCATACAACCTACATCAGTTGGACCTTGCGCCCATAAATGCTGTGGAACATTTTGCAATCTGACATCAAAATCTCTCAACACATAATGGCCCTTGAAATCACGAAGGAACAGTCTCACTCCTTCCGGAGAACAACATATAACAGCTCCTAGAGCTTTCAGTGTTTTAATACCAAGCAGGTTTTCAGGACATGATTTAGTAAGTAACAAGTCTGTAGTACGGGACAATGGACCAACTGCAAGGGGAACTGGCTGTGATACTTCGTTAACAATAGGTTTTCCTGAAAATCCAAGGGAAACATTCTGTGAGCCTGAGAGGGGTGCCCCTGGAACCTCGTCATGACTAATGGTAGTTCTGCTCGCCCCCGTGTCAATCCAAAATTTTCTGTCTTTCCCTAATACCTGACTATGTACATAGGGACCATCTTGATCTACAGGAACCTCGATAAGGGGCAAGCCAACCTACCTCTCCAGGCTGTTTCATGTGTACTGTTGATAATCGGGGTAATCTGACTGTGCATACTGGTACATTTGTGACGTGACATGTTGAGTTGCAGCAATGGGTTGGGGTTGGGGTACAGCTACTGTCTGTTGCTGTACATGCTGTGGAGGTTGCGGATTCTGTGGAATATTCTGTTGAACTTGTTCTGGTCTAGGCGGACGTGGTCTTTCTTTAGTTCTGCCTGTAGCAATATTGTGTCTGAGAACGGCACAATCACTTATAAAGTGACCTGGCTGCTTGCAATAATTGCAATTTCCTTTAACAGGACCTGTAGAATGACTAGTCTGTGTGTTCTGCGTGTTACCCCTCTTCTGACCATCTGCTGGAACAGACTGGGCAACTAGTACTTTCATTTTCGTGTCTTTCATACGCCTCTGTTCATGATCATGTTCCTCTCTAATTCTGGTCTGGTGGTATTGTAACATCTGTAACATTTGGGAAGGCGCATTAGCTTGCCATGTACTTTCGACTTTCAATACTCTGTTTTTAACCTGGGGCAAGGAATTCTCTACTAATTTGGTCACAAAAAGATGTGGGAATGACTCGCTACTTGTTTTCAGGCCACTATTGATAATGAAACATTTCTCGAATCTCGAATAAAAATCACTAGTGTCTTCGTCTTGTTTCTGTTTGCAGGCTGAGATCGCATCCCAGTCTTCCTTTTTAACTGTCAATAATCTAGGCAAAACCTGTACTAATAACCCTGGTAGTGCTTTAGCTTTCTCCCCAAGACCTACACCTGGGGTACGTCTATTTTCCTCGTCTTCTAATTCAGTCCAAATAATCTTTTTATCACCCACCTCCCATTCTTTTTCTTTCAGTTTTTCGTAAATCCCTGCTGGCAAGAATACTTTTAGCATTTTAAGAATGTCGGGATACGTGTAATCTCCCATAAGTAACATGTCTTTTAATTCACGGTGGAAGCCTGCAGGATCTTTATCATGACAAGGTACAATTTTCTTCATTTCCAATAATTCCATTTTAGTCAAAGGAGTGTATACAAATACACGTTCAAGAGTATTATCTGCCTTCCGGATTGGATGTACTTCTCGTAAGGGGTTCTGTCTATCTAGGTGATATGGCTGTCTTACTGGGGGTGGAACGGAAACAAGACGTGGAGTCAGGAAAGTTCTGTATTTATGACGCTGTTCTAGAATAATATCAATTAAATCAGTACCTAGGTCTCTCCATCTTCTCAGGAGTAAGTCTTGCAATAAATTATACAATGGACCTGGATCGGATTGCTGATTTTCATATAGAGTAATGAGATGTTGGGTCATGTATATACCAGCTAGTCGCTGTTCTTCTGGAGTAAGGCTTAAAAATGCTTGCACTACTAAATCATCTGTATATGTACTATCATCCCCGGCCCATTGGACTGCTGACCGGGCTAGTTCCTGATCACGTAAGGTGTTGAGTTCATGATAACCTATTCTTTCTCTTAGTATTTTATCAGTAACTTGAAAAACATGTTCAAGAGAACATTGCTCTGGTATCGGGGAAAGGAAACGTTTTTTGTTTTCTGAGCGAATGGATCTGTCAAAAGTTCTATCAGAAGAATACTGTTTAGGGAGTTTCACTCTTCCTACGTACGCTATTGTACCCTGATTCTCTACTGGAGTATTTATTTCTTCCTCCTCCGAGGATTCATTCTTGTCTGACTCGGCTTCCTTTTCAGCCTTCTGTCTGGTATGTATTGCTACTATTTCCTTGCGAATCTTTCTGGACATGGCATCTATACAGTTTTGTTTATCATGTTTACAATCTGCAATATTTTGACTCCATTTTGTCAGTACATCCATCTCTTCTTGAACAACGCCTGACTGATCTTGTTCCCTTATCAAACAATTAATCAAGAATCGTAATATTATACCCTGCGTCTCAACTTTCTGATATGCCATGGCTTCTCGAATACATTCTGGTCTCTCCCCCGTTCTGATAAAATGGTATATATTGTCTAGATGTTCTGGCATTTCTGGTAATAACATCAGATAATCTGTAACACGTCGTAGACGTAACGAGGCTAACATCATATCTCCTGTCTTGCCAGGTACTGGATCATATCTACAATCCGTAAGATACTGTTTAAGTTTTTCATGTGGCATCGCTTTCGGAGTACGTTGTATTGCTAAATCTCTCATTGTCACTCGATGTAACTGTGGCGGGGTGTGAAGGTGGCCTCCTACGGCACCTCCTGAAGCAGAACCATGAGCATGACTTGACGTCATGGCGTGTGGGAGAGGTACAAGTACAGGGGACTGACTATGGGTCGCGTCTGTCGAAAAAGGATTGTGAGGACCAATAGTAGGGGGACCAATAGCAGCAGCAGCAGAAGGGGAAGTGACAGCAGGTGCGGGAAGTGAATCTTGGCGTGGAGGGGTCGTGGCTTGAACAGCCGGAACGTGCTGCGGTACATTATTAGCGGGTTGTACGGGTACATTGGTATATGCTGGAGCTACATCATCTAAATAGGAAGAAAGGAAAATGTCTGCTGCGGTCTTTTTGTGACAGAGTTGGGTCGGGACCAATGGTGGTGGCAAGTTACGGGGTACTTCCGGGGTCGCCTTGGGCAGGCCCTCGGTCAAAACTGGATACATGCTTGTAATGAGTGTATTTCTTTGGCGGTCTAATTGTTCTAATCTGACCTGTTCTAATTTCTTTTTCTGTTCGTCTATGCGATTCTTTACGCCACAATTCTATGGCATCTTTCTGGGATTGTCTGGCTTTCTTTTTCCATAATGCTTCCTCTACTCTCATGATGCACTCGGCATCCCATGTCCCTGAGACAGGCCATCTAAACTTCTCTTCCAGATTCTTGGTGTACTCCACCCATAAGTCTAAATACAGCACAGCATCTAAGCCGTGTTTGTGGTACATAAAATATCCCGGAGTGTCCCTAGGTGGGACGGGAACTGCTTCTTCGAGTATCCCTTTCCTAGTACCTATCTGACGTAATTTTGAAAACAGCGGCATGGTCGGATTACTTTAAACGTGGACACAGTAAAATACAGTAATGAATAGCAAAACAGTCATTCATACCACAACATCAAAACACATTAAAACATGTTACCTGATACACAGAAAACACATAAGAGCCAGACTGAAAACTGGAGTTGCAACACTAAAATGCTGAATCACTGAATTACTAGACTAGATGCACTGCTAAAACAGTACAGACCGGTCCCATAAAGAGACACGTCGGACCGTATCCACCTAAGTGAACACGTACGGACCAGGCCTGTGTACCCAGACCTGTCTTGACCGGGAACCAATTAATGAACCCGTCTAGATGCGTTCCCAACAACGGTACTCACCGGGAAGCAAGAAACTGAAGGCCTCGGAAACTGGACTGGACTGGACTGCGTCAGGTGACGATTCTCCTACGCATGCGCTTCGGAACAGGTGGGCCTCCGGACACCTCGGACCTTGCTCTCTCGACTAGGGCTCTGGTCGGGATCCTCACCGCCTCGTTTGGACGCCGGACCGCAGTCTCCGTCTCCCTCGTGGACCCGAGGGAAGATAGCAGGAAAACCCGCAAACGTGCACGGTTTCCGTCGGGGTTGTAGAAGGGGTCAAAGGCCGCGTGACTTCACCGGTGAGTGGGGAAGGGGGGTCCCTGTTCGGGCGCCAAATTATGTGGTAAATAAATTTTACCTATGCATTTTTCCATATAATTATCAATACAAGACAGCTCATTAAAATGAGAGGCAGAGTCCGTGGTATCTGAGTCATACGGGCTTTAATCTTATGCTTCGAAGCAAGGGATATCGGGTTCCATCACCACGCAGGTTCAGGAAGGGACATTCAACGTTTTATTAACATTACACATTATATATAGTAAATCATTACAATTGAATCCAATACAGTAGGCGTAACAGGTGAAAAGAGAGAGATAAGAACACATGTGCGTAAGAGGAGGCGTGAAAAAGGCGTATACATGGGCGTGCACTGTACATGTCAGAGAAACGTCACAAGATACGTCACATGTGGGTGGATGTAAAGTGAAAAGTTGCAGAATCAGCAGAAACCCTTCGCCTATATGCGCGCGCAACTAGTATGACGTGTAACTGGGGCTTTGACTTTAGCACTAGTGGAGGAGACTGATGTCTGGAGTGTCAGGGCAACCTGTACCTATAGCATATCTGGTATCTGTTGTTTGGAGGATGTAGTGTCTGAAGTAAAAGGTCTCTCGGGCAAGGGCCGTTCAATACCAAATGCTAGTGCATGTATACGTGTCTTGGTGCAATGCGCGGAGCCATGGGCCTACCATGGTAACGGATTCAGTAAATCACTTGCAAGGAGGACAGGAAGGCCGGGCCCTTTGCTCTGCAGCCGGGAATATGTTTACCCATTTCACTAGACTGGAATGTGTTTTTCGAGGAGGCCGAGCAGATACCGGTAGGCAAAACATGAATTTGGCAGGCAGTCCAGGCCGAGCCGGGCACCGCTGTGCTGGCAGGAAGTAAGGCAGGGGTCAGGGATGCGTACAGCTTTTGGAGACAGGAGAGATGAGGCAGAGAGGCCTCGTTAAGGGCCTAGCTCGACTGGGCCAGGAAACATGGAGAAAACGTGTGCGTATTTCAGAAGTGCACCATATAAAGACGGTGGCACCGTATGCCTAGGAACATAATTAACAGGATTTCTTGGTATGGTTGGATAGCTAACATGTTAAGGATGGACGCAAATGTATTTGCGTCTCTCTATCATGAACAGAACGGAAGTTACACGACATACAAGGAACATGGGTGCATGGATAGGGTGCGAGTTGGGGGACACATTGGCTACCTGAAAATTTCTATTACCTCATTCCCTCCTTGGACCCTACTACACCCTTCAGGATATAGCTATATTCATGAGACCATCTATCTGTTCATAGAGCATCATTTGTTCATCTTTCTTTATTCAGGAGCGGGAACGTGTACTTGGACGGGGAATACAGACTGTGGCGCACAAGCCGCAAATCGCTGGCCCACATTGCAGACAGAGACAACAACTGAATACTATGGCCAATATTATTCCTAGGAATGACAACAATTTCCATCCCCAGGCAGAAATCACACTCCAGAACCAACCGGACCAAGTCCAGGAGCCTGGATTCTGGTGCATCTGATGGGCTATTTCATGGAGCCGAGTTATGGCCTTATACACGGATGGCGCGTTATCTGGAATGAAAACACAACAACTGGATCCAATGACTCTACAAGCCCCGCCCCTATCAGCCAGGATGACGTCAAGGACAAGGCGATTTTGAAGAACAACAAGTCTCATAGCAGACTGTTCCTCGGTCAGGTTACCTAAAGCAGAAGTAGTCTCGTTCACTACTGCTTCTAATGTTCTGGTCAACTTTCGAATTAGTTTACTATTTGAGACAGTGCCTATAAACGGAAAGAATCCTTTATTGAAGTCTATATATTGTTCTAATGTAGTTTCAGTCTGATCGACAATTGGGATCTTGATCTCCCTTCTATGTCTTACATGAACGAGATGTGGATTTCTGTGATAATCGGGCGGGGCTAGAAAAACAGGTGGCAATAGGAACGCAATATAGCACGTCCCATCCCAATCCAATGGCAGACGTACATAGGCTGTCTGACCACATATGAAATAAGAATGGCGAGAAGCTTTGAAAGTAGACTTTCCTTTATCACTGAATTCGACAACAGTATCACAATCACTGTGTCCTAAATGTACTGAACCATTCTTTCTGACGCATAATTCACCTTTCACTGGTAAAACTGTAATAGACGGCAAGTCCGAATTAGTCTCATACTACACATTCAGAATCATGGAGTAAGTGTAAAATTACCTAATCCATACACTTCATTTTCTAGATCGGTCCCTGTCCTCTGGGGAAGACCTTCTTGGTCTGGGAAACATATTTTATTCATGACTGTATTCAAGTTCCCCCATATCCAATTGCCTTGGGAAACTTTGGACTTACTATCTAGGGAGGACATTAAAGTAAACCATGCACCACACGAACCATTATGTGTGAACGGGTAAGGAAAGAGAGGCAGAGCTCCCTTGTATTTCTGATAGGGAGGGAGCCGGCCACATACCCAGCAATTAGTGGCATTGCTGGTTTGATGTGAATGATGTAACATACGGATGAATGTATTGTTGCGCATGGCTAAACGATAGGACAGTTCATGCGGGGGCAAATCACTAAAAGTGTGCTCCACAGTGTCATTAGAGGAAGCATGTACATGTGAATCAAGAGGGAAAAAAACGTGTAACATTAGACTAATGCATATAATCGTAAGACTCAGAAGAAACATCGAGATCAAGGCAATTATGCATCCGCTGTGCAAAACTTTACAATGTTTTTTTCTTTTCTCGTTGCGCCTATCTCTCTGACTACTTGGGTCTATTCTATACATGTCAGAAACCTGTCTAACCGCTTCACCCGAGGGGGACTTAAACAATTAAACGCTGTCTGACTTACTAGACCTTAGCTTAGCACGGTACTCCTCTTGGGGAGTTTTCTCTAGCAGGGGGAGTTTAGTATCAGTCTCTGAAAGTGGGCAGTCCTTAATCGGCAAGTCTGGACACAGTCGGTGTACTTTTTTCACATGGCTCGAATGGAGCCATCCCTTTCTCCCCTCTATTTTAACTGCAGTTCTTGTAGATAACAAAACCAATTTGGGCTGCTTCCATCTGGGTTCCAGCGGACTCTTCCGGTCAAAGTTCCTGATCAGGACCAGATCTCCCGGGCGGACTTCATGCGGTTTTACTTGGGTGTTGTCCGGAAAGGCAGCCGCGACCTGTGAACGACAAGATTGTAGTGCAGACATCAAGGAAGCTAGGTAATCTGTCAGCATACAACTGTCAACATCAGTAATTTTACGGGGCATAGGCGTCCCCCACATATTCGGAGGCCTACCGAAGACCACCTCATACGGGGATAGCCCTGTCCTGGAATGAGCTACCATTCGCATGTAAAAGAGTGCAACTGGCAAAGCAACTATCCAATCCACACCTTTCTCGGCACAGATTTTAGCTAGACGTGTTTTCAGAGTCTGATTATGTCTCTCTACGAGACCTGCGGCTTCAGGATGTCGGACACAGTGGAACTTCCATTGGTAACCTAACAGAAGTGAAACCTGTTTCATAAGCTCAGACGAGAATGGCTGTCCATTATCGGAGTACACGACACGGGGCAAGCCGTACCATGGGAAGAATTCACGAACCAGCTGCTTAGCAGTGGTCGGGGCAGTGTAATCTGGGACTGGATATGCCTCTGTCCATCGGGAAAGAGCACATACAACTACGAGGACATACTTGAATCCTCGACAACGGTCCATCTGGATATAATCCATCTGGAGGACTTCAAAAGGATGGTCAGGAGGATGAAATCCACCCTGTTCCACGGGGACCCCTTTACCGGGATTGAACTGACAACAGATCATGCAAGTACGCACTTTCTGTTTTGCGGCTGCTCGTAAATGTTTGTTGTACCAGAGATTCTGTAAACTGTCTAACATGGCTTTCTCTCCTAAGTGTGCTGGACTATGTGCTGTGTTGATTATGACTTGAACCATAGAGTCGGGGAGGAACCATGTGGCCCTTTCCTTCGTCATCCATCCCTAATCTGTTTGGATCCCTCCTTGTTCAGTCCATTTCTTGATTTCATCTGGAGTTGCATGTTTCTGTATGTCGAGTACATCTAGAATGGGATCCTTAACTGTCAGGCAATGTGTCAGTGTAGTCGGATCAGTCTTTGTCATGTCAGTCGGGATGACTGTCTGAGCTGTGAGTTTGGCTGTACGATCTGCCAGGTCGTTACCCTGGGAAATTCTGTCAGTGACTTTGGTATGTGCTTTGCATTTCATAATGGCTATGGCTGTAGGCAAGTGTATTGCTTCTAACAGGGCTTGAATGAGGGGACCATGCTGGATCTTGGTACCGTGAGAAGTTAAGAAACCTCTCTCTTCCCAGAGGACTCCGAAGTCGTGAACGACTCCGAATGCATACTGTGAATCAGTGTATATGTTTACTTTCTTGTTCTTGGCTAATATACATGCTTGGGTCAGAGCAATAAGTTCTGCAGCTTGAGCAGACAGTGTGTCAATGCGATGCGTATCTAATACTTCAGTTTCAGTGGTCACTGCATAGGCGGCCACTAACTCTCCTGTATTTGTTCTCATACATGAACCATCCACGTAAAGTGTCAGGTCTGGATCGGGTAATGCAATGTCTATCAAGTCTTGTCGGGGCTTTGTCACTGTATTGATGACTTCTACACAGTCATGTGGTGTTGGATCTGTTGTACTCGAGGGTAACAATGTGGCAGGATTAAGTATGTTGCAGCGTCTGATTTCTATGTGTGGCTGGAACAGTGTCAGTTCATAACCTGTCAGTCGTGCTATGGTCAAGTGTTGAGTCTGGGTTCGGTTCAGAAGTACTTCCACGGAATGTGGAACCTGTACTGTCAAGGGATGTCCTAACACTATTGAGTCGCTTTGTCTGATAGCTAGAGCTGTTGCTGCAACTGATTTTAAGCACGCAGGCAGAGCCTGGGCTACTGGATCCAATGTACTGGAAAAATAAGCACAAGGCTTATGGTGTCCTGCTTGATCTTGTGTAAGAACGGACAACGCTGTGCCATCGCGTTCTGTGACAAAGAGTGTAAAAGGTTTGCTGTAACATGGTGTAGCTAAAACTGGTGCTTGACATAAAGCTTTCTTCAAGTCATTAAAAGCTTGTGTATGTTCCTGAGTCCATGGGAGGACAGTCGAAGTCGCTGCCTCCTGTGTTGTCAACTGTATAAGTGGCTTGGCTAGAAATGCATATTGGGGAATCCATTGTCTGCAGTACGAAGTGAGGCCAATAAAGGCCCGTACTTCCTTTTGAGTCTTGGGTTGTGGCAGTTGTGCAATTAACTGGATACGATCTGGTGTCAACTGTCTACCCCTCTTGGACAGCAAGTGCCCAAGGTATACCACTTGCTGGGCACAGAATTGGAGCTTCGAAGGGGACACCTTGTGCCCCTTTTCGGCAAGAAAAAACAAGACTGTCAGTGACGCGCTCTCGCAGTCACGTTCGGTCCGTGCTGTGATCAGTAGATCATCAACATACTGTAGTAGAGCAGTCTCAGTAGGCATGTGAATACTGTCTAGTTGTCGCTTCAGGGCTTGGCTGTAAATACTAGGACTTTCCGTGAACCCTTGAGGTGCACGTGCAAATTTAAAACTTCGGCCATTTAATGAGAATCCGAACAAATATTGGCTTTCCGGGTGTATGGGAACACTAAAGAAAGCGTTCTTAAGATCAATTACAGTGAAGAACGCAGCTTCGGAATCAATGGCAGTCAGTAGTGACAAAATATCTGGGACCACTGGGTACTGTGGTACAATGCATTTGTTGAGTTCTCGAAGATCGATCACCAGTCGATAGACTGGAGGTGCATTTGGGTCAGTTCGTTAAAGAATCGGAATAATTGGAGAATTACATATATTGGAGTCAGTTTCTACAACTACTCCTTGGGCAATGAGTTCGTCAATAATGTTCAGTAAGGCTGCTACAGCCTCGGGGGGCAATTTGTATTGTCGGATACGGGGCAGTACAACACCTTGCTTGAGCGTGACACGATAGGGAGTAATGTGCATACAACCTACATCAGTTGGACCTTGCGCCCATAAATGCTGTGGAACATTTTGCAATCTGACATCAAAATCTCTCAACACATAATGGCCCTTGAAATCACGAAGGAACAGTCTCACTCCTTCCGGAGAACAACATATAACAGCTCCTAGAGCTTTCAGTGTTTTAATACCAAGCAGGTTTTCAGGACATGATTTAGTAAGTAACAAGTCTGTAGTACGGGACAATGGACCAACTGCAAGGGGAACTGGCTGTGATACTTCGTTAACAATAGGTTTTCCTGAAAATCCAAGGGAAACATTCTGTGAGCCTGAGAGGGGTGCCCCTGGAACCTCGTCATGACTAATGGTAGTTCTGCTCGCCCCCGTGTCAATCCAAAATTTTCTGTCTTTCCCTAATACCTGACTATGTACATAGGGACCATCTTGATCTACAGGAACCTCGATAAGGGGCAAGCCAACCTACCTCTCCAGGCTGTTTCATGTGTACTGTTGATAATCGGGGTAATCTGACTGTGCATACTGGTACATTTGTGACGTGACATGTTGAGTTGCAGCAATGGGTTGGGGTTGGGGTACAGCTACTGTCTGTTGCTGTACATGCTGTGGAGGTTGCGGATTCTGTGGAATATTCTGTTGAACTTGTTCTGGTCTAGGCGGACGTGGTCTTTCTTTAGTTCTGCCTGTAGAAATATTGTGTCTGAGAACGGCACAATCACTTATAAAGTGACCTGGCTGCTTGCAATAATTGCAATTTCCTTTAACAGGACCTGTAGAATGACTAGTCTGTGTGTTCTGCGTGTTACCCCTCTTCTGACCATCTGCTGGAACAGACTGGGCAACTAGTACTTTCATTTTCGTGTCTTTCATACGCCTCTGTTCATGATCATGTTCCTCTCTAATTCTGGTCTGGTGGTATTGTAACATCTGTAACATTTGGGAAGGCGCATTAGCTTGCCATGTACTTTCGACTTTCAATACTCTGTTTTTAACCTGGGGCAAGGAATTCTCTACTAATTTGGTCACAAAAAGATGTGGGAATGACTCGCTACTTGTTTTCAGGCCACTATTGATAATGAAACATTTCTCGAATCTCGAATAAAAATCACTAGTGTCTTCGTCTTGTTTCTGTTTGCAGGCTGAGATCGCATCCCAGTCTTCCTTTTTAACTGTCAATAATCTAGGCAAAACCTGTACTAATAACCCTGGTAGTGCTTTAGCTTTCTCCCCAAGACCTACACCTGGGGTACGTCTATTTTCCTCGTCTTCTAATTCAGTCCAAATAATCTTTTTATCACCCACCTCCCATTCTTTTTCTTTCAGTTTTTCGTAAATCCCTGCTGGCAAGAATACTTTTAGCATTTTAAGAATGTCGGGATACGTGTAATCTCCCATAAGTAACATGTCTTTTAATTCACGGTGGAAGCCTGCAGGATCTTTATCATGACAAGGTACAATTTTCTTCATTTCCAATAATTCCATTTTAGTCAAAGGAGTGTATACAAATACACGTTCAAGAGTATTATCTGCCTTCCGGATTGGATGTACTTCTCGTAAGGGGTTCTGTCTATCTAGGTGATATGGCTGTCTTACTGGGGGTGGAACGGAAACAAGACGTGGAGTCAGGAAAGTTCTGTATTTATGACGCTGTTCTAGAATAATATCAATTAAATCAGTACCTAGGTCTCTCCATCTTCTCAGGAGTAAGTCTTGCAATAAATTATACAATGGACCTGGATCGGATTGCTGATTTTCATATAGAGTAATGAGATGTTGGGTCATGTATATACCAGCTAGTCGCTGTTCTTCTGGAGTAAGGCTTAAAAATGCTTGCACTACTAAATCATCTGTATATGTACTATCATCCCCGGCCCATTGGACTGCTGACCGGGCTAGTTCCTGATCACGTAAGGTGTTGAGTTCATGATAACCTATTCTTTCTCTTAGTATTTTATCAGTAACTTGAAAAACATGTTCAAGAGAACATTGCTCTGGTATCGGGGAAAGGAAACGTTTTTTGTTTTCTGAGCGAATGGATCTGTCAAAAGTTCTATCAGAAGAATACTGTTTAGGGAGTTTCACTCTTCCTACGTACGCTATTGTACCCTGATTCTCTACTGGAGTATTTATTTCTTCCTCCTCCGAGGATTCATTCTTGTCTGACTCGGCTTCCTTTTCAGCCTTCTGTCTGGTATGTATTGCTACTATTTCCTTGCGAATCTTTCTGGACATGGCATCTATACAGTTTTGTTTATCATGTTTACAATCTGCAATATTTTGACTCCATTTTGTCAGTACATCCATCTCTTCTTGAACAACGCATGACTGATCTTGTTCCCTTATCAAACAATTAATCAAGAATCGTAATATTATACCCTGCGTCTCAACTTTCTGATATGCCATGGCTTCTCGAATACATTCTGGTCTCTCCCCCGTTCTGATAAAATGGTATATATTGTCTAGATGTTCTGGCATTTCTGGTAATAACATCAGATAATCTGTAACACGTCGTAGACGTAACGAGGCTAACATCATATCTCCTGTCTTGCCAGGTACTGGATCATATCTACAATCCGTAAGATACTGTTTAAGTTTTTCATGTGGCATCGCTTTCGGAGTATGTTGTATTGCTAAATCTCTCATTGTCACTCGATGTAACTGTGGCGGGGTGTGAAGGTGGCCTCCTACGGCACCTCCTGAAGCAGAACCATGAGCATGACTTGACGTCATGGCGTGTGGGAGAGGTACAAGTACAGGGGACTGACTATGGGTCGCGTCTGTCGAAAAAGGATTGTGAGGACCAATAGTAGGGGGACCAATAGCAGCAGCAGCAGAAGGGGAAGTGACAGCAGGTGCGGGAAGTGAATCTTGGCGTGGAGGGGTCGTGGCTTGAACAGCCGGAACGTGCTGCGGTACATTATTAGCGGGTTGTACGGGTACATTGGTATATGCTGGAGCTACATCATCTAAATAGGAAGAAAGGAAAATGTCTGCTGCGGTCTTTTTGTGACAGAGTTGGGTCGGGACCAATGGTGGTGGCAAGTTACGGGGTACTTCCGGGGTCGCCTTGGGCAGGCCCTCGGTCAAAACTGGATACATGCTTGTAATGAGTGTATTTCTTTGGCGGTCTAATTGTTCTAATCTGACCTGTTCTAATTTCTTTTTCTGTTCGTCTATGCGATTCTTTACGCCACAATTCTATGGCATCTTTCTGGGATTGTCTGGCTTTCTTTTTCCATAATGCTTCTTCTACTCTCATGATGCACTCGGCATCCCATGTCCCTGAGACAGGCCATCTAAACTTCTCTTCCAGATTCTTGGTGTACTCCACCCATAAGTCTAAATACAGCACAGCATCTAAGCCGTGTTTGTGGTACATAAAATATCCCGGAGTGTCCCTAGGTGGGACGGGAACTGCTTCTTCGAGTATCCCTTTCCTAGTACCTATCTGACGTAATTTTGAAAACAGCGGCATGGTCGGATTACTTTAAACGTGGACACAGTAAAATACAGTAATGAATAGCAAAACAGTCATTCATACCACAACATCAAAACACATTAAAACATGTTACCTGATACACAGAAAACACATAAGAGCCAGACTGAAAACTGGAGTTGCAACACTAAAATGCTGAATCACTGAATTACTAGACTAGATGCACTGCTAAAACAGTACAGACCGGTCCCATAAAGAGACACGTCGGACCGTATCCACCTAAGTGAACACGTACGGACCAGGCCTGTGTACCCAGACCTGTCTTGACCGGGAACCAATTAATGAACCCGTCTAGATGCGTTCCCAACAACGGTACTCACCGGGAAGCAAGAAACTGAAGGCCTCGGAAACTGGACTGGACTGGACTGCGTCAGGTGACGATTCTCCTACGCATGCGCTTCGGAACAGGTGGGCCTCCGGACACCTCGGACCTTGCTCTCTCGACTAGGGCTCTGGTCGGGATCCTCACCGCCTCGTTTGGACGCCGGACCGCAGTCTCCGTCTCCCTCGTGGACCCGAGGGAAGATAGCAGGAAAACCCGCAAACGTGCACGGTTTCCGTCGGGGTTGTAGAAGGGGTCAAAGGCCGCGTGACTTCACCGGTGAGTGGGGAAGGGGGGTCCCTGTTCGGGCGCCAAATTATGTGGTAAATAAATTTTACCTATGCATTTTTCCATATAATTATCAATACAAGACAGCTCATTAAAATGAGAGGCAGAGTCCGTGGTATCTGAGTCATACGGGCTTTAATCTTATGCTTCGAAGCAAGGGATATCGGGTTCCATCACCACGCAGGTTCAGGAAGGGACATTCAACGTTTTATTAACATTACACATTATATATAGTAAATCATTACAATTGAATCCAATACAGTAGGCGTAACAGGTGAAAAGAGAGAGATAAGAACACATGTGCGTAAGAGGAGGCGTGAAAAAGGTGTATACATGGGCGTGCACTGTACATGTCAGAGAAACGTCACATGATACGTCACATGTGGGTGGATGTAAAGTGAAAAGTTGCAGAATCAGCAGAAACCCTTCGCCTATATGCTCGCGCAACTAGTATGACGTGTAACTGGGGCTTTGACTTTAGCACTAGTGGAGGAGACTGATGTCTGGAGTGTCAGGGCAACCTGTACCTATAGCATATCTGGTATCTGTTGTTTGGAGGATGTAGTGTCTGAAGTAAAAGGTCTCTCGGGCAAGGGCCGTTCAATACCAAATGCTAGTGCATGTATACGTGTCTTGGTGCAATGCGCGGAGCCATGGGCCTACCATGGTAACGGATTCAGTAAATCACTTGCAAGGAGGACAGGAAGGCCGGGCCCTTTGCTCTGCAGCCGGGAATATGTTTACCCATTTCACTAGACTGGAATGTGTTTTTCGAGGAGGCCGAGCAGATACCGGTAGGCAAAACATGAATTTGGCAGGCAGTCCAGGCCGAGCCGGGCACCGCTGTGCTGGCAGGAAGTAAGGCAGGGGTCAGGGATGCGTACAGCTTTTGGAGACAGGAGAGATAAGGCAGAGAGGCCTCGTTAAGGGCCTAGCTCGACTGGGCCAGGAAACATGGAGAAAACGTGTGCGTATTTCAGAAGTGCACCATATAAAGACGGTGGCACCGTATGCCTAGGAACATAATTAACAGGATTTCTTGGTATGGTTGGATAGCTAACATGTTAAGGATGGACGCAAATGTATTTGCGTCTCTCTATCATGAACAGAACGGAAGTTACACCACATACAAGGAACATGGGTGCATGGATAGGGTGCGAGTTGGGGGACACATTGGCTACCTGAAAATTTCTATTCCCTCAAACGCATAATGATTCAAGACGGGTTCATTTATTTGAGCTCAGTAAAGACGTGTCCGTCCACACAGGCACGGTAAAGACGGGTCCATTTCGGTGGGCACGGTAAAGACGGGTCTCTTTATGAGACCGGTATGGTTGTACTGTATTCCAGTGCATAGAGTTAACAGTTTTCAAGTTCATGTTTTTCTCCATGTATTAGTTAAAATGTATCTGTTTTAGTGTTTTAGGGTTGTATTGTGAATGGTTGTTTCAGTCAGTCGAATTTAGTGTGTATTGTGTTTTCATTGTGTCGGTTTCAAAATGCCACTGTTTTCGAAATTACGTCAGATAGGGACTAGGAAAGGAATACTCGAAGAGTCAGTTCCCGTCCCGCCTAGAGACACACCTGGTCATTACATGTATAACAAGCACGGGCTAGATGCCATATTGTTTTTAGACTTATGGGTAGATTACACGAAGGATTTAGAGGAGAAGTACAGATGGCCTGCCTCAGGAACATGGGATTCTGAATGCATTATGAGAGTAGAGGAAGCGCTATGGAAAAGGAAAGTAAGACCCTCACAGAAAGATGCCATTGAGTTATGGCGTAAAGAAGCACGACAGTTTGACAGGCCCAAGTGCCTCGACTACCGCAAACAGGGACAGGCTATAAAAGAAAGATATTCCCTTGAAAATCTATTCCAAGCTACTGAAAAAGCACTGAAACGACGGATAGAGAGCGAGCGATCTTACACCCCACACGAAAAGGAGTTGGCACGGTCAGCCGTCCAGTGGGTGTCCAATTCTAACATATATAGTAATGATATAGTGGCTCAGACCTTTTTGAGCCTCCCGCCGAACGAACAGCGTTTGGCCGGTATTTACATGGTTCAACATTTGATAACGTTGTATGAGCATCAATATTCTGATCCTGGTAACTTGTATAAATTACTGGACGATATACTTCTAGAGAGATGGACAGGCCTAGGTACTGATTTAATTAATGTCATTCTGGATCAACAACATAAGTACTTACATTCTCTGACCACATGCATGCTTCCTGCCCCACACCACGACAGAAAGAACCTATACATAGACAGACAGAACCCCCTACGAGAGGTACATCCCGTCAAAAATACAGCAGGTGAGCTTCAACGTGTGTATGTTTACACACCCTTGACGAAATTAGAAATACTGGAAATGAAAAAGATGCTGCCCTGCCATGATAAAGACCCGGGGGGGTTCACCGTGAATTAAAAGACATTCTCCGCTTCGGAGATTATACGTACGCTGACATTCTGAAACTACTGAAAGTACTGTTGCCTGCTGGTATTTACGAAAAACTTAAGGAGAAAGACTGGGAGGTGGGAGAGAAAAAGTTAAGTTGGGCAGAATTGGAAACAGAGGATAAAGTCAGGCACCCGGGTGTTGGTCTTGGGGACAGAGCTAAAGAACTACCTGAACTCCTGATACAGGTTTTGCCGAGATTATTGATTACTAAAAAGGAAGAATGGGATGCTATTTCAGCCTGTAAACAGAAACAAGACGAGGACACAAGTGATTTCTATTCTAGATTCGAGAAATGTTTTTCTATTAATAGTGGCCTTAAGCCCAGTAGTGAGTCATATCCTCATCTTTTTGTGAGCAAATTAGTAGAGAATTCCTTACCCCAGATTAAGAATAGAGTACTGAAGGTTGAGAGTACTTGGCAAGCGAATAGCCCTTCACAAATGTTGCAAATGTTACAATATCACCAGAACAGAATTAGAGAAGAGCAGGACCACGAAAAGAGGCACATGAAAGAGACAAAAATGAAGGTGCTGGTTGCCCAAACGGTGCCAGCTAATACGAACAAAAATGGCACGACACTTGTTAAAGGGAACTGTAATTATTGCAAACAGCCAGGTCACTTTGTAAAAGATTGTGCTGTCCTGAAACACAATATAGCTACAGGCAGAACCAAAGAACGACCGCATCCTCCTAGGCAGAATAGCACCCCACAGAACACACAACAGACAGTAGCGAATTTTCCACCCCCACCACCACCTGTTAATGGCACACAACAAATGTATCAGTACACGCAGTCAGACTATCCAGAATACCAACAGTTCTCATGAAACAGCCTAGAGAGGGAAGTTGGCTTGCCCCTTATTGAGGTTCCTGTAGATCAAGAGGGTCCCTATGTACATAGTCGTGTATTGGGAAAGGACAGAAAATTTCTGATTGACACAGGGGCGAGCAGAACTACCATCAGCCATGACGAGGTTCCAGGGGCACCCCTCTCGGGCTCACAGAATGTTTCCCTGGGATTTTCAGGAAAGCCTATTGTTAATGAAGTATCGAAACCAGTTTCCCTAGGAGTTGGTCCATTGTCACGTACCACAGACTTGCTACTTACTAGATCATGTCCAGAAAACTTACTTGGTATAAAGACATTAAAAGAACTAGGAGCAGTTATATGTTGTTCTCCGGAAGGAGTACGATTGTTCTTACGTGATTTTAAGGGACATTATGTGTTGAAAGATTTTGACCACAGACTCCAGAATGTACCACGGCACCTATGGGCACGAGGTCCGACTGACGTAGGTTACATGCACATTACACCACACCGTGTCACTCTCAAAGTAGGTGTAGTACTACCACGTATCCGACAATACAAGTTACCACATAATGCCGTAGTAGCCTTACTGAAAATTGTTGACGAACTCATTGCACAAGGGGTGGTAGTGGAGACTGACTCGAATGTATGTAATTCACCTGTCATCCCTATTCTTAAACGAACAGACCCTAATGCACCACCAGTTTACAGACTAGTTGTTGACCTTCGAGAATTGAACAAATGTGTAGTCCCTCAATACCCAGTGGTCCCTGACATCTCTTCATTACTGACTGCTATTGATTCTGAGGCAACGTTCTTTACTGTTATTGACTTCAAAAATGCCTTTTTCAGTGTTCCAATTCATCCAGATAGTCAGTATCTTTTCGGATTCAGTTTAAATGGACGCAGCTTTAAATTTACGAGAGCTCCCCAAGGTTTTACAGAGAGTCCTAGCATTTACAGCCAAGCATTAAAAAGACAGCTGGACAGTATTGACATGCCTACCAACACTGCACTGCTCCAGTATGTAGACGACATCCTAATTACAGCATGATCAGAACCAGACTGCAAAAATGCATCACTGACAGTTTTATACTTTCTGGCAGACAAGGGGCACAAAGTGTCCCCTTCGAAGTTGCAATTCTGTGCACAGCAAGTGGTGTACCTTGGACACTTGCTGTCCAAGAGGGGTAGACAGCTGACACAAGAACGTATTCAGTTAATTGCTAACCTCTCGCAGCCCAAGACACAAAAGGAAGTACGGGCCTTCATTGGCCTCACTTCGTACTGCAGACAATGGATTCCTCAGTATGCCTATCTAGCCAAACCACTCATACAGTTGACAACACAGGAGGCAGCGTCTTCGACTGTCCTCCCTTGGACACAAGAACATACCTTGGCATTTGAAGAATTAAAAAGAGCCTTATGTCAAGCGCCAGTTTTAGCGACTCCATGTTACAGCAAACCTTTTATGCTTTTCGTCACTGAATGAGATGGAACAGCATTATCTGTCCTTACACAACATCAAGCAGGAAAACACAAGCCTTGCGCTTATTTTTCTAGTACACTGGATCCAGTGGCCCAGGCTCTGCCTGCGTGCCTGAAATCAGTTGCAGCAACAGCCCTAGCCATAAGACAAAGTGACTCCATAGTGCTGGGACATCCCCTGATAGTCCAGGTACCACATTCAGTGGAAGTCCTCTTGAACAGGACACAGACACAGCACTTGACTGTAGCGAGACTGACAGGATATGAACTGACGTTATTTCAGCCACACATAGAGATCAGACGATGCAATATTCTCAACCCTGCTACACTTTTGCCCTCAAGTACAGTAGACACTGCACCACATGACTGTGTGGAAGTAATGAATACAGTGACAAAACCAAGACAAGACCTGACAGATATTGCACTGCCAGACCCTGACCTGACACTTTATGTAGATGGTTCATGCATGAGAACAAGCACAGGAGAGTTAGTGGCAGCATATGCAGTGACCACTGATACTGAAGTCATAGAGACCCAAAGAATAGACACACTGTCAGCACAAGCAGCAGAGCTCATCGCTCTGACACAAGCCTGCATAAGAGCCAAGAACTTGAAAGTGAACATTTATACGGATTCACAGTATGCATTCGGTGTTGTTCATGATTTCGGAGTATTATGGAGGGAGAGAGGTTTCTTGACCTCTCATGGGGCTAAAATTCAGCACGGCCCGCTTATTCAGGCTCTGTTGGAAGCAATACATTTACCTGCAGCCTTAGCCATCCTGAAATGCAAAGCACACACCAAAGTTACAGACACCATTTCCCAGGGTAATGACCTGGCAGACCGAACTGCTAAACTTACAGCCCAGACACCAGCAGACACGACAAAGACAGAGGTACCATTACTGACAAAAAGTATGACAGTCAGGGATCCTTCACAAGATGTACTCGACATACAGACACATGCCACTTCAGACGAAATAAAGAAATGGACTGAACAAGGAGGGGTCCAGACTGACAAAGGTTGGATGACTAAAGGCAAAGCTACATGGTTTCTCCCAGACTCTATGGTACAAGTTATCATAAACACAGCACATAGTCCAGCACACTTGGGAGAAAAGGCAATGCTAGACAGCTTACAGAATATCTGGTTTAACAAGCACCTACGTGCGGCAGCGAAACAGAAAGTACGTACCTGTATGATCTGTTGCCAGTTCAATCCAGGCAAAGGCATTCTGGTGGAACAAGGCGGATTTCATCCTCCTGACCATCCTTTTGAGGTCCTCCAGATGGATTATATCCAAATGGACAGATGTAGAGGTTACAAGTATGCCCTGGTAGTTGTATGTGCACTATCTAGATGGACAGAAGCGTATCCAGTCCCAGATTATACTGCTGTGACCACCGCCAGGCAATTGGTGCATGAGTTTTTCCCCAGATATTGATTGCCCCATGTCGTGTACTCAGATAATGGTCAGCCTTTTTCTTCTGATTTAATGAAACAAGTGTCACTTCTGTTAGGATATCAGTGGAAGTTTCATTGTGTACGACACCCTGAAGCAGCAGGACTCGTAGAGCGCCATAATCAGACACTTAAAATGAGATTAGCGAAGGTCTGTGCAGAAAAAGGCATGGATTGGATGGTAGCCTTGCCGGTTGCCCTCTTTTACATGCGTATGGTAGCTCATTCCAGAACAGGCCTATCTCCTTATGAAGTGGTTTTCGGTAGACCACCGAATATGTGGGGTACGTCTATGCCCAAGAAAATAACTGATGTTGACAGTAACATGCTGACAGATTACCTGGCTTCCTTGATGTCTGCACTACTCTCTTGTCGTTCACAGGTTGCCGCCGCCTTCCCTGACAACACCCAGGTCAAGGAACATGCTATAGTCCCTGGAGATTTTGTATATGTGCGGAACTTTGATCGATCAAGCCCCCTTGAGCCCCGCTGGAAGACACCGAATGTAGTATTGCTCACCACGAGGACTGCCATCAAGGTCGAAGGACGAAAAGGATGGCTTCATGCCCAACATTTTAAAAAATACTTTGGAGATTCCGGAACTTTGATAAAGACAAAAGACAGTACAGATAGTACAGACTTTGAGCCCCCTTTGCTAGAAAAGATTCCACAGCAGGAGTATAGGTCCAAGTTACGATCTAGAAAGTCAGACAGCGTTTAATTGTTTAAGACCACTAAGTGGTGAATCGGTTAGACAGGTTCCTGACATGTATAAGATCGTAGACCAGAATAGTAGAAAGAGCAAAATGAGAGAGAAATACTGCAAGATATTACGCAGTAGATGTATAGTAACTCTGATTTTTATGTCTCTTCTGTGCATCACTATAATATGTATCAGCTTGACATTACATGTTTTCTTTCCTCCTATTTCCTCACGTATACCCTCTTCCTTTAATGACACTGTAGAGCATACATTCAGTGATCTGCCACCCCATGAACTGTCATATCGACTAGCCCTGCGCAACAATACTTTTATTCGAATGTTGCACTATTCTCATCAGACCAGCAATGTAACAGATTGCTGGGTATGTGGCCGACTCCCACCTTTTCAGAAAACGAAGGGAGTTCTGCCCCTCTTTCCTTTTCCGTTCTCGCACAATGGTTCGTGCGGAGCATGGTTTGCTTTGATGTCATCACTAGACAGAAAATCCGCAGTTTTCCAGGGTGCCTGGATATGGGGAAACTTGAATACAGTAATGAATGAGGCATGTTTTCCAGACAAAGACGGTCTTCCCCAAAGGAAGGGGACCGACCTAGAAAATGAAGTGTACCAGCAAGGAAATGATTCCCTTAGCTTTATGATTCTGAATGTCCAGCCCGAGCAAAATACAGGTCCACCGTTTATATCAGTCCTTCCAGTAAAAGGTGAATTGTGTGTTAGAAAGAAAGGATCGGTACATTTGGGTCACAGTGAGTGTAATGCTGTAGTCGAGTTTACTGACAAAGGAAAGTCTTCTTTCAAAGCTTCCCGCCATTTCTATTTCATTTGCGGTCAGGCAGCCTATGTACATCTGCCCTTAGACTGGGGTGGGACATGTTATAAAGTGTTCCTGCTGCCACCTGTCTTTCTAGCCCCATCCCATTATCATCGAGATTCACGACTAGAACATGTTAGACACAGGAGGGAGATCGATTCCCCAGTGGTTGATCAGACTGAGACAGCTTGGGAGCAATATACAGATTTCATTAGAGGATACTTCTGGTTCATAAGTCCCGTCCACAACAGTAAACTCATACGCAGGTTAACAAGAACTCTAGAAGCAGTAGTGAGTGAGACTACATCTGCCCTGGCTAACTTGACCCAGGAGCAGTCTGCCATGCGACTTGTTGTTCTTCAGAATCGCCTTGTTCTTGACGTCATCCTGGCAGATAGGGGTGGGGCTTGTAGAGTGATCGGCTCCAGTTGTTGCGTGTTTATTCCAAATAACGCGCCATCTGTGTACGCAGCAATAACAAGACTCCACAAGATAGCTCACGAGATACATCAAGACCCATGGACTTGGTCCAGTTGGCTCTGGGGTGTAATATCGGGATGGGAATGGACAGTGTTGTCGTTCCTAGGAATGATACTGCTTATGATATTCGGCTGCTGTCTCTGTCTGCAATGTGGCCCGGCGATTTGCGGCCTGTGTGCCACTGCCTGTATACCCCATCCACGTATACAAAAGAGAAAAGATGAACAAATGATGCTGTATGATCAGATATACGGTCTCATGAATATAGATATGTCCTGAAGGGCACAGTAGGGGACAAGGAGGGAATGAGGAAAATGAAATTTTACATGGTCAATGTGTCCCCTGCTTGTACCCCACGTTTAGTGTATGTGCATGTCACCCATGCATTTCCCCTCTCATGCCTCCAATAATAATGTCTCTGCATTTCCGTCCCACATTAGAATGTCAGTTATCAAGTCCCCCATGAAAGAAACGTTAATTCTGCACTGAGGCCCATGTTGCCAATGTATTTGCATTGTGCACGTTTAACAATCGAGATGAACCCTTTTTGTGGCTCAGCCTGAGCCAGGACCCGGATTGCCTCCAGACACTCTGAAAGCTGCAGCTCAGCTACGTATCCCTGACCTCTCGCATACTTCTGGCTCAGCCGAGAGGGGCCCAGCCTGGCCTGCCAAGACAGTATTTTGCACACAGTTATCTGCTTGCTCCATAGAATCACATTCCTGCCTAGTGAAGAAGGTAAACAGAACCCGTCTGCAGAGATAGGGCCTAGCCTTACTGTCTCCGTTTAAGTGATTTGCAGAGCTCGCATCCATAGAAAGCTCATGGCCCCCACGCAATGCACGAAGAAATATATGCTTACACTGGCTCTTGGTGATGAGCAACCTTTGCTTGAGCGACCTTTACTTCAGACAATACATCCCACAAACTTAAGATATCAGATAATACCAGACGTGCAGGTCGTCCTGACACTGAAGGCTTCTCTACTAGACCGAAAGTCAGCTCCCCCCAGCTTCCCCCAGTTACACGTTAATTGCACGTCATGACCAAGTTGCGCACACAAGTAGGGTAAAGGTTCCAGCTGACCATGCAGACCCCCTCCATGTATCCACCCACCTATGACTCACCTATGACTCCTCAAGGGAACGCCCACATGTACGCCCCCTTACACGCCTATTGAACGCCCACATGCTCTTATCTCTCTCTTTCTCTTGCTCTGCCTGGAGCGCTCCTCCTTCTCTATGCAATGCAATGTATATTCAATGTATAAATATTGTACTCTGTGAATAAAGTTCAGAAGACCCTTCCTGAACCTTAGTGGTGATGGAACCCGATTCTCCCTTAACTCGAGTTACTGAAATAAAGCCCTTCTGAATCGGACACCACGGACTCTGCCTCTCATTATATGCATGACCCATTGTTTAAGTATAGAAATTCTGACAGGGTAATATTTAATTTACCACAGTATAACTGCAGGCAGTCACCAATAGGAAGCAGGGACTGAAATATATTATTATAAAACCAAAGAACTTCACTAAAAACACCTTGGTTACAAGAAATGAAAGCTGCCCACTATGAACACAAATAAACATGCTATGAAAAGCAATATAACTCTCCAAAAAAAACATGAGATACTATGGCTAAAATAAAAACAAAAAAAATGAAAACAAATGAAATGTTACAGTTTTTGAGCAATACAGATATAGGAACTGAGTTATTTGTTGGAGGAAGGGGCACTCCATTGCATTGACGTCGGAGTATGTTTCCCGCCAACTTGAAGGCCCTCCCACCGACCTTCACTGTATAGACGGCGAAGACTACTTTATCTCTGCCGACTACACGCACCTCTGATGGCCCAATGGAGTTGATGGAGCGAGTTTCAGAAATGATTTTATTCTGAACCGTGAAGTCATACTTCCATAACTATTAATTATATTAATGTGTTTGTGCATGGTTTTCATTAATTAACCTAGAATAAAATGTGAACAAAAACACGTGGGACTAACATTACCTGCTTATGTTGCATCTGCAAGTACGTTTAAAAATAATTTATTAACTTTGTCTAATGTCTTCGTCAATATTAATGCAGCTGTTTAATTAATGGCATGTGCTTATTTTATATGTGCTTTTGTCTATGTCGTGTCTTTTTATTTTTGCACAGGTTCGTGAAAAATCCTGCTGGCCTAAAAGAAGAATGGTAGATATTTTCTCTGTATAAATGTGCTTTTGCTAAATAACATAAACTAATGGGTTAACTTTAGCAATGGTGGGTGGGTAACAGAATGGGTCTCAATTTTCTAATTAATTACTGTCTTGTGTTTGTTTGAATATTAGTTTTCGTGTGGGCCCCTTGAAAAATGGCTGACTGGCAGTGCTGTTAAGGACGAGACTTGACCAGAGTGAAGCTTTCACTCACGTGCTGAAAAGAATGTTTCCTGCCAAGATAAAATAATAATGTGCAGGACTGTTGTCGGTTGAGTCTACGTGTTCTTGGAGTGCACCAAGGACAGTGAGCCTGCTTTGCTTGCCAAGTTCAGGAAGTAAACATTCTTCTGCCTAGTTTATTATTGCAAACTTAAGGAAGCTAGAAGGATGGAATCTAAGAACAATAAGGGCTTATGATGTGCCCCGGACTTGGTCACGAACGAGTGACACGTTGGTGGACTGACATAGCTCAGCCAATTATGAAGCTGGATTTTTGGTGTCTTTTAGAATTTAGATACTTAGGGGCATATTATCAAGGGGGTTTATCTCCGCTTTTTTGGCTTTAAAAGCCAAGAAAGCGAAGATAAAATTGTCTCCCTATTACCTAGCTGCGCTAACACCAGTTAGCGACAGCTAGTAGGAGATAGCGACCATCTTGGGCCCCGCTTTGCATGTCAGTGATATTTATCACTAATGACATGCCAAGATGTTAGCGACTGGAAACAGTCGCTAACATCGCTATCTTCTATTACCAACTATTGGAGATATTCGCGCTAAGCGCGAATATCTCCAAAAGCTAACACCTGCCCCTGAGCAGTTCTTAGCCATGTTATCCAATGGTAGGTGGATAACATGGCTAAGAGCATTAGCTCGGTAATGCATGAATATCGCTGACTTTTCAGCGATATTCATGCATTTCGGCCGATTTTTATCGCTTAGGAGATAAACCTTGATAATAGCAAGGTTCCTAAGCGATAAAAATCGCCGCAGCTCGGCGATAAAAATATCGCCGCTAAACCAACATAGCGTTAATTATCGCTAGTTGTTGGTAATATGCCCCTTAGTTAGTTAGAAAAGGTATAAAAACTGGCCCCTTGACAAGTGAGCGTCTCCACACTTTCCGATTCCCGAGAGATGATGACATGCTGATGGACTTCTTATTAATGTAAGCATTAATAGGGCTAATGACTTTATATTTTCCCCTTTAGGTGAAGTGAGTCAGTTAGGGAAATATATTTAGGGAATGAAAATCGTTTAATTATAATTCATGCTTCTGATTATTTTGAATTGCCATGAACAACGTGCCTTATTAATAAAACTGCTAATAGATAATGCTAATAAATAAATGTTTTCAATTAAATATGCTCATTCCTTGAAAAATAAAATAGATTTTAAAATGTCAAGCTGGCCTTGATTATTTGTGTTTAGTTACCATCAGTTTGATTCTATCGACCTGAGTGGCTTAATTAAATGTTTCCGTTATTATACCATGGTTATGATGATGATAAACTGCAGTTGTATATAAAGTGTATATAATTTATAGATAGGTTTGATTAATTAGGCCACATGATTTAGTTGTCAAATTTCTGTCTCGGTTTTTTATGGGCCTTGTGAGAGTTTATAATTAATGGTGAGTATTGTGGTGTTAGGTAGTGTTGTTGAGACAGAATTTCTTTAGTGGCGCTGGATCAGAGTAAAGGCGTTTGGAGGTTTTGTCATGCGTGAGTCCGCTATATTTAGGTTGGGCAGACACATGGCCAGTTTTCACTTCTTGCATTTTGAAAAAGAAAATCCAGCTTTTGGATTTTGTTGTTTTTTTTTTAATAAAAAGTTTGTTTAAAGTATGGGTCCATCATGTTGACATCAAAATTACAATGCATTTTTAGGCTCTGCTGTGACGGCAGATCCTGGAAAAGTTAGAGATGTCCGCAGGGGCAGAGGACACCTTTAAATTCAGCTGGCAGAATACCCTCACCATAGCACGAGTGAAGTACTCCACCATGGTGACGTGAATTACTTTGTCTGCCTAAATTTGAATCAGCACCTTTGTTCCTTAGATTTTGCACTGGTCATGATGTCACTGATGGCATCTTAGATAACACTACCGTTTTATCAACATGAATGCTTAATTGAAGAAAACAAAGACATCATCTGGGTTGTAATGTTGTTCAGATGGGAAAAAGAAACAGATTATGAGCACAATTCATAGACCTTTATATGTGCTTCAAAGTTATAATGGAATAAAAAGCTATTTTATTATGAATGCTTTTATACTTTTATTATGAATAATTCTTCATATGAAAATTAAGTTAAAATCCCAAAACCTATAAAAGAATTCAAATAGAACAAATAAATATTTTCTGTTTCTGACTGATGTACAGTAAATCAGTCTATTGATTTATGTTTTAGTGGAGAGCAAAGCTTCCCATAGGAGCTTGAAAGAATTCAACATTAGGGATATTAACAAAATGCTCCCTGTTCTTCAATGGCAAATCTACACAAAACCTTCTTTGATCAGACTTGTTTCAACATGTGATTGTTTTTCTTGTCAACCCGTTGGGACGGGAATATTCCCTACAGCGTATATAGTTGTATTCCCCCCCAAGTGCCTGACTGAGTGCAACTGCTGTTCAATTTTTTTTATTTTAACCCTAGACTCATACTAATCTAGTGTATGCACAGAGACCTAGGTTTGTTTCTTGACATGAGTGAGGTCCAGGATCTGAAGGACCCGACAAGTGGGCCCTTGTTTTACTACAATGGAGTACTGTCGCTGTTGTGGGTTCTGCACATAGAGCGTGATGGCAGTTATGCGTGTTTTAGGACTCCATAGTTGAGCTGAAGTAACATTGCATTAAAGGTTATATTAAAAATTGTGCTCGGGAATGTCGAGATGCTGGTTATTTCGACTGCCTAATACACATCTAAATATGTGGTCTGCAGGGCTTGGACAAAGGCTGCAAGGGCAATCTTGAAAGGATGATGACAGCGTTGCAGCACTCTTCAGTGTTCTGGCAGCAGCATAGCCTTTGTAAAACTGATAGCTTTACCACGGCTACTCTACCTGCTTTGTAATCTCCCTTTGATGTTACACAGATCCATGTTCTGGGAACTTAACATTTGGCTGTCTGGATTGATATGGGCGATGAACAGACACCGGGCAGCCCTGAAGAAACTGTTCTTACCCCTGGACGTGGGTTGAATAGGAGTTCTGGCTCTAAAGGACTATTATTTGGCGGCACAGCTGCAGTGGTTAATGACCTGGCTAGTGCCGGACATGCCGCTAGAGACTAGCTATCTTTGGCACAGAGTGGCCTGTGGAAATTTCATGAAAGATGTCTTGGGAGATTCTCCCCGGGATGCCCAGTCCCCCATTCTACATGATTTGGCACCACTGGTCTAGATACCTTCATCGCATATGCTGAAGATTTGCCTATTCACCAGATCTGCCTATCTGAGGATTAAGGACAGCACCGCTGACGGTGGTCCATCTGTGGACTTCGATCTACCGGCAGAAATTAGTGCATCCATCTATGGCCAAAGACTCAAGGACTACAGTTCCCATGATGCACTCACAGCACTCGTCTGAGCAGCCCATCTGTGGGTGTGGGATCGGATATAAACTCATAAGAACTGTGTCCTGAGGTGCACGTATCGTCTCCCATCACGCCTCTGACGAAGAAGCAAGTACGCTTCGAAACGCGTAAGCCAATAACTGATGGTATCGCTGCTTGATTCAAATTGGCTGGTGGACTGCTGCATTTGGTGTTGGAGTGCGGCTTACTCTTTGGGGCACTTGGAGCATATCTATCTATCTATCTATCTATCTATCTATCTATCTATCTATCTATCTATCTATCTATCTATCTATCTATCTATCTATCTATCTATCTATCTATCTATCTATATATCTATCTATCTATCTATCTATCTATCTATCTATCTATCTATCTATCTATCTATCTATCTATCTATCTATATATATCTATATCTATCTATCTATCTACATATATACAAACACATATATGTATATACCTATGTGTATATATATATATATATATATGTATATATATATTTAGCGCCTACTACAAATTAAATGTATTCATTACTACTCATTTCATCGACCTGGGAAGGATGAAAGACTGTGATTTGTACCTTTGAGTTGACGTTTGCGAGCAGATGTATGAAACAGGCCCTTATTCCACTCTGATGTGACACCAGCTTTACTATGGCATGGATAATATGACGACGTTTTGTGCGGCGTTTCCGCATACTTTGCTTTCTCTGTGCAATTATCAATGCTCACTTTCTTCAGCCTCACAACCCTCCCTCCCACTTCAGTTCAAGTACAGAGTCCATTCTTTCAGCTGCAGCCCCAGCTCTGGTTACAGGGAAGAGGCCTGTTCAACCAACAGAGACTTTTGTGTCCAGGCCTCTTAATTGGTGCTAATCCCGTCGCGAAACTGGTTTGGTGGCCGACCTGGCACCCCGAGGACAACTGGGTGTGAACAACTAAAAGGCACATTCAGGAACCCACAAAAGCAGGGAAGAACATTTTAACACAGTGTTTAAATTTCAGGAAGGGCGGGGGCAGCGGGAGGAGAGAGCGAGGGTAGATTAAGGAGGTGCTCGAAGCAAACCTCACTTTTCTACATCTTGAGGACCTAGGAAAAAAGGAAGGTAGGCCTAAAAATCTCAAACAAGACTAGAAACATGGCAGAAATAGAGGAGGCGTGGTGGAAAGAAGAAGGTGGGCAGAGGAGAAAGGAGTCATACAGAGGTAGGACGTGTAAGAGAATGGGGGAGAGAAATGGGGGCAGAAGAGGATGAAGAGTGAAATAGAGAGAGTGGAGGTAGAGGAGAATATAGGAGAGGACGGGGAAAACAAGACAGACACCAATGACAGTTTACACAAAACAGAGAATGCAATTAAAGACCCACAACACCTACCTCCCGATGCATTAGGCACAACTGCATTTTCTCACCACTTATAGGCGTGTCTTCCACATGTGCATCATGGTAGAATTACTCGGTGCATCCATTGAAAGAATGCATACAAAAAAAATTGCAAAGGTGATGGAGCAGATTTCATCTCCAGTCAGGCATTGTTTCATTTTTTGTGCTTCAGACAGACTGCATTTAAATTGCCACGCAAGTTAAAAACATGGCACATGAAAAACATGAAAGTGAGGCCTATTCAGTCTGAAATGCTTTTTCTGAATTAACATGTGTTTTTTTCAGTGTAGAGAAAAGTTGCCTTTTTAGCTTTGAAGATTAATAGAATGGGTTTCTCTCTTCCCAGCTCATCCCTTGCAATCTAAATTCACTATTCCTGTCTTAAAAGACTTTGGCTTGTTGCATATTTTGATAAACATGTTTAGTTTAAAACAGCTCTTTTTATAATGTATGAATTAACAAATGCACTACACATGGGGCTAAATGCTTTTTGCATGAAAAGCTATCTAAAACACTAAAGCATGTTGCTGTGTACGCTGTATTAACTGTGTGTGCTTTTAAAATTTACACTAAAGCATAAAAATGCTATGTTGCACATTGCACATTTATTTTGCTTGTTGTCATAAATAATAGAAAAGCTGCTTTAAACTAATAGCTTGGCTAGGTAAACATTTATAAGGGGTATTAGTATGGAGTTGGGAAACATAATGGGCTGATGTACATGAAATTAATATTCTCTTTGTGTTTGCTTTGTTTTTGGGCCTAAGAGAACATGGCTGCCTGTGAATCCATCAAGGCTATGACTTGCAGATCTGTTTGACTCAAACCACGAAGAAGTCAAGGCCTCTTTGTACTTTGAAACATTGTTGTGATTGTGCCAATGTACCAGTTAGATAAAGTATCCGTCCTGACTGCGCTGTGAAAGGAAGTAAGGAGGAATTAGAATGAAACATTTTTCCTAGTAAAAGTTGCAAACATATAAAATGTATTAAATCATTTGCACTTATTTTGTTAAAACTGGTATGCTCTAGAATTTTCAATGAGTCAGTAAGGTTAGACCTCATGCCATCATGACTGACCAATCACGTACAAGTTTTCCTGATGATTAAACATTTTTGTGTAGACTGCGCAGAGAGTATAAATAATGACCTCTCTGGAGTCGTGGCTGGCTTTTTGCTCATATGGCTTCTTGCTCATTTTGGCTTAGGCTTTGCTTCATTCACATGGGTTAGGTACGAGATCGTCACGGGTGCAGCCTTGGGCGTCCGAGGAGAGTCAGGTGGGGGGGTTCCCTGGTGATTTTTTTCCAAAGTCCTTGCACGTCATATTTTGGCACTGCAGGCCACATTCCTTTGAGGCCTTGTGAAGGGCGGGCTGTTTTGCTCTTTAGACACAGACAGATGCAGAAGAGCAGCAACAGATAGAAAGGCTTTTTAGATTTAGATGCTAAACTTTAAGTTTATGCTTTGACTAATTAATTAGGTCTGAAAAGACTTATTTGTCATGCATTTATTTCTCTTTATGGGAGATTTTTGCCAACTATTTAATTATTGATTAGCTTTGCAAGACTATTTTTTCTTAGAAACTCTTTAAGAATTTTGACTGATATTTTGCACCACATTTTCTTTCCTACATGTAATGCTTATATGCAGACTGTAATGTGTTCTGTATTAATGCTATTTTTCCTGTTTTCCAAATTCTGTAACCTGATTGATATTTTACTAATGAATAAAGGGTCAGAGAAAAATTAACTTTTGTATAGAAAATAAAACCCTTTAAAATACTCAACAACTCTCTTTATTGGCTTGAATAATAATTGCATTTCTGACTGTTCAAGTTTACATGGTGTGAAGGGCCAAACACCTTTTCAGCTGTAAATTAGAGGTAGCATGAGGGTTTTGCATTGAGAAATTACCAGAAGAAATTACCGCTCCATCAAAGGTATGCATTCAGAGTGCATGCCAAAAATGAAAAATAAACACGTAAAGCCAGGCACACAGCTTCGAGGGGCAAAACTCCCTTTTCTAGCGTGGTCGTTCGAGCTAATACCTTTGATGTGCTTGAAAATGGGGTCTCTGCAAGCACCAGCCTCTGATGCGGCGCTCCCGCTGGTTGCTGGTGCTTTACAAGTTGCTCGATTTGGAAACAAAAGGGAGCTCTAAAGTGGGTCCCTGATACCTCCCTGGGGACTGAGGAGTGCGTGTTGCGATTGGAGCATTGGCTTCCCACAAAGGACGCAGAACTGGGATCACAAAGTCTCCATTGAGACCAGCACAGCGCACTGAGCCACGGCACTAGGGCAGCGCTGTAGCTTCAAAGCAACAATGCAGATCTTGTAGTGACAGCAGGGGTGCAGACATGCTTAAAAGATTTTCCACCAAAGCAGATGAAAGGAGTACTTAGGCCTTGGGTCACTGATAAAAGAAACACATGAGGAACAACAGTAAATAGTATGCCACAACCAATAGAAATGGAGGAAAGAGGAAAGCACACAAACAAATGAGAATTATGGGCAGGATGTAAGCCCCGTTTAAGATTTATATTAAATACAATAGGTTTCAGAAGCACAGCGCAAGCGCTGTGCAGGCAAAATCTAAAAAACGCCAGATGGTGAAATACCAAGTTTTTGAAGGGAAAAGACAGAGGAAATAGAAGAGATAAAAAGTTGAGCAATGTTTACAATGTGTGTAGAAGACGCAGGATAGATGGTGTTCTAAGTGCATCCAAGAACCCTTCTCGAGTTTGGCCGGCGTTCTTACCTGTGTACTGAGCTGGGCACTGGGCATGTGGAAGGCATAGTGTGCCTAGAGCTACATAGCCATGCCTCGGTCACCCATGGCAAAAGATGGCTCTGGGTGGCAATTCCCAAAGAATTACCCAATAACACTGCTCTCAGAAATCCCAGTCCTTAGGGAAACGAGGGGGGTACCAGTAGGCCCCATTCAGAGACAGTGGGATTTAGAGATGGAGGGAAACAGTCAACCTTTGACCCCAAAAAGACATCTGCCAACTATCCTATCAGACAATAGTTTCCCAATTCCTTTACCAAAGGTGGCTCTTCATATATTTTTTTAATTATAGTCTTATGAACAATAATTGCAACAAAGCAAAGCCTGCTCATGTCTGCCTGGCTGGAAGACAAAGCGGGAAGGGCGAGGTGCAACAACATTAGGGTGGTGGGGGTACCGGAGGGATTCGAGGGCCCCAGCATGGACCTATTCTTGGAGGACTTGATTCTTAACAAGTTAAAACCTAAGGGTCTGTCGACCTTTTTGGTGGAAAGGGCCCACAGGACGCTTGGCCCGTTGCCAAAGCCAAGCCCCCGCGCACTATCAATGCCCAAATATTGAACTTCAGAAATCGGGATGCAATCCTGCAGACCGCGCGCACACACAGAGACTTGCGCTTGGATACTGCAGTGTTAGAAATGGGATTTCAGGTTGGCTAGGGCGTGCGCCTAAGGCAGGCAGAAACCACCACTCTAGTCAGGACAAGGGAGTTACACGCTGAAGATAACCCTTGGTCACCCCCTTGGTCGCTTGGCACGAGCAGTCAGGCTTATCCCAGAGGCAATGTGTAAAGCGTTTGCGCAACACACACACACAGCCGCAACACACTAGGCACACCACACAAGGTAATATAAAAATAGCCTTTGTATTATCCAAAACACATTAGAATCATAATCACAAAATGTACACTGTGCCAACTGGCACTAGGTAATATTTACAGGGAATTATATGCACCTGACAGGGCCAATTGGGCCACTGTCAGAACCTTTAGAAAGTACTAGTAACACATGTAAAACACAACCAGTAACTACTGGCAGAATACTGTACTCAGCATTAGCATGGGTAACATAAACACATTATCTCTGCATCACAATTAGGCATAAAACACATTGCGCCTAAACTTCCTAAGCATAAACACATTACGCAGTGGGCATCACAAGCATAAACACATTATGCAATAAAACGCAGTGCACCACAGTACCCTGTTCAGGTGCATACATCACCTTAGAAACTGACCCCAAGCCAACTGGTCTTTCACTTGGGCTCTAAATGCCCTCTGGACAGAATGTCAGGGCGCTACGCTGCCACTTGCAGTAACAGCACTGTGTGTCATGCACTGGGGCAGGGGGTGCAACTCTCCCCTTACTTCTCATTAACAATAAAATTCCCCAAAGGAAAATGGCACTGGAACTACACGTGCCGTGGAAGCCCCACCCCGGGACTCTAAAAATAATCTGGCCCAAACGTTGCAGATGCCTGCAACTGCAGTGCAGCTGTGGATTATTAGGCACCACAGTGCCTTGGTAGCCCCACTCCGGGACTCAGTAAAATCAAAGGAGCCCCTCCATTGCAGCTGCCCGCGCGGTGCAGCTGATGAAAAGGGAGCACTGGCACTAACAGTGCCTTGAAAGCCCCTTCCTACCTGGGGCCTCAAAATCAGCCTCCAAATTCTGCCAGGAGTGTCACCAGCCTGAGCTACCTGCATCAAGCGTGAAGGCGGAAACCCGGCCGCCAGCGTACCTTGTGCCCTTCCTTAGCTCAAAACGGGGAGTCTAAATTGCGCTGCAGAGTAGGTTGGCACAACTTCCCCCTCCAGGCAGCTCTAACAACACTTTTCCCGCTCCAGCAGCTCTCCCTGTACGGCCAGATCCTCCTCGCTGGCGAAACAGGGACAGGCCTGTCTCTTTGGCAAAAAAAAAAGGAAAAGTGTTCACCCTACACTTGCAGCCATGCTGGTCTCCGTTGCTGCCAGAAGGCGGGCGGACCGGTCCTTGCTCTCAGGCGACCTAGGCAGTATGCGGGGCTCCTCGTGGACACAGAGCCCCGCCCACAAACAGGCTGCACCTCAGCCTGGCTTACTCTTCGGCGCGGCTCTTCCCCTTACGGCCACGCCCCTGGTCAGGCTTCCGACTCTGCATGACTTCCTGTTCTGGCTCTCTGCTGCAGCTCTGCAGTGTAGGGTGGGCTCCCTCTGCAAAATAACACACCAATGCTTGGTGGGCTCCTGCTGCTGTTCCCATCTCACCACAGTGCAGGGTGGGCTCCCACCAATAAGGCTGCACAAACGCGGGGTGGGCTCCCGCTCCTCTCAGGACACCACAGTGCAGGGTGGGCTCCCGCCGACAAGGTATCAATGCGGCTGTTATTGCGGGGTGGGCACCCGCTGTAAAAATAAACAAAGCAGCGCACAATGCGGGGTGGGCTCCCGGTCCACTCGGAGGCAGTGTGGGGGAATCCCCACGCCGGGATTCCCTCGAGGCAGTTTTGCAGCCCAGCGCAGCAGGACCCGCATGCTCCACTTTTCCTTGGCAGGATTGGAGTTCCCCTCTCTGAGGCTCCAGTAAAAAGATATAGCTCTCACAAGGCGCTAGGAGCCAGAGCTCCAGGGACACAAGGCTGGGCCCAGGTAGGCCAGCTCACAGGGCCCTCCAACTGGGAGGCAGCCCCTCGTGGCGGTTCCTCCTGGGGCCCAGCATCAACAAGTCAGGGAGCACAAAAGCACACCTCCTTTCATGGGGACACAGCCCCAGTACTTATACACCATTTCTCCTTTGTTTGCCCTTGGACAGGGCTTAGGGGAACCAGCCTGAGCGGGTTCTGGGGAGTTTTGGAGCACTTTGTTGACAAGGCTCCTCTTCCCCTTTGTCAGGTGGGGGCTTGTCATCAGACACACCACAGGAGGCGGAGCCAGCATTCACATAGGCAGGCACAGACCTATTCAGGGTCAGGGGAATACTCATCCTACTACTCCAAATGCAGATCCCTTATTGAGCCTAGCGCTGACTCACCCAGCCCTCCTGGGAGCCACACATACCTCACCAGCCCCTGTCACTCCAAAGCCAGAAATGCAATCCACATCAGGCATGCTGACACATAGCGCACAGAAATGTCAACTTCTAGAAGTGGCATTTCTAAAATAGTTATAATAGATCTGTGCACACCATTGTGCAGCATTTATTATTACTATTCCAACCACACCAGACTTGACCACGCTGCTCCTCTCATATCAGGAATTACCACTGAAACACTTATCAGGAAATCCCCAATGCATCCCTATGAGAGGGCAGCCTCACAGCAGTGAGAAACCAAAATGGCGGTTTGTCACTACCAGGACATGTCACACACTTGTCAAACCTTTTACCTACAATACACCCTGCCCATAGGGCTAGCTAGGGCCTACCTTAGGGGGGACTGACATGTAGTAAAAAGGGGGGTCACAGACATGGCACACACTTTAGGTGCCACGTCATAGCAGCAGTAACGCTGCGCACACAGGCCCTGCAATGGCAGAGGCCTGAGACAGGTTTGAAAGGCTACTTTGGTGGGTGGCACAATCAGCGCTGCAAGCCCACCAGTAGCCTTTAATTTACCAGCTCCGGGTATATGTGATACCACTTTACAAGGGACTGACAGGTAAATTAAATATGCCAAACAGGCGTAGACCAATTTTACCATGTTTACCACAGAGAGTACATGCACTTTACACTGAACAGCAGTGCTAAAGTGCCCAGAGTCCTAGAACCACGGCAGAAAAAAGGCTAGGAGGAAGGCAAAAATTTCAGGGATGACCCTGCAAAAAGGGCCAAGTCCAACATGCAGTGATCTGTTTTTTCTCGGACTTCACCTAACAGGTCCAGCGCCAGTGCAGAAGTTTTGATGAAGTCAAGAACGCCTTCTGTGCCAAGGAACTGAAATACATGATGTCAAGTCAAGTCAAGTCAGATAATTTATATAGCGCACTACATACCCAGAGGGTCTCAAGGCGCTTAGGAAGGGGAGGAGGATTACTTGTCGAATATCCACGTTTTAAGTTGCTTTCTGAATGCTAGGTGGTTCTGGGTAAGGCGAAGGTCAGCGGGGAGTGAGTTCCATGTTTTGGCAGCCAGGTATGAGAAGGATCTGCCTCCCATGGTGGTCTTATTGATGCAAGGTACAGTGGCGAGGGCTTGGCTGGAAGAACGTAGTTGGCGGGGGGGTGTAGAAGGACAGTCGTGAGTTGAGGCATTCTGGTCCGATGTCGTAGAGTGATTTGTGTGCGTGGGTTAGCAGTCGGAAAGTGATTCTCTTATTGACGGGTAGCCAGTGGAGGTCTTTGAGGTGACCAGAGATATGTTCGTTGCGCGGGATGTCTAATATGATCCTGGCTGAGGCGTTTTGGATTCGTTGGAGTTTCTTCTGGAGTGTAACGGTAGTACCTGCGTAGAGGGTGTTTCCGTAGTCCAGTCGGCTCGTGACCAGAGCATGGGTGACTGTTTTTCTGGTTTCGGTGGGGATCCAGCGAAATGTTTTTTTGAGCATGCGAAGAACGTTGAAGCAGGATGAGGAGACGGCGCTGACTTGTCTGTTCATTGAGAGTGAAGAATCCAGGATGACGCCTAGGTTCCGTGCGTGGTCTGTCAGGATGGGTGCTTTTCCAAGGGCTTCCGGCCACCAAGAGTCGTCCCATGCAGAGGGGGATGTACCTAAGATGAGGACTTCTGTTTTGTCTGAGTTCAGTTTCAGACGGCTTTGTTTCATCCATTCGGCAACTTCTTTCATTCCTTCGTGTAGGTTAGTTTTGGCGGTGCTGGGGTCATTGGTGAGAGAAAGGATTAGTTGAGTGTCATCCGCGTAAGAGATGATGTTGAGGTTGTGTTGGCGGGCGATGGCCGCGAGGGGGCTCATGTATACGTTGAAGAGGGTGGGGCTGAGTGAGGATCCTTGTGGTACTCCACAGATGACTTCAGTGGCCTCGGACTTGAATGGTGGAAGGCGGACTCTCTGGGTGAGGAACGAGGTGATCCATTCAAGTGCTTTTCCTTGTATTCCGATGCTATTGAGGCGTTGTAAAAGGGTGCTGTGGCAGACTGTGTCGAATGCTGCAGAGAGGTCGAGGAGGATGAGGGCGACTGTGTCTCCATTGTCCAGTAGAGTTCGAATGTCGTCTGTTGCTGCGATGAGGGCGGTCTCAGTGCTGTGTTTTGCTCGAAAGCCAGATTGTGAGGAGTCGAGGGATTTGTTGGCTTCGAGGAAAGCGGCGAGCTGGTTGTTGACAGCTTTCTCGATGACTTTGGCCGGGAATGGGAGGAGCGAAATGGGGCGGTAATTTTTGAGTTCGGTGGGTTCCGCTGTGGGTTTTTTCAGAAGGGCGGTGAGTTCGGCGTGTTTCCAGTCTTCCGGAAAGGTGGCGGAGTTGAAGGAGCAGTTGATGACGTCTCGGAGGTGCGGTGCTATGACGGAGTCTGCTTTGTTGAAGATGTGGTGAGGACATGGGTCTGTGGGGGATCCTGAGTGGATGGAATTCATCAGGCGGATTGTGTCCTCAGTGGAGATTGGGTTCCAGTCGTTGAGGGTGTTCACGGGGGGAGAATGTTCAGCAAATGGTTGAGTGGGTTGGTCTCCGGGTTGGTTGTCGAAGCTGTTGTGGATGTCTGCAATCTTGTTGTGGAAGAATGAGGCTAGGGAGTCGCAGAGGGCTTGAGAGGGGGTGATGTCGTTGCTACTCCCGAAGAAGTATGGGACTGGCTCAGGGGTTGGAGAGTGGTTGGGAAAGGGGCTACCAGAGACAGAAGAAAAGAGACTGTTAAGAGCCCTGGTGAGAGGAGAGTCGTCCGCCCTAGACAGCCCCTGAGATCTGCATCCCCCTGAGAGGAGCACATGAGCACCTGTACTGGGAGAACAGTGGGAGAGTGATTGACTGGGACTAGTTGCTAAGATGCTGGGGTGGGGGGGTCTTTGAGGGGGGATCGTGGAGCAAACTGAATAACCAAATGTGGATGGGGGCTGCACCGGGCAAGTATCAACCCGGTCTGACGTTAATTCCTAGGTTTGAGGGGGTGCTTTCCCATAATAGGTAAAGTACCTAGCCGTCAGGCTATTGCCTGGGTGGCTGCATCATACCCCGCTATTAGATGCTAATTCAGGGAGACAGGTACTCTGTTAGTATGCGAAGTGGGTAGTTCAAACTCCACTAAGCATAGTAGCAGGGTGGGGGGGGAGGTGGTTTGGGGTATTATGGTTTACATTAGCAGTTATTGAGGCTTCACTGCACTTTGCAAGTTGCGAGTGCCTTTGTAAGAGGTGGGGGTAGGGGGTCAAGCACAGCATTTTCCCCAGAGGTGGAAAGAATTAACACAGCTAGCTAACAACAATTAGAGGGACATCCCACAGACCGAAAAGATGGTTACTACACATGGGACCACACAGAGATTAAAAATATGGTCCTGGAATGTTAATTGGCTAGGAAGTGGCATTAAACAAACATTGATTCTACAACACTTAAAACGCCATGGTCCAGATGTCATACCTATGCAAGAGACCCACTTGAAGGGACACCATAACAAATCATTAGACAGAATGGGATATGTTTTAAAGGCCCATGCTGGATACACATCAGACTCAAGGGGAGTGGGAATCCTGATGAAAAAGAAGCTACCGTTTGTCTCTTTGACGGTATGGAGAGATGATCTTGGCCGATATGTGGCCCTTGATGGGATCTGGAATGGGATAGATCTCAATATTTGCTCAGCCTATTCCCCACCACACTCTTGACAATGACCCTCCCTGACCGGGGGGGCCTACTATTGGGGCTACCCACTAGAATATTACTGATAGGGGGAGACTTCAATGTGGTTTTTTACCTGAGTATGGCTAGAACTGGTACTAAAACAGGGGGCAGGAAGGGGAGTCCCTGCTCTCACAGTTCACTTCTGCAATTGGCCTGGCTGGCCTTTGGAGGGAATTAAACCCTAATACTCGGCAGAACACATACTTTTTGACACCAAATGGCAGTTTTTCCAGAATTGATTACTTACTGTCCCCCCGATCTCAGCTGCTGCAATGTATGGCTATATACAATTAGCAAGGGGGATATCAGACCACCCTCAGGTGGAGGACGAATTATTGGGCCCGTCAATGGACTATCATAGCCCCCCCAGGCTGAATCTCTGGTAACTGAAAGACAAAGAGACTAGAGACAAAGTACGTAAAGAAGCTGACCTATACCTCAAAGAAAATTAGTGTTCTGTCGACTCTGCTCTGACTCTAAGCCTTTAAGACTGTGCTGCGGGGAGGCACTCAGACAATAATAGTTGGGGGGGGAGAAAAGAAATATATAAACGGCTATGTGCTGAGCTGGAGACGAAAATATTAGAAACAGAAAGGGATGTACATGATGAGGGACGAGAAATAGATAGGCACCAGGTGCTGCTTTGCCAACAAGAGTGGAGAGCAATGACTGAAGACCTAGCCCATAAAGAAACAAGCTAGGGTTAGGCAGCAACATCTTTACCACATTGGAGATAAGGCATCTAAACTCCTAGCGTGGCTGGAGACCCATCATAAAGAAAGGTCATGGGCACTAGAGGTGCCAGACGAAAAAGGAACACTCCATACAACAAATGCAGGAATTGTCGAAACCTTTGCCTCTTACTATGAGACCCTGTATGCTTTCCAGACCTTTAAGACTAAAACGGACTGCCCTGACATCCTAAAAGATGTGACCCTCCAGACGCTAACCGGGATGGAGTGGGAGGCTTTAGAGGCCGACCTGACTGAAGAAGTGCGCTGGGGGATTTGCAGTCGGGCAAAGCGCAGGGACCCACCAGGATACCAATCGAGCTCTATAAAGGCCTATCAGAGGTGGTGATAAAAGCGATGCTAGCAATGTACCAAGAAGCGCTCTCCATTGGCTATCTTCTGCTAGATCAGAGGATGGCAAAGATAGTGACTATACACAAAGAGGGAAATCGTTACAAGATTGAGTGTAACTCATACAGACCAATTTCCTTACTTAATGTAGAAGTCAAAGTGTTGGCAAAGATTTTGGCAACAAGATTATTCCCTCGTTTATACACCTTGATCCATCTGGATTTATTCCTGATCAGAGTACGCGGCTTAACCTGAGATGCCTATATTGTGTGCTTCACCTAACCAAATCCTATGGAGATCAACAAATTATGGCGATGGCTTGATTCTGAACTAACAACAGTACTGAGACGACACTCCTAGCAGTATTGGATAATTTCAGATGTATAGCAGATCAGGGTAAAGCTGTTGCGCTGATATTATTGGACCTGTCGGCAGCTTTCGATACTGTTTCATACAATATTTTGCTAAAAACTCGATTTACCAAGGGCATCCACTCCAAAGCTCTGCAATGGCTCCACTCATTTCTGATCAACAGAACGCAAACCATAGAGCTGGGTACTTTCTCTTCCACTCCATCTACCATCAAATATGGTGCACTGCAGGGTGCATCGCTGAGCCCCACTGTGTTTAACATTTATGTGTCCTCTTTGGCAGGGATATGTGGAAAGTAGGGCAACAGCATAAGCTCCTATGCAGAGGATACCCAGCTGATGGTTGCCTTAGATGGACAAGAGGACTCTAGGACTAGACTTATTCGCTGCCTTACGGAAGTGGCAGCTTGGATGTTGGACCATTGTCTGAAATTAAATGCAGACAAGTAGGAAATTCTATTGTTTGGGGTGCTCATCAAGTCTGGAATACAACTTGTTGGCCTTCTACCTTGGGTAAACCTACGGCTCCCAAACAGGTGGCAAAAAATCTGGGAATTCTCGTGGATAACACGCTTACCATGCAGAATCATGTACATGTACTCTGCGGGGAAAGCTTTGCTATCCTAAAAATGCTAAAGAGAGCATTCCAGTGGATTCCACTGGAATGTGGAAATACCCTGGTTCAGGCATTGCTCATTATCAGGCTGGATTATGGGAATGCTGTTTTTGTTGGTATGGCGGACTACCTATTCTCCCGACTCCAGCTAGTCCAAAATGCAGCGGCTAAAGTGGTATGCAATGTGAAGAAGTATAGCTCTGCTTCGGAATGCATGAATACCCTACACTGGCTCCCTATGAGACAGAGGGCCATGTTTAAATTATTGTGCCATAGACACAAGGCCCTGCATCTTGCCAGACCGAAAATTCTCCAAGGCAGAGTGAAGTTTTATCTTTCCAATCGGAATCTGCGATCATGCCATCTGGCCAAGGCAACCTTTAACCGTATTAAATAGTCTAGACTAGGGGGTCTCTCTTTTTCGTATTTGGGGGAAAAATACTGGAACGAACTCCCAGTAGAACTTCGACTTATCAATTGCCACAAGCTATTCAGGAAAAAGCTGGACACATTTCCTAAAGCCTGATAAGTTATAGAATTTCCCCACAATCTGTATCCTTCATTTGTAATGGGCCGTCCGTTAGCGCCTGATATCCATTCGGATGAATGTCGCACTTTATAAATAAATAAATAAATAAATGAGCCCAGATGGATTCTAATACCTAGGCATTTATGTCACCTCAGACCCAAAGGACTTCCTCAAACGAAACCTGGGTCCATAGCTTGAATAACTCAAAACAGATGTGTCACACTGGGAGTCCTTGCCAATGACAATAGTAGGTAGAGCGGCCCTCCACAAAATGATGGCCTCCCCACAACTGCTTTACTTTATGCAGAACACACCTGACAAGATTACGCAGGCAGTCTTTAAAGGTATTGACTAAGCAGTTTGTAGATTACTCTGGAAAGACGGTGCTCAGAGAATTGCCCTAGCCAAGTTACAAAATTGGATATATGACGGGAACTGGCGGTCCCAGAAATATATTTGGGCATCGCAATTGCTTGTAATTAATGAGTGGGCCTTGTTGGACGTGGCCCTTTTTGCAGGGTCATCCCTAAACTTTTTGCCTCCCTTCTAAATTTTTCTGACCTGTTGTTGGCTATTTTATGACTCTGGGCACTTTACCACTGCTGATCAGTGCTAAAGGGCATATGCTCTCCCTACTGTAAATTAATGTATGTATTGATTAGTGGTTCCATGATTTGATATTTGGTTTACTTGTCGGACCCTAGTACAGTGCACTGAGTGTGCCCAGGGGTGTGTAAATGCAAATGCTGCTAGTGGGATTGCAGCACTGGTTGTGCCAAGCACAGAAGCGGCCTTGTAAAATGTGTCTAAGGTCTGCCATTGCAGAGCCTGCGTGCAGTGTCATGCTGACTGGGCAAGTGCACCCACTTGCCAGTCCCTAAACCTTCACTTGATTTCATATTAGTCACCCCTTTGGTAGGCCCGAGGGCAGAGTGCATTGTAAGTACAAGGTAGGACAAGCCCTGATGTGTGTGGCATGTCCTAATAGTGAATTACAGCCATTTTAGTGTTTCACTATTGCAAGGCTACCTGTTCTCCAAAGGCCAGAATGGGCTGTTAGATTATTACATGTTTATAATCCTAACAGACTCGGAGGACATGGTAGAAATTCGAGTTTAGTATGCCTGGAATCAGAATAATAAAATACATATTTTAGTGAAGTTTATTTTAATATTCTGTGTTTACAAATACCACTTTTAGAAAGTAGGTATTTGCTTTCCTAACCATTTAAGCCTGCCTCTGCTAGGTTGTGTATTCCTTTGTCTGGGTTTGTGAGTGACAGGGCTGGGGGATTCCAAGAGAAAGGTTGGGGCAGCCCGGTGGTGAATAGAGAGATCTGCATCTAGATGGGAGGGAGGGGTTGCACCTGGGACCTGAATAGGGCTGGGCCTTCCCTCTACAATGCCGGCTCCACCCCCTGTGGTGCGTCTGATGTCTCTGCCCTACACACTGAAAGAAGAGAAGGAAGACTGTCAACAAAGTGCTCCAGGACTGCACTTGCCTTCCACAATGCTGGCTCCACCTCCTGTGGGGCGTCTGATGTGCCTGCCCTGCGCTGTGAAAGGAAAGGAGAAGTCTGGTAAACAGAGTGCTTCAGAACTGTCTTGAACTGGGCACAGGCCTCTCTCCCCTCAGAGAACAAAGGATTTTGGGGTATAAGTATTGGGACCCTGATCCCAAGAAATTAGATCACTTCTGGACTTGCAAGAAGAAACCTCTGCTGAGGAGAAGAAACTGAGGAGAGACTATTCCCAAGCTGAAGTGCTGCTTGGAGGATTGGCCTGCAGTGGTTGCCTGACTGCCAAAGAGAGGAGAAAGAACTTTGTGGACTTGTCTGTCAACTTGTGCAAAGATCTCCAAGGGCTTGGAAGATAGCTTGCCCCATGACCGAAGGCCCAGGACCAGTGGACTTCACCAGCCTTTGTGAATTGCTGCTAGAAACAAGTGGCTACAGAGGCAGGGAGCTGTGACTGACTCTAAAGACCGGCCCGGTGTCCTGTAGGCACCGCACCAAGCAACATCCGCCTCGAACAATGCAAGCTCTGCGTTCACCGACTCCGTCAACGAGCTGTAGCCTGCACCGCGACTGGAAGGACACCGCGACGTGCAACGCCTTGCTACACCGAATCGTACTGGTCTGACCAACGCGGTCACTGCTGCTGACTTCGAGTCCTGTGACCGCACCGGAGTTGGGCACCACCTCGCACGCTTTGCGACGCACCACCCGGCTCGCACCGCTATCCGGACCGATCAACGCCAGCTCCCGAACTCCGGCTCATTTGCCGCACCGCAAGCTGCAAGCACCGCATCGAAGCGCCGTCTCGCCCTGCAACGCAAGCCTTGGATCCACCGACTCTGTCAACGAGCCGCTGCCTCCACCGCATCGAGGGACAACGCGTCCTGCAACGCTTCCTTTCTGCACCGTGACGATCACCGGAACCGGCTCGCAAATCCGTGCCGGCCTCCCCAAGTAAAAGGTACTGTGACTGAGTCTGTCGATCATTTTAGTGGGCCCGTACCGACACGGGCTGCTGGATTTGCTAGACTCTTTTATTTTTAACAACGCTGTAACCCGTCCGGGCTACCTACTCACACAGAACTTTGATTTAAGCCTTCTTAACAAGAACTCTTGAAAGCTAATAGTATGGTGGATTCTTTTTGTCGTTTATTGGTCTTGTGGTAACTCTATATAAAGTACAACTTATATTTGATATAAAACCTGTGTGGTGTCCATTTGTAGTGTTGTCACTGGGTTACTGTATGTGGTCATAAATGCTTAACTTACATCGCCTCTGAAATAAGCCTTGACTGCTTGCGCCACGCCACCTAGAGGGTGAGCAGGGTTTTTTTTGAGAGTGTAATCCCCCTTACTCTGACTGAGGAGAGGGTCCCTACTTGTCACAAGTACCTACCTGTGACAACTAGAGACCCCCAATTCTAACAGGCCTTCATGGATCAACAGGATCCTGCTTACAGAGTGGATAGAGGGTCCATGGGCCCGGGAGGTTATGAGAGTCTACTGCATGCAAAAAAGGAAAGAAACGACCAGTCCCAGCACACACAGGTGGTAATAGACGTGTGGCATAAAACTAACAAGTTTCTGGGTTGTAAAGGGAAATTGATAGTCCAGACACCATTATGGTATAGCGCACTTTTTCCAGAGGGGGAGGGCTACAAGGATTCCAAAGATGGAGACTCATTGGTATAGTGCACCTGGGAGACGTCTGGAGAAATCAGACTTATATAACGTTTACTGACTTACAAAAATAATCTAACTTGGCAGAGTCAGAATGTTTCCAACATACCCAGCTGTCACATGCGTTGCACTGTCACTTGCCAGCAAGCGAGCAATTGCCTGGTACCTCGCCAGTGGAGGACCGAACACTGACAGAACAACTGACAAAAAAAGGAATACTACTAATCTATAAGAAGCAAATAAATAACTCCCCCAACCTACTAGGCCCCCTGAGATTGGCATAGGAGGACGATCTGGGAGAGACACTGGATGATGAAGATTGGATGGAGGCCCTCCAGGTCCCCCGAGAGCTATCCATCACAGTGCAATTTAGACTGGTACAACTTAGAATACATAATCAAAAAAACAATTCCCTTTGTACATGTTTGGAGAAACCGATAAAAAGTCATACACCATTCATACAAACATACCAGAGAGTACTGACCGTTCACAAAAAGCCAATACATGAATGTTTATTCTGTAAAAATCAGTTAAAAAGCCATATAAAAAGTACCTATAATAAAAACATGGTTTACTTCAAGGCACAATAACCCTCCGAATAGAGAGCAACATCAAGATTTCACATAAATCATACACATTATTGCAAAAGTCACAATAACTAAACATGAGAGAGTATCATAGACATTAGTTTTTTGTCATTGTTACACACTATTCAAAGAAAAATGAATTGGTCAAACCACTATTTTGTACAGTTTCTTGTTTGGCCAAGATGGGGTTGAATTAGTGCTTTTGTTGAATCAGCGCGATGAGTTTCGATGGGTTAAAATGATCTGACCACCTTCTTCAGGAAAAAGTCTTGGGGGCTGATTACGATGGCGGGCTGACTTGAGTCCACCTGCTATTGCAGTGGGGATTGGGACCACCTGCCAGTCATTTGGCTGTCCTGCACTTCAAATTAGGATGCAACCGCCACCATGGCAGTCGCATCTTGCACTTTAACATTGCGGTGGGTGCTGCTGGCTGCAGCACCCGCCACAATGCCAAAAATGCATGTTGTGCATTTCACTGCACTACGTTGCAGGCACCACGCAGTGCACCAACACCTCCCCCAACACTAGAGGGGCCTTCAACAGGCCCCCAAAACCCATCCCGCCAGCCTTTCCATGGCTTTTTCACCGCCATGGAAAGGATGGCTACAGGCGGCATCGTAATTTGGCAGATGGTGCCTGCTAGGCACCGCTAACATTTTGCACATCATGACCACTCCGCCAGGCAATCAGAACAATTTCCTGTGGTGGTCTGTGGCGGGCGGGCTTTGCACCCACCAAGGCCACGGTCCGGAACACCCCCCCCCCTCACCCCCCCCCCCCCCCACCATCATAATTCGGCCGGAGGAGAATCATCGTTCAATGGGGAGGGCTCGCCACTGCACAGCTGGCGGTGGCGGGCCTTATGCCATCATAATCAGCCCCTTGGTGTCTCCCACAACTCAAGATCAGAATAGGTGTTGTATTGTCATTCAGTGATTACTCTTGGGAACTGGCTCCTCAAGATCAAATGCCACCCATCTGTTTATAGGAAATTCCCATAAAACGTAAGGCTCTCTCGGTAAGCCTTAAATGAAATGTAGTCTTAATATATTCAATATTCTCTGTCACTCGAGTTCTGGGATTGAACAATCTCCAAATTATTGATCCTCCTTGCTGTTGTTACATATATAGACTTCTTCAAGTTAAAATCAGTTCCGGGGCATATCTGGCCTCCAGCCTCACTTTGGTCGTCTTTCGTTGGTCAGAGGAAAGAAGAGTTCTACCTGTGGTATAGAATGTGATGTTTTGATTGAGGTACTCTGGTTCAGTCCCATATAGGGCTTTCTGGGTTACAAGCAAGGTCTTGAAGATTACTCTTTTCCTTACTGGGAGCCAATAAAGGTTCCTCAGACGATGGGACACATGCACATTCTAGGGAAGATCAGAGATGGTAAGGGCTGCTGCATTCTAGACAAGCTGAAGTCTGTCCAGCAGATAACTAGGCATGCCAAGATAGAGACCATTCACATGATCCAACCGGGTTATAATCAGGGCTTGAGTCACATGTTGTTGACAGAAAACATAAAAATTTCTGCAAGACACGTAACAGGAAAAAGCAGGTGCTTACCACCGCATTGACTTGGGCGCGGAAGAGCAACTGGTTGTCCATTAAGAACACCAGAATTTTCACTGCGGAGTTGTTGTTCACCATGGGGGCTGGAGTGAGGCTAGATTGGTCGTGAGCTCCTCACTGACAGAGAGATTTCTAGATTGCAGCTGTTGTACCTTACTGGAACCAAATTTGGATAACATTACTGTGCCATTGGATATGAAACTCTATTTCAAATTCAGAGTTGGCATGCTGCCACTGAAAATCTTTACCAGTTAATGGTCTTTACATGAGGGTGTTTTGTGCCCCGCCTGTAATAGCCCTACAGAATCTAAGACACGTTCTGTTTGCCTGACTAGGCTATGGTGGCCTCACCAGAAATGGATTAAACAGCTTAGCAGGCAAATGGGGATAAAAGGCCAGCCCCGAAACCATTCTGTGCATGTTTTGTTACTAAGTTCTTGGGTCGGATGTGTTTATTAAGAACTAGAATGTGTGCTACATAGTTCAACGGGGGATAATCCAGATTTTGCTAACACTATTTGACTGGGTCCCGAAACATTGTCCACCCGATAGTTTTTTGGGGGAAGCCACATGCCCTTATAATCCCCACAGCAGCACAATTCTAACTTTGATTTACCAACTAACAAACCATGCAAGTACACTGACAGCATAGTTTGGTAGGATACATTTTTTAAGGTATGTAATTTGCATTATTATTGTTGATGTGGTGCTTAACCTACATTTTGGCTAGCCCTTTCAACGATTAACATTTATTGTTTCAATGTTATTGTTATATTGGATTTTATTTTTCAATACATTGCTTTTATGGTCTACCTCTGGACTTATTTCACAAAATTATTATTCGAGCATTAATTGTGGGAACTTGTTTGAGGCGCCAACGTAGATACCCTTGCACCATGGTGCAAGGGTGCCTGTGTTGTCTGCAGGATTGTTTTTATGCAGGAAGTGGCACCTTCCTGCCCCAAAAACAATCCTAAGAGGCATATTCCTCTATGTGTCGTGCAGAATGTAGCACGCATAGAAAGAAGAAGTAACGAGGAGAAATAAAGATATTACGTGTCCCCTGAGAAGGCATTTTTGGTGCATTCCCAGGTCTACCACTTATGGTAAAACTGGCAATGAATCAAATACCAGGGGAGTTGCGCGGGGACAAACATGCAATGCCCAGAGTAACGCAACGCAGTGATTTGCGCGGATATATGTTAGTTAGTATTTATGTGACCATTCAGGGCCACACAAGGTGACCCTGCGTGGCTTTGTAAATCGCATTCAGTACTTGTAGTCGTGAGTGGTGTTTAAAGCCACTCACGACAAACGGCCAGCATTCTTTAAACAGAATTTGCGGCCTTACGTTCCTGCCCGCCAGCTTCGCTCAGCACGCTCTCATAACCGGGTAGTTCCCAGGTTTAAAAAGTGCGCCTGGGGTGGCAGGAGTTTTCTGGCAAGCATGACCAGACTTTGAAATACTCTGCCAGTGTGGCTTAAGGAAGAAACCCACCTGTTGCTATTCAGGAAGGCATTAAAGACGTGGCTTTTCACTCTTTGAGGCTGTATTTACTGCATGTCTTGTGCTGAGCTAGCGCCATGATACCCTCAGGCGAATGTTTTGGGCTTTATAAATTTCCTTTTCATTTCATTCATTCATTTCATTTCATTTCATTGTATTGCAATTGTACGACTTTTCGTGGTGCAAGAGCGACGCAACTCCCCTCATAAATATGCCCATTAATGTAGCAGTACCAACACTTCTCAGCAGGTTAGGCATACATACAATGAAAGGCACAGTGCCAGCTATTCTAGGAGAGGAACCATACTGGGACACACAACAGATTTGACAATTTTTAATGGCATACTGATAAACACCGCCGGCCTGCCATCTTTTTTATTGGAAGCGTGCAGAGATACTCAGCAGATCTGACAGACTTTTAGGCTGACAGTGCCAGCAATTCTCAACAGGGCCTCCATATATTTAATGAGAGGCACAGTGCCAGCTCTTCGCAACAGGCCAGCCATACTTCTAATGGAACCACACTGGAAAACTGCAGATTTACCAGGCTTTTGATGCGACAATACTAGCCCCTGCAAGTAGGAAGAGGTTTTCTCTAAGGCAGTGAGTACCAGCAAATCTCTTTTGTTCCCCTTTTCTAACAAAGCCTCTAACGAGCGTGCGAATGTTTTGCGAGGACTGAAAAGTTATCACCAAAACTAAACAAAGGAAGGAATGGACAAACCATCACTTCCTAAAAAAAACACAGCTTAATTTCCAACGAAAACAAAATTCTTGCACAGCCTTTCCTTTCTCACTTGATAACTGCTTCAAGTCCAGATCCAACAAGGCAATCTCATTGATGTGAATAACATTCGCATAAGAACTTTTTGAGGAGGAGGAATAAACGCATTCAAAGTTAAAAATCTGGGATTTTGTGCAGCGTTTACAACCTCACAGGCCAATTTCGAGGTGCGCCCAATTTTTACACATAATGAAAAGGGGTTTGGTCAGGGTCACACAATTCACTTCAAACGTGGAAACTGAGATTAGAGGGCAGTTTATTTGGTTCCTCTTCTTTTTCAGTTTTGCCACATTTTTACATGCTGCAATAGTACTGGAAACTGGTGTGGCGAGTTTTCTCTTGTAAAGCTGCCATATCAATTTATGACATTCTTAAATTATTAAGGGCCACATGCATCAAAGTCAGGATTTGCGAATCCTAAATAGCGAATTTAAAGAAATCGCTAGTTAGGATTCGCAAATCCCTATAGGAATCGCAAAAAATTGCGATTCCTACAAATTTCTCAATTGCGACTCGCAAATTGTGAATCGCAATTAAGGGATTGCTTCACATTCATTCCTATGGGCCTAGAGACCCATAGGAATGAATGGGAATTGCATGCGCAATTTCCGAATACCAAATAATTCTTGCAAATTGTGCATGTGATTTCAAGGGTGCAGGGGTGTCAAAAGGACACCCTGTTGCACCCCTGAAATAGAGATGCTACCACATGTTGCCCACATACATGCCTCAAGGGCATGTGTGTAACATGAAACTTTGAAAAATGCACATTAGAGCATTTTTCAAAGTTTTTGTAAATTACCATCAAGTTCAAATTGATGGTAATTTGCGATCCCTAATTGGAAATTCGCAATTTGGAATTGCATCATGCATTGCATTTAGGGAATCACAATGGTAAATCCCTATCTGTGATTGGCGCTAAAGCATGGAATAAACTACCTCAATCCCTCCGTGCAGCCAATACAGAATTAAGCTTCAGGAAACAACTAAAAACATGGATCTACTCACTGCCAGACACAGTATGTAAAACCTTAATATGATCCTTTCCCAGTTTCTCGAACGGTCTAGACACGGTCATCTGCTAGATACAGGAAGTATCAGTGCCAAGATACTCCTCGGAGTGGTAATTATGCCAGTGTAATTTGTGTCTTTTTGGGAAGTCTGTATTATGTTTTTTTCTCGAAATGCCGAAATTACACCATTTCACCGGTACGTGCAATTATGTGCCATTTGCAGCGAAAATTTACAGCAAATGCGCAATTCATTAATTGTAAAAATGTTCTGCGAACACACAAGAACAACAAGACACGAGCAGCTGTTGTACACAGTGCTTTTGTTTGAATGTGTTCCCAGGCCAAAAATTGATGGGAGGACTCGTTTTGCTCTAAAATATAGTAAAAAAATGACTGATTTTCATTTCACATAATTACGTATAATTTTGCATAATTACTTGGAAGCAAGTTACGTTAATTTTGCACCCTCCCATAACCTATCAAGGGTGGATAGAATCTCCCCCTTTTGTCTCATATTCCATCAGGCTCATAGCCCTTATCTCCTACAGGTCATCTACATTCCTATGTGCTACCGGCGCTCTTAGTTAACAGTATTTGTTATCCTGTCTTGTATTTCTTTGGTAGACAGAGAGATATCAGATGTCATGACTTTGGATTGTGTATTACTACATCCCCTCTTCAAATAAACACATTTCAGGACTAAATTATGAATTATTAGTTACTGGGAGAAAATACACAATTCTGGCAGGATCTGTAGTAATATTGAATCAGTGGGAGTACCACATCCTCTCTCCGGACAAAATAAAGATGACAACATTTGGCAATGAAATCCTATGAAAATGTGGAGTAACACACATGCATTGTGTACTGAATGTAAAAGGGTTTCTTATGCAGAGCAACACAGCACGCATATTCAGTCTGTCTGTACAAGTGACACCACCACCACATGAACAGTGGAAAGAAACGGCCTTAGGCAGGAGGAGGTGTTAAGAAAGGATTCTGCGGGTGAATTTGAAAGAGTAGTGTACAGGACACACAGAAGAATCAGGGTCATTCTGTATAAACAACAAGGTTGCCAAGTTTTGAAGCTAGGAGAAGGGATAAGTAGACATTACCTGCATATGTTCCAAGCGCTCCTTCAAGGACTCCACCATTTTTTCCATCTGGAGCGGGTCAAGCGCTGCTTCCTTGGGAGTCTCTCCCATTGTGCTTTGGGTTTGGCTGACCTTGCGGTATGTGAGAGGCTGCTGCTGCTGGTCACGGTAATCGCGATGGCCAAAGGGGTGGTAGTCATAGTCCCGGCCATGTCCGCGGCTCTCTTCATACCCACCATGTTCCCGCTCGTGCCCGCCATGCTCCCTTTCATGCCCATGCTCCCACTCTGGTGAATACTCTCGCTCGTGCCCATGAATCTTCTCAAGGCCTCCATGTTCTCTCTCGTGCCTATAGTCCCTTTCATGGCCGCCATGCTCTCTTTCATGGCTACCATGCTCCCGGATATGTCCACGGCTCTCTTCATATCCGTGGCCTCGCTCGTGGCCTCCGTGCTCCCTCTCGTGAACCACATGGCTCTCCTCTTGCCCATTCTCAGCAGTGTGGCTGTGCGTTTCTTCCAGGCCCCTGATGCGGGGGTGGCCCTCACAGCGGGCCAGCTTGGCGGTCAACTCTCGGATGGTCTCTCTCTGGTCTAGGATGGTCTCCTTCTGGTGCACGACGGTCTCCCGCAGGAGCAGGATGGTCTCCTTTGGCTCGTCATGAGACCCCGTCCAGTGGACACTGCTGCCTCCGTTATGCCGCGAGGCCGCTGAGTGACAAATGGAATCAATTTCTAATGGCATTGGGCTGCAGATAAATTTTGGGAGGGTGTGCTCTCCCCAGCCCCCACGCACCAAGAACAGACACAGCTGCGTCACCAGGTGAAGAACCGCCATGTTGGAGGCCACGAGGGCAGCCATTGGGGCCTGTTTTGTTTCAGGCTGCGGCAGAGTTCCCTGTCTCCGTCTCTCCCTCGCCCGAGTCTTTTGCCCTTCCTCGAAGGGATGAGACTTTCAGGGGGATTTCAAAAGAAGATTTGCGGTGTTTGTTTCCTATTTATTTATTTATTTTTGCCGCCGCTCTCTTTAATTGGTAAATCCCCTCCCGATGCAGGTCAGCCTAATCTCAAGGCCGCTTTAGAATCTGGGCTAATTACTTTAATGATCAGGGAGAGCCCGGAGGGGGTGGGCTGAGCAACCCTCTCCAGCCGCGCAGCGCCCTACATTAAAGGCGGCCAAGGCAGATTTAAGAAGATACGTGAGCTAAGGAGCCACTCAGAGGGGCTTAAGCAGGTGATGCCCTTGCACAACTATTCCTGTCCTCCAGGCACTTCCGGTCTGCCGCTTGGCTGTGTGCACGCATGTCTTGGCTGGGTTTGTGAAGTTCTTACTGTGAAGATTAATTAAAACTGGACCCGTGAGACTTCCCAGTCCCAGGGTCTGTTTCCACACTCTACCTGTTTCAAAGTATATATTATTTCAATGATTACAAAACACAGCGAGATGGAAATATGACCGCAGTACAGCAACATACAACATCCAGTTACCTCTCTGCCCCAGACCTCAGCAAAAAATACCTCCGAGGTGCAGCCGTCAATAGTGGGGGGCCATAGCCTGGCGCCCATCCATCAGTCCTCCCAGAGGGTATACATTCATCATGTCCCCGCAGTGGCATAACAAAACTTGAGCCCCCCCCCCCTACATACTACATAGAGGGGGCCCCCTCGGACCTCACTCAGGAGCTTTCAGGCCAAGGTACTGTTCTGGGGGTCACCTGGAGAGAGGGCTTTTGTTACACCACTGTGTCATCCCTAGATCTGCCATTGTTACCGCCCCATAATCTTCAGTATTGTCCTTGTCTAATTGTGTGAGGTGTTCCTTAAGGGGACCCCATATATGTCTCTGGGCTTAGAGGTTAAAGGCTAAAGGGAAGTTCAGACTTTGGATTGGTTGTCTTAAGTAATTCGGTCTAGTAACCACCCTTTACCCTGGACCTTGGATCTGCACCATTGCATGGCGACCCTGCGTTGAGCCAGCATGACACATATCTATGGTTCCCACTGGCTACTAGTTTGACGTACCTGAAGCGAACCGTCTCTGGGCTCAGTGTTAGTCTACAATCAATCATTGCTCATAAAATGCAGACTATCTTGTGCCTGTATTGAAGATGGTGAGGGGTGGGTCCAAGACTTATGAAAAAAAAATCTGCCTGCTCTGCATCTTAAACAGTGAAGTGATCTGGTGGGGTCAATTCTAAACTGTTTTGCAGGTGTGTAGTACGTCCCATGCATAAGCTTAAAAAGTAGGAGCTTGTGCTTGTTATTGACTGGTAGAAACTTAGGGCCTCATTTCTAAGAAATAAAGCATAGCTGAGTCTAAATCACTTGCGCCTGGGTCAGAAATCCTTACAACGCCATGGATGTGCCGTATTTACAATACGGGGCTCCATGGTGCAAGAATTCGTGGAAGCGTAACAAATTTTGACGGATCCGTGAGAAGGATGCCGCAAGCCATCTGGCCCAAAAGTGAGTACATTTATTAATGCATAGTTAATTAAAAGCATTACATTTACAAAGAGGTATGCCAAATATTGTCATGATATTACAGCATGATATTGGAGCAGATATTCACATTTCATTGGATAAAAGATGAAAAATCGCTATAAAAATCTAATTTCTCTTTGCATCCGGGGAAATCTCACAGAATAACAAAGTAAAACTATCAAAAAAGGAAAAAAATACTGCACTCCATGAGCTTACACAAGACTATGGCCAACCTCTTAGGGAATCCTTTTTTCTAGTATTTTTGAAGTGCGTACGTGCAGTGCAAAGTTCTGCATAAAGTGCATCTAGTTTAATAATTAAAACCATTACATGTACCTAAAAACATGATTTCACATAATATCCAAATAAAACAAGACAGCCACTTGAGAATTATGCTTAAAAACATTCGGCTTGTGCAGAAATCTTTTTTCCCTAAAATGTAAAAGTGCATACTCACAGTGCAAAATCTTTACGTAATGTGCATCTAGTTTGATACTGAAAGCCGTTGCATGTACATAAAAACAACATCTCACATACTACCCGGATAAAAAAGTAGAAACTCGGGCCAAATCCTCAATGAACCATTGTCTGATAGGGACATACCCCCAGATTCATCAAGGTCACATTCTGCGAATTCCAAATTGCGATAATTACCGAATCGCAATTTAGAATTCGCAGAATGGGATTCATGAAAAAATGTGATTAAAAAATGCGAATCGCAATCGGCCGCAATTGCCGATTGCGATTTTGCCAAAATCGCATGAAATTCGCAGAATTGTCCGTATTCCATGTTGAAATTGCGATCTCGCAATTACCGAAATCGCAAATTGCGATGTCGCTAATTGCGAGACCGCAAAAACGGGAAGTCGCATTCCGAGCACAATGATGACATCACAACCAGGAATTAGGCAGTACCCTCCCTCATTCTGATCCCTAAGCCAGAAAGTGGAAGCAGCACTGGCCAGAGCTAAGGATTCATGGAGGGTGCCTGAGGCGGACAAGAGGCGAATTTGGCTGCACATCCGCGCAAAGGTCAATGCAGTGGGAGTGACCCAGCGCTCCATTGACAAACTTAAAAAGAGGTGGTATGACCTCAAAGGGCGTGCGAGAGAACGCATCGCTGAGAGGTTGGGGGAGCGAGTTGCAACCGGAGGAGGAGAGCCCACTGTTCCACCCAACACCCCACTGGAAGACCTTGTGGAGGACACCCTGAATCCAGAAGCATGCGTGGGGGTTACCCGGCTGGACTCATCCCGACACACCCAACAGTCCCAAGGTAAGTGCCATGCGACTGCGACCCTGTCCCCTAACAAGGGCCATGACTCCAGAGCTACCCATTAGACAACCCCAGTAATGCAGGCCATGCACACCAGAAATGCCCAATTGCATTGTGGGACTCGTAGTGTGACCACAATAACCAAACAGCCCCACACAGCCAGACCTGTCAAGTGAGAGTCATTACTAAAGCCAGTAAGGGAATGCAAGCCTGTATGCATGTAGCAACCTCCCATGAGCAACAAACATGTCAATAATCATGGTCCCATTTACATCACAGGTGGCACTGAACAACCCAGCACCGACAGTGAGGCCCTACACATCGATGAGAACCCCAAGGATACCGAGGGAGAGGGCCATCCTTCCACTCAACCCGGACCATCACAGTCAGCAGCAGCAGCAGTACCACCACCACCCCATGTGGACAGGGCCACCCCTGCAGCCACAGGTGCTGCACAACCACCCCATGTAACACCCATGGCAGTGGCACAGCCCGCAACAGCAGCAGCCAGGAAGCAGACAAGGCGCACAGCCACTGTGCGATCACAGTCCAGCAGACTGGTGAGGGAGCAGCGGGACGTAACAACACATGCTGGCAGGGGGGTACATGTCCCGGATCCTGGCCTGTCCATCGAACGTCGGATGCTCAGAGTCCACCAGAAGCAGTCACGCCACTTGGCAGCCATCCACCTGCAGCTGCACAAGACTGCGCGTAATGTGGGCCAGCTCACTGATAGCATGCAACTCATGACCGCAGCTGTCTGTGAAAACAGCCAGGTCCTGCTGTCCCAGCAGGATGTCAACCGCCGCCACCACCGCCAGCTGCTGACCCGCCTGTCAGCTTACACAAGATCTAATCATATAATTGGAAATGCTACCTCCCAACTATCGCGTCGCTCCCTTGCCATGCAGATACAGATGCTGCAATGTGCCAGGATGTCGCTAGGGCCCTTGAGCAAGTCACCACAATAGTGCAGAGTCTGCAGCCGACTGGCCATGGCCAAGCTAGTGGGGGGGATGATGCCAGTGAGGGCAATTCCAGCCACAGCAGCCTGTCCTTGCCGCTGGTGACGGTACCCCGCCGCAGCACCAGGTCCATTGCAGCCTCACGGGCTAATACTGATGTTGAGGAAGTTGAAAGGTGACTGGGTGCGTCCACCCGGAGGCGCCACTGACTCATTGTACTGAACCAGCAGGGCCATGCTGATGATACAAGCATGCCCTCTTCACAAACATGGGGATGTATGAGTGAATACAGCTCTCATGTCATATGTGAAAAAAATCTACATTATTGTAAAAAAAACAATAAGATTAAATAGTCACAAGTTAATCTGACTCATGTCATTATTTCAATTGTCATGCATGAGTGAAGTGTTGGGTGAGGGGAGTAAGTGCACTAGAAACAGTTCATTGTGATTTGGTTGCAGCACCTGTGTCCTTCAGCAGGATTCTCCCCGCGTGCATGAGGCACATGTGCAGGTGGGCGGTTGTCCCCTTCCGACTCACTGTCAGAGATCTCTACAGGTATCCTCCGCTTGGTAGCAATGTTGTGGAGCATTGCACACACGGCCACGATGCGGCAGCAGACCACAGGCTGGTATTTGATGGCCCCACCAGTCTTGTGTAGTATGCGGAATCGGCTCTTCAATAGCCTAAATGTCCGCTCAATGTTATTTCTTGTGTGGATGTGTGCAGCATTGTAACGCCGTAGCTCTGGTGTGGCAGGGTTGAGGTATGGGGTGAGGAGGTAGTCACGGAGACCGTAGGTGCTGTCACCTGAATGAAAGGAGCAGAGGGTGAGTGCCTGTCATGCGCAAATACATGGTTGCGATGTACTATTTGTTGGCATGTGTACTTACCTAGAAGGTGTCCTTCTCCAAAGTCTCCTCTGACCAGTCATGTGTGCATGCCGCTGTGCCGGAATATGAAGGAGTCATGTGTGCTCCCCGGGTATTGTGCCACTATGTCCGTGATGATTGTCTTAGCGTTGCACACCATCTGGATATTCAGTGAGTGGAAGGACTTGCGGTTCCGGTACATGTATTCTGTTCCTGCAGGTGGGCAGATGTGGATGTGGGTACAGTTAATGCATCCAATTACATGGGGGAATTGCGCAATGTTGTAAAAATCTAGCTTGGTCTTGTTCAAGTCCTGTTGGGTGGTTGGGAATGTGATGTAATGGTGTAGCCGGGTCAGCATGGCCTCCAGGAAACTGCTTAGGCTGCGGGACATGGTACTCTGGCAGATCCCCCCTGCAACGGCAACTATCCCCTGGAAGCTTCCGAAGGCCAGGAGATGCAGGCTGCACAAGACCTGGACATGGCTGGGCATGGCATTGGTCCTCCTCGTTGGGTGCTGCATCAGGGAGTCAAGTTCCCGGATGAGCTTTGTAATCATTGCCCCATTCAGCCGGTACTTGGAGTAGATTTCCTCCGCAGTTTGGCCCAGAAATGTGATCCGCTGGCGGAAAATTCGCTCCTGGATCCTGCGTCTTTTCCTTGCTGCAGCCTGGAGCCTTCGCCGCCTGACCACCAAGTAGAGTCCTGGCATTGTGACTGCTATTTTGGTTGATGAATCTGGCTGATAGTTCCTAAAAGTCAGCAACTGGATTCTACCAACTCCTTGGCTGTAATGTTCAGAAATGTTACTATTTTATGTGGTATTGCAGTCTAGTGTTTAGAACCCACGTGACCAGCGTGGTGCCTCGTGGGTAATCTGAGGCGCGCGCATAATGGAAGGGGACACTGCTGAGAGTACATGCATGGCTCTCCCTCTCCATGAATAAAGCAACCTGCATTCATCAGCAGCCTCTGTCGTTCCTTACTGGGGGCTCTTTCATCACCACAGACTGACAACGAGCATACACGGACCCTGCTGACACCGCTGCTCCAGACGCCGCCTCACCCATTGTGCGCGGCCTGGAATCTGGTCCCCGCACCGTTAGAGGGAGAGCGGTGCGCCACACCTGCATCCAGCCTGCGGCCCTACCTACATCCTGGCAACCTGCCATCCGGAATTAGAGGTATGTAAGCAGCACACAAGTAATTATGCGCTCCATCACGAGCCCACCGCGAGTAGTGCCACAACTCTGCAGTTGCCTAAGGTGCCTCACGAAGATCGTGCACTGACAACGTGCTCTACCTCACCCTTCAGTCACGTTGTGCTCCACACACATACTGCGGCCCCACCTCCAGTTTACAGCTCCTCAGCTGCCTCCAAGCCACCTCCATATACAGCGTGTCCTGCAACTAGCTCCACAGTGAAACGCACACTGGTGTTTGTCCTGGCAGCAACCTCTAGCCCATCACGCACAAAGGACGAGACTAGGACGAGGTGTCCCCACAGCCTCACTGCAGCCCAGAGAGGGCTGAAATCCAGGGACGCCTGAGAGGAGCTGCCCCCTGGTGCATTCACACGTGCCTCCGTTACAACAATGTACCCCACTGGCGATCCTCCTACGTGGACAATTACCCGTCCATTACAATGTGTGCCCAGACTTTATTGTTAAATAATCTGGTACCGTTCCTCCCCAAACCTCGCGAACCCACCATGAAATGGGAAGATTGCAAAGGGTACTTTCTCAACTATCTATCGGCATTGGAAGATGAAGGGGAAGAAGAGTTCTCCAGCAAACGCAGGAAGAAGATACTGCTCCACAATCTTGGGCCAGAGGGCTTAGGCGTCTATGAGAACATGGTCAAGAAACCGAGAGCGGCAACAGATGAAGACTCATTCCAACATGCTCTAGACGACCTAGACACTCACTACCAGCCAGTCATTTGCAAGGCCATAGACAGATACATTTTTTTCCAACGGAAACAAAGCAACACAGAGACAGTGGAGGACTATGTCACAGCAATCAAGAAACTGGCTGTGAATTGCAAGTTTGGTCATCTACACGCCGACTTAATAAGGGACCAGATAATTATGCACACGGTCAACACCAGCGTGCAGGAAAAGTTGTGGGTGAGTGGGGAAGCGCCCCTCCATTAGATCATAGTGATTGTCAAAAAGGCCGAACTGTCAAAGAGATGTGCCACAGCTGCCAAGAAAGACAACAACACCGAACCAACTGTATGCAAAGTAAGCGACAAAAACACTCCCAGGGATAAAGCATGCCCGCCACGCGGCACAAGTACGGCCGACGGCCCATGAATACCTCGGCAGAGCCCCTTCGGACTTCCCCTGACTCAAAAGGCTCCTGCTTTGGATGGGGCAGCCAGACGCACATGGCCAACGACAAACGATGACCTGCCTTCCACATAAAGTGCTCCTTTTGTGTTGTGAGGGGACACTTTGGCAAGGTCTTCAGGCGGAGACCCCACAGCAGCACTGTCAAATGTATCTTGTATGACTCGGAAACCGAAGTGAGGGAAGGTGATGGGGATGAGGATTGCATATTGTGCATAGATGACCATGTGTTAGGCATAGATTGCAGCACCAGAAGGAAACCATCCTGTCTCTTGACCCTAGGGGGACGTCCAGATATCCATGATAGCAGACTCAGGGTCCCCATTCACGATCATTCAGAGGGACATATGGGACGGTTATTTTGTCACCACCATAGGGCCCCACCTAAATCCAACAGACGAACACCCTGTCACCTTCACTGGGGAAAGCATCCCCATGGTAGGGTTCAGACAGCTACACTTTGAGTTCAAGGGGTATGAGACCACAGGCAAACTGTACGTGGCCGAAACAGGTCCCTCAGTCCTCAGATGGGTCGACCAAGGAGCGCTGGACATCCGACTCAACCCCGGTGAAGAAAAGCAACGGTTGTTGACGGATGATCCCCCCAGACCTGACTTAGACAAACTGCGCAAAGAATTCCCCAACGTCTTTGGCGAGACAATTGGGCAACTGTCGAAGTTCACACACAGAATCCAGCTGAAAGACAGTGCAGTTCCACAAAGTACGGAACATCTCTTTCAACTGCAGGGAAGCCGTGCAACTGGAATTGCAGCGCCTGGAAGACAACGGCGCTATAGGGCCCATCAAAAGCGCCGAGTGGCTGGCCCCCTTGGTTGGTGGCACGTAAACCAAAAAGAAAAGTACACCTCTGTATCGACCTTCGAGAACTCAACAAAAACATACTAGTTGGCAAGTTCCCACTACCACGGATCAGCAACATGCTAGCCCAAACCAACGGAATCAAATGGTTTTCGACCATAGATCTCACAGCCCCATACCATCAAATTTTGCTTCACCCTTCCTCCAGGAAGTTGACCTCCTTCATCACTCCATTTGGCTGCTACCGATCTCGGTGCCTGACCTTCAGCCAGGCATCCGCAGCATTGGTGTTCCAGAAACGAATGCATAAGTTGTTCAAAGACTGCAGCGACGTCTGATACATCCAGGACGACATCCTCGTAATGGGTAGAACCAGGACAGAACACAATGAGAAACTTCGAACAGTCCTGCAAACCCTGTCAACCAATGGCCTCACTGCTGAACTGGAAAAATGCAGTTTTGGTCTACGCACTGTCATGTACCTGGGGCATGAGATTAGACAAAATTGGATATCTTCAAAGAAAGCCAACATCGAAGCCATCAGGTCGGGGCCCAGACCTCGTACCAAAGATGAAGTATTCTTGTTCCTTGGATTGGAGGAATACTATAGCAAATTTGTCAGAAACTTCGCAACCAAGACTCACAACTTGTGCAAGCTGCTGAAGGAAAAGAACACGTTTAACTGGTCGACAGTGTCAGATGCAGAATTCAAGGCCATCAAACACGACATCAGGGAGGCCGTCACACTGCAAGGCTTTGATAGCTCCGACCCCAGTATTCTGATGACTGATGCCAGCGAGAAGGGCTTTGGGGCAGTCCTGTCACAACACTCCACAGACGGCACGGAAGTAACCATTGGCTTCGTGTCCCACTACCTTGCTCCCAACGAGCCCTCCATTTTAGGGAGCTGAGTTTCGAGACTATCTGGCAGCGTTGAGAATCCAACACCAGAAAACAATGCTGCAGGCATGGTGGAGAGATTTATGCAGACACTGAATAAAGCTCTCCGGACAGTGAGTGGGAGCTACATCAATTCTGCAGAGCGTATCGGAACACCCCTCACTGCACAACACAGTGCACTCCCATGCACCTCATTTTCCAGAGGCATGTCAAGGACAGTATCCTGACTGGCCCAAGCTCGCGGCTGGAGTTGTTAGATAAAAAGGCACCCGATTGAGGTGATGGAAGATGAACAAAAGAGCCAGTTGGGTCTGGTGTGCTGTGGAACGGCACCTAGAGGTGGGGTACTGGGCCCTGGTGAGAGACCGCCATCTAGGCTGGAAGTTTTGTACTCCGTTCAAGAGGGGTGTATGGCCAGTGGTGGAAGTGAATTATCAGGTGCCTTGCGACAGTGGAAGAAAAACTCCTCAGGATAAGAGTGATGAACAATATGGTCCACCTCTTGATATCCCCAATTCTGATTGCCAGAAAAGGGACAGAGTTTTATGGTGATCAAGTGAGCAAAAGGGTAGCAAAAAACAGCATCCATCTCATCTGTCTTTGCGATAATTGTCTTGCTGTTTTCATGAACTCAAGATTTTTGTGATCTGTGTATACTTTGACTTTGTGCCGTGCCCCCCACAAATAATGTCTCCATTCCGGAAAAGATTTTTTAATAGCCTTCAACTAATTTTTAGCTACTGTGTAATTCAATTTGGCTGAGTTCAAGTTTTGGGATAAATAAGCCACAGGATAACGTTGACCAGTTTTGTTGTTTCTTTGAGACAGAATAGCTCCAATTGCCACATCTAATGCATCCGATTCTGCAATGAACGGTACCTCTGGCTGTGGATGAATCAGTACTGGAGCTTTGATGAATGCCTTTTCGGAAAAAGGAAAGCTTCCATAGCATCATTGGTATTTTTCTTAACAACCTCGTGATAGGTGCTACCACATGTGAGAAATGTTGTATGAATCTGCGATAATAGTTAGAGAAACCCAAAAAACATTATACATCTCTCAGACAGTTGGGTACAGGCCATTCTTGTACTGCTTTCACCTTCACTTTGTCAATTTCCAAAAACAACCAATGTTCTCTTAACTTCTGGAAGACCAATACAACATGCTGTCTGTGTGTCTCTTCATCTGCTGAGTAAACCAAGATGTCATCAATCTATACGATAAAAAACTTGTCCAGATATTCTTTCCAAACATCATTCAGGATGCATTGGAATGCCAAAGGGCATCATGTAACTTAAATGGCATCACAGTATACTCAAACAATCCAAACCTTTTTTTGAAAGCTGTATTCCACTCATCCCCTTCTCTCATTTTTACCATTTATCATTTTTTACCTCTCAAACTAACTTGGTGTATGTCTTGGCATCTTTCACCTGATCTAGGAGGACTTAAATGGGAGGGAAGGGGTACCTATTCTTGATGGTGTTTTTATTTATCATGCGATAGTCTATACAAGGACGCAATAAACATTAGCTTTGGAAATGAAGAAAGGAGGGGAAGCAGCAAAATTACATTTAAATTACATTTAATATTTAACATTTAATATTAAAGTGCAAAATAACTTCCCCAAATGTGTTTATTTGGTTTTATACATGAAAAAACAGCTAATACAGAATCCCAAGTGGGAAATATTCAAAGCAAAATATTTGAGCATTAACAAAACCACATTTATGGAACTCAATCTGAAGCAACATTTGTGAAAAACAATAGGAGGAAGAAGAGAGAGAAAACTAAACAATGCACTGGACTCCAAGCTACTTGGGTATATTAATTAATAATGTACCTGTGACGGCGATGCATACCAGAACATATGCTTACGGAAGGAACAAACATATAGGCTTCAGGCAGAAAGCCACAACTTTGAGTCTCTGGGATCATCTACCCACCACAATCAGGGGAGTGTGAGGCGACAGTCAGTGCAACATCCATAAAGGACAGAGAGCCAAGTCTACAGAAACTAGTTAACGAAGTCAAGCATGCATTGCAATTTTTGACCTCTATTAAACATGGATGGGTCCAATACCAAACATTTTAATGGCCTAGTCACGGCGGCTGTCATCTTTTGGGATTTTGGTTAGAAAAAAATCCTAATTTGTAACACACAAGACATTTCACCTCCTTTTTCGCCACTTGAGATTCCTCACCTGTCCATTTCAGTCGTTCTGCCCACCACCCTGCTAACTTTGGGCTTCCCTTGTCTTTCCACTGCATTGTGTTCCGCCACTTAGCCAATATTAATTAAGGTCAGGTCCACAAACCTGGTTGCATCCCTGGCCTTCTCGGTTTGTGGCATGATACCAAGCAGACAGGTCTAAGGTGTCCTTGGCACATGCAACTCAACCATATGACTGATTTGATGAAACACACAGGGGTTGCAAGCCCAGAAAATCTGCATAGGTGGCATGACATCTGAAGCATGAGTCCATTACTGTGGAACATATCCTGTGAAGCTTACTCTGTATGTGATGAGACAGATGCAGTATGTGGAACTGAGTAATTTAAAAGGCGCCATTTCTGGACTCCGTCTTGGGAAAGCCCACCACTCACTTCCACTAAGCATGGGCGAATTTTGCGAATCTCGCGTTCGCGAATTTTGCGGATTTGCGAACTCGCAATTTGCAAAATCCGCGAATTCTCGCGAATTTGCGGAATTTTTTTTTGTGTTCGCGCGTGTTTCTGCCAGTTCACGAGGGTTTTGTACAATTTCGCAAAACGCGAACTTACCTGTCGGGTCGCAAGTTTTGCGAACTTCTTGTTTCTACGTGTCCAGCCTGTTTGGGACACTCTTCTTCATCACTGCCACTCTCTGTCACCACTGCCACTCTCTGACTACTCATGCCACCCTCTGGCCCACCCATGCCACCCTCTGTTTCATCACAGCACCCTCTGGTTGTCCAGTCAGTGTACATTATTGTGGCAAAGCAAAGCACACCTTCCCTGCCTCAAGTGACCTGAATTAATTTGGGGCTGATTAATGTGTCACAGAATATTTTTTTAGCTGGCACCTGCTTCCTTAGTGCTTCCTGATTAGTGATCTTTTGCACTTGCTAAGTGCTTTCATTGTTGCAAAATTAGTTACAACACCTGCCCTGCCCCAACTGACAATAATGAATTAGGGGCTGATTAATGGATTTGAACTTCCAGCCTGGCTCCTGCTTGTCTCCCTTAGCTGTAATTCAGGACCTTTGTGGCATATGTGTAACTATTCTGAGGTTCAGAGCTGGGTCACATAATAGTTGCAAGTAGGCAACTGAACTCTGGAGGGGCCCCTCAGGAAGCACTACAGGAAATGGCTACTAATGATGAGCCTGAACTTTTGAACCTGGTAAGTAGTTTCAGTTTTGCTAAGATCGTATTTCTGCAATTTAGCGCTTATTCGCGGGGCGCAAAGTTGTACTGGGAAGCCGCGAACTCACGCGAACAGTGCGAGCAAGCCATAAAATCCGCTGCTCGCGGATTTGCGGATTTTGCGGGAGATTCGCGAATCTCGCGGATTGCGAATTTACCGAAAATCCGCAAAATCCGCGAGCGAAACGGATTTTCCGCCCATGCTTAACTTCCACTCCCTATTGGAAATGTCACCATTCACACCCAGTTCCCAGATTGCTTTAAGCGAATTTAATGGAATCTTCATTTGCACTACTAGCTGAGTGTATACTTGGCTCACCAGGTGCTTGCAGCTCCCTATCATTAATACTGCGTGGACTTAAGTATGTATGGTCGGGATGGTACGGCTATCCCCCCACATGTCTTTTAAATTGTTGTGAAGTGCATGGTAGGGCAGAAACTGGCTAGGAGGCAAGGGGAATGCACGTGCTAGTTCGCAGAAAGAGGAAAAGTGATTGTGAATAACCAGATCACTGACATATTTCACCCCTGCCTGAGTCCAGAGACGGGTCTCAACCCTGTCTTAGCTAATTCTTGGTAGTGACCACCACAGTAGTCGGGGTGCATAAGCGTTCTGTAACTCTGTGCATGAGAAGAGTGTTTCCAGCAATATTTGGCCACCATCATTAGGAAAAGAGGAGCACTGAATACCCCACTAGGTCCAACAGGTGTGTATGATTACTTTACCAATGAGGTCTTCTCCCAGATACCGCAATTCCAGGTTATCACTGTATTAAACCCACTGTGACAACTACTGTAGTTGCACCGCCACATAATACAATTGAAAGTCAGGGATTGCTAACCCTCCTTCAGTCTGGGTAGCTAAGCATAACTGACACCCACCTCCTTAGAGCACGTCAACCAGGAGACCATTTAACATAGAAAAAAGTTTACTTGAAGATGCATGTGCAGCGTGGCAAAGACATAGAGCGGGCACCATTTTGGAAAGTGCAATCCTACCTTTTGGCGAGAATGTGAGTGTTTTCCAGAAACTAACCAATTCTTTAATACCAAAGACAATTCTAGCAGCATTACCATCTATGATATGGGTTTCACTGTGATATATCTGCGTGCCCAAATAGCAGAATGTCTTAAATGCCAACCGTAAAGGCAGCACAGGAAACCAACCCTGAGCATAGGAGTGAGGGGTCTGATTGGAAATGCACATGATTTCGCCACATAAATCCTACAGACCAGACACATCTCCGATCCGGTGTAATTTCTCTAGTGCCTCTAGTACCAGAGGGAGTGCATCCATAAGATAAGCAAGACATTGTCAACAAAGAGAAAAATTATGTGTGTCTCCCATCCCACAGTGATATCCCAGCGGTCACCTTGCTTGAGAAAAGGTTGTGGCAAGTGGTTCCACTGCTAGGGTGACTAATATTGGTGAGAGAGGGCAGTCCTGCCGAGCCCCCCTCGTCAGTGGCCAATGCTCTGATATAACTTTCCCAGTCCTCACTCTTCCTTCAGGCCTGTGGTAAAACAATTACAACCTGCCCCTCCACTTCAGGCAATCGACGTCGCTGACCCAATTCAAGAAGGACTTCAAGACCTGGCTTTACGAATGATCCTCCACACCCAGAAGGACCAGTAGCCCCGTGCCTTGAGACCCTCACGGTGAGTAGTCATGCTTTATAAACCTATGATTGATTGATTGACAATTTGATCCATTAATTATGTTATTCCAGAACCCAAAGCTTTCAACACCACAAAATAGCAAATTAAACACTTTTTCTATATCCACAGCAATTACCTCCTGCAGCTTTTTTGCCTGTGGCCATTCATTAAGAACATATATCAGATGCTAGACATTTGTTGCTGTATATCTGTCAGGGATGCTCACTAATTGGTCTAGGTGGACCAAGACAGATTGTTCAACAGGACTTTCACAAGTATTTTATAATAATCAATGTTCAACATGGATAGGGGCCGGTAAGATTTCAATTCCATGGGGTCCTGGTGAACCCTTGGGAGGAGAACCAATATTGCTTTTCTCATGCTTTGCAAGAGTTCCTCCTTGTCCAGAGTCACTGTATACACCTCTTTTAATTTAGGTGGCAATTGCATGTACAATTCCACTGAGAGGTCATTGCTGCCCGGTGACTTACCATCGCCGTTTCCCTAATGGCCTGCCCAATCTCAGAGGTGCCCTATTCGGCGGTGGCTCCAGTTTCAATGACTGCAAGGCATCAAGGGTTGCCAATAGTGCCTCTGCAACATAGACCGAGAGCACAGCATTATCTGGGACTGCTCTATTCTATTGCTCTATCGCACCCTAACTGAGCTATGTTCCCAAAGCTCACACCAACTCTGCCTTGACCAGTTGTAGTGGTTAAACTAATGTTTCAGCCGTCCACTATGTCTTGTACATCTTTTAGCTCAAGCGGTTCCTATGTCTGCACACTATAACTACTGCTGCGGCCGAACGATTTTCTTTATCTGTTTTTTTGCATGTATTTCAATCTAATGATCTTGCATTATATGTAAAGCGCTCTGATACCTACGAGTCTATCTAGCGCTATAGAAAATGTATAAATAAATAAATATCCTCATAGAAGTCCGAATAGTATAGGGAGACCGCTAAACCTATTTGGTCTAATGACACTACCAGCCCCCCTGGGCCATTTTGGAACGTAGTTATGGGCAGTCTATCAGCCTCACTATGAATCAGCTATGTCAGGAGACAGCTTGGTTTGTCACCCTCCCCATGAAACTTCACCTGCCATGCCTTATAGTCCAGGTGGGCCAACCTGATTGCTGCCTCCCTATGTTCCCTACTCAGTTGCTGAAGAACCTCAGGTTGTTGCCCGCCTGTTACTGCAGACATTACCGCTGCTTTAAGCCTCTCTTCCAATTTAGATACATCATTCTGGAGGGTTTTGCAAACTCCATATGAAGTGGCATTAGACACCCCCCAAATGTGTACCTTAAGGCATACCCTTTTGACTCGAAGGTCCACTACGTTGTGGTAAAAAGATTGCAATATATGACTGCTCACCATTTCCTTGAACACAATATCTTGGAGGGCCCCTTCTGGTAGCCTTAATTTGGGTATTTTAGGTCTACAAGGCCCCCAGACTAGCTCGATCAACAGTGGACTGTGGTCAGAGAAAGTGCGGGTGAGGTATGCGCTACCCTTAATGCAATGTTCTAATTGTGGCATGTAGAATGCCATGCCAATTCTAGTGTACGGGTAGGGGAGTAGTGGAAAAACACTGGAATGCAGGGTTGCATGCTATGCCCAGTGATCAATGAACCGCCATAACCTGATCCACCCATACAGGGCCGCAATGGGCTGAAAAGATGGCGCCCTAGGGAGAGGAGAGTGGGACATATCCAAGTCCATATCAGGTACAGCATTAAAGTCCTGGCACCATAGTGTGGGACTACCCTCCTGAGCATGAATAAGACCAAGCATTTGTTCCATAATGTTTCACTGGATTACAATGGGGGCATAAATAGCACCAACAGTTATTGTTCAACCATCTAGCAGGCCATCTAAGATCACATAGCAATTTTGCGGGTCAGCAAGTGACAGGTGAAACAGGAACCCAGACCTCAGTCATATTAAAACTCCTCTCACTTAAGTGGAATATTTAGTGTAAAACAATTGGCCCCTCCACTCCTGTCAAAGCAACACACACCCTTCAATAAACGTGTCAGCATGTGACACTCACCCCCTGCCTATGGAGAAAGCTGAATATTTAGTGTGTTTTGGTAGTTCTTAAGGCCCCGTACATTCCAGGACATTAACCTGTATGTATTTACTCATGGTGTGTCTGAGAATACTAGGTGAGAAGCAAGCAGGCAAGGTTGAGAACATTGGTAATCCCCTGCCTCAATTCCCAACACAACATATAAATGTGGAACTCCCCAATGAATCAACAAAGTTACTGCCCAGCTCGTATTGCGCACTGCTAAAGAGACACAGTCGGAAGTGAACAGAGTTAACTTCCAGAAACAGGGTAAACTACCATTCCAGACAATGTGTGAAACTGCCAGGGCCCAACCAACTAACAGATATAAAGGAAAGCCAACCAGAGGTTGCCTGTGGGCGCTCCATCGTGGTGGTGGCAACCTTCCAACCTACAGAGCCCATCCCACGCTCCCGAAAGATGACATTGGCGCTAGCAACTATAAGCACCAGCAAATTTGCTCCAGATCCCAGCGCTCCAGCCACCAAAAAGCTGAAACAAAGGGAGAGAAAAAGAAAGGGAGTGGTGATGGATATCTGCGGCAATTCACGAGGGAAACTATTGTGAGACCCAGAAGTGCTGTCTAGGCCAGACTGTAACATATGACCCCTCCCCCAGAAAGCATCACACACATTTTCCTCAAGGATGATGATTCAGAGTAAATAGTCAGCAGTCATGGGGGTGATTTGTGGGGGTGTCAGACTGGCGATCAAGCTCGCTCTGCATTGAGTCCACATCAGTGTTGGTGTCCCCTGAGTCCAAAGTCCTGGCCGGTCTGCTCCGCTGCTTGTCTCTCCACTGGGACCACTCCAGGGTGACCCGGGTCTACCCCACCTTTTACAGGTTTCTGGTCAGTTTGCAAACAGACTTTGCCGCCTGTTTCCTATGCCTTTTTAGGTTTCGCCTGTCGAAAGCTGCGCAAGCAGCCTTTCGCGCAGGCGAAATCTAATGACTTACACTGTGTGGTTTTGTTCCGCCCTCTCTTTCCATTGGCTAGATGCGTAAATGGAGGCTAGCCATTGGAAGAGAGATCTGCTCATCATTCTGCGAGCAGATTCGTGGGCGTTCCGGAGATTTTTAGGCTTTTTGCTACGTCATGCGGCTGTGGGCGTGTTTATTTTTTTTTTTTGGGGAGGTTTTTTTTTTTGGTCATTCCGCCGAAACCCGCCGGAAGAAGTAGTCCTTGGTGAGTGCTTGTTTTATCGCGTGATCCACTTCAGTCCTCCCGGCTGCTTTGATGAAAGCGCCCGCTCTCCCACAAGCTTCGCCGCTCCCTCTGAGGTGTCGCCTAGTGATTAATGATCCACAACGGCTTCTCGCAACCAGACATGCACGGGGGCCAAACCCACCCTACCGCAGCCGTGCACGTTCTTATGTTAGTTCCTCCGGTGCAGCGCAGGGTGCTACTCAGTATTTCTCCCGGCCACCGCTATTCAGGCATGCCGTCAACGAGGCATATGGGCTCACCTTTATTTCAAATATGGTCCATCATCGATACTCTGCATCCAGGGCACCGCCGTGTGTGCCAGGCGTCGCAGCTGCAGTCCAAAGCACAACCCACGGCTTTAGTTTCACTTTCAGCAGGTAGGCCACCCCTGCGCCGGCTTTCGTTCCACGTTTGCAAGTCGTCTTATGTGTTTACAGTCGGTGTTTTCGGATGCATGTACCCTTCCTAAGCTTTCTAGCAGCAAGTTTTCTGCCATCATCTGTGTAATCGCAGATTATGAGAGGATTTTTAGGGCGTTCGAGAGGAGCTCGCTTAAAACGCGGCCATCTCTCTCAGCAGCTAGCTCCGCCCCCCACCATGAAAATTAATATTTAGATGCAAACTAAGAGATGTATTACTTTTTAAACAAGTGAGTACTCCAATCTCTGAATAGTATACGGACATATAAGATAGATACATTGGAAGACCACTTTAGTGGCTCAGACAGGGAACAAACATGACATCCCCAACCCACTCAGCTTCCCCTAGTTCTCCTTTTCCTTAGCCTAGAAGGCCACTCCTGCAGATCAGGAAAGTCTACACTGAGTGATTCCAATTAAAGGAGAAACAAGATGTGTGAAATGCTTGCAACACTCTCCTGTTTTCTCATCTTACATAGTGCCTCCAGAATAAGACTAGAGACTTCCTTTGTGTGAGGAAGAGGCGTTATAAAGAACTGTACATAAAGAGATCATGCAGAGGTATTGGCCTTAAAGGAGCAATCAAAAATATTGACTGTATATAGAGACCATAAAGTTGGCATGTGCACTGAGAGATTCAGTAAGTAGAGAGATCCTGCAGGTGTCATATGCACAGAAAACTGCCATATAGACCACAAGGCTCATTCACAAATGCATGTATGAGCAATTAAAGCAGTTCTACAGATGTACTACTTCAAGTACTACCAGTTCAAAACTGCCTTTGTGAATTGGCCTAGGATTGCTCAACTCCCTACCAATACAAATTCAAAAAGGATACACACCTTTGTATTTGTTTTACTCGTATATAAATATTCCTTCAATATTCCCATTGTAGATGTTTTGAGTACAATTCACAAAGGCATTTAACCCTTTCGATGCTGATGACGAGCTCAGCTCGTCATCACCCACGGGTGTCGTGTGCTGATGACGAGCTGAGCTCGTCATGAAACATGTAAAATATGAATGTCCAGCACAGCGCGAAAATCCCCGCAGCAGCCATGTGGTTAAGACTTACTTCATATACTCATAAATACCTTTGTGAATCCGAACGAATGTGTTTAAGGAAATACCATTGAAACATGATGTCCATAGAGAGGCCACATTCATTTTGCTAGGCATTTTGTCAAGAACAAGGAGATTAAGGGTCTAATTATGACTTTGGCGGTCCAACACTGCCGTAGCCACAGTGGCGGTGGGGGCACAAGTGCATGGGCGGTCAGACCGCCCTATTACAAGTTGGGCAGTCGGACTGCCATGGGACTGCAGCAACACCGCCAGGGATCAGAGATCCCTGGGGGTGTTGCGGTGGTCTTGAGGCCGTAATATGCTTGGCGGTGCCATTGCCACTGCGGCACCACCAAGCAGATTATGAGTTTCCTCTCTGCCACGGTTTTCATGGTGGTGAGCTTGCTATGAAAACTGTGGTGGAGTGGAAACAAAGGGGGCGTAACAGGGCCCCCTGTTACCTGCGGGCCATAGGGTGCATGCACTGCATCAACTGCACCGTTCCATGCCAGTCAGGAACTTCCTTTGACACTCCCATTGAGGTGTCTTTTTCATAGGCACCGCCATGGGACCACCAAAGGACCACCAAAGAACCACTTGCCAGAGACTAAAAATTTAACAATCTAATCGCCAATGTACGGATTTAGTGTTCTTGGAGCGGGGCAGCAGCATGGTGGCCCCGCTCCAAGACTGCCAAAGTTATAATTAGGCCCCACCGGTTCCCTAGCTTCGATGTTGACTGCTCTATCCGTTAGGTGACAACCTCAGAAAATCCTAAAAATTGCAAGCCAAGTTTTAACAGGCCTCAGTTGGTGTGTGTGTGTGGCTCTGGGTGTGTGTGTGTGGCTCTGGGGGTGTGTGTGTGTGTGTGTGTGTGTGTGGCTCTGGGTGTGTGTGTGTGTGTGGCTCTGGGTGTGTGTGTGTGGCTCTGGCTGTGTATGTATGTGGCTCTGGGTGTGTGTGTGGCTCTGGGTGTGTGTGTGTGGCTGGCTCTGGGTGTGTGTGTGTGGCTGGCTCTGGGTGTGTTTGTGTGGCTCTGGGTGTGTGTGTGGTAGTAATTGCTGTCTGCTGAGCTCGTCCGTAGGGTACAATAAGTCTCACATTTGCGAGAGATTAAGCTAATGGCAATGTAAATGACAATGCCATTTATTTATCTGTTTTCAAAACCAACACATAAATACAAATTTTGTCATTTACAATGCCAATAGCTCAAACTTTTCCAAACGCGAAACCATTGCATTGTAAATGCTTGTTATTTAGCCTGTGTGCCAAGTATCCTATCACCTTCCCCTCCATCGCCTTCTGTTCCACCCAGGGAAGGGCCCTCCCAGTGTCCAAGAAGAAGTGTGCCTGCTAACCATCAAGAATTTTAAGTTTGGTAGTGTAAAGCAGCATATACTTCAGTCATGGGGTGCGGAGAGGCCTTTTAACTGCTGTGAAGGTCATCCTCCACTGTTGGACAGCCAACAATTAGTCCAGGAAGAGCTCTAGGGACACAGCACTGCCTTCCACGAAGTAGGACTCATGCATCCGTCCCGCTGCAGCAAATTGTCAAGATCGCTGTAGGTTAGTAATTGCAGTACCGGGTAGGTGGAGAGGGGGTGCCCCAGGTCTTGGGGTGCGCTCTCAATGGAGAAACACTTCGATAAGCCACTTGGCACAGCCATCTTTTGAAACCAGTCTTCCAGGTACATTTCTGCACTCAGGTCTTCGATCTTCTCAGGAAATCCCACACCTGGAGGAAGCGCCCTTCTGTCTTTTCTGCTCTGTGTTCCAAAATGTGACCCTTTGTTTGCAGATCCAGGAGCAGGGCCGAACTGGATACCGGGCGTTTTGTCATGCTGCCGAGCTGGGGGTTGATGTCAATGCGGTGGGGGCTAATTTGGTTGATGGAGACCTGCGTGCGCTTCGAAATAAACAAAGCAAAACTAATTTCGTTCAGCACACGCAGGTCCCCATCAACAAAATCAGCCCCTAGCTCGGCAGCATGCCAAAACGCTCGGTAGGCCCTGTCCAGGAGTTGTTGTTGCACCTCCAGTACTTCGCTGGCTAGCTATTACTGACTCTACTTTCGTCACTCTGGCGGCAATTTCGCACTGGTCTGCCGTAGCAGGCCTATGTCCACAGTCACAGTGCCTGTTTTGGCCTCCAGAGCTTCCCTGGAAGGAATGTATGACATTACAACGAAAACTATTACAACGCATAAATTTAGAATGTGGTCAATAGAACACAGCTTCCATTACAACGCATGCCAATACAACGCAAGCCATTACAACGCATATTTCATTACAACAAAAATTACTATTCTAACACTGCCGGGTACCTTCCTCAGGGAAGGTGCTGGTCAGGGAGGGATATGTTTTGTAATGGCATGCTTTGTAATGGCATGCGTTGTAATGGATCCTGCGTTGGATTGTAAAGGCATTGCATTGTAATACCTGCATTTTAATGAATGTTTCCCTCCTGGAAGGGACTATAGTATCGAACCTGCTAGCATATCTGGCCAGGCGCAGATCAACAATCCCCAGGGTGACCGACACCCAGGGGATCACAGCGGGCCGCTAACACGGGCTTCCCTGATGATGGATACTGGCAGATTCGGATACGAAAGAGGGATCTGGAGAATTTGGATAGCCTGATGCCTTGGCCCCATGTAAAATAACTCTCAAATGAAAAACCACCATTATTGTAACATAAATCAGCAGAAGTGTGGAATAGTTTTAGAGTAAAAAAACACACATTAAAGAACAAAATCGTATTTGGGTGCCTACACATTAGCAAACTCACCCTTGATGCAAACTCAGCAGTACTGTAGCACCTCACACGGGTGGAAAATCTTTCACTACGGAGAGATAAGTAAGATTGTATATTAGATGGGAAAGGTGTGCATCAGTATGGTATAACATTTGGTAAAATGAACAAGGAGATGCACAATTGTACTTAGTGCAACATCAGCATAAGTGTGAAAAATCTTCAATGGCACAAGGCGCAACATCACATCAGATGCAACTGCATGATGTGGAAACACAATTAGAAGAACAGGTTCGCAGCATTCTTGTATTACATTTAGAATCAAAACACTTTTAGGTGAAAAATTATACTTAAATTCAAAATCACAACTGATGCAGCACCAGCAAGTGTGTGTGTTTAAATAGTTTTAGAAAAACAGATGTGCATCCATTGTAGTGTAGAGACACTTTGTTTCTCTGTCCGTCCAAAACAAAGGGAAGCAATCGTCAGGTAAACAGACTAACACACACAGCCCATATTTACTAAAGCTTTGTGCCAGGTTTGCATACTTTTTCAACGCAAAGCCAACACAAAATGTTATCTTGGAATGTTCTGTCCAACTTAGATCAGGACTTGCTTTTGATAGTTCCCCAAAGCAATGCAAAGCTGAGCAATACGCTTCCTTGCATTACATTACGTCAATAGGGCTTTCCCTGGGTGGGTACATGGGCATTCCCTTGCAACCATCCATGAGTTTTGACACAAATACCTATCACTTTAAATTCACAGACATGGAATCGTGAAATAATCCTAAGCCTCCTCAAGGCAGGAGCAACGAGGAGAAATGTTTTCACATTGCCTCGTTTTTTAAGTCTCGCTTAGCGATGCAGGGCATGCGCTGCTCGCCTTGGCGAGAACTATTAATCTATTGTTGTGGATTTTGCGTCCGAAGGGGGACAGGTGATGTGCACTTGCCCGGACAGCCGATGTGCACGCTCACGGCGTGCTTCTCTGGCGATCTCAGCTTGCGCCCGGACAGCAGATGTGCACGCTCACGACGTCTTCTGATGTGCACTTGCCCGGAAAGCTGATGTGCACGCTCACGGCATGTCTTCTCTGGCGATAAACTCTTGCCTCTACCCCGATTCAAAACTGTGTTGATCTTCGTGTCAGGTCATTGGGGAACTGCCATCAGATTGGCAAAATAGTTGCATCGATCTATGATTTATGATCGATTAAACCCTGGGGAGAGATTAGCCTGACTGAACACCTCCAGCCCTAATCTGAGGAGATTATAGAGTGATCTGAATACAGGATCATCGAGTGCTGGTATAGACTGTCTCACTGCGGAGGTTTGTTGGACTGTACAGCACGGAGTCTCGAGCAGGTGACCAGATCATAAACGCTGCAGAAGTTCATCTTAGTTGAAAGGTTGATATAGTGCAGAGCTAGCTTCAAGTAGCGCTTTACAGAGGGTGAATAGCAGTAGAGTACACTGGGTGGAGAAGAGAACTGTAAAGTTGTGTACATAATCAGCTAATGCTGATTGTAGACTTTTGTGGCATTGGGGATAACATGGCGTTTTTAACTGGACACACTGCCATTCTCCAATATAGGAAATGTCTCGTACGAGTTTCTTGTATATCTGATATATATTCATTACTTCCAGAAAGCTTTTCCATAGGTGGTAAATACCCAGTGCGATTTTGTTTTTTATCCTCATTTACAATTATGCTTAAACTGAAATCAAATTGAATCTTAGCCAAAATCAAATTAGAAATTCTACACAACGCTTGTGTAAGAAATATACAAAGAACTTTGAAAGATGAAGTCGTTTATAATTGTAGCTCCTAAAACTGTGAACTTGGGCCACTTGCAGAAGTTGGACTCGAGTAGACTCCTATTCTCCCACTGACTGTAGCATTCATTGAGGATGGAATACATTTTCTGATTCATTTTACAGAAGACGATTTTCAGTTCTGTCAGGATTGTAGTGACACTCTTGGCATACATTGTGGCTGGTCTGTAGAAAAACGTACTCTTATTTGTTGTTCCACGTAGCCTAGATAAGGTAAACATGCGAGTAACTTATATTCTAGATAGGCCAATGTGTCTTGTACTGTCTTGTCTACTAACAATCCCATTTCATAACTCTGTTCTAAATGTTACAACTAAAGATGGTGCGATTTAAACAAACCGTACAGAACCAGGACTGCCATGCTGTTCCATGCAAGTCTACTTTCTGGTTTAGCTTTCTCTCGAGGTTGAGTTGATGAAGTATGGTCAGCAAGGCTCACAAGGCTGGAAAGAATGTTTACTTACAGTAAGTAGCATGTTGTCTTAAACTGGTGTGTATGGTGAGACTAGTACAATTTTAGGCATTACATCTAGACTAAAAAACGCTTATTTTTAGAATCCAGTATAATTCTGTGAAACATCTATTGTTCGATTGGTTAAAACAAGGCATTTCCTGGATAGCATTGGCGACACAGATGGCACATGTTGTTTTCATGAGATGATACAGGTGGGATGTAGCGCTCCAATAGTGCACCTGTTAGACAAGGCCCGAGGTTTTGGCATGGGTGAGATAGAGGGCTTTTGCAGTGGAAGATTAACCACTGTAAATCATTGGTGTTGCCATGCATGCAACGGAGACCTTCTACAATTTACCTATAGCATCTGCAGCACGGGAGACCTCTGCAGTTTCTTATCCTCCACATGTGGCATGACATGGCATGCGGCTATCATTATGTCATAAGTCATGGAATGGGTGCAGCAGAGTGCTTTTGCTGTGTATTTGCTGCCCTCGTGAGGTCATGACATAGTTTGGGGGAGGGGGGTTGCTATGAGTGGGGTAGGCATTGGCTTCATAAGTACGCTAAAGGGCACCTCTCAGGCTGAGGTGACAGTCATGTGGTCACAGATAACGACATGGGTGTAATGGATGCAATTTATTGTACATTTGTATGCTCGGGATCCGGGGTTATGTGCACTAGCTTGCGTGATGAAACTGAAATTCGGTGGTAATGCTTAAAACTATAATGTTTTCATCTAACACCAACCAAAACAAAGACTATATTTGGCGTTCACGTTTCCTTAATGTCAGACAAATTCCGATATCAGAAGTCTCGAAATTTAACTGAGGCTCACACCTGCATCTTTGTGGCACTGGCCTGGATTTGCACGGACATGCCATTGTCTGGCACCATAGTAAACAAACAAGGTGATATACCAGAGACTTTGGACATTGACTGCCAAAATAAGAGCAGCCTTCTTGCTGCTATCTAGTTTAGTTATTGGGTTTGGCAAGGGAAAAAAATAACTCCGCTAAATATACACAACACAAATCGCTTCTAAATTCCAGCTGTATGGGCCATGCATACACACATTGTACTTCTTAGCTATTTTCAATATTATCTATCACCACACAGGTATTTCGCATAGCTAGGAGTGAAGGAATTGAAAGGACAGGAGTGCAGAAGTTTGCTTCTTTCTACCAAAATTGAACTCAATGTGTCACTGTTTTTTTGTCCAAAATGTACCACCCAATCTGTGGAGGTCCCCAAAGATTTCCCTTGTCGCCGGCCTTGAACTGTCACATGGACCTACTGACCTACATTACCAAAACCACATCATCTAGTATTCGGTGTATGCAGATGTTACTCCCGTTCTAGTCTTGCTGATACATGGGATGGTGGCCAGAGAGAGCTAGGCAGATCGGAGGTGTGGTGTCTTTTGAAGAGGTGTTGCACCGTGGCTAGGGCGACTGACACCAGAATCTGGGGATCACGGTTGGATCCCTGGTACCGGCGTCAGATTGGCCCAGCTCCATGTGACTCTGGGCAATAGCTTGCTTAATCTTCCCGCCTAGAGACCCTTACGGGTGATTGTGCGCTTTACAAATGTGTATTATTGGGGCGTGGCTTGAGCGCCGGGCAAGATGGCGCCGTAGTCCCGGAGCTTCACATTGAGCCTCAGCACTTTCCTCGCTACGGCAGCACTGAGGGGCATCTCCGCACGCCGTGAGCCGCGATTGCGAGTCGGAATGTGAGACGCGCCTCCCGCTGTCTCCATTTCCCGACTTCGCATCTGTTTCGGCTCCTTTCTACACGGCGAAGCGGAGGTCAGGATCGCGACCGCCATTTTGTGCGCCGGCCACGTTTTCTGCATAACGGCCGGCGGAAAACTTCCTGACAGACTTTTAGCATGCCGCTTTTGAATACCTGATACCTACTGCCCTTCAACACAGCAATTGCAGCCTTTTCAGTGGTGAGCATACATGCTACTTTCTAACGTGCCTCATAACGCCCTTTTTTCCTCACACTTGGAGTGTCCTGCATCTATTTGCCGCCATTTTGTACCTCTCCACTTCTACACATAAGACTTTTTGCAACCTTCATTCAGCGAATGGCTCTGAATATAAAATTATATTCCTTCATGAACTGCGTCTCCTGATATTTCCTGCGCCTCTTCTTACTGCCAGTTGCTTTCTTCTGGATCTACTCATCAGTTTTTGAAACCTTTTCTTCCTGCGCAGGGCTTAATTGAGTGTTACAACATGTTCTTTTTGCCAATTTCGCAATTTTTCATTGTTTCACGACATGCATGACGCTCCTTTTTCCTAATTGTGAACACTGGTGTGACCTTTTCTTCTTTGATATGGATCACTCAGCGTTGTCCTCCTGGTGGTAATGAATTCACTCAAAGACTGTTGCATTACACTGTGACCTTTGTCTTTCTCTGGATATTCAAGCTGTTTTCTGCTGATCTATTCTTTTATGCTAATTGACCTGACTGCAATTTTGTGCTTTTCTTCTACTATGCCTGAAGACATGATTGACTATTACATTTCAACATGTTGTTTTTGCCATTTCGCACTTTTTCTCTATGCCACTATTTGCATGTCACTCCTTTATTTAATGCAAAATTTTGCATAACCTCTTCTTCTTTGAAGTGATTTCCTCTGCATTGTCCTCTCGGTTCTGGCAAAATTCACTTTGAATCTACCACATACCAACACCTTCGTTGTTCTTAGGATCTTCGGAGTTTACACCAGAACCTTTTTGTTATGATACTAGCTTGACTGCAACCTGCTGCTCCTCTTCTGCGGTGCCTGGACATCTGCGTACTTTTATTGGACTTACTGACTTCCTACAATTATTTTCCTGAGTCCTCATGGGAAAACTTCGTACCTTGAAGCTCACATCAATTTCCAAGGTCCCAGTTGGTTCGGATTCTGACTCTCCGCTCCCAGACATGGAGGAAAATCGTCCATCAAAATCAGAGACGCCACATGGAGCCATTCCAAAGTCTTCCAACATAAGTAAGACACCTTCTTCTTTGGTTTCTTCTAAGCGTCTCAAAAAAGATCCACCTTCACCTGGGAGTTCGTCCTCCTCTTCTTCTATGGATCTCATACTAGAGGAACTCCGCGCTCTCAAGCCTTTCATGGAGGCTACCACTAAAAACATGCAGGCAATGCAGGAGAAATGGTCATCTCTAGATGCGCGAGTTCTTACCCTGGAACAGTCTGCAGACTCCTTGCAATCTTCATGTTCTCGTATATCATCCATGGAAGCGGAGATCCTACTACTAAAGAGACAGACAGAGGACTTGGAGAACAGAAATCGCAGAAATAACCTATGCCTTTACGGCCTTCCGGAACTTTCAGAAGGGCCTAATCCTACCGTCTTCTTCCAGTCCTTTCTTGCTAAGATCTTGGACACACCAGCCTTATCATCTATCAATATCCAACGGGCTCATCGTCTTGGACCTAGAGTTGCTACTAAACCAAGAGGAGTCATCATGCTCTTTCTTCAGTATACTGACCTCCTTCAGGTTCTTTCTGCTGTCAAACTTAAGAAACAGATCATTTGGGAAGGTCATCGTCTCTACATTTCACAGGATGTCTCCAGGCCCACTGCAGAACGCAGGAAGCAGTTCTTGGACATGAGACCGCAACTTAGAGCTCTCAATGCTCGATATGGCCTTTTGCATCCTTGTCTTTTCAAGGTTACTTATAAGGACAAAACTACCACCTACGAGGATCCTGCGGCCTTACAAGCCTTTCTTCGCCGACATGGTCCTGATGTTATGGATATGTCCAATCCTGGATGACTGTCTTATTAACCTCCTTTTTTCAATATAGTTGAATATGGCTCTGATTTTCCGTAGTTGCACTGTTGACATTATAAGACTCTCAATTGTTGTCTCTTCTATGTTTTTTCATGTATTTTCCTATATGTTCATATTTCTTCATCCCAACTCTCTTTTTATTCCTGATGTGTTCATATTTTTCACCCTCATGTTTCTCTTCTATCAACAGGTGCTTCCCTCCATCACTTCGCTTCGTGTTTACCCTCTTATCCCCTCGTGCTACCTTTCTTGGATGTCATCATATTTGAGGTTTGATGTTTGCTCTGGATGTTCTCGTCGTCGTCTCCTGCCATCACCACCCCCCTTCCTGTTCGGTTTTCTTATTTCTGTAAGTATGTCTTTCAGTCTTTCGTCTCGGACATGTACTGTCTCTTTTCTCTCTACTGACTCTATCCTCCTTCCTGCTTCCAATTCCATGAACTCCTCCCCACTCAACTCTTTTTCTTACTTCTACCATTTCCTCATTTACATATTTTTCTTCATTGGTTCTTTCTTTCTATCCTCATCATTGCTCACATCCTTGACTCCTTTTCTCTCCTCATTTTTCTTTTCTACTTTTCTCATTTCTTCTCAATTGTATTTGTATGCATTATTTAGCATGTTGTTTATAGCTGTTCTCTGATTTGTTTCATTCCGTGTAACAACATGGAACGTTAAGGGTTTAAATAATACCATTAAAAGGCAGAGGGTTCTCTCGCATTTAGCAAGACTTAAAACTGATGTTGCCCTCCTTCAAGAAACTCATCTTTCTGAACCGGAGGCTTTAAAACTTAAACGTTGCTGGGTGGGTCATGTTCTTTGTTCACCTACTACTTCTAGGAAGAATGGAGTTGTACTCTTGTTGCATAAAAAGTTAAATGTTTCTTCGATTGCTCATGAATGTGATGTTGATGGCCGTTGGCTTATTGTTAATTTACTTATTGATAACATTCCTCTCACCCTTTTTAATGTGTACGCTCCCACTGCAATTGATAAATCTTTCTGGCCTACTATTTCTACCAAAGTGTCTTCCCTTACTGGAGAGTATATACTCCTCGCTGGAGATTGCAATCAGATTGTCGATCCTTTCCTTGATAGACACTCAAAAGTTAAATTTACCCCCTCTAGAATGCACACGCAATTTCTCAACTCATTTAATAATAATGCCCTTGTAGACATTTGGAGACTTTGTAACCCCGACCTTCGTGAATATAGTTTCTTTTCCCCTCCTCACCAATCCCAATCTCGTATTGATCATATATTTCTCAGTAAACCCTTATCCCAACACGCTATCCGCTCAGAGATTGGTTCCATTCTGCTCTCCCACCATTCCCCTGTTTTTGTAGATCTTGACTTACTTCCATTCTCCCCTCACTCTGGCAGATGGCGTTTTAACAATGCTTTACTTACAGACCCCACTTTTAACGCTGACTTTACTGCTTTTGCTAAGGATTTTTTTTCTTTTAAATCAAACCCCTGATTCTCCCTTTGTTATAGTTTGGGACTCATTTAAAGCAGCCTCTAGGGGTTTTATTATTAATTTTGTGTCACGACGGAAAAAACTACATGCGGCCAAATCGGAGAAAATTTTAGCTGACATTAAGACTTTAGAACAGGCCTATTTCACCTCTAAATCTGACTCCTCCCTTAAAGCTCTTATTGATGCCAAAATCTCTTTTAACAAATTTACAACAGAAGCCGCTTCTAATATTCTTTTTTTTATTTTTTTTATTTGTTTTTATTGCAGAATTAGAAACCATTGCATACAATAGCTCAACCAGCACACTCATGGTGTCCCCCCGCATCAATCGGAGGAGCTTAGGTCATACACAGCCATTCAGCCCGCATCCCGGAGGCCGGGCGGCACAGTGTTCCAGTTGTTAGCAAGACATCATGGTGAGCGTCCCTGAGGGACAATGGTCGAAATCTCTTTATGTATCTGCATTTTACCCCCCCAACCCCTAACCCGTCCCCAACACCATCCAACATAGTCTAACATCCCGGTTCCATGGCGATACCGCAATCCCGTCCCCCAGTCCCTGCGAGGGCCTTATCGTGTCCGTTCCATGCGCCCCTGCCCCTGCTCCGCTATCTACCCATGCTCCACAGACCCATTAGACAGTCACAGGTCCGGAATTGCCCCCGTTGCCGATCTGGATCCCGGCTCCCAACCCACCCCTCAACAGCCCTAGAACAACCCCTGACCCCCCCCCAGCAACCGCTAATGGTGTGTGCCATGTTCCTGACTCTTGTATGGGTCCCGCTACAGATCCACTTATACCTCCGTACTCGTAAGCCTCGCAGTGTCCTCATGTCCTATCCATTCAGTCCTCATCGTCCACCAAGGAGTCACGCAAAGCCTGTACTATCAATTCCCATGCACGCGCTGATTCCAGGCTCTTTTCGTTGTCAAGCTTGATAGCCTGCCTCATACGGAGCACACTCTCGCATTCAGACCACCTCAGCAAGTCATTCGTCCACCTCCTCACAGACGGTCCCTCCCTGGACTTCCAGTGCCAGGTAATCTCTCTCTGCGCCAGTATCAGCCCTAGGTCAATAAATTTACTTGTCGCCGCTTCTAATATTCTTCTCAAATGTAACTCTAGGTACTACGGTGGTAAAAATAAAATGGGGAAGCTCCTGGCCAACTATCTAAAGATTCGTAAGGAACGCACAAAAATTCAGTCTATTAAAACCTCTTCTGGTGAATCCACATTTAAAGATAAAGAAATTCTTGCAGAATTCGCTAAATTCTATGATACGCTTTATACTCCTGAGCAAACTCCTACTCCTGGTGATCTTCTTGCCTATTTTCAATCCATACCTTCTCCCTCAACCTCACATGTTGATTTTCACACTTTAGAACGTGATATTTCTCTTTCTGAAATTTCCCATGCTGTTTCTAAACTTCATCATGGTAAATCCCAGGGCCCTGATGGTTTTACAATTGAGTTTTACAGTCACTTCGCCTCTCTTCTCCTCCCCAAACTCCTACTTTTATTTCAATCCTTTTCCGATTCCGGCTCTTCTAGCGGTTCCTTCCAACAAGCCTTAATTTGCTTAATTCCAAAGGATGATAAGGACCATTCCCTATGCAAAAACTATAGACCAATATCTTTGGTCAATACTGATTATAAGATTCTAGCAAAAATATTAGCCCTACGTATGGACTCTCTCTTACCGGACATCATCGGACCAGAACAATCTGGTTTTGTCAAAGGACGTCTCTCCTCAGATAATTCTCGAGTTTTTTTTAACATACTTGCTAAATCTTCTTCACTCACTCTTCCTTTTGCAGCTATCTCCCTTGATGCGGAGAAGGCTTTTGATCGCATTGGTTGGGATTTCATGTTTCAGGCTTTACGTTGGATTGGTATTCCTCCTAAATTCATCTCTGTTATCTCCCTGCTTTACTCTAATCCTCAAGCTTCTATTTTTGTTAATGGCATGTCTTCGGATTATTTCTCCCTCCATAGAGGAGTTAGACAAGGATGCCCACTATCTCCCTTACTTTTTATTTTGGCTTTAGAACCCTTCCTTACGAAAATTTGTTTAGACAACACTATTTCTGGTTTTCCTTTTGGTTCCCAACAAGTCAAGCTCTCGGTTTATGCCGATAATATTCTTTTCTACTGCTCTGACCCTGCTACTACCATTCCCTCTTTTCTTCAACAAGTCTCTTCATTTTCTGCGGTCTCCGGATATCGTTTGAACGCTGATAAATGTGAGATTCTGCCTTTAAATCCTCTTTGTCAGAAGCACTTTTTCTCTTCTACAGGTTTTTCGTGGCAACCTTCCAAAATTAAATACTTGGGAGTTTGGTTTGCTCCTTTGTTATCTGAAACTCTCAAGCTAAACTTTGATTATGTATATAAGAAAATGGATGCAGCTATCACTCGTTGGCATCCACTCTTTTTGTCCTGGTGGGGTCGCCTCAATTCTATAAAAATGATGCTATCTCCCCTCCTTCTTTATACTATTTCCATGCTCCCTTTACACATCCCTCTCTCTTTCTTTAAGAAAATTGATTCCCTACTACTGAAATTCCTCTAGAACGGCAAAAGATCCCGAATAGCCCTTGCTTCATTACGCAAAGACAAAGCTCACTCTGGAGTCCGCTTCCCTGATTTCAAACTTTATCATCGCGCTTTTTCTCTGAAACAAACGACTCGCTGGTTATCATCTGATTTATCACATCATCCCCCTGTCTGGTTAAGCATGGAATCCTCTTTCATCTCTCCTTTCACATTTCAGGAATTCTTATCTTTTACATCCTCCTTAACTCGTCTTCGCTCCCCTATTCTTTCACATTCTCGTAGTCTTCTTTCCCCTTACGTCTCGTCCTCTTACTCATCTCTCCTTTCTCTTCATGAACAACCGATTTGGAATAATGTTCTTCTTAAAATAAAAAACCGTACCATTTATTGGAAAACTTGGCATTCTCGAGGTCTTTCCAGGATATCTCAATTAGTGTCTCAAGGTAAACCTCTTTCATTTCAACACCTTCAATCTCTTTTCTCTCTACCCGTTTCTGCCCGCACTCAATATGACGCCCTTTACCCAGCCTTACTTTCATACCTTCGAGCTCTTCCTTCCTCTAACGAAATTCCGGCAACTTGTAGACCCACTTCCCTTCTATTGGCCGCGTCTCCTTCTGCTTCCGCCTTATATAATTCTTTTCGTCTTACCAATGATAGATTAAAATCTCGTACTGAACTCGCTTGGGAGCTGGACTTTTCTCAGACATGGCCGGTTCCTCTTTGGGACAAAATTTGGACTAAACTCCATAGAACTTCCAGAGCTGCTAACACTACCCAGACTTTATTTTTTATTTACCATAGAAGTTTATTTACTCCACTCGCCCTTTCCCGTTTCGCACCAGACTCTCCCTCCTCCTGTTGGTCCTGTCCATTCCCCTCTGCTGATCTCAAACATATGTTGTTCGAATGCCCCCCTATTTCCCAGTTCTGGCAGTTGGTCTGGAAGCAAATCCAAAAGATTTTTCAATTCCAGATCCCTTTTTCGCCTTTACTAGTTTTTCTGGGTTCCCTCTCGTCAGAACTTCCCCATCCCTCCAGCCATTACTCTTTACTTGACCTCTTCCTTGCTATAGCTTTTCATATTATTACCTCTAATTGGAAACAAGCTGCGAATGTTACCTATCAATCCTGGTGGAATGCAATTTGTTTTAATCACCGTTTAGACACCAATTACGTATCTCCCATTTCCTTGGCTATTAAACGTGACCTACGTTGGCTTCCTTTGGTAACATATCTCTCTTCTTCTGCTCCTGTTCCTCCCTCTCCTGCTCCGGACACAGTTGAAGTCCGTAAACCCCCATGACTTCCTCATTACTTATTTATTCATACTTGTATTTGATTATTATTATTATATTCATATATATTGTATTTTTGCTTATACACTCCTATTTTTATGATATGTTCATGTTTTCTCATGCTTGTAATGCTTATTTTTATGATGTTTTTATTTTAATGTTTATTCCTGACATTTGCTTATTGTAACTTTTCTCTTTCCTTCCCTTTCCCTTCATTTCCCCTTTTTTCTTCCTCAATAAATCAAACTTTAAAAAAAAAAATGTGTATTATTATTTTGGGTGCGTGGAAGGAGAGACGGCTGTTCAGGTATGCGGGTCCACACTGGAGAGCATGCACTCTTACTGGAACCGCTGGGCTTCTGAGGTGGAGAGAGGCTAGGGCGTGCTGATGACTAAGTGGTACAAAGGGGAAAGAGGAACATTTTCCACCGAAACAACAAAGGAGTTCTTGCTGTGGTGCGGACAAAAGAAGTTATTCCTGTGGTGCACAGGCATTCTGCTCATTCCATACCCGAATCTTCTACTTTACTGCATTATGGTAGTACTGTCTCGAGTACTACTATTACTATTTAAACCAGCCTTGCTACTTCTCAATGTGCACTCGCTCCTCACTCATCGAAGAACAAGCTTTTGCAATGCAATAGGTCCTGCATTAGTGAAAGTTTTAGCTACTGGCGTTACAAATGACTTTGTTAGATTTCTGTTTTTGGTACAAAAATATCCCAGCAGCAACATCAGTAATAAAATAAATTCCACGAAGCAAGGAAAGGATGCAATACCACAGGCTGAGTTAGATACCACTGGGGAGTTGTAAGGGACCTCTATTAGCCACATCAGGTACTGCACTCTTAATGCAATATCATTTGCGATGGCAATAGCTCAAACTTACACTAATGCGAGACCTATTGCATTAGAAATGCTTGTCCTACTTTGCATGCGTGTGCAATTGCAGAGCACACATACAAAGCAGGAAAAGTGTTAAAAAATAGTTTTCTGTACTGGAAGGGTCCACTTCCATTACAAAAACTATTCCTTAAAGAACACAAACTCCCTTGCGCTATGGTACAATGGTGTGTGCTTTGGTGCAAAGCAGTAAAAAGTGCGCCAGTGCAGGGAGAGAGGAAAAACGCACCACATCCTAGAAGATATGGCACTGTGCTGCTCTCTTCCATGCATGCAAAGCAGTGCAACTTTAGCTGCTGCACCATATTACTATTTAGTAAATCAGAACCATAATAACCAATAGCAAACAAAGAGACTTAGGGCCAAATGCATGTAGCTATTTTAGGTTCGCAAAAAGGCCGATTTTTAGAATCGGGCGTTTGCGATCTTATATGGCCGGGATGCCCGCCACCCCCTCCCAACACTGATTCCCAATGGGAGAAGACAGACACAGGTTTGAACTTTTGGAAGGCGGGGGGGAGTTACCCCCCCGGCCGTATTTATTAAAATATGAAACAAAATTTAAAACATTAAATAAAAAGTTTCATAAATTATGTACAATTTTACTTTCATTACATTTTGATGAAGACATGTTCTTTGGCTAACCTTAACAGATCTCTAATACAAAAGGTTTCCTAGCCGAGTCTAGCATCCTGAAAATGCATACATTCTAAATTAAAATTGTACATCCTAGCATTAAGGGCCAACGGCAAGGTCTTAACCGGTGTCAGATCCCTACTACCAAAATCCCGCCCTCAGGGTGTGAGTGGCGCATGCGCAGAGGACTTTACCCTCGTTGCCAACTGTAACTCCCGCCCTCACGGTGTGAGTGGCGCATGCGCAGAGGACTTTACCCTCGTTGCCAACTGTAACTTCCCTTGTCGTGGGGGCCCCCTTTCACTCGACGCCATCTTAAAGGTCGTCCGAGTTCCCGTGTGAGGTATCTGTAGGAAGGACAGCGTGGACTCCCCCCCATCCCCACACTCTCTCCCGCCAGAGCGGATATCCGGCCCCCAGGAAATTCGTAGGAGGGGCATCCAGCCGTCTCCCCCCTGGGAGGGGTCTATGGCCGTCTCCCCTTAGGCGACCCATCCTTAGTGGGTGCCGCCTCCCCGTGGAAGGGGCCAATGGCCGCCTCCCCCCGGGCGATCCCATCCATTCTGGGTGGTGCCCCCCTCTAGGGACCTTGAAATTACTGCTCACCGATCATGACCTTACCGCCACAGGCCGGATAGTTGACCGACTATCCGGACCCCCCACTCCTCCTAAAGGTCATGCTTTCTCAAACCCCTTAGTCATGCTATGAAGTCTCCTATTAGTAAATCATTCCCCTCCCTGGACAGGTGAACCCCATCATCCAGATACATGTGATCACCCCGAATACACCCGTGAGGAATGCTATGCAACTGCGCTGAGCGAAACAATTTCCCAATTTTATTGTTGACCCTCTTCACCGAGTGGTTCAACGCTGACACTGAGAGACCCCCCCGCCAAATTTTCCTGGGGATCATGTGTGACCAGGCAATCGTGCACCCCGGGAGTTTCTTAGCCAACCAGCTAACTGCCGACAGGACGTGTTCTAATAACACGCGTCTTCCCAACTTCACTAAGTCATTGCCCCCCAGGTGTACTATGACTACAGATGGCGGTGACCTTTGCCGCCCTAAAAGACCCTCCAAAAAAGATTGAAATCGGTCAAAACAGAGGCCGCCCTTCCCATGAAAGGTCACTCTGTACCCGTATTCCCCAGATGCGTGAATCGCGTCACCTCTCTTGAATACGTCCCCGGCGCGCCTCACATATGAGTGGCCCACGACCCATACCACTCTCTCTCCAGTGGGTGATCCTCGACCGCTAGTCTCGTGGTGTTGCGTCGACTCCCAATTCCGCCCCGCGTGACAGGCTTGCGAAACTGTAATTCAAACAAAAAGACAAGAAGCGTGAGTGCATGTCAAGTGACTTTCACAACATGTGCAATCGCACATACCTTTTGAAGCAATTCGAGGACTAACGGCCCAGCTGTTTCACTTCCTCCGCGCTCTGACCCCGGGCCGTAGCCTCAGTAGCAGCCCCTATCCTAAATGAGTGGGTCCCAAAATCGCTCGGGTCCATGCCTGCGGCAGCGATTGTCAGCGCTAGCACCCTCTGAAACTGAAATCTCGTCAGTGGGGTACCATCATTGTGCCTAAGCAGGCTCCCCCCCCATGTGGCCGTCCTCTGTGCCAAGTATTCCTCTAAACACTTTATCGGACAAGTGGGGGACCCTTGTGTGCGCTGCACGACAATACCATCTCTCATAGCTTCCTGATCAGTTTTGGACCTGGCTATCGAGATTACCATCAAATCACCCCTTATTTGTACGTGATCCCTGCACAAGCCTCCCTCCATATCCTTCTTGTTCCTCGCCACGAGTTTGCTTACCCGCATAGCCCCATGGAATGCCAAGGCGAAAGCTGCCCGGAACAGAACTGCTTCGAAAGGGGAGGAGCACGTTACATCCAGCTTTGCCAAAAGCAGAGACAATCTGTCTAAGCCAATCGGGCGTCTCGTATCTTGCTTGCGACCCTCAAGGCGTTGCCAGCCCCGGAGTGCCTTCCTAACCAAAAAGGAACCTGTCGGGTCACTTATGCCGTGCAGCTGTGCCATGAACGAAATGGCCGCCCTATGTCTATTGGCCGTTGCCGCTGATCGGCCTTCTCTGTGCAGCGCTATCAGGAACCCCAGGAAGGATTCCTCTTGGCCCCAGCTCTGCCTCCCTGTCGGACCCAAAAATGTGCAGTAGGAACGAAACGCTCCTTCGTAAGCCTTCCTTGTCCTGGGAGCTAAGCTGGCTGCCACGAGGTCTTGTAATCCGGGGCACCGATTAGCCATAGCGTTTCGGGGAACGGTGCCGCCACTAGGTCCGCTGTGGGTAGATAGCCCCTGAAAGCCTGCATGTGTGAACGAGAGAGTGCATCAGCCGCATTATTCAGTACACCTGGCACATGTTTTGCCCTGAATTGTACATTCAATTTCATGCAACGTAAAACAATTTCTTTTAACAATCTCAAGATCCACTTGCAGCGGGCAGCCTGCTGATTAATGCACTCAACCACAGTCATATTGTCAGACCAAAACACCACTGATCGGTCCCTAAAGTCGTCTGGCCATGCCATCAGAGCAACCCAAATAGGAAATAGCTCCAAGAACCCAATGTTACCTGTTAGACCGCTGGAGTGCCACCACGTCGGCCATACTTGCGCCGACCATTGGTTACCAAAGATGGCGCCAAATCCCACGCTCCCAGCTGAATCGGTCCACAAACCTAGTTCATCCGATGATGCTGGTGGTTTGTTCCACACAACTCGATCGTTGAAGTCCACCAGAAATGCCAACCAAATGTGCATATCCTGGCGAACCTCTGCCGACAGTCTCGTACGGTAGTGACCCTCCCTGAGGCCCACCATAGCTTGTGCAATAGAGCGTGAGAAGGGGCGGGCCATCGGTATCACCCTTAAGGCAAAGTTAAGCTGACCCACTGTTTGCTGTAACTGGTGCAGGGTCACTTTCTCCTTGCCCAGGCATTGCGTCCAGGAAGCCCTAAACTTGGCTACCTTTTCCATTGGTAAACGGAAACATCCTTCCACAGAATCGAGCTCAATTCCCAGAAACTCCAGTGAAGTAGATGGTCCAACCGTCTTACCTGGTGCCAATGGGACTCCGAATTCCCGCATGAGGATGCAGAAGTCCTGCAGCGCCTGCGCACATTTCGTGCTGCCGGCCGCTCCCAAGAACAGGAAGTCATCTAGATAGTGCATAACATGTCTATGCCCTGTGGCCTCGGTGAATGCCCACTCTAAAAAACAGCTGAACATTTCAAAATAGGCACAAGTCCCTTGAAACGCAAAACCTAGCAAGCGCTGGTCCCGCGGTGTACCGGGAGTAACCTGAATGCCGATTCGATGTCCGATTTCGCCATCAGTGCTCCGGGGCCCAGATGATTTAATATGGCCACGGCATCGTCGAACGATGCGTACCGAACCGAACAAATTTCTGGGTTAATGGCTTTGTTCACCGAGTAACCCCTTGGGGCAGACAAGTTGTGAATGAGTCTAAACTCCCCTGGGTCTTTCTTTGGAACCACTCCTAGCGGTGAACACACGAAGTCCGCCACCGGCGGGGATTGAAAAGGCCCCGCCACCCGCCCCAAGCTGACTTCTTTAGAAATTTTCTTTGCTGCTACGCTTGGGTTATGTTGGACAGATAGCTGATTTTTACAAAAGGAGTCCCCCCGAAAATCCCCCGCCGGGATGTTGAAGCCATATAGGAATCCATTCCTCAAAACCCGGGCGGATACATGATCAGGATATTTGTTCAACCAAGGAGTCAGAGCCATGATGTCGACAGGTGTAGGCATGTGGTTCCTATGCATCACCTCACTCTTGCTTAGACCCCCCCTTTTCCTCCCGTTCCGCTGTTCTTTGATCTACAGCTACTCTCCGGGTGTGAGGGGTTCCCACATCCTGCACACGCATGCCTGAACCTACATGTTCCCTGGGGCCTGTTACAGTTGCCTCTATTGAAGCCCCAACAAACCCCCCGCTTGCCACCATTTCCACCGGCCTTGGGCTGAAATTCCCCACCGGCGCCAGCTCGAAAGGGCAACGCAGGCTTTTGGCAAACTGACCCCGGCCCGCTCCCGCCCGGCGAGGACGTACCCGCCGCACCAGGCAAGAGTTGCTTGTGCCATGACACCGAGTCGAGGCAGTCCCAGGTCAAAGTTGCATCAAACTCTTTCGCTTTTCGGAATTTCATGTCATATCCTTTCCACTCGTCCCCCCCATACATGGTATAAAAATCCATAATCCTATTCTGGTAACAAGACAACTCGGTCATTACTTCTGGCTTTCGTTCACCCATGACTGCCGTAAATATCGAAAAGGCCTTCACCCAGTTCGCTACGGTCTCATCGACCCTAAATTCCGCCATCTTGGCCCGCCATACGCTGGGGTGCCATAAGTCTTTCTGGGATTTGGCATATTCCATCTGGCGATGGTCAGTCAACAATGAAAACATATTCACATATTTTTCCCCCCATATCATTTCCTTTGTGACCGCTGGGATGTGCTGGGCCACCCTTTCGCGCCTTGAAGGTAATGAACCTTCCCCTGCCATTGGCAAACGGTTGCTTACCGGGTTCGACCGTCGTGTCTGCTGCCTTTTCCCGGCAAACCGTTGGTACTCCTGGCGCCACCTGTGGGGGAACAAAAGGAACATTCGCCGTCCCGGCTTCCCTCGACTGCCGTAACTGCTCGATTATTAATCTAGCCTCCTCGGCCGGGTCCTCCGCGGCCACTGCCCCTCCTGTTTTTTTCTTGAGCCAGGGTAACACTGCCGCTAACTGAAGAGCCAGTTCTGGGGGCATTTGATCATCATTAACCGGGGTGATTACCACAGGAATTGGCAAGCCTATTTCCGGAACCGGTACCGGGATGTCTGCCGGTGTGATGGGGGCGGGTGGGGGCACCTCAGGAACCGGATCCTCCCTGGAAACCGCCCTCCTCTTAATACGCTTCCCCCTACCCTCAGGGACGACTCCCGCAAAGGCCGGGCCTATTACCTTCTTAGGGCGGCCTGAGGGATTGCTCTGGGCCGCCAACTGTTTCTTAACTTCGGCCAAACCTCGACCGATCGAATCAACTTTACCATGTTTTCGGTCCATGATTGCCATTCGGTTCAACAAGGTGCGTAGTACCTTCTCCAGCTCGGAGCTCTTTCCCGCTTTTTTGCCGGCCATAGCTTCGTTTATTCCGCTTAAGTCGATCAATGAGGTCCCAGATCCTCCGAACTCCTGATCACTGAAATAGAAAAAACAAGATTACAAGTTCTCAAAATTGCCGCTTGTTCCGTCGAGGGCTCACGAGCGACGAGTGGTGCAGCCTTCAGAGCACAGGAACAAGAGGATGCTTCTTCGGATTCCCGCTCTATTTATCCGTCTGCGGGAGGGCGGGGACCCTCCTCTGGTACGCCCACTGGGTGCGGTCTTCCGTGCGGGTGTCTAGGACAACCCCTCCTGGGCGGGAAAGGGCGCGCCCCGGCTACGCCACTTTAGGCATACCAGCCGAGCCACGCCTCCCGCCCAAAATGGTTTCCCGGGGAGTTCGGGGCACCCATCCATACGTTCGGGGGGACCGAGTGGTCGCCCCTTTCCAAAAAAGGCTTTTCAGATGTATCAAACCCTATTTTGCGATTCAGTAACCTGTTCTCAAATCGCAAAATGGGCGTGTTTTGGGTGTCCCTACCAAATTCTGAATTGCAGCAGTATGTATGAATATTTTGTGACCGTGAATGCGGTCGCAAAAAATTTGCATTATATCACTAACTTCAAGTTGGTGGTAACCCATTTGCAAATGGGAAGGGGTCTCCAAAGGACCACCTTCCCTTTGGAAATGGTAGCGAAAACGTTTCTTAAGATCAGGCAGTGGTCCCACTGACCACTGCTTACTCTTAAAAAATGAAAAGAAAACGTTTCATTTTTTTCTTTTAAATGCAACCTGTTTTACTTTAAGGAGAACGTGCTGCTTTAAAAAAAAATATTGCTTTATTGAAAAGCAATCACGGACATGGTACTCTGCTGACCGAGCAGGCCACCATCCCCGTGATTTTTAGCGTTTCCTCGGGGATCACAAATTGCGATCTACCTCAATATTATTAATGAAATAGGTCGATTTACGGCCCCCTAGGAATCGCTAAATGACACTCTATACGTTTGTAACAGCAATTACCTAATTGCGATTCGCAGAAAATCGCAATTAGGTAATCGCTATTACAAATGTTGATACATGTGGTTCAGAAATACTTTTCTGGCATGATCAAAAATTTAACTGACTCTTTCCTCAAGCAATGGTCATGTAGCATGACCCAACCAAGCTAACTGTTGAAAGATGCCGATTGAAAGCCCCCTCCTTTCTATGTTTTTTGTCTTGATGACATGAGCCCTTGGCAACAGATAAAGCAGCCTGTTGTCACCGCTAAAAATGAACATGAGAGTTTATAAGGAGCTTGCCTTTCAGATGCCTTAAATCTGTGCAGATATCTGGCGCCTGCATTGCATTGACAAGTTTGCTTTGGATTCTTAAGCCTGGGATTAGAAACTGGAGACATGGGCCTTTTTAAGTACGGCATTAATTGCGTTGCACTTGTCATTACCACCATGGAAGAGAAATCCGAGATGCGACCTCTGTTATTCATGGCTGCAGGAAGTGAGCTCACGTTTGGTGACACAGGAATTTTATGAATCTGGCTGTTTGTTTCTCACAGTGGTTAGTGATGTCACTGCCTGTACTTAATGAAAGATGAAGCTACTAAACAGGTATAGTTTTTATATAGCACACAATCATCAGAATCAACTCTAGGCGCCTGATTTTTGCGCTTGTGAAAAGTGACAGATTAATGGTGCTAGAAGTGAAAGCCCTCCATGGCAGTGCAAGACCTTCACACTATCTGTCCATGTGCATAGAGCACCTGGCACCATCTTTCCTCTGCTCGATGCCAAGCCCATTAGTTCATGGAGTCGTAGCTCTGCGACTACATGCCTACCAGCGCTACTAACCATGATCCTCTTCGGAGTGCGGCACTGGGGTGGCTTCTATACTAATGGACAATGATGCCTTACAGATCCTTGACATAGGGGCTGTCTCTGCTCCTCAGGGAGATTGAATCGTCCATCATTCCACTGCTGTGGGTGGAAATTCGCCTCAGTGACAGTTCACAAAACCCTCCTTTACCCTGCATGAGCCCTGAACATAAAGCGTGTTTGTCTTTTCAGATTAAACCCAATGTTAAATCCTTCCGTAAAATATGGTGAATTCACCAGGCCCAGTATTAGCATTAATAACAGGCACTTCCACCATATTTTAAACATTTCTGGAAATACTGGGTATTTGCCATTGGAAACATTGGGACCTGTTCACAAGGGTAAATACATATGTGCATATTTAATGACTTGTATATGCACTATTACACAATGGCTGTACACCATTTCGAACTGTAGATTTACATCTAGGTGCAGACTTACAGGTCTCTCTCTCTCTCTCTCTCTCTCTCTCTCTCTCTCTCTCTCTCTCTCTCTCTCTCTCTATATATATATATATATATATATATATATATATATATATATATATATATATATATATATATATATTTCTATATATATATATATACATAAATATATAACTGAGTGGCGAGAGACACTTTGTAGTTATGGTAGGGGTGGATAGGGATTTTGGGGATTTGCTTTCCCTTAATAACTTTGTACCCATTTAATGAATGTCTGTGAAACTTTGTAGACCTGATGCCCCCATTTCATTGTCAGAGTACTGAAATTTTTTTGGTGTTTGGTCGTGGAGGTGCAAAGAAAAAAGAAGGGTCGTAAAATCGGGCATTAAATCCAATGCATTTGACAAAAACTTTTATATTTCGCGTACCTCAAAAACCTTCAGTCAGATTTTAATTCAATTTGGCAGGATTATCTATATTAGGGTGTGCAGATGCTTTTGTCGGGCACGACAGGTAAGTATTTTTAAAGTATGAAGTGTTTTAAACGTTGTGATATCTGTGGCTGCTGGAATACCATGGTAAGTAAGTATATATTTTTTTGTACAGTTAATTTAAACCATTACAAACATACATCACGAAACACATAACACATTTTTCGTAATGACAGTTTAAATCAAGTAAGAAGCCGCTACTAAAAGCAAAAAGAAAGGCTTTAACAAAATCCTAAATAAAAAATGCAAACTGTCACTTTATGAAGGTGAGTAGGGGAGAGGTGTGGCACTATGGCCAGGACGACTGGCGCTGGATGCTGGGGAACACGGTTCGATCCCCGGCTGCGGCGGCAGGGGTCTGCCAAGCACCATGCAACTCTGGGCAATAGTTCGCTTAATCTTTCCAACTGCCCCCAGCGCCTTGAGACCCCGTCGTGGGTGATTCGTGCGAAATACAAGTACTGGATTTACATTTTTACATTAGTTGCAGGGCCGACCTGCTCCACGACTTTAAATGTATGCTTCTTGGCAGTGTGTTTTTAACCTGCAGGAAACAAGTGCAGGTATATGCCGGAGAAAGCGCTGACTGCGTAGGTGACTTAATGACCAAGAGTAGAGCAGCCAGGGAAACCCACTGAAGGAAGGTGAGTCTTCTTTGTTAGTTAAAACCTATGTACTCAAGTAAAGCACATACATTCATACATAGTACCATGGTACAACAAGGTATATAACGATGACAAGTCATTAGTTGATTGGCTAATGATTGCCTTTACAAAAGTTAAAGGCAGCCATGTTGTTTTCAGCTTGAGTTTCCCTGTGTTCTGCGTTACGCCTTTCAACCTCAGTAAGTATTATGTTTGGCATTTCTCCCTACCTATTACCACTTTAGTACAGTGGAAATAGGTAGGGAAAAATAATTATAAGTTTATGTATATTAAAAAGAACACCTTCCTGCACGTTGATATAGCAAGGTTTCAGGTACAGAAACTTGCTCTGACTCATTCCTCTCGAAATAACATGTAAATAATTAATCAACATGTTTTGTTTATACTAATAATTATATTACACAACATTTTTTGTAAGATGGGGAAGCTTGTCTATGTGCTTTTACTAATAGTAACCTGAGTGTCCTAAAATGGCTGCCGAAAATCTGGGAACTCTTTTGCGCATGCATCCGCCACATCTACGTGGTGTGATGTCGTTCGCTTCTGGTGGAAACTTCTTGCATCTGCGCACTAGTGCTAAGATGGCCGCTTCATGCTTTCTCATACTAATGCACATGCTGCTGCTTGTATTAACACTCATGTGTTTAGCTTAATCATTAATGCTATAGTTAAAATTAAGTAATGGGGTTAGATCAGAGATAAGTGGTATACAGTGCATTCATTTATTTTTGAAATCTAATTTGTCTCTCTTTGATTTTATTATTAGCAAGTATTTGGGCCTAAGGGAGACATGAACAGCCATATTGAAAACGATTCGCGCAAGCGCAGGGAACTTTGAGAGACCTCGAGCAATGACATTGAACTGATGCCAGTGACTGTCTTTCCGGCAAGGCACCTGGGAACCACAACCCATAACCTGTGAAAGGACAACGAATTGCAACTTTATTAAACTTTGTATATTAAAATGAAATAATATTGCTGGGTAAAATAACATTCATGGGAAAGTAAGTTATGGGCAGGAACTTGATCAATATACGTCAATGAAAATTACCTCATCTTAGTATGGTGTGATTACCTCTCCTCGTCTTTCTGACCAATCAAATGAAGGGAACACATAGAATTCACTACATTTAGGGGTGGTACTTTGCCCAGAAAGTGGTATAACTAAGGTAGGCTTAGTTAGTTATTTTGTCTATCTTGTCACAGACCTGTCACTGACCCAATGTTGGAAATGGCCCTTTTGCGGGGTTATCCCCAAACTTTTTGATCCTTCCTCCCTTGTGTTTCCTGACCTGTATTTATTGGCAATAGGACTCTGAGTACTTTACCACTGTTGATCAGTGCTAAAGTGCATATGCTCTCCCTATAAATTATTACTGTGATTGGTTATCCATGATTGGCATATTTGTTTTACCTGTAAAGTCCCTAGTAAAGGGCACTGAGTGTGCCAGGGCTGGTAATTGAAATGCTACTAGTGTGCCTGCAGCATGTATTGTGCCACCCACATGAGTAGCCCTAAAAAGGTCTCTGAAGCCTGCCATTGCAGTGCCTGCACGCAGTTTGTTGACCTGCCATTTTGCGCTGGCAAGTGCCCACACTTGCCAGGCCCTACCCTTCCCTTTCTGTGCACATAGGACACCCCTATAGTAGGCCCAAGGTACCCCCCTGGGTAGGGTGCAATGTATAGGACATGTACTGATGTGTGTAACATGTCCTAATAGTGAAATACAGCCAATTTCGTTTTTCACCATTTAAAGGCCATTTTGCCCATAGCACAAAATGGGGAAGGCTGTGTACCATTTGACCAGCCTATCTTCCTATAGGAACAAGATGGAGACATGGAGTCTGATACCCTTGAATTCAGAATTTAATAACACATCTTTTAGTAAAGATGGTTTTTAAATCCTGCGTTTAGAGATGCCACTTTTAGAAAGTTGCTATTTTTCTGTTCAAACCTTCCTGTGTGCCTCTGCCTGGTTGTGAATTGACTGTCTGGCTTTGGGGAGTGACAGGGGCTCGTGTAGTGACATGGCTCCAGGAGTCTGGGTGTGTCAGCCCTAGTTTGATTAGGCCCATCTGCATTTAGAGAGGTGGGTGGGGAGATCCCTGTAGCTGAGTAGAGCTGTGCCTGCCTCCACAAAGGACTGGCTCCACCTCCTGATGGGGGTCTGAGGACCCTGGCCCCCTTTCTCAAAGGAATAAGTTGTGCACTGGCAGAATGCCCCCAGGGCTGGTTTGAAATAGGTCCAGAGCTCCCAACACATGAAGAACAAAGACTTTAGGGGTATAAAAGTAGGATTGAGACCCCTTGAAAATCAGAGTTCTACAATCTAGAGGAACCTCTGCCGGAAGTAGAACAGCTGGAGAAACTAAGGAAGATTGCCTTTGCTGTGTGCTCTGGGGCTGACCTGCTGTTTTGCTGATTTAACCAAAGGAGAGAATAAGGGGACTTTGCTGTGTGCTGTGATTCCCCCCACCTGCTTGAAACCAAGACTTTGCTGTGTGCTGTGTCTGATTAGAGTCTCCAAGGGCCTGAGAAGAGCTGGCCTCCTGTTTCTGGAACACAGGGTTACAAAAGTTCCCAAGAAGAACCAAGACGCTGTGAGCACGTCTTTATTCACAGCCTGTGCTTTACTACCAACTGCCTGCTGTGTGGGAGAATCGGTGTGCTCATCGGCACACAACTGACGCCGGCCGTAGGTCTGCTTTGCCTCCCACGTAATTAATCCCCCGAGTGTGCTGGTAACATCTTGGGTGGCCTGCCTACAACCTGCGCCCTGTGGGGGGGACTGCTGTGCCCCGAAACGCCAGGTATACAAATCACTGCCGCTGCCCGGGACAAAGAACAGCCGGAGAAACCCACCGCCATCGGCCCAGGGCCCGCTGACATCAAACGGTGTTGGATCTAGCCCTGATCTCTTGACTGGGTGAGAGCTTTCTGCTTAATTCAGAGACTCTGTCCCTCACCACCCCTTGTTGTAAATATTTTTGTCCACCCTAAGCGTGGAAGGGTATTCTCAGATGTGAGACCCTTGCTCATTGCACCATCAGGATTCAAGCAAACCGGGCCGAAGACGGCTGTAATGCCAGAAACCGGTCCCCGGGAGCTTGTTTCCTTCCCAGTGTAAGAATTGGCTTTTGTAGTTTGGTTTGCCCTGTTCCCATCATGCACTGGGACAGGAACAGACTAATTTGCATACAGCCAGGTTCTGAAACTGGGATGGTGCAGTGAGCTAAAAAACGGTGTTGGATCTAGCCCTGATCTCTTGACTGGGTGAGAGCTTTCTGCTTAATTCAGAGACTCTGTCCCTCACCACCCCTTGTTGTAAATATTTTTGTCCACCCTAAGCGTGGAAGGGTATTCTCAGATGTGAGACCCTTGCTCATTGCACCATCAGGATTCAAGCAAACCGGGCCGAAAACGGCTGTAATGCCAGAAACCGGTCCCCGGGAGCTTGTTTCCTTCCCAGTGTAAGAATTGGCTTTTGTAGTTTGGTTTGCCCTGTTCCCATCATGCACTGGGACAGGAACAGACTAATTTGCATACAGCCAGGTTCTGAAACTGGGATGGTGCAGTGAGCTAAAAAACGGTGTTGGATCTAGCCCTGATCTCTTGACTGGGTGAGAGCTTTCTGCTTAATTCAGAGACTCTGTCCCTCACCACCCCTTGTTGTAAATATTTTTGTCCACCCTAAGCGTGGAAGGGTATTCTCAGATGTGAGACCCTTGCTCATTGCACCATCAGGATTCAAGCAAACCGGGCCGAAGACGGCTGTAATGCCAGAAACCGGTCCCCGGGAGCTTGTTTCCTTCCCAGTGTAAGAATTGGCTTTTGTAGTTTGGTTTGCCCTGTTCCCATCATGCACTGGGACAGGAACAGACTAATTTGCATACAGCCAGGTTCTGAAACTGGGATGGTGCAGTGAGCTAAAAAACGGTGTTGAATCTAGCCCTGATCTCTTGACTGGGTGAGAGCTTTCTGCTTAATTCAGAGACTCTGTCCCTCACCACCCCTTGTTGTAAATATTTTTGTCCACCCTAAGCGTGGAAGGGTATTCTCAGATGTGAGACCCTTGCTCATTGCACCATCAGGATTCAAGCAAACCGGGCCGAAGACGGCTGTAATGCCAGAAACCGGTCCCCGGGAGCTTGTTTCCTTCCCAGTGTAAGAATTGGCTTTTGTAGTTTGGTTTGCCCTGTTCCCATCATGCACTGGGACAGGAACAGACTAATTTGCATACAGCCAGGTTCTGAAACTGGGATGGTGCAGTGAGCTAAAAAACGGTGTTGGATCTAGCCCTGATCTCTTGACTGGGTGAGAGCTTTCTGCTTAATTCAGAGACTCTGTCCCTCACCACCCCTTGTTGTAAATATTTTTGTCCACCCTAAGCGTGGAAGGGTATTCTCAGATGTGAGACCCTTGCTCATTGCACCATCAGGATTCAAGCAAACCGGGCCGAAGACGGCTGTAATGCCAGAAACCGGTCCCCGGGAGCTTGTTTCCTTCCCAGTGTAAGAATTGGCTTTTGTAGTTTGGTTTGCCCTGTTCCCATCATGCACTGGGACAGGAACAGACTAATTTGCATACAGCCAGGTTCTGAAACTGGGATGGTGCAGTGAGCTAAAAAACGGTGTTGGATCTAGCCCTGATCTCTTGACTGGGTGAGAGCTTTCTGCTTAATTCAGAGACTCTGTCCCTCACCACCCCTTGTTGTAAATATTTTTGTCCACCCTAAGCGTGGAAGGGTATTCTCAGATGTGAGACCCTTGCTCATTGCACCATCAGGATTCAAGCAAACCGGGCCGAAGACGGCTGTAATGCCAGAAACCGGTCCCCGGGAGCTTGTTTCCTTCCCAGTGTAAGAATTGGCTTTTGTAGTTTGGTTTGCCCTGTTCCCATCATGCACTGGGACAGGAACAGACTAATTTGCATACAGCCAGGTTCTGAAACTGGGATGGTGCAGTGAGCTAAAAAACGGTGTTGGATCTAGCCCTGATCTCTTGACTGGGTGAGAGCTTTCTGCTTAATTCAGAGACTCTGTCCCTCACCACCCCTTGTTGTAAATATTTTTGTCCACCCTAAGCGTGGAAGGGTATTCTCAGATGTGAGACCCTTGCTCATTGCACCATCAGGATTCAAGCAAACCGGGCCGAAGACGGCTGTAATGCCAGAAACCGGTCCCCGGGAGCTTGTTTCCTTCCCAGTGTAAGAATTGGCTTTTGTAGTTTGGTTTGCCCTGTTCCCATCATGCACTGGGACAGGAACAGACTAATTTTGCATACAGCCAGGTTCTGAAACTGGGATGGTGCAGTGAGCTAAAAAACGGTGTTGGATCTAGCCCTGATCTCTTGACTGGGTGAGAGCTTTCTGCTTAATTCAGAGACTCTGTCCCTCACCACCCCTTGTTGTAAATATTTTTGCCCACCCTAAGCGTGGAAGGGTATTCTCAGATGTGAGACCCTTGCTCATTGCACCAACAGGATTCAAGCAAACCGGGCCGAAGACGGCTGTAATGCCAGAAACCGGTCCCCGGGAGCTTGTTTCCTTCCCAGTGTAAGAATTGGCTTTTGTAGTTTGGTTTGCCCTGTTCCCATCATGCACTGGGACAGGAACAGACTAATTTGCATACAGCCAGGTTCTGAAACTGGGATGGTGCAGTGAGCTAAAAAACGGTGTTGGATCTAGCCCTGATCTCTTGACTGGGTGAGAGCTTTCTGCTTAATTCAGAGACTCTGTCCCTCACCACCCCTTGTTGTAAATATTTTTGTCCACCCTAAGCGTGGAAGGGTATTCTCAGATGTGAGACCCTTGCTCATTGCACCATCAGGATTCAAGCAAACCGGACCGAAGACGGCTGTAATGCCAGAAACCGGTCCCCGGGAGCTTGTTTCCTTCCCAGTGTAAGAATTGGCTTTTGTAGTTTGGTTTGCCCTGTTCCCATCATGCACTGGGACAGGAACAGACTAATTTGCATACAGCCAGGTTCTGAAACTGGGATGGTGCAGTGAGCTAAAAAACGGTGTTGGATCTAGCCCTGATCTCTTGACTGGGTGAGAGCTTTCTGCTTAATTCAGAGACTCTGTCCCTCACCACCCCTTGTTGTAAATATTTTTGTCCACCCTAAGCGTGGAAGGGTATTCTCAGATGTGAGACCCTTGCTCATTGCACCATCAGGATTCAAGCAAACCGGGCCGAAGACGGCTGTAATGCCAGAAACCAGTCCCCGGGAGCTTGTTTCCTTCCCAGTGTAAGAATTGGCTTTTGTAGTTTGGTTTGCCCTGTTCCCATCATGCACTGGGACAGGAACAGACTAATTTGCATACAGCCAGGTTCTGAAACTGGGATGGTGCAGTGAGCTAAAAAACGGTGTTGGATCTAGCCCTGATCTCTTGACTGGGTGAGAGCTTTCTGCTTAATTCAGAGACTCTGTCCCTCACCACCCCTTGTTGTAAATATTTTTGTCCACCCTAAGCGTGGAAGGGTATTCTCAGATGTGAGACCCTTGCTCATTGCACCATCAGGATTCAAGCAAACCGGGCCGAAGACGGCTGTAATGCCAGAAACCGGTCCCCGGGAGCTTGTTTCCTTCCCAGTGTAAGAATTGGCTTTTGTAGTTTGGTTTGCCCTGTTCCCATCATGCACTGGGAGAGGAACAGACTAATTTGCATACAGCCAGGTTCTGAAACTGGGATGGTGCAGTGAGCTAAAAAACGGTGTTGGATCTAGCCCTGATCTCTTGACTGGGCGAGAGCTTTCTGCTTAATTCAGAGACTCTGTCCCTCACCACCCCTTGTTGTAAATATTTTTGTCCACCCTAAGCGTGGAAGGGTATTCTCAGATGTGAGACCCTTGCTCATTGCACCATCAGGATTCAAGCAAACCGGGCCGAAGACGGCTGTAATGCCAGAAACCGGTCCCCGGGAGCTTGTTTCCTTCCCAGTGTAAGAATTGGCTTTTGTAGTTTGGTTTGCCCTGTTCCCATCATGCACTGGGACAGGAACAGACTAATTTGCATACAGCCAGGTTCTGAAACTGGGATGGTGCAGTGAGCTAAAAAACGGTGTTAGATCTAGCCCTGATCTCTTGACTGGGTGAGAGCTTTCTGCTTAATTCAGAGACTCTGTCCCTCACCACCCCTTGTTGTAAATATTTTTGTCCACCCTAAGCGTGGAAGGGTATTCTCAGATGTGAGACCCTTGCTCATTGCACCATCAGGATTCAAGCAAACCGGGCCGAAGACGGCTGTAATGCCAGAAACCGGTCCCCAGGAGCTTGTTTCCTTCCCAGTGTAAGAATTGGCTTTTGTAGTTTGGTTTGCCCTGTTCCCATCATGCACTGGGACAGGAACAGACTAATTTGCATACAGCCAGGTTCTGAAACTGGGATGGTGCAGTGAGCTAAAAAACGGTGTTGGATCTAGCCCTGATCTCTTGACTGGGTGAGAGCTTTCTGCTTAATTCAGAGACTCTGTCCCTCACCACCCCTTGTTGTAAATATTTTTGTCCACCCTAAGCGTGGAAGGGTATTCTCAGATGTGAGACCCTTGCTCATTGCACCATCAGGATTCAAGCAAACCGGGCCGAAGACGGCTGTAATGCCAGAAACCGGTCCCCGGGAGCTTGTTTCCTTCCCAGTGTAAGAATTGGCTTTTGTAGTTTGGTTTGCCCTGTTCCCATCATGCACTGGGACAGGAACAGACTAATTTGCATACAGCCAGGTTCTGAACCTGGGATGGTGCAGTGAGCTAAAAAACGGTGTTGGATCTAGCCCTGATCTCTTGACTGGGTGAGAGCTTTCTGCTTAATTCAGAGACTCTGTCCCTCACCACCCCTTGTTGTAAATATATGACATCATCGGAGAGGCCGCGCTGTGATTGGCTCGTCGCAGAAGGCTCGACTGAGGAGCCGCGCTACGATTGGGCCCGACCGGGAAGGAGAGAGGTATCACGTGGTCGTGGCTCGCCTGCAGCGCCGCGCTGGGATTGTCCCAGTGCTTGTGAAGGACACTGCAGTTCACAATCCTCGAAGAAGCTGCGTTCACCGGAATAAAGAGATCAGCACCGGAGGCCAGGAAGTGCTGAAGAGAAGGAGCCTGCCACGCAGGGAAGCCCCATTGAGCCACCAGACTGCCCAGCAACCGCCTCGTAGTTAACTGGCTCAGATCCCTTTAAGGAGTTCGCGTCTACCACAGTGCTTGCTGAGTGCACTTCCGGTGGACTGGGAGGGGTGCTGGTTGCCGGATTGAGACTGGCAGCGGTATCCGATCATTGGTGGCAGCAGGGGTTTAAATAAAGGTTGGAGTCCCGTTTTTTAATCCCCCACAGCACTGCCATACTCGCTGCAGTACCGGGACACAGATACTGCCTGGATTATTTTTAATTGAGGCCCCCCCCTTGCTGGGATTGTGCTTTTTGGATGACAATTTAACTATAAATTAAGAAAAACTGCAAGACATTGTGTTGTTTAACTACAAGAGATCAGTGTGTATGTTGGCCTTGCATTTGATTTTTGGTCTTGCCTAATTTTTAGATAAAAGGATCTATTTTTCATAATCATCTGTGTGGTGTCCATTTGTGGTGTTTCACAGTATTATTGTGGGTGTTGGCACGAATACTTTACGCATTGCCTTGGGGATAAGCCTGTCTGCTCATGCCAAGCTACCAAGGGGGTGAGCAGGGGTTATCAACAGTGTGTGCCCCCTCACCCTGACTAGAAGTAAGGGTCAATACTTGGGCAAAGGTACCTGCCTCTGCCAACTAGAGACCTCAATTCTAACACCCAACGTATGCTTTAGGAGAATCGAGAGCAGAGGTGCTGGTGGAGCACTCTGTCAGAAGAGTCGGGGTGTGCTGAGGAAGAAGTATCGATTACTAAGTTTGGGTACCAAAAATTGCTTTAGAGAGGGGTGTGACGCTGCCGTTGCACTAGTGGAGGTTACCTGTCCTGTTAGCACCTGATTAGTCGGGAGCCTTTCTTTTGTCCCAGCCGTGGCCAGGGTTGGTGCTCACACCATTCTAGGTAAATATAATTCATGTGGTATGTCCTTGTGCTATTTCCCTTTTTCACCCTTCCCAGGTACCAATGTCTATTGGTGTTACTATAATTTCTTGCAAACTTTATGTCTTATTAATTATATTCTTACTTGTAAAATTTCTGGTCACTGTATTGTGGTCGCTGACTCAGAAAAACTTGCATAGGTAAAGTGTTTAAAAAGCATGATGGTTAGGCTTTAGTTAAAGATAGGTAGTTAGTTGCATATTGATTATTGTTTTTTTATTGATTTTATGTATTAACCAAAACCCGTTTGTATTGTTATTTGTTTGTCTGGAGATCCCCGGGATATTGAATAGCGGGTGGTAAATGGAAACCACACTGTGGTGAGGTTACTTGCCTTAATGAAATAAGTGCAGAAAGTTAGGTAAAGAAGGAAGCACTAGTTAGGGACTATTTTCGTGTATAAAAGTAAGAGTGTTTGATAGCAAAGGAGTTTGCTGATGAAACTTTGGTCTTATATCACCTAGAAAGGGTAAGTCTGAAGGAGTAACAGATTATTTTTGCTTGAGTGAAGAGTAAGCGGAAGGTTGTTTTACTCGTAGTGCATGAAGAGTAGACGAAAAAAAGTTTTACTCGTTGTAAAAGAAATTGTTTTTTCTTGAATCTAGTCAATCAGGCACAGTAGCGAATGTTTTAATGTTGTTAATGAATGAAATGTGTAATTAAAATCGAAAGAAATTATTGAATTGTCGTATTACCTTGCAAAGGAGGAGTCAGTCGCTGGTGCTGCACTGACGTCATAGAGAGCTGCGCTGGGATTGGTAGAAACAGCAGGTGTGTAGTCGTGAAAAAATTGTAAAGGAGGGGTGAGTGCATAGAGTGAGACTCATGTGTCAGAAAAGCCGGGCAAGCATTGGTTAACGCAGCTTGTAAACAAATACTAATTGGTCATTGAAAATAAAAGACACACTGGTAGTGGAGAGATATTTCTGCAAAGTAAACAAATAAATGTAATTGAATTAATTGAAATTTCTTAGAAAATTAGACAGCAGTAATTATATGTGGCATTTAGATCCAGCAATCATAGGAAATCATCCAGAGAGAAAATACTTAGGTTTTGCCCGAGAACAGAGTATTAGAGGAAGACCATATAACATATACGGAGAAAAAAGAAAAATGTCTTTTATGCTGAAAATCAAGAATTACTTTAAAAAAGATAAACCAGTGAAAACTAGAGAAGTAATTATTATTCCACCCCAAAAGTGCTCGCATCATACATTTCTTTTTTTTAAACAAACTTTATTCGTTTTCTTCATTCCGCATAGATACAACTTTCAGGTGACCTTATAAACCACAATATATGCTCACAATTCAGCAGTCAATTGTGCCCATATAAAGACATAGCCCCGTATCATAGTTGCGCATCCAGCTTGTCGCCCTCTCTATCGTGAGGATAACAGTCCAGCAATTAGTGGGCCATCCCCCACCCGACATGTGCCATGGCCCTGAAGGACTAAATTGTGTGACCCCTAGAAGAAGTAAGCACTACCGACATTTGGTCATCCCAACAGATAACAGAGAATGTAAAACCTCCCTCCCCAACGCACTCCCCCCTTCCCTAACCCTCTCCCACCTCCCCTCCCTACCGGCGTACTCATTGCACAGTATTTATTCCTCACAGTTCATTGGAATCCCTGTGGCAGTGGTCCGTGTTCCACCTATGGGGATGCACCTACTCTATCCATCTCCCCACCTATCTTCTCACCCTGCGGTCTACAGTTGCGTTCTCGTGTAAGAAAGGGTGACCCCCATTCCCGGAATCTCAGTCATCGTCATCAGTCGGGTTTTTAAGAAGATCCACCATCGCCACCCAGGCTCTTGCCGTGTCCCATACTCCTGTATCATACATGATGATAGAAAAAGGCTACCACACTTGTGTATGGTTAGATATTGGATAGAGTATACTAAGGAAGATGGTATATTAGTATTTCCAAAACATGGTACATTCAATGGTAGAATATTGCACAATTCACGAACTTGCATGAATGAATTAGACCCGCGACCAAGATTAACGCAGTATGAAGCTTTGGAAGAGTGGGAGACAGAGACTTTTGAGCGATATAGATCTCAAAGTGACAGAAATTTTAGCAGATTTTATCCCAGATTTCCAAAAGAAACTCGAGATAAGCAGATGAAACAATGGAGACTGTCTATGCGAGTGGAAGGATTATATCCTGTCTTTACCACAGAAGAACCAACTGGATGTAAAAGTACTGAGAAAACAAAGCATTTAATGACTAGTGGTGGTGATTCAGATGATGATTATTTAGAGGATTTATTAATGAAAAATCCGCGACCTTATCAAGAAGAGACCAATAGAGTTATCCTAGTGCTCCGTTTCGACAATCTCCCTCGGTTCCGCAGAATATACATGAAACCTCATTGGAAAAGGTACTACAAGAAAGGGAAAAAGAAACAATAAGCAAACAGCGTAGTGAGTTAATACAGAAAATAACCCAATTAAATACCAGTCCTGAAGCCCTGACAATACCAGTAACAATAGGTCCCGTAGTTCCTTTATATGGAGATAAGCAACCTAGTCCTAAAACTCCCATTCTGACTACACCCATAGTACAGCCCAGGAAAGAAAATCTAATAGTTGATGATCAAGCAAGTGAATGCGAGTCAGTAATTTCCTTGATGGACTTACCTACATGAGAACCAGTGGTTGACCCAATCAGGAAAATTACTCCTAAATGCTCAAAGGAAGTACATATTGAGACATCCTCAGGAACGAGAAGTGCAAATGTAGTGAGCCCTGACAAATTTGAAAGATAGACCAAAGACATAGAAAAGCCAAAAACACATCCAAAGATATTGGACATATTCAAATTAAGGGTAGAATTGGAAGAGATGGTAGATGGAAATGTAGGATTGGAAAGATTAAATTCTTTAAATGAAGAAGAATTGTTGTTTATATGCAGAAGTATTACTCGAAATACGAAAATATACCATGAAAAATGGATGAATTTGGCTTCAGAATTGGTAATTGACATTGGCGAATCAAAGCTATTACAGCAACCATATAGAGCTGAATTTTCTGGCAAAGATTTGGAAAACATGAATGTGTCAGGACGAAAATTGCAGATAAAGGAATTATTGTCGTTGTTGCAAAAATGGGGAGATTTAGACAAATGGAAAGCCAAATGGATAAAGAAAAAGGAAGAAGCACAGGCAAATAGAAATGTATCAGAGTCCATACTGAAAGAAACAGAAAAGGCTGAAAGGTCATGTCCAATGATAGAAGTGCCAGGAGGAGGTTATGTACATGTTTCATGGTTCCAACAGGATATTTTATCATTTACTAATGATTTCTCTAAGCTCAGAGAAAAACCAGTAGAATGGTACCGGCAAGTTGAAAGGTTTGTGAAAGTTTCGAAGGTACTGTTAAAAGATTTAGATGGTTTATTTGACATAGTTGTTCCAGCTGATTTATGGATTAAATGTAATATTACAGTAGATTAGCCAAATGATGAATACCCTAGAGATCCAAAGACAGGAGCCCCGTCGTAAGAGGTGATGAAAAACTTTACTCAAGTAATAACCTATTTATAGGAAAAGATACCTCCAAAAGAAACAGATTGATTAAAAATAGATAGAACCACCCAAAATAAAGATGAATCTGTACATGCATATTATGAACGCCTATTGCAGGTATTCAAACAATACATTGGATTAGAAAACATTGATAATAAGGACATGACACATTTTATATATCGTTTTGTGTCCGGCCTAAAACCAGAAATCTCCCAAACGATTAAAGAACATAAACTATGTTGCCAAGCGAAGCCTGTCAACGAGATTCTCAAGTATGCCAAATACTGTGAGGATGAAATTGATAATAAGGAAAAAAAATAGAAGTAAAGGTAATGTGGACTCAAGTAAAAATGGCAGAACAGCAGAAACTTCAGTTAAATCAGCAGGCAAATCATCAAAGGAAGGGAGAAGGCCAAGCTGAAAGTAGTGGGGGAAAACCCAGAGGGAAAATGAGTAAGGAAGAGGCAAAGAAAAAGTTTCCCTGTCATGGGTGTGGAAAATTGGGGCATTGGAGAAACTAATGTAAATTAATACAGAATAATAATGTCCAAAATTAAATTTTAAATCCACAGACGCAGAATGAGGTTTCAATGAGACAGCTGTAACAGGTAATACAGAATCAGTTACCTCCTGCCCCTATGCCTGATTTTGTGAGTCAAGTCAAATACAGTGTGGACACCGGATTTCGGGAGGGAAGTGGTAAGAAAAATACTGTAACACCACAGTTTCTTTTACAGGATACATTGTATGAGGACACTTACTCGCGGTGCCTGAGAGGGGGGGTAGAGGAATGCGTACTTGGCGCATCCCTACCGGTAAATCAGTCAGATCCTTACATTGAAGGAAAAGTGGAGCGAAATTATGTTAACTTTTTGTTGGACACTGGTGCTACCTGTTCTTCTGTGAGAACAGCAGACATCCCAAACCTACCCCTCTCGGGAGAAGCGATCCAAGTAGTGGGTGTTTCTAATAAACAAATTAGGACCCCTGCCACAGAACCAATGGAAGTGTGCATAGGTAATTTTAAAGAGATGCGCAAATTCGTCGTGTGCGACTCTAGACCTGTAAACTTGCTAGGGAGGGATCTGCTATGCAAGATGAATTGCACAATCTTTTGCACACCAAACGGTATTGAAATTCAGACTCCAGATGAAGACCAAGTGTACAAAATGATGTTGGCTAAACAAGAAACAGAAGTTAAAAATATGTCTATAAGAGATTTACCAGAAGAGCTCCAAATCTATGTAAATCCTGATAGTTGGGATTTTCCTGGAAAAAAGTAGGTTTGATTGCAAATGTTGATCCCATAAAAGTGAAAGTGAAAGAAGGTGCAGTTTACCCAAATATTCGACTGTACAAAATGAGTCTTGAAATAAAAGCAGGTGTCGGGGAGGAGGAGCCTAACCAGCGACCATGATGGCCGCCTGATCTCTCGGCTCCGCCGACCCTCTTGCTTTTCTCCCGTTTTCCGCCTCATCCTGCGACCTATCCTGCTACTACGCGACATCGGCGGAAACGGGAAGAGACCCCGGATCTATTGATGTGCTTTCTGTCTGGATCCCGGCGGCGCACCCACTGAAACCACTTCTCCCCTGCCTCGCGCTGCGCGGCTACGGCTGGGTCTTTGTTCTCTGCCTGGGGTCGGCTTCGCTCATTACAACAGCCGCCGTGGCCGGTGAACAATCTACGGCGGTTTCAGCCTCGTCCTGCTCCCGGCGGTGTGCTTCCTTGCTTCTCAGGGTCGCGCACATCGCTGGTACTGAAAACACTTTGTATCGTGTTCTTCACCCGGATGCAACATTGGCGGATACTTTGTCTCCCTACGCGCCGGGCTGGGCGCCATCTTACAAGCTGATCTCCCTTTTTGTAGCAGCGGACCCTGGGCTACTACCGAAGATACAGCCGTCCTGCCATACCGCATTACTATTTTGCTTCCATGTCGTGTGCCCCTCATGTGCCCCAAGGCTGTTTGTGCTGTTGCCCGGATATCGACGGTGCTCTGCTGGCCATGGATGGCAATGGTGGGTGGCTAGACGGACAGTGCTGCCTTTGTTCGCCCTGCTTGCCGAGATCTGCCCAACCCTCTCATTCCGGCGCATCTGTGTCGCTCAGTGAGGTGATGTGCGCCCTGGAAACTGTGAGAGCAGCTCTCCATTCTGCCGTTCGTGTATTGGGAGACCGGCTGGCTTTGATTTCCTCTGTGGCACCGCTGCTTAAACATGGACGCTCCCGGGAGCAGGACACAGTGTCTCCTACTGATGCTGCCTTCTGTTGTTTTTCCTCTCCGGCCATCACGAGCACACAACGGGTGCGGGACCCAAGCGCAGTCAAGATGTCGGCTGAACTATTCTGGGGACAGGCTGCAGTTACGGGGCATGTAGTGTGGCAAGAGCATTGCAGCTGGAACCCATGTCTAGTTTCTCCTCCTAAGGACCCTGGCGTGTCTCGACTCCTAATCCTGAATCCACTCCTACTGACTGGTTCTTCCAATCTCGGAGAAACTCTGTTGTGCGTTATCCTGGACTCTGCTGCGGACTCCTACACTGCGGACTATCGGGTGGACTACATTGATCGTCCCCCCGCCTGGATCATGATGCTTGGATCGCTTTCCTCCTGCAAGATGTCTACCGTGAGGCCGGACTACGTCGTTGCCCCATATCGCAGGGGCCAGGGTTGAGTGTGCCCCCCCGTCATGTCGGGACTGTTTTACTTGTACTGCTGGGTCACTGAAGGACTGCCGGGGATATCAACTATGGGTATTGTATTGGTCGCGGGGTCTGGGATCGGGCGGCCGGAATGAAACTGTATAGTGCTTTGAATATATTCGACGGCCCTCCTCCGTTCTTCTGTGAATTACGTTTTTCTTTTACCTCTCTTTTCTCTCTTTACTCTAAATTTCGGGTTTGGTTTGTGGGCGACAGGCACGCAGCTTGGGGGGGGGGGTAGGCCGTAGCCTCCGCTTACGTGCAGGGTGGGGGGTGGGGGGTAGGGGTTTTGTTTTAGTTTCGGTTTCTATGGGCCTTTTTCTTGTGGTTTCTCTTCTTTACCTCTTCCTTTTCTTTTTCTTTCTTTTTTCCTTTGGGTTCTCAGGTGCTTCGGGGTAGTGTTACCTATTCTCTCCGCTGTCGCTGCTGTCATCTTTGTGGATTTGGGTGTTCTGAGTCCGTGGGGCGGGCGATGGCCAGCATGTACTGCTTTCTCGTACTAGTATCCTTAGGGTCACTATCCTTTAGTGCTGTTAATTTTCTTTCTCGTCTTGCTCATGTCTCGCTGGTTCGTTGCCTGCCATTTCTTTTAGTGGATAGAATGCACCTGATCCTAATTTCTCTTCAAAACTTTAAAAATTAACCTTATGCATCCTGTGCCTGGTGGTCCCACTTCAGTTTAGCCACGTTTCAGACAATTATCGTTTGTACATTCATTGGGACTGCTGAGTTGCAATATCCGTACTTTTTGTGCTATCGATTGCTTTCGAGGCCGGCCTGTATGGTTGTAGGCCCGTAATTGTACGCTTGCTATGCACAATAAAGGTTTACAAAAATTAAAAAAAAAAAAAAAAAAAAAAGCAGGTGTCGGAAAAGAAATAGAGCGTTTGGTCGAACAAGGCATTTTAGAAGAAATAATGAGCAGTCCTTGTAATTCACCTATAATTGGCATAAAGAAACCAAACGAAAAGTACAGGGTGGTCTAAGACCTTCGAAAAGTAAATAAAAGTGTCATCCTATGTTGCCAAGTGGTACCGAATCCAGCAGTGATTCTTTATCAAATACCATGGAGGGCAGGGTGGTTCACTGTAATGGATTTATGGTATGCCTTCTTTTCCATTCCATTGCATCCAGACAGCAAATTTTTATTTTTAGGTGCATCCCCAATTTGACGAGCATGTTTATGTCTGGAATCGTGTTCCACAGGGATACACGGAAAGCCCATCAATCTTTAGTATTAAATCTTTTATTGAAAATTCAGCTCGTACACAAAGCGAAAAATTTCCACAGCTCAGAGGACAAACAATGCATCGGAGATCGTCCGAGGAAAGGCAGTGATATGAACATATATTAAGCCCAGATAGCAAACAAGACTCCTCCCACAAACGATAGATCTGTTGGGCCGTGCCCGCTATCCAAGGAGCAAAAACAAGAACAAACCCCAACCCCACCACACCCACCCCGCCCCCCGCCTACCTTCCCCCACCCTTGTTCCACCACATCCGTACGTCCATTTGTACTGGCGTGACTCAAGCATCAGTCTGCGACAGGCGTAGCAAATGTAGATACCGGGGACAAGTCTCCTCCCTAAATTTTGTAGCCAACAGAGACAAGAAGGGCTGCCACCACTCCGCATACTTGGCGCCGTCCCCTGCTTTAATTAGTGACAACTTTTCCATACCCAGGACTGACCAAAGGCGGTGTAACCAACCCTGAAACGTAGGGACATGTGAGGTGCGCCAAAAAGCCAATACATTCTGAATGGCGGAGCCCAGCGCAATTGCTATTAGCCGGCCCCTGCACGACCTCAACGGGTAGGTAACAGCATTAGGTAGCCCTAGCAGGACATAGGCAGGGAATCTTGGGATGTCCTTCTCAAAGTGCGCATCTATCTCATGAAGGATCGTCTTCCAGTCACCCAGAATCTGTGCACAGTCCCACAGGACTGTGCACAGATTCTCCCCACATCCTCGCCAGCAAGATTCCTCCCTGGTAAGATCCATCTTGTGCAACCCTTAGGGCGTGTAGTACCAGTATGTCACCAATTTAGTGAAAGTGTCTGTCAACCCCATGTGGTAGGCAGAGTGTCGAGCTCGATAGTAGATGCCCTCCCATTCCTTGTTACTCAGAACCCTCCCCAGCTCCCTATCCCAATGCGTCCTTACCGCGTTATAGACGTAGGAGTACCGGTCCAGCAGCATTCTGATATAAGTCCCTTATCCGCCGACCGGGTGATTAGCCAATACTCATACAGTCTGAGTTTCCGATCTTCCCCCTCCCGAACCTGGGCATTGAGTGCCCAATGGCGCACTTGCAAATAGCGGAGCCGTTCTGTTTCCTGCAGGCCAGGTTCCTGTTGCAAAATCTCGAAGGGTGTCACCCCCTCCCCTGAGTAGAGGTGGAACAAGCATCTACATCACGCCGGGCGCCACTGGGCAAAAGCCTGGATATCTCTTCCAGGCCCAAAGTCTGGGTTCTCCAGCATCGGCGTAATAGGAAAAGTCGTCAAGACGTGCCGTACGCTGGTCTGGTCCCACACCTCCAACGGGACTCTCGTAATGTACGAGGCATACCGATTAAGGGGCCGGTGCTGCTTACGGAGGAAGGGGACTTCCTGCAACGGGCGGCCCGCCACCGCCTGATCTTGGAAGAGCCAGTGCCTTTCTACTCCCATTCACTCCATTCCATCAGGGTCCGAAGTTGGGTCGCCTGGTAATATAGCAACAGATCAGGCAAACCCAAACCAGCCTTCTCCGGGGGGAGCATTGCCAACCGCAGCTTCATCCTGGGACGTTTCCCATTCCAAATAAACTGTGTGAGTTCCGATTGAGTCTGGCGAATCCATCCCTCGGGAGGGCGAAGCGGAATGGTTCTGAATATATACAGGATCTGCGGAAGGATGGTCATCTTCAGCGCGCCCACCCTACCCAGCCAAGTGAGCGGGAGATGTCTCCATCTTCCCAATTCTGTACGGAGGGTTTGGCGAAGCCTGGCATAATTGATATGCACCGTGTCGTGCAGGGTTGCCGCCAGCTGGATCCCCAGGTATGGGACAGCCTCCGACGGCCAGCGGAAAGGAAATCGCTCCTCCAAATAGGCACGAGTGTGCCCCTCTAGCGAGAGGTCCAACATCAATGATTTTGTCATGTTAAATTTAAAGCCTGACGCCCCCGCAAATGTATCTAAAATCTCGGCACAGGCCGGCAGGGTATCTTTAGGGATGGCAAGAGAAAGGAGGATTTCATCAGCATACAAGCTGATTGTATGCACATAGGCCCCAAACGTGATCCCTTGCACTCTCGGGTCAACCCGTAAAGCCTGCGCCAATGGTTCCATGTAGAGAGCAAAGAGTAAAGGTGACAGCGGGCACCCCTGCCGCGTCCCCCGCTCAATGGAAAAACGAGGCGATGAACATCCGTTGACTCGTACTGTCGCCGTAGGGAAGGTATACCAGTTCAGGACCCACGTGCGGAATTTCACTCCCAACCCCGCCTTTATCAGGACTTGCTCCAGGTGTGGTCAATGGACCCGATCGAACGCCTTCTCGGCGTCAATCGCCAACATCATGTACTCTCCCGATGTCCTCATGGCGAATTCAATCAGGTATAAAGCCCTCTTAGTGTTGTTGGTGGTCTGTCGCTCAGGAATAAATCCTGCCTGGTCCGGCTCGATCAGTCCTTGCATGAGCAGTGCCAGCCGCGCTGCAAGGATGCAAGTATAGAGTTTGAGATCGACGTTAAGAAGGGATATGGGCCGATAGGCCCCACATTGTGCGTAGTCCTTCCCCGGTTTAGGGATGACCGATATGGTGGCGTCTAATAAATCCCTCGGGATAGCACCGGGATCTGCAAATAAATTAAAAAGGGCAGTCAACAATGGAGCTAACTGAGGACAGAAGGTTTTATAAAAGATTGCTGTAAAACCATCCGGTCCCGGGGCCTTAGTCAATTTAAGACGCAAGATCGCAGATATCACCTCTTCAGGACAGATCTTGCTATCCAGCAGATCCGCTTGGTCTTTTGACAAGGCCGGAAGAGAAACGGACCCTAAGAAGGCCTCGCAGTCGGCGGGGTCCAGCTGAGCCCCTGCGTACAAGGAGGTATAAAAGTCGCTAAAATCCTTTTCTATGTCCCCGTCCTCGGTTACCCGGCCCCGATCCCATGTGGTAATCTCCTGTACCATGTGTCGCTGTTGAATTTCTCTGAGCGTCCGCCCCAGCAGACGCCCGCATCTATCCCCTCCCAAGTAGTACATGTCTCACCATCAGGGCCGCAAACTCTGCCCGATCCTGATCCAATGCGGCTAGCTGTTGTCGCGCTAGCACCTGTTCTTTGGTGCATCCGTTCCAATTCTCGCGTTTGGGACGTAAGCTCCTCTCTTTTGCATGCCCGCTCCGCGTTTTCCGCTGCGGAGATCGCAATGAACTCGCCACGTGGTACCGCCCTAAGAGCCGCCCAGTGTGTCGCCAGGGAAGTGTCTGCCGTGTGATTATGTGATAGATAGTCTCTGATGGCCCCCTTGATTTTTTCCACAACGTCTTTGCGGTGAAGCAGTGTGTCGCGCAACCTCCAACAATGCGCAGTACGGGTGAGAGGTGGGTAGGAAAACACCACCGATAGCCGTGCGAGATCTGAGAGCGCCGCTGCCCCTATCTCTACCTCTGTCGCCAGCGCCTTGAGGGATGTGGAAGCCAAAAGGTAGTCCAGCCGCGCATACGTCTTATGGGCGTTAGAGTAATATGTGTAGTCCCTGACTCCTGGGTGGAAGCTGCGCCAAAGATCAACCATCCCCAGCTCCCTCAGCCTGCACAGCCCTCCCTCCGATAGGGTGCCTGATTGGGAGGAGCGCTGCCCAGATCTGTCTAAGAGATTATCAAAGACCAAGTTGAAGTCCCCACCAACTAATACATGCCTATCAGGTGACGCAGCCGCTTCGCTGCGCGCCTGGTGGAAAAACTTCTCCTGTCCCTCATTAGGTGTATAGACTGAACTAGCTGTAAAGGTGGCTTCCCCCCGGTAAAAACTATAGGATAGCAATCTCCCTCGGATTTCGGCCCCCTTCTGCAGAACCTTACCCCCAAAATGTTGGGCCACTAGTATCGCAACCCCCGCAGTTTTCGTGGACGCTGAGGAGAAGAATTGTAGCGGAAAGTTGCGGGACTTCAGCCTGTGACAGTCCTTGGGCAATAGATGCGTCTCCTGGAGGAGGCAAATATCCACTTTTGAATTTTCCAGGAACGACAAGACTGCCCTACGCTTCACAGGGTTGTTAAGGCCTCCCACATTCAGGGTGAGGAGACGTAATTCAGTCGCTGGCATATCTAACAACTAGCCCAACATACTCTGTGTCGCGGCTCAGCAGCACTTCCGCGGCCTGCACCACCCCGAGCCTCCGATGATTCTGCCTTAGACCGCCCCACCAATACCAAGTGCCAGCCCCCCGAAACCCTGCTCTACCACACACACACAGCCACACTCGGACCTGGAACCCCCCCTCCTCAACAATTCTACCCGTAAAAAATCTCATGAAAAGAAAAAGAACAGCCCCCCCAACTAGTAAACCATAGTCAATGTCCATCATCCTGAAATGATTGGTAAAGTATCACCTCGGGGTAGTCCATCCACACAGAAAAGAAGATCTCCCTCCCTCCCGCCGACAGCGGGAGCCGTCTCAACCATAAATGCCCAGCCATTAAGGAATTCAGTTCGGCGTTCAGCTGGGATGGGCCACCTCCGGCCCGGAAGACACCGCCTCCACTGCCACCTGCTGGCCCTCTCTGATCGCTGCTGCTGGAGGTTTGCGGATCCGTCCCCTTCTGGTCTGATGCTGCCACCGAGGTTTCCCGTCATCGCGCTCCATTGCGGGCCCTACCGACTCCTCTGTCTCTTCAGGTGGGTCGATACCCAGCAAACGACATCCCTCTGTCAAGGATCACAGTTGGTATACTTTGTTGTCTTTTTTGAAGATCAAGCCGAAGGGGTGCCCCCAGCTGTAGGGAATGGTCTGTTGCTGAAGAAAGGCCGTGACTGGCTTGAAGAGCCGCCGTTTCTGCAAAGTGATAGCGGACAAATCCTGAAACAGGACCGGAGCCTGCCCTTAAAGGAAAGGGGATGCATCTGTCACGCCTTCTGTAAAATCTCCTCCTTGGTGCAAAAGTCCTGCACACATGCCAGGATATCAGGAGGGGGGCCGAGGGAAAGCACGGCGGACCCACTCCATGAACGCGGTCTATTCGATATCTCTGTTTCAGCCGGGCGCCCCAAGATGTGATTGAAGAGACCGTTGGTAAAACCAAGGAGGTTCTTGGTGTCGTCGGCTATTGTCACCCTACGGATGCGGACGATGTGGCTCCGGGAGCAGTTCTCCAAGTCTTCCATGTGGGCCTGTAAATCCACTTGTTGATCATGAATCCGGACTATATCCTGGCGCAGCTCCTCAATCTCCATGTCTCTGGAGTCACTCTTGGTCTCCAGGTCGGCCACCCGTTCCCCTATGCCGTCCATGTCCCTGCGAACGCCTCTGATCTCTACCTTCTTCAAGGCGTGAATATTTTCCCGCAGCCAGGTAAAAAGCGATTTCAGGAAAGCCTTAGTGATCAGCTCCTTGCCTTCTGCCTGCTCCACCGCCGAATGTGATGCCTTGGCTGCCATGTCTTTTGCCTGCTGATTTGTCTGGGCCATAGCAAAAAGGTCCTTAACTGTCTTCTCCTTCCGCCCCTTTGCGTTGGACATTTTCGTCCCTTGAATGGAGTGGACACGTTGGAGAGGACCCCCGCTGCTCAGGACCGGCCGTCTCTCTGCCCCAATAGTCTTTACTGCAGGCCTCCACCCAGGCTACACTGCTGAGCTACTGTCCCCAGACGCTCTCTGTCCCTCTGCTAGGCCACACAACCGCCACCGAAAGCGTCCGGTCCTTTGTGCCCAAGTCTCGCTGCCCGGCCTTCTAGGGGGGGGGGCACCCCTGCCACCTCTCGCCACCACCAGACTCACAGGGGGCACCGCTCCTCCTCGCTGGAACAGGGTTCCTGCCTGCACCCGCTACACACTCCAGGCCCCAGTATTTCCACTACATTCACTCCTCGTGGGCCTCCTTGTACTGCCCCGTCCAAGCGCTGTCCATGAGTGAAGTAGTGTGGCTCACTGGTTAGAGGCGGCAGACCCGAGAGCAGAGGACGGCCCGGGACCAGGGTTCGATTCCCGGCGCGGCAGGTTTCTGGACCAGGGTCAGGGGACTCGATAATTCTCTCGCCTCGGTGCCCACTCTGATCAGCGATCACACTCGGCAACTCTGGGCATTAGCTTGCCTCATCTTCACTAACGGCCCCACCAGACCGCCGGGGATGCCTGGTCTCACCCTGGAGATACCCATTAAGGGACCATCTCTCAGGGAAGCCAGGAAGGGTTTCGCAGCGGTCGAAGCGCCTTGGGACCCTACGGGTAAGTAGTGCGCTATATAAATGCCTATACATACATACATACATACATGCGCCAGCCACCCCGCGTCCAGGGGGGCTGTACCCGCACTGCCTGCCCTCCTAGGGAGTCTCCTTCAGCTGGGGCCGCGGCACTGGATCTCCCTAGAGGAAGTGTCAGCCGAGTGTCCCCGCCAAGGATCCCAGTCCCCGGGGTGTTCTTCCCGCCAGCTACCCGGCCATGTTTTAAGCGCTTGCCTGTGCCGCTCGGGGAGTCACTCGGGTTGCCAGGAAGGGTTCTCGCTGCAGCACCAATCCGAGCCTGTCTGGCCCCTTCTCTTGCCCCCTCAGTCCTACAGGGCGCCGCGCCTCTTGCCCAGTGCAGCCGCGGCCTCGCGGCCCTGTTCCAAGATGGCAGCTCTCCCTCAAGGTCCCGAAGGTCAGACAGAGCCGGCAGCAGCCCACTGTCAGTCCGTCCAGTCGTCGCTGGCCCCGGCTCTTTATATGGGTGTCTGCCTTGACTCCGCTCTGCCTCCGCTTCCTGCTCGTATCCCCTGGGGCTTAAGGGCGCTCACTTCCTCACCTCCGCCGCTGCCGCCAGTGTCGCTAAGATGGCGGGCAGACACGGCGCCTCCACTCCCTCCTCGCTCCTGCAGGGGCTGCCGCGCTCCTCACCTTAGACAACCCTCGAACGGCCCTGCACTGCTCCCACTGCTGCCGCCAGTCCAGTCCACCATCCGGCGCCAAGCTGCACGCCGTCAGGCCTTCACTGCCCGTCTCGCACTGCGGCCCAGCCGACCTCTGCTCCGGCCGCGTCGTGTGCTCCAGGTCTCCAGCTCCTCTCTGGCAATTTCTACCGGCGGCCCGCCCTCACTCGAGCCCTCGGCAGGACGTCCCTATTCCGCCCACCAACCACTGCTATGGCGGCCATGGGCCTGGGCTAAAGATCGCTGTCGGCGGGAGCTCCGGGAAGATGCGTCTGATGACGCCGCCATCTTGGCCACGCTCCGCCCATCAATCTTTAATCAGATTTTGAAAAAGTGTCTTGAATCATTGGTTCTGCCTGGACAGTCTGTTTCGGTGCAGTATATCGATGATCTACTGAAAGCATTGAGAACCAGAAATGACTGCATCGTTGATTCTATTGCTTTATTGAACCATTTAGCAAAAGGTGGACATAAAGTGTCCCCTGAAAAATTGTAATATTGTACAACCTCAGTCAAATATCTGGGACGCCAGATAGAAAGAGGGGTCAGAAGAGTGACTTCCTAAAGAATCAAAATAATTCAAAACATGAAACTACCCCAAACTCAGAAAGAAATTAGAATGTTTCTCCGAGTGGTAGGTTATTGCAGGCAGTGGATTGTGGGATTTGCAGTACTAGCTAAACCGTTGATTCAGCTAACAAAGAAATGGGCAAAAGATCCATTCTTTTTTGGTGCAGATTCAACATACATCTCACTTATATACAAATCAATGTCATCATCTAATACTTGGAATTCGTCCCCTTATTTTTTAATCTTGTGCTGACAACTTATTTACACTAGTTCCTCTTTATACATCAAGGTACTACACTTTCTGTAGATCCAGTTTTTCTAGCATTTTATGTACATATCATCACTCTCATACATATATTGCTCACTATACCTCCACATTACTACACATAACAAAACTAACGATGTTTACCTTTCCCTTGGACTTATTGTCCAATGCTGTTGTTACCTCGCTAAGGCATATTGGCGAACATATTTATGGTGTTCTTATCTTAAGGGGACGAATTCCAAGCATTAGATGATGACATTGATTTGTATATAAGTGAGATGTATGTTGAATCTGCACCAAAAAAGAATGGTAACTCTGTGTTTTTTAAATTTATTCAGAATCAGTCCTGAAGAAGGTCTACTATCAGAATACCGAAACGCCGCGTCGACTTTTGTGATTCTTTGTGTTTTTAATTGTAATTTTTTAATAAAATGTATAACATGTGTTTTTAAACATTGTGAGAATGAAAAAAATGTTTGTATTAGAATAAAACTAAACAGAGTTTTACCAAACGCATAGTGTGGGGATCATCTCTCTTATTTAAATTTAAATTTTTATTGTTAATTTTGGTTTCCATCAAACACAGTAGGATTTGAGTGATAACCTTTTGGGTTGTCCAGGTTGAACATATTGTGATAAGGTTAACACAAAGCCTTGTACCTTTGCCTTTCCCGCCCAATTGATGGCGTGCTGTCCTTTAGATAATAGGTCTACTCGAGTGAACACTCATTGAAATTGGACACCTTTAATTTGTCCTTTTTCTGTGGGGACAGTTCCTCTTTGAAAACTACTTTTCCCCCCAGTCCCCTATAAGCCTGTGTGGGGTCCTCCTTCAATTTTACAACGTTCTGGAGTGGTAGAACAACTGAATGGCACAACCAATGCAAGATTGGGAAAGATATGTGAATCTACCCATTGGAATGCCCTGATGCTTTACCTCTTGTCCTGATGGGACTCAGAAGCATTCCAGACAAGAAAAAGGGCTTGAGTCCCCATGAAATACTCATTGGAAGGGCAAAGAGGCAAGCATGTGTGCCAGGACACAAGCTGATGATTTAGTGTTGGAGTACTGCAAAGAGTTGGCTGACCAAGTGCGTTCTATCTATCTCTAGCCAGGTTGGGGAAGATGCTGTGGCCAGACAATCAACTCCAGGACATGACTTGAACCCCGGAGATTGGGTAGTGATAAAAGATCACACCGGGACTCTTGCCTAGCACCAAGGTGGGGAGAGCCACACCAAGTGATACTGGTTACCACCACAGCTGTAAAGTGCAAGGGGATTCCAAATTGGATCCATGCCAGTCATACCAAAAGAGTAACAGAACCTGATGAAGTAGAGGCTGAAGGTTGCGCAGCTGAAGGGGCTCAAGAAGTTGATCCTGAAGTAGTTGACGAAGAACAAAGGAGCATCAGTCAGGATGAATGGATCCCAGTAGTCGACCTACCTGAAATAAGAGTAAGAACAAGAAGCCAAACATATCTAGATAGTCAGAGTGATAGTCAGGATGAGACAGGAATAGAAGAACACACTCAGATTACAGAAATCAAAGCTAATAGTAATCCTGAGGAGGACCAGATAAGGAGAGAGCAACATATTCAGACCGACGAAACACCCATCTGAGCTCATGTGTCTGACGAGGGACAGATTGGTATTAGAGAAAACACACACGCAGAAGACAATCAAGAAATTTCAAGACCTGAGCAGGACCAGACAGGTATAGAAAAGTGTGTTCAGGAAGAAGAAAAAACTCCAGGCCCAACAAAACCGAATCCTGAACAAGTTCGGACTAGTATAGAAGAACCCACCCAGGCAGAAACATCAACAGAAATGAACCCTGGACAAGGTCAGATAGAGAGGATAAGTGAAGATGGCGAAAATCAAATTGTGCCACAACTCAAGGAAAACAAGAGAACATCTACAGAAATTGAAAGCACAGTGCCAGCTAAAAGACTCAGAAAAGGTGATACATGGCCTGGGTTCGTTAAAAGACTAAAATATCGCCTAGTCACAATAAATGAAGAACCTGAACAAGTGGATGAAGAAACAAGTCAAACTGAACCGTCAACAAGTAATGAAAAAAGAAGTCCACGCTTGAAAAGACTGAACAATAAATCCAAGGGTCCTGAATGGACTTATTTAATTCTCGAAGAATTTGAGAATCTGGAAATCAGTGATGAAAGTGATGAAGAATTAATTGCTGATCAATCTATCGAAGAAGTGAGACAAACTTGAGATAAATTCACAGTTACATTCTGTGTAAAGTTTACAAAGAGGGGCTAAATCTCCTTAGTCAAAATGGCTGATGGAAGAGTTACTGGAAACTCAAAAAGAAATTGTATAAAGACATTGTATAAAGACATGCTGTAGAATATGCATATGTAGTGTATTAATAGTACTTGTAGTATGGCTAGGACCGACAATAGCAATACCTTATTTGATGGCTGCTAATAAACAGAATGACACTAGTGTACATAGAAAGGTAGCAACCCTTAAACAAGAACAGATTTAGAAGCACCAGATGATATAGAACTACACCATAATAGAAATAGAAATTAGATGGAGCTGAATGTATTAGCTAATGTATTAGTGCACTATGTAGAGACAATGCAAGTTAGTGATTGCTATGTCTATATGAAATTACCAACATCAGTAGCAGAACGGGTTACGTGCCATCATTTACCATTGACCTATGGTATTTCATGTAGTATATTAACTAGTTTGTTTTATAGGACTGGAAAGTTACAGTATTATTATTTTATTAAGATGTCATTTTTTTTTTAATTCCTATACGCAAAAAAATTAATCCTGTCCTTAGCAGAGGAGACTCACAGTACATGGGTGAATATTTTCTAACAATGAAAACAATATTTACACAGATTGAAGCACTCCATTTGTAATAGCCAAAATTTAGCTTAGTCCATATAAAAAGACATCCAAAGAGTTTTCCTTGAAGATTATCTTCTTTTAATTCTTTTTTTTTGTGTTCAGATCCAATCCCAACCAACGCGTTTCGCCGAGGTTATTAAATACCTCTCGGCTTCGTCAGGGCTGGAAATAATACAAAATAATATGCTCTTACCATTATGTACACTTACATAAATTTGAAGATAGATAGAGCCCCACATAGCCCATATGAAAACCTGTGTCCGTATTTACAAAAAGGGTGAAATACATGCATCTTAAAACATTAGCAACTTATTACATCAACACAAAATTCATATCCACAGATTCCAGTGTAGAAACAGCACCTGCCTACACCACTCAGGTGAACTTATTCATGCACATTGTAAGTGAAAAAGACATCATGTGAAATTGCTCCCATAATTCCTTATAGCCATTTATCTATCAGATTTTTATACCAATATTTTACCTTGTCTTCTAATTGAACCTGCCTAAAAGAAGAAACAGATCCTTACTCTCAAGTTATGGCAAGAAGGCGGACTTAGATCAATTTCAATCCTATCTTCTGCACTGTTGATTATAAATAATTTAAATTCCATACCTCCAGTCTTTCAAGAGGGTGCTTGTGAGTATTATCTGTTGCACTTTAACTTGGCGGAGGGAATATTATCCTGATATTTGTGATTTCTAAAAGAAAACATATATCCATGTATAAAACCAACTCTCAGCATCTCTAATGACCTTTTTACCTCTAAGCCCTGACATCACTTAAAGTTTGAACAATTTAAAGTCTCACCTGCACTTATATCTAAAGTCTCCAAAATATACTCCACTCGTTTATGTCGCCTTTTATCACAATTTCCACAATCCGCTTTTCCTAAAAGTAAAGAACCATCATCATATTACCAACTCTTATACCCTGATTACATTAGTAATAAGCGTCTTTACGTCTGTTCATTAATTACAAATCTCCATACCTGCCGTTTTCTGCTTAGTGCCGATTTAACACCCTTTCCACTCCGCTGCCCTCGTCATTCCGCACCCATTCTCTGTTAATTAAAAGCGCGTCATGATTATTACAAAGTTATGACCGCTAGCTGTTTTAAACTATGCCTTCTATCGTTAGCGCCCTTACCTTTCTTATCGACCCGGCGTCCCGTGTACAGGCAGCGCTATCAGCTTGTCTCACGCCCGTTATGTGGCGTCCCTAAACATCGAAAACGGACAACTCCCGTAAAATTTTGAGCGCCATCTTAGAGTGGGGAAAACTAACTCGGAATCTCACTTTTGTTCTATTAACAATATAAAACTCACTTCGTGCTCTTTAGTGCTTTAGAAAACGCAATTTATACTGTCCTTCATGACTCTAGGAAATTAACTTCCCAATAAAATTATATAGCTTGTATATATTATCTTTCCTGACTTCGGAGACTTATCTGTACAATACATATTTAACCTGAAAATGTCAAATATTTCTCTCAATTGTCAGGTGACAGTTTATTCTACAGCATCTATCACTCTTCAAATACTACTAATATTAATACAATCCCACTCTAATTTGGATACGTAGTATCTTCCTCATTAAAGTATTAGTTATATGAGTCTGCAAATACACTCCATGTCATGGATCTAATATTAGCTACATAATGCTAGTACTGTTCTCAGCTCTCATCTTTTATAGCTACTATGATGTGATAACAAAATTCAGACTAATATCATTTTACCCATGTAAGTTCTTATGGTTTGCTAATCACCTAGGAAAAATTCCAGCTCCCGATCAAAATTTAGGCCGTCCTCCACGGCCCGCAGTTTCATAATCCATCTTGCCTCCTGCCGCCTTAATTTCAGTTCTCTGTTACCTCCTCTAGGGTCTATACATACATGATCAATTCCATAAAACTTAAAGTTTTTGCTTTGATCTTGCTTTTTACATGTATGTACATGCTCTGCTATTGGATACCTCATGTCATTATTTTTTACCGCTCTCAAGTGTTCACTCACCCTGTCTTTCAGCATGCGTATTGTGCTGCCCACATATATTTTCGAACATTTGCACTCTATGATATAAATCACAAATTTTGTGCTACAGGTTATGTTAGTCCTTATTTCATATTTTTTACTCTTTGGCACTTGAAAAACCTTTGTCTTGTCCTTGGCATGCCTGCACGTCCCGCAATGTCCACATTTATAGAAACCCTTTGAATGCTCATCTAGCCAAGTTACCCTTTGTTCCTCTGTCGGATAGCTGGGGCTTAATACTGTCCCTAGGGTCTTCCCTCTTCTGTAGGTGATCTGAGGTCTCCCTCCCACAACATCACAGAGCATCCTATCCATTCTCAAGACATTCCAATGTTTTATCATACTCTCCAATAGTACCTTGCTCAATGGAGTATAACTGGTAATTAGTCTTACTGGTTGCTCCTCCTTGCTCACTCTCAGTTTGGGTTTCAATGTCGCACTCCTTTCAACATTCTTCACTCTCCGTGTGGCTGCCATAACATTTCTCTTATCATAACCTCTTTTCATAAATCTTTTTTCCATATCACTTATACATTCAACAAAGTTTTGGTTTTCGCTACAGTTCCGCCTAGCTCTTAACATTTCACCAAATGGAAGTGGAGAAAATTTGGAGCCCATGGCCACCCCCTGTTTCTGCTTGTACCACTCATTTTTGAACAGAAAGTAATTATTGTCCAATATTAATTCTGTCATAGCCTTATTCGTTTCTAATACTCGTATATAAAAATATGTTGTGTATCCTTAATAAAAGAGGGCAAGTTCAACCGATCATGTTGAACTTGCCCTCTTTTATTAAGGATACACAACATATTTTGAATATCCTGGGAGATATCAAATGGGAACCAGGGATGACATTGGTAACCCTAGATGTAATCTCGTTATATACGAGTATTTGAAACGAATTAGGACTCAAGGCTTTAGACCATTTTTTCTCTAAAAAACCAGCCACTCATTGGCATCATACACAGATGATATTGGCTATGACAGAATTAATGTTGGACAATAATTACTTTCTGTTCAAAAATGAGTGGTACAAACAGAAACAGGGGGTGGCCATGGGCTCCAAATTTTCTCCAGCCTATGCTAATATTTTTATGGGTTGGCTAGAAGAAAAAGTTGTTTGGGGCCCTGGAGCAAGTAAATGGATTGAATCTATCCTATTTTGGGGTAGGTTCATTGACGATTGTATAATGGTATGGACTGGATCAAAGCAGTCTCTGACTGAATTTTATGAATACCTGAATAACAATGATATGAACATTAGGTTCACCACCAATGATAGTAAAACTAGTATTGTTTTTCTAGATCTGGAATTGTACGTCAAAAATGAATGTATAGAGAGTAGACTGTATCGCAAGCCAACCTCATGTAATGCAATTCTGCATGCGAAGAGTGCTCACCCGCCTCACCAAATAAAAGGAATTCCATTTGGTGAAATGTTAAGAGCTAGGCGGAACTGTAGCGAAAACCAAAACTTTGTTGAATGTATAAGTGATATGGAAAAAAGATTTATGAAAAGAGGTTATGATAAGAGAAATGTTATGGCAGCCACACGGAGAGTGAAGAATGTTGAAAGGAGTGCGACATTGAAACCCAAACTGAGAGTGAGCAAGGAGGAGCAACCAGTAAGACTAATTACCAGTTATACTCCATTGAGCAAGGTACTATTGGAGAGTATGATAAAACATTGGAATGTCTTGAGAATGGATAGGATGCTCTGTGATGTTGTGGGAGAGAGACCTCAGATCACCTACAGAAGAGGGAAGACCCTAGGGACAGTATTAAGCCCCAGCTATCCGACAGAGGAACAAAGGGTAACTTGGCTAGATGAGCATTCAAAGGGTTTCTATAAATGTGGACATTGCGGGATGTGCAGGCATGCCAAGGACAAGACAAAGGTTTTTCAAGTGCCAAAGAGTAAAAAATATGAAATAAGGACTAACATAACCTGTAGCACACAATTTGTGATTTATATCATAGAGTGCAAATGTTCGAAAATATATGTGGGCAGCACAATACGCATGCTGAAAGACAGGGTGAGTGAACACTTGAGAGCGGTAAAAAATAATGACATGAGGTATCCAATAGCAGAGCATGTACATACATGTAAAAAGCAAGATCAAAGCAAAAACTTTAAGTTTTATGGAATTGATCATGTATGTATAGACCCTAGAGGAGGTAACAGAGAACTGAAATTAAGGCGGCAGGAGGCAAGATGGATTATGAAACTGCGGGCCGTGGAGGACGGCCTAAATTTTGATCGGGAGCTGGAATTTTTCCTAGGTGATTAGCAAACCATAAGAACTTACATGGGTAAAATGATATTAGTCTGAATTTTGTTATCACATCATAGTAGCTATAAAAGATGAGAGCTGAGAACAGTACTAGCATTATGTAGCTAATATTAGATCCATGACATGGAGTGTATTTGCAGACTCATATAACTAATACTTTAATGAGGAAGATACTACGTATCCAATTTAGAGTGGGATTGTATTAATATTAGTAGTATTTGAAGAGTGATAGATGCTGTAGAATAAACTGTCACCTGACAATTGAGAGAAATATTTGAAATTTTCAGGTTAAATATGTATTGTACAGATAAGTCTCCGAAGTCAGGAAAGATAACATATACAAGCTATATAATTTTATTGGGAAGTTAATTTCCTAGAGTCATGAAGGACAGTATAAATTGCGTTTTCTAAAGCACTAAAGAGCACGAAGTGAGTTTTATATTGTTAATAGAACAAAAGTGAGATTCCGAGTTAGTTTTCCCCACTCTAAGATGGCGCTCAAGATTTTACGGGGGTAGTCCGTTTTCGATGTTTAGGGACGCCACATAACGGGCGTGAGACAAGCTGACGGCGCTGCCTGTACACGGGACGCCGGGTCGATAAGAAAGGTAAGGGCGCTAACGATAGAAGGCATAGTTTAAAACAGCTAGCGGTCATAACTTTGTAATAATCATGACGCGCTTTTAATTAACAGAGAATGGGTGCGGAGTGACGAGGGCAGCGGAGTGGAAAGGGTGTTAAATCGGCACTAAGCAGAAAACGGCAGGTATGGAGATTTGTAATTAATGAACAGACGTAAAGACGCTTATTACTAATGTAATCAGGGTATAAGAGTTGGTAATATGATGATGGTTCTTTACTTTTAGGAAAAGCGGATTGTGGAAATTGTGATAAAAGGCGACATAAACGAGTGGAGTATATTTTGGAGACTTTAGATATAAGTGCAGGTGAGACTTTAAATTGTTCAAACTTTAAGTGATGTCAGGGCTTAGAGGTAAAAAGGCCATTAGAGATGCTGAGAGTTGGTTTTATACATGGATATATGTTTTCTTTTAGAAATCACAAATAACAGGATAATATTCCCTCCGCCAAGTTAAAGTGCAACAGATAATACTTACAAGCACCCTCTTGAAAGACTGGAGGTATGGAATTTAAATTATTTATAATCAACAGTGCAGAAGATAGGATTGAAATTGATCTAAGTCCGCCTTCTTGCCATAACTTGAGAGTAAGGATCTGTTTCTCCTTTTAGGCAGGCTCAATTAGAAGACAAGGTAAAATATTGGTATAAAAATCTGATAGATAAATGGCTATAAGGAATTATGGGAGCAATTTCACACAATGTCTTTTTCACTTACAATGTGCATGAATAAGTTCACCTGAGTGGTGTAGGCAGGTGCTGTTTCTACACTGAAATCTGTGGATATGAATTTTGTGTTGATGTAATAAGTTGCTAATGTTTTAAGATGCATGTATTTCACCCTTTTTGTAAATACGGACACAGGTTTTCATATGGGCCATGTGGGGCTCTATCTATCTTCAAATTTATGTAAGTGTACATAACGGTAAGAGCATATTATTTTGTATTATTTCCAGCCCTGACGAAGCCGAGAAGTATTTAATAACCTCGGCGAAACGCGTTGGTTGGGATTGGATCTGAACACAAAAAAAAAAAAGAAATAAAAGAAGATAATCTTCAAGGAAAACTCTTTGGATGTCTTTTTATATGGACTAAGCTAAATTTTGGCTATTACAAGTGGAGTGCTTCAATGTGTGTAAATTTTGATTGTGCCTAATCGTTTGATTACGCAGTGAGGAGTTGGGTGTTTTCCTCCCCTAAACTTTGAAGCACCCTTTTTGCATTTGTGGTTGAGTAATAGAAGGTGTAATACTTCTTGAGCGCTGGTAAACTCCAACAGCACCCAAGGTTTAATTCTATGAAAACAATAGATATAGCTGAGGCACACAAAGACAATTTAACTTGTAGATTACAAGAAGAAGAGGAAATATTTTTGAAGTTAGTAGAGAAAAGGAGACAGGATTTCCATAGAAAAGCCACTGAAACAAAACCCCAGATATCCAGATGGGCTGAAAGGGAAGAATTTCTGGCAACTGGCAAGATTCATGCTGCTATGTCTCTGGACTTTGAAAAGAAGGAACATCTGTCTCCATAGGTTGAACACCGAGTATAGCAATGTATTCATCGGTTCCAGTGAATGTGAAGACAATTTCCTGATAATTGGGGGTTGATCCAGTATTTCCTGGAATATATTATATTCGTGGGAACAAACCTTATTTTAAGCTGCCTGATCATTGGCATGGGAGTTGCTATTTCGGAATAGTATTCCCAAAGGTATACCATGTAAAAAGAATCACTGGAAGCAATGAAAATGATAATGAACTAACACAACATAAAATAGCTTGTTTTTCAGAAATTGTAGGTGATATATTTAGTGCATTGATACCTTCGGCAGTAATTCTGAACACTCAAATAATTTGTAAATTGTCTACAGTTGTGTATCGCTTATCGACAGACACTGCTGGAGGATTCTTATTGATCAATACTGAATTAGTTGCGATCAGATCAATGGTTTTACAAAATCGACTTGCTCTTGATATATTATTGGCAAGAGAGGGCGGAGTCTGTAGAATGTTGAAGGCACAACATTGTTGCACTTACATACCTGATAAAAGTGTTGACATTGTCAGAAATATTACTCATTTGGAAGAAGAACTAAAACCACTGGAGGTTGATAATGCATGGAAGAGACAAACTGGTGGTCTCTCCTCAGTAGGTAGTTGGCTTTCTAATATAGGTAAAAGCATTGTAGCTAAACTACTGATGCCAATAATGGGGATATCACTAATAGTGTTGGTGATAATGATTTGGTGTAAATGCTGCAGAAACAGAAAATTGCATGCAGTAAATGAAAAAAGAAAGACGCGCAAATTTGAGGAGATTCAAATGGAAGAGTTGAAGGGAGAAATTTATAAGAGAATGAAAGGATTTCAAAAGAAACGGGATAAAGGAAATCCTGAAGAATAGAAGAAATAGAATTGGGAGAGTGCTAAAGTTGGCATCTGGTTCCGTAATTAGTGATGGTATAAAATACCATCAAAGAGGGGATTGATGGAGCAAGGTTTCATAGGTACAGAAACTTGCTCTGACTCAGTCCTCTCAAAATAACATGTAACTAATTAATCAGCATGTTTTGTTTTACTAGTAATTATATGAGACGACATTTTTAGTAAGATGGGGAAGCTTGTCTATGTGCTTTTACTAATAGTAACCCGAGTGGCCTAAAATGGCTGCAGAAAACGCAGGAACTCTTTTGCACATGCGTCCGCTACATCTAAGTGGTGTGACATCTTTCGCTTCTGGTGGGAATTCCTTGCATCATGCTCACTAGTGCCGAGATGGCTGCTTCATGCTTTTTCATACTAATGCACATGCTGCTGCTTGTACTAAAACTCATGTGTTTAGCTTAATCATTAATGCTAAAGTTAAAAAAGTAATGGGGTTAGAGTAGAGATAAGTGGTATACAGTGCATTGAAATCTAATGTGTTTCGCTTTGATTTTATTAATAGCACGTATTTGGGCCTAAGGGTGACATAAACAGCCATATTAAAAACGATTTGTGCAAGCGCAGGGACTTTGAGAGACCTTGAGCAATGACATTGAACTGATGCCAGTGACTGACTTTGCGGCAACATGCCTGGGATTCACTACCTGGGAAAGGAAAACGAATCACAACTTTATTAAACTTTGTATATTAAAATGAAATATTATTGCTGGGTGGAATAGAATTCATGGGAAAGTAAATTATGGGCGGGAACTTGATCAATATAAGTTAATGAAAATTACCACATCTTAGTATGATGTGATGACCTCTCCTTGTCTTTCTGACCAGTCAAATGAAGGGAACACATAGAATTTGCAACAGTTAGGGGTGGTACATTGCCCAGAAATTGGTGTAACTAAGGTAGGCTTAGTTAGTTATTTTGTCCGACTTGTCACTGACCTGTCACTGACCCAACGTATGCCAAAGGAGAATCGAGAGCAGAGGTGCTGGCGGAGCACTCTGTCAGAAGAGTCGAGGTGTGCTGAGGAAGTATTGATTACCCAGTCAGGGTACCAAAAATTGCCGTAGAGAGGGGTGTGACGCTGGTGTTCCACTAGTGGAGGTTACCTGTCCTGATCTGCACCTTTCCTGTCCCGTTGGCACCTGATTAGTCAGGAGCACTTCTTTTGTCCCAGCCCGTGGCCAGGGTTGGTCCTCATACCATTCTAGGTAAATATATTCCATGTGGTATGTCATTGTGCTATTTCCCTTTTTCACCCTTCCCAGGTACCAATGTCTTAAGGTGTTACTATAATTTCTTGCAAACTTTATGGCTTATTGATTATATTCTTACTTGTAAAATTTATGGTCAGTGCATTGTGGCCGCTGGCTCAGAAAAACTTGCATAGATAAAGTGTTTAAAACTTCTCCCAAGTCTGTGGTTATTTCAGGAAAGGTTAATTTATTTAATTTTCTACCTATTATGCTAACTCCCTTTTCGATCCCTAGGACTTATAGCATAGGTGACAAAGGTTTGGTAAGTCATGGTGTACAGGTATATGTCCTAAGAAATTAAAATCTTGATAGGCAGTAAGTAGAAGCAGGATTACTGGTTCAAATGTGTGAATGTTTTATGGGCCCAGGTGAGTATGATTAATTGAACTGGGGATCCCGCGCACCATCAACGTAAACAATCATTCATGGCGTTTTGCTGTTTCTCTATGTGCTGCACAATGCAGTTCACATAGAAACATCAAAAAGAGGATAAATTAGACATTTCTCCTTGTTTCGCCTTGTTAAGACCAAGTTTTCCTTGGTCTTAATTTTGGCGCTGCCCCATATTTACGCTATCCTTGTGAATATGGGGCAACATCAAAATCAATGGATGTTGCTGTGGAACACCCACCACAACATCCATTTCCTACCCCTTTCACGCTAAGTATAGCGCAAAAGGGAGCCTTATTTACAAGGTGGCGTTAAGCCACGTGTAAATAAGGCGAAGCCCCTATCACAACAGGTAAGTCAGTAAAAGTGACGTTCCTATGGCGATAGGGGCTGGTAAATATGCCCCATAGTGTGCTAAAGTAGTTTTCACATAAATTAAATATGCACAAAAATTGTACAGAGTAGTCCGTTATTTAGTTACAATTACTGCGCTACTTAAAAAAAACTGGTATAACAATTTATAGAAATTCATAAACAAAAATGTTAACCTTACGAATTGAATAAATATTTTGCTCTACCTATTACCACTTTATTAACCCTCTCGCTGCGGGGGCAATTCCGCCGCAGCGCTAGGGGGCAGGAGGGGGGGGGGCGCGCGTCACTCCCACGCTGGTGACGGAACCGCTCCGCCACGAGCCTCTGGTGGGCTGTGCTTGTGACGGAGCGGTTCCGTCACGGCCCCGCCCGCGCAATTAAACGCGCTGCGCAGGCGCGAAATCAGCGCCGCGCAGGCGCGGTGAGCGGGCCATGACGGAACCGCTCTGCCACCAGCACAGCCCACCGAGGCGAGTGACGGAGCGGTTCCGTCACCAGTGTGGGAGGGGTTAAAGTGGTAATAGGGTAAAATACTAAACCTAATACTTACCTACATTGTAAGGCGCAAGGAAAAACACAGACAAAGTGTACCTAAAAACATCATAGCTGCCTTAGTACCACAAAATACCCCCACATTTTGGTAAAATACTGCAACAATAGATATCACTAAGGTTAAATACCTTAAAACAGAGAAATGAAGAGAAAAGAGGGTTCAAAGGTGGAGAAGATAGAGCTGGCTAAGAGGTAGACAATGCCTACTAACATAGACATGTGGACGGCGGTGTTCGCAATTTATGGCAGGATAGTATGCAAGAAGACCCCAGAGCATGGCATTGTGGAAATAGCTGTATGTTTTCAGAACGGCCACCATCAGTTTTTAGAGGCCTGGCATGATTGCGGTATGACAAGCAGTTCAAAGCAGGAAGGACGTGGGGGGGACATAGACCAGAAGTTGGACTGCAGTATATGATGCCTACTAGGCCAGAACAATCAGCACATACTGCAAGAGGTTTACTCATTTCCTACCAGCCCTTTCTTAATTGCCCTACTGCAGGGAAGCGTGGAAGAACAAATGACAAGAGCCGAGGTAAGTTGTGTAGTTCATTTAAGAAAGTCGCATGTAACTAGCACGGCAGCCTGCAACCGACAAGTGCCAATACAAAGCCTCATTGCATTCTAGAAGATCCCCCCACTAAGACTCCACTAAGGAATCTGCCTGCGAGCCGGGGAGAACGAGAGCACTACATAAGCAATTACAAAGCCCCAACACATCATTCCCCTATACTAAACAAACAAAGTTAGAATTATATTGAGAACACAAGAAGAGCAAATCAAAACAATAACCATCAACAAATCATCGAAGAGAAACAAAAAAAACAGTTTGCCAATTCTACGATGCAGGAAAAATAAAACACAGACTATCTAACATAATCTTGTAACCACTTTGGTGCTTTCCTAACAGAAGAAGATCTAGTGCCAATTAAGGGTCTTCAGGTACACATCTGGCTACTTCTGGTTTGTTTAACATCATGTTTTACATCATGCAAACTGTGTGCACACCCAAACTCACTTTCTACAGCCAACTTTTCCTTGTTCCACCATTTACCATCCTCAAATTTTATCACTCAAAACCTTCTTCGGGTCAGAAAACTTCGAAGTACCCTTGGCAATTATACCAGGCAATCTAATTCGAACCAAATCCCCTTCTTTCCTCTTCACCTTCCGCACACTTTCTTTGGACACATACTTACTTTGGATATCAAACCGTTTCAACTCCACAGCATTCTTTCTTTCAACAGACACCCGCATACTACTCATCCAAGGTGGCACAAATTTATTGGCAGCATCCCTACCTTTAAGTAAAGCAAAAAGTGACATCTCAGTGCTCCCACAAGGAGATGTACGCAAAGCCCAAATCAAATCTACCAACTCCTTCCTCCATTCCAACCCATTCACCATGGACAATTGGATAGTATCCTTGATGACACGGTTACCTCTCAACCATGCCATTATTCCTGGGATGGTACAGGGAAGTAGTCACATGCCTCACACCGCAGTTGCTCATGAATTTGTCAACTTCTTCTGATGTGAATTGCACACCTTTGTTCAAGACAATTTCTGAGGGAGCACCTTCCCGCACAAACAATTCACATGCAAATGTCACTACTTCACCAGTATTGGCTGACCGCACAAACTTCACTTCAGGCCTGTGTGAATAATAGTCTATCAAGACTATACCGTACCTATACGACTCTTTCAACATATTCATAGGTCCAATAATATCCATGCCCAATTTGATCCACAGCCTTTATGGCCTCCACAGGACTAGGGACTGTCACCTGAGACTTGTCGCTAAGGGCACAAGCCACACAACCTCTGACCCAGTGTTCCACTTCCCGATGCATTCCTGGCCACCAAAATGTCTCCCTCACTCTCCTTTTCATGGCTCTCATCCCACATGTCCCTCATGGGCTAACCGTGATATCTTCTCTCTCATCTCTTGCGGTATCACCAATACGTTGGCTTTCCTGAGAATGCCACCATCCACACTCAACTCCTCAAACACGTCCTTGTACACTTTAAGGTTATCATCAACCTTCTGCTTGGGCCATCCCTTACCCAACCAAGAAATCAATTCCCGAAGCACCTCATCACACCCAACAGCATTAATCCATGCATCCTCCTTTATACACTCCTTCTCATCTAACATGGTGCAAGCAACCACATTCAAATACTCGCCCTTATCCTCTTCCTCAGCAACTGTCATGGGTAAGCGAGGTAAAAAGTCAGCAAAGAAGTTATTCACCCTTGGAATATACTCCACTTTGAATTGGAATTCCAATAGGCAGTTATGCCACTTAGCGATCCTTGAAGTCACTTTGCAAGCACCTTGAGTAGAAAACATATTCAGTAGAGGCTTATGATCAATGCGCAATGTGAACTCTACTCCCCACAAGTACTTCCTAAAATAATTCCCTCCCCACCACCATGCTAGGGCCTCACGCTCTATGGCTGAATATGTAGCTTCAGCAACCCTCAATGCACGAGATGCAAATGGTACCACTTCATCTTTACCATTTCTTGATTGCATCAAAAAGGCACCCAAACCATACTGACTTGCATCTGTCACCACAATGCTGGAATCCTGCGTGTCAAAAGGCTTCAAAGGAATAGCCTGTGCTACTGCATTTTTCTTCACACTGAACTCATTCACTTCATTCATCCATTCAAACTTAACCTTGTTCTTTACTAAGGCCCTCATACATTTCGCACCATCAGCACACTGGTATAAAACGTGCATAATATTTCAACATCCCAAAGAATGAACGCAATTGATCCTTTCTCTGAGGCGTGGGAATCTCCATTATATATTATATTTATATTTATTTATTTGTAGAGCGCATGGCTACACCACCCGGTGTGCCCCTGAGCTGATACATAGCTAGTGAATCAGCTGCTGTCCACTGCAAGACCAGTCGAGATGTATTTTATTCAGTTTTTGTAAACAGCCATGTCTTCAGCTGTCTACGGAAGCTCCTTTCGCTTGGTTTAGTTCTTATGGCAATTGGCATTGAGTTCCAGGTTTTTGCTACTAGGTACCTGAAGGAGCGAGCCCCCATTCGTGCTTTGAATATTCTTGGAACTGTCACCCGAGCCATCCCCATGAATCTTAAACTGCGCCCTAGGGTGTATTTAGTCAGTAGTGGTTGAAGATATCTAGGCCCATTGTTTGATAGGATGCAGTGACAGTGGCACATTGCCTTGAACACAACCCACTTTCTTACTGGCAGTCAGTGTAGGGTTGTCAGGGCTTTCTTCGTGTTAGCTCTCCTAGGACGGCTGTGAACCAAACGTGCCGCCACATTTTGTACCTCTGCAGTTTGGATAGGTCTTTTTTTGGATGCGCCAAGGTATAATACATTTCCATAGTCCAAATGGGAAGTAATAACTGTGTGTACTTTTGGTTTTTCTGGCATTAGATGGTAACAAATCAATGACTTTCCTCAGGGTTTTCATAGCCCCATAACATTTCCCACCTACCTTCCGAATCTGATTGTTAAATGTCAGCTTGGAGTCGAACCAGATTCCGAGGCTTTTCACCTCTGTTTTTGGGGTGGGGACTTGGCACAGTGATTCTGGCCACCATGCGGACGACCATATGGTTGGTATCTTACCTACCACCATTACCTCCGTCTTATTCCCATTTAGCTTGAGGCAGTGGTTTGACATTCAGTCAGCCACCTCTTCTAGACATTTGGAGAAATGGATAGCTGCCTGATCTTTGTCTTGAGATAGCATTACAATCAGCTGCGTGTCATCCGCAAATGACACTATCGACACCTTGTGTTTCTCCACACATTCTGCCAGTGGTCCCACATAGAGATTGAAAAGAGTGGGACGGAGGATTGATCCCTGTGGGACCCCTTGGGGCAGAGGGAAGCTTTCGGATAGGTGCGTCTGTTGTGCAACGTGGAAGCTCAGTTCGGAGAGAAACGATGCCATCCACTTCAGGGCATTCCGCCTGATGGCACAGGCCTCTAGTCTTAAGAGAAGCAATTAGTGCGAGACGGTGTCAAACGCCGCACTGAGATCCAGCAGGATCAGTGCTGCCGTTTGCCCTTTGTCAGCATATTTTCTCAGCGTCTCTGTGGCAATCAGTAGTGCTGACTCCGTGAAGTGCGCCATTCTAAAGCCTGACTGGGATGGGTGCAGTAAATCATTAGTATTGATGTGGTCAACCAGCTGTTTATTTGTGATCTTTTCTGTGATCTTAGCCACGAAAGGTAGTAAAGAGATAGGGCGTAGGTTTTCTGATACGGTGTAGTCTAACAATGTTTTTTTCTTGAGTGGTTTGACAATGGCCTGTTTCAATTTGGTTGGGACCACTCCAGTCTGGAAGGAGCAGAGGATGAGTTCCGCGTTGTACGGAAGGACCGTGTCCGCCCCCTCCATTATTTTCTCTTGTCAGGCTGGGTCTAAAGGGAAACCAGATTTTATTCCTTTTGCTGTGGCTATGAGTTCCTCTATTTCCTGGATCTTAAATTCATCCAGAGTTACTCCTGCAAAGTTCCTATGACTTATACATACTAAGTTGGTTCCCTGCCGTACTTCTATTGGGAAGGTCTGGTATATTTTTGCTACTTTATTTGCAAACAATTCTGCCACCTTGTTACAGCTCTCTTTGGAGGTTGTTATGTCCTTACCTTCTTCATGAGTTTTGAGAGACTTCAGAATTGTGAACATTTCCATGTCGGAGTTGCTGGCGCTTTCTATTTTTTCAGTGTAAAATTCACATCCGATTTTCTTGATTAGTGAATGATTGTCTTTTTTACACTTTTTTTGCCTTCATTAATTCCTCATTGAACCATGGCGCAGTTGCTTTTTTATCTCTTAGGGATTCTAGTGCTCCATGGTGCTGTCTTATCTAGTGCCTCAGTATTCCATACCTCCACCTGATTATTGGCTAGATTTATGTCTTTATCTAGCGTGAGATTCTTCTCCCTGAGAGCTTGGGTGAAGGATGCGGAATTGAATTTATTCCACTTTCTAGTTGTAATTTCCTTCATTGGGTGTTGTGTCTTCCTTCTGTGAAATGGCACTGTGAAAGGGACAGGTAGTGATCCGACCACGAAACTGGCCATGGTGCTCCTACTTCTATCTCCGTAAAATTTGAGAAAATTGGGTCTAAAATGTAGCTCTCTTGGGGTGTTTGTGACTCCACTTTTTGTGTTAAATTCAGTGTCAGCATGTCCTTGCATATTGCCCTTATTTATTGGTTATGTGTGTCATCAAAATGTATATTTAGGTACCCTAGCACCAGAAATGTTTTGTATCTCAGAGCTGGGTGTACTACCTTCTCTTTCAGGCTCGTCATAAACTGTGTTATTGGGCCTGATTAGATTAGAAAGCCAGCTATGGTGTTATTTTCCGCCGTGGATAGGGTGAATAAGAATGCCTCACAGTTGTCTAGACCTGCTTGTTTGATTTCGCATTTCATAACAGCTTTATAGATTATGGCAATTCCCCCGTCTCCCCCCAAATTTGGCCTTCCATATCTTGCCTTACTTGCATATATCATTCAGGATGGCATCTTGTACATCTGGGGTAAAGTTCTCGTTAAGCCATGTCTTGGTCATAAATAAAGCATTCAATGATCTTTCCTTTAATAGATTGTGGATCTCAAGCTTGTGTCTGGCCATTGACCTGCAATTTAATAGGGCTAACTGTAGCTTGGTCTCCTTAATATTGAGTGTTTTGAACGTTAGTGCTATGTTACAGTGCCTGCATATTGGTGCCATGCTGTCTACATTTATTTTATGTCTGCTTGCTGTGTCTGTGGGCTTTGACATTCTAAGTAGCTCCTCCTTTGAGTATTTGATCCTGTCTTGTGTCCCCTGAAAACCAGGGGTTCTGGCCCCTGGGCCTATTCAGGCGCGGACGGGCACAGACGGGCTTGCCTTTGGCGCCACTTCGGCGCATCCACTGTGCGGTCGCGTGCACATTGGTATCTTGTAGGGGGGACAGGCGGGAGGCTCAGCCTCTGCCCGCTAGACCAGAAGTGATGCCCTAGTGCCCTGTGACACGCTCTGCCCCGCCCTCCACACAACGGCACACAGCCGGGATGGACCAGGGCGGGCAGGCTAACGAGGTATGCTTGTAAATTTGTCAGTTAAAACAATACGTTTGTGCAAATTCAGCTTAATAAAACCAATACAATTATAATTTCAAAGTTTGAAAACAAGGTTTAAAACATGCAACAATCGCAGACTTTTAGCGCGCACACTCAGCAGTCTCACCCGAGAGTCTCTGCGTGGCCGCAATCACCTTGGAATCTTGTAGGGGGGACAGGCGGGAGGCTCCGTCTCTGCCCGCTAGACCAGAAGTGATGCCCTAGTGCCCTGTGACATGCTCTGCCCCGCCCTCCACACAACGGCACGCAGTCGGGATTGACCGGGCAGGCAGACTAACGAGGTATGCTTGTAAATTTGTTAGTTAAAACAATACGTTTGAGCAAATTCAGCTTAATAAAACCAGTACAATTATAATTTCAAAGTTTAAAAACAAGGTTTATGGCCCTCACCATGCTCCCTTTTGGTACTACACCTTTAGCAGACAGGTTATGCCCTAGGTACTCCACACTTGCCAACCCAAAGTGACATTTGCCGGCACTTAATGTAACACCCTTGTCCTTTAATATGGACAATACCTGCGCAAGAACCTTATCATGCTCCCGTTTGATCCACACCATAACTTAAATTGTCGTCCTGAAAACACTTTACTTTATCAATACCCTTGAACATGGCCACCACCACACGTTGGAATACGGACGATGCCGGCGCCAAACCAAAAGGCATACCATTGAATCTAAACGCCCTCCTTGGTGTCACAAAAGATGTTAAATGGCGTAACTGCGCATGCATGCATGTGCAGTTCTCGTAAGACGCCTGTCCGATGTAGGAGGTTTGCAGGAGAGACACGGAGAGTAGGAGAAGGGCAGCCCGAGACGCCACAGTAGAGGTAAGTGTGTTTTTTTCTTTATTAATTCTTTTGTAAATATTTTCTATTAGGGGGTGGAGGCAGGGAGCCTATTTTTAGCAAGCGGGGGATATCTCACTCCACTCCGCCGAGTCAGAGTTTTGCCTAAACTCTGCGGTCTCAGCGGAACGCGGAGTAGGCAAAACTCCACACACTCCGCAGGATCTGTCTGGGGGTGTTCTAATTCTGGCAGGTGTGTCTACTCCTTACCCTGTATGCCTTTTGAAATTATAAGGGTGGTTCAAACTTACTGCCCTCCTTCTACATGATATGTGCCCAATCTAGCCTAGATTTAGATGTCTCAGATTTCTCTAAAGATTTTCTCTCTTAATACCATCCTATCATAAGGAAAAAGATTGTAGACTATTGCTGTAAATTGAAAAGTGATATCCTTCTACTGAAAGAAACAATAGCGGATATAACTGAAGCCTGTAGCGTGCAGCATAATTGAACATCCAACTATGCTTGTTCCCCCACCTATGACAAGAAAAATTGGGTTTTCACCATGATCTCCAAGGATGCAGGGTGCCAGCTTGACACTATTGTCCACGACGACCAATGTAGATGGCTTATTTACAAAATCACCAAAACAACTCCTCTTTTTACATTGCAAACATTTATGCCCCAACGATGGGCAAAACTCTGGACCTCTCTAAACCAGAGACTCCTCGAAATCCCATCAAGCAAAAAGCTCATCCTAGCAGGTGAGTTTAATTTACCTAATGACTCTACCCCGGACAGATTATCACAAGTTACATAGGGACCCAAGCGTTCACATACTCTGGTTGACAACCTTAACGAAGACAATGAACTTACCGAAATATGGCGCCTTCATATTCCAACTGGTAGTGATTTTACCTTTGATTCTCACACTCACAACTCCTTATCCAGAACAGATAACTTTTTTTATCACCAACTACCTGGTTTAATCATTAACTATCTCCACCATTGAGCCTACTATTGTCTCGGACCATGCGTGCATCTTAATTACGCCAATGTACGCTCCCTGCACAGACATGCAGTGGAAATCTGGGACCGCCTCGACACCCTGTCGCCAGACGTTGCCTTCCTTACAGAAACCTGGACTACCGCCATCCCGAGCAGATACAAGATCCAGAGGAAGGACTGCCTCAACCACCCGGGAGGAGGACTCACCATCGTACACAAGAACTCCCTCCGACTCACTATATCCAGCATGAACAACTCCTCATCCCCCATCGAACATCTCCATTTCCAGATCTAGACCAACCGCAGAACGACCCCAATGCAGCATCCTCGCCTACAGACCTTCCGTACCATGAACCACGTTAGCCGCAACCATCACTAACCTCATCGCGCCCCACGCAACTGCGTACTGCTCGGAGACCTGAATTTCCACCTCAACAACCTTAGCGACTCCAACTCCACCGCCCTGCTGGACAACCTCGCCAACATCGGACTGAAGCAGCTCATCACCACCCTCACCCACAAGGTAGGACAAACCCTCTACCCCATCTTCGCAGGAGGAAACAACATCAGCCACACTACGCAACCCCTCTGGATGGACCACCACTGTGTACACTTCTCCTTCTCAAAACCCACTTCACACAAACCTACACCACGCCCACTGAGCAGGATTTTGAGCAAGATCACTGAAGAACACCTCAACTCCACCCTCAACCACGCATCCTGTCCATCCACAACCGAAGTCAACTCTGCAGCCAACGAACTCCACAGATGGATCACCAACTGCGCAGACAAGCTCGCCCCCCTCCGGAACTCTGACAGACAGCACCCCACGAGAGCCATCTGGTTCACCACTGACCTCTGAGAATCCAGACACACCTGCAGACGTCTTGAGAAAGTATGGAGCAACAGCAAAACCCCAGAAGCACAGACCAGCTACAAGAACGCCATGACAGAACACCACTAACA